>NC_084687.1:5213267-5841044 GCF_028389875.1 Rhea pennata
CAATTAACAATAAGATAAAGGGTGGCTCTGCAAGGCACCTAATTGCTTTTTTTTTTTTCCTCCAAATGTCAGCTTGTCAGCTCTCATTTAGTCTTCATTCAATCTGGGCTTTGCCAGAGCAATGTCTGGTTTTAAATGGCCTTTGCTTCTCCTGGTGCCTTTGAAAAATCTTCTCCTTCCTTGTTCTTGGCAGTTGCTGGTAGCCCAGCTACTACTTTGTTTCCTCTTAGACGTGATCTTACTTCCCAGAACATGATGTTAGTGCATTGACGTATGTGTGTGTAACACTTGGCAGGGATGGAAAAAATAACATCACAATCATAGACAATCCTGCACAATATCTTGGCTTGTGTAGGATCAGACATGAACGTCCTCATCTGTTTGTATTCTTAAATATACCACTGTTGTTGTCTTGTCCCTAACCTGGAGCATGGGGCTGATGTGTGTTAATAGCAGTGTAGTGAACAGTAGGAAAGAATCTGCCTCTTAGAGGTTTGAAATCTAACCCCCCTCTGAGCTTGAAAATCTCTCTGGACCGTGCCCGTACTGTGACAGTGATCTGAGAGGCTTGAACTTGGGTCTGTTCATCTAAGAGGCAGGTTGAAAAGGTCTGCAGTGCATTAACTGTCTGAGAATGTCTTGCAAGCACTGCTCTTGCTGCAAGTGATGTGAAATCATCATGATGCCAGATGCTCTGCTGCAGGGAAAAGGTGCATCTGCTGAGCAGAGGAGTTGACCTAAGGTAGAGTTAGTGCAGCTAGTTCAGGTCCTGGGAGCAGGACAGCACTGAGATTGGTGTCTCACTAATTACTCTTTAGTTTTGCACTGGCACGGGGCTTGATGCCGACAGCTATACTGGTAGCTAATTAAATCTAGGATGCTGCTATCAATTGGTATGAATCCACAGGGATTACTGTTACACACGTATGACTTAGTATGATGTAGACCCCTGTTTGCTGATGTCAGAGTGGGACCTGCCTGTATGCAGACAGCCAGAGGCTCCTTGGATCGGAAGAAGTTCTTGTTGCCTTTGCAGCTTGCTGGATCTTTGCTGATATGTGGCTGAAAGGTCCTGTAATTCACTGCCAGTCCTCTGAGCAATGCCACAGCCTTTAAATCTGCATTCTTTTGAAGTAAAAGAAATATTATGATGTATGACTCCAGAAAGGGTAAAGGGATATTTCATAGGAATGACAGGGACAGTCGCCTAGAAGGGATAACAGCCCTCTTCCTTTTAAGCCCTTTTATTTTCTTGAAGCTGCCACCTGAATTAGGTTGTCTGAGCTGAGATGGTGAAGTGGGATGTCAGCTGTTGTGCTCACATCTTAGACATGGGTGCATTTATAACACGGGTCTTGCGCAGCATCTGTTCCTAGGCCAAGTGTGGTGAGAAAGGAATCACAGGTATCTTCTACTTAGTTACCTCAGTTTAGGAGTCAAGGTGGAGAAGACTTCATTAAGCAAAGATGATGATGGTCTCTTGGTTGCAAGCTGCTTTTTGCCATTCTGAAAACTTAAATCTCTGGTAAATGAATGCAAAGCATGTGCTACTGCAATCAGGTGCTCTTTCCTGCAGGTCCTTGTAGTGTTGGAGGTGCCTCACTGAAAGTGGGGCGAGTTGGGTAGCAGCATTTCTCACTGCTCACGAGGCCTGTGTTACCCTACGTGTGAAGGAGCAGGCGAGGAGGTTCCTTGGGGTCGGATACTCGGTCCTCCCCCCTGCACAGTGGCCCTTGGCTGGGCTTAGGGATGCTGGTTTGTGATGATGCTTGACTTTGAGCTGCTTTTTGTCAATGTGCTGGCACTTGCCAAGAGTTGAACCAGACAAGCAGACACCCTTTGGAAAGAACCTCCTCAAACAAAATGAGCAAATAAGAGGAAAAGCGAAGCTTCCAGGTGCCCCCATAAGTTTTTAGCCTGACAGGATCTCATTCTGGTTGGGAAGGTGTATTGGTAACGAAAACTCCGCTGTTGTGGAGAAGGTTGATTTGTGACTGCAGGCAGGAGTTGTGAAGAGAAGCTGGAGTCCAGGGTCTTCCCAGCTGCACGTTCCCGCCAGCGAGCGCGAAGAGCCAGCTCCCCTGCCAGCCTCCCTGCACCAGCACTCAGCTCTGCTGCACTTCTGTTTTCTGTCAGCGGAAGCAATAGGGAGCAACATAGTAGCTGCCATCGCAAGAAGGTATTTAACCAGCACTGACCAGCATGTGCATATCATGAGCAGAGATTAGCATCATCCTTGTGTTTGAGGCAGGCAGCACAAACACAGTGTCAGCTCAAGCCACACGTTGTACATGAGTTCAGTGAGCAGCAGTGCGTCACTTCCATTTAGCGTAGCCTTGGACGGTGCCCTCGTGACTGACCGGTCAGGACAGCCAGCTCTGGTCTCCCCCTGTCCTCGGCTTAGTCTGTGATAAGTTGGAAAATGGCATTGATGAACTTTTCAGTGTTTAATCCGTGACGTGCTTGGTGTGGCTTGATTTGAGTGGCTCTGGGCTGCCTGCAGTGGCACAGAGCATCAGTTGAGCTATTGCTACCCATTTAAGATTGGAAGGCTGAAAACTGCTCCGCATTACTGTGTGTAGCCATGCTGGGGGCAGCTTGCAGCAGGGAGGGCAATGCTTACCCTCTCTGCAGCTGGCTGCAGGTGTACGAGGGCCAGGTAATATAAAGATTGTTCCTTAAACTACTGCCAAAAGCTACTGGAAAATATTCTGTGGAACAAAACTGGAAGTGTTGCTTCTAATCCCCAGCTCTGCTACCAGGAAGCTGTGACCCTGAAGTAGCCATTTAAGTGCCATGCCTCAGTTTCCCCATATGTGGACAAGAGGGGTTGTCCATGTTGCAGAGACTGGCATGTGTTTCTCTTTCTGTGAAGAAACCTTTTGAAGCTCTCTGAAAGGAAGTACTGGGAAGGCACAAAACATTTAGTCTGTGGGCTCTTGAATGCATTAAATCACTGTCTTTGCCTGGTTCAAGTCAACATATGTCAACCAATTTGCAATAAATCTTGGTTCTTGATAAAAAGGAGCTCTTGCAAAGTAAAATAGCGAGTGCAGTCATCAATGATAGGACACATGCACAGCAATAGAAGTTACATGCCATAAAGCAGAAAACCACTGCTATACAACAGAAATCCAGTTTCTCCCTAACGCTGCCTATTGTCCGGTTAAAAAAGGGGGGTTGTTTCAGCTGTGTTGGTGAAGCTCTCTTGTGTTGATTCTGAATGGATGTTGAGATGGGGAAAGGCAGATGGAGCCCCATGGTGCAACTGCATCCCGTAACAGGGTGGGCAGAGTTGGCCAGATGTCAGGTGGAGCTGGTGTGACTGGTTTGGGTTCAGACTGCCCAGCTCTGGCCAAAGGCTGGCGCAAGCCTTTCCCCGCAGGCACGCCGGCTGTGTGGCCTGTGCTAGATGAGACTGCAGAGGGGGATTTCTGGTCTCAGGCAAGTGAATCTGACACCTGACTAAAAACCTAATTGTCCTGGTGCCGAGGGACCCTGTGCAGCTCAGAGCAATGTGTGCTACCATCTTGCTACTTCTGAATTGCAATCTGTGACAAAGCCATAGTCGTCTTCAACACCGGGCTCCAGAGGGTGAAAGAAAAGCTTTTGGAGCTTGGTTGCATCAGCATGTGCTTGAGTCTAATTATAGCCATGTCCTGGCAGCTGTGGCTCCAGCAGAGGTGGAGAGGGAGCAGTAGGGTCCCCGGCCAGCTGGAGGGGTGCACCCCGGACCCCATGCTGTTGGCGTTGTGCCCCAGTATGACGGTGCAGGCCGTGTTTTGCTCAGCCTGTGCAAATCTGCCTGGGCTGTGGCTGGTGGCTGAGGCCCCATTCTTGGGCACAGAGGGTCTGTAGGGTCCTGCCCTGCAGCAGGGTGTGCTGGGTGGGATACAGGATGCGGTCAGAGGTTTGTGATGAGCTTCTAGGCTGGAAAAGAGTACTGAGATAAGAATATTGCACAGCTGTGATTTAACAAGAGGAGCAGCAATGTTCCAAAGAAAGCTAAAGAGGCACTAAACTATTAAACAGGGCTTTTGGAGGGTTTTTAGAATACAACTTGAAGTGCTAATCAGTCAGATAAAAGGCCTTTTCCTTTTGGAGAGGCACTAAGGCAGGGCAGGAAGCGATTTGCCTGTAGTTGTGGTAAGACGAGAATTCCTGGGTTTTATGCTATATTCGTATTCCTTCCCCATACCCCCTACAAGAGTAGGAAGCGAGATCCCACTGAAGGGCAGCAAGTCTCCTGTCTGCATGGGGCAAAATCTTGTCTGAGGTCTGGTCTCCTCCCGTAAAGGACAGCAGACAGAAAAACAAAACTGAGAACCTGCACCAAGCACGAATACCAAAAGGAGCCATCTGCTTTCCCCTGTGGCCTGTCCTTTGTCACTGCTCCGGGCAAAGTGTGGCATTTCAGCAGTCCCGATCCCCCAATGAGATCCTAAAAGCAACCTTCGTAGTTGATCAGCTTTAATGTGCAACCACTTAACTTTTTATCAGCACCTCTGACCTTTTGTTTTTGTTAAATCTCTGAGTGTCTCTGTACCCATAATCAATAATTTTGTCAATTCTAGTCTGAGCCTATTGCAAGTTTCTGTGGAGACAGATGTGAAGTGACAGGTCTCCCTTGTTTGATCTGACCCAAGTGACTCCTTGCTCCCGTGATTTCCTCTCTGGAGAGCAGATGTCTACTGCTGCCTTTAAAATGCCCTCTGCTGCTCACATGTCCCACATCCCTCTGCAGGTCCCTGCAGGACAAAGGCAGAAGAGAAATTTGGTTAGTTTATTCTGTTAAGGAACTTTGCAGGATTGTTAAAATCATTCTAAGAAAGAGGTCTGTAGGGCTAATCAAGGCAGCGCTGTGTTAACTTTCGTGTGCTCCCTTATCAAGGTGTAATGAATGCATCTGATTTAAAAAGGCAGCTTCATTCTAAGCTAATGGTTTTCTAACTGCTGACTAGGGCACATTTAGTCCTTGAGAAAGCATCAGGTATGAGCAGCAGAAGGAATTCAGAATTTTTTTCCCTTGCCATGACTGCTGATTTGTGGGCCTCTTTCCAGTGAATTGGCTGTTGCAAAAAGCCAGCCCTCCTCCAGCAGCTGATTCTCTCTGAAACATGACCACTTCTGAAAGTGTCTTTGGACTTCTCTCAGGAGAAAAAAGAACCAGCAATGTCAGACTCTTCTTGCTCAGCGCAAACCTGTAAGCGATCAATGGGATTTCAAGGTCCTGAAAAAAGAACATGGCTTATTTTCCCTGGGGAATCTTTATTTTTCCTCATTATTTCCTATCTCCCAGGCCTGCAGCTTGTGCTCTCCCCAAGTTAAAGCTATAGAGATATTGGACTGAGTTAATCCCTAGTGATTTCATTCATCTTCAAGCAGGGATGAGTTTTTGCTGGCAGTGAGCCCTGCTTCTGACCACCAGCCTCCACTTTCCGTGGCAGGACTGAGGCCATCACCTCCTGCCAGCCTTTCCATCCATCCCACAGCACCTCTAATGTGCTGTCTGACCTGTCCATCACTAGCAGGAGATGTTCCGACTCGGCAGCATCCCACTGCTGTCTGGAGCGCAGGTCTCCGAGTGCTTTTGCGCTGCAAGGGCGATGGTGCTGATGTGCTGTCTGCATCTCGTGGGAGTGCACTGCGCTGGAAAGGTCAGGATCTGGGGTTACCCCCCAGTTCTGGTGGATGACTGTAAGGGGTCAGGGTAGTGCCCTGGGGGCATCGCTAGGAGATGCCACGTGGATACTGCAGCCACCTGGCAGCCACAGCCCCGCAGAGCGGCGCGGACAGACCCAAACCCACTTTTTCTTGCACAGAGAAGTGAAGAGGCTGTGGCCTCACTAGCTGCCAGGTACAGGAGCAAGAATCGAGGCCAGACCAGGTAATTCTGGGAATGTGGCAAGATATAGTGGCTCTGGGTGCCATTAAGCCTGACATCCTGCAGCATGACCGGGTCTGCAGCAGCAGTACCAGCTCCTGAAACCCGTCCCAGCTGTTGCCCTGAGGTGTGATGGTGTGAAATGATGGGGCGAGGGGTATGGTCAGCAGTGGAAATGGGCCACTGTAGCTGCTTTTTGCAGCAGCTGCTGGTGTCCCCGGTCTAGATGCAGCTGATTGGCCTCATCTTCCATCTGGGAAGTGGTGCTGTGACCGGCAGCGTAGCTGAGTGCCCTGGGCCACGGCTAGGTGCAGCAGAAGTGCTGGTGATTTCTGTAGCAGCCTGTTCTGCTCAGTTTCCCATATGCTGCCCCACATCGTGTTTGATTGCTTTGGTATTGTGGTGGTTCAGCCGAGGATCTGCATTAGGCAATCTTTACAGATTAGAAGTAAATCAATTTCTAAACTCGGTTCTTGCTTATGTCTCTTTAATGTTTACTCTTCAGGAGACTGGATTGTGTTTTAATTTCCCTGAATAGCAGGAAAGCATTGCCTGAATACAGGGAGAAAATAGAGGTAGAAGTAACTAATCAAATACCAGGAATGTGGCTAGTGGTTTCAAACCCCAAAAGCCCAGTCTTGCTCTCTACATCCCATTGCATTGGAGCTCTGTATCCTTCTCACTTCTAGTCCAACTCTAATTTTCTAGTGATTTGAAAATCTGTTTGGGATTGGCTTGTCCATTGGCAATGCCCAATCCAAATAATCCAGATCAGCAAAGCTGACTGTGTAATTATCTCTGCAACTACTCTCTGTTAATGAGAAATACAGATAGCAGAGCCGAAAGGAAATCAGTTTGTGGTGGTTACCATGCCCTTTCATAGGGGGAGAAAGGATTTGTTTGGCGTATTTTTTGTTTTATTTAAATTTC
The DNA here is from genome assembly GCF_028389875.1 of Rhea pennata. Lineage (NCBI taxonomy): Eukaryota > Metazoa > Chordata > Aves > Rheiformes > Rheidae > Rhea > Rhea pennata. The sequence continues at coordinate 5,220,082 of NC_084687.1, forward strand.
ATTTCATTGTGTTTATGATTAACTGTCACCAATAATGTTCTAACCAGCTGTTCGAGGCTTAAGGTTACTAGATGTGTAATTGCCCTTAAAGGGTGAGTTTTGCAGCGCTGTGTGGAAATGCCTGTGCTCTTGTTCATTGGGGTAAGAACACACCCCAAGGGAGCTGTAGCTGCCCTTGCTGCAAACAGCAGGTTTTTGATACGTGTGAGCCGGGAGGAAGGTGCATCCTTGGAGGGCACCTTCGGTCTCTGGATGCAAAATGACCTAAGTGCTTTCTTAAAAAGGTTTCATCTGACCTTTCCGAGGGGCTTGGATCTCCGGGTGAAGAAGTGCCTCCTTCCCTGGAGGAGAGGCAATACCACACAGGCTTTTCTACTTGCACCCATTCAATCAGGAAAATGGAAGCAGCATTTTGATAAGACAGCAGCGAAGCTGTGGATGAGCTTGGTCAGTTCCTCATCTGAAGCTGCAGAAGGGAGCTCTGTTTTCTCCTTAGGTTTTATCACGTCTTGTCTGTCTTGATTAGTCAGAATCTCCTGTCCTTCACTGGGAAACTCCTTTATTTATGTATTTTTTATTCTCTGCAGAAGTCTGTAGTTAAGTTTGTGTACGATCCTCCAGGGAAATTGGGCTGCCCATATTTCATTTAGTGACTTCAAACAATTAACCTAACAAAGATTCCTCTCTCTCCCCTCCTACCCCCATCTGTTTCCTAATTACCAGTGGAACTGGGATATGTACGCAGACTGTGCTCGTTATTCTTTTTTTTTTTTTTTTTAATTAAATTGCCTCTCATATTTTGTGGTTGGTTCTTTAAAAGCTTTGAGTTGCTACCAGGAAAACATAAAACATCATGAGAGAATGAGCTGGAAAAGCATCAGAGATTCAAATCTGGGAAATCTGGGGGCGCTTTTTTTTCCCCCCCCCCCCCATGTTGGAGCTGGAACACAGACTAATTTCAGCGCTGCTTTGGGATCAGCCCAGAGAGACGGGGACAGGCTGCCCTGGATACGAGCTGGCTAAACTCCAGGTGCTGCCGGAGGCAGGCTGGCACGTGTGCACCTTCGTTTCGGTCTCGCTGGGCTTTCGAGGTGATGGAGGGAGCTGCTGCGTTCGTAGCAGGCGGTGAACGAGCGGAGTTCGGAGGCGTTGAGTAACACGCTGCTTGCAAGCTTTGCTGTGCCTGGTAGCTCCAGTTAGCACCGTGTCCCCAAGGAAAACGGTGGTTAAAGCCATGCGAAGATGATGTTGGGTCGCTTGGAGGGGAAGGCTGAGTGCTGCAGGGCCCCGGAGGAGGTCGCAGCTCGCTGCTGCGCCCGGAGGGCTTGGGGATCCGCCGTCTTGGGGCTGGGGAAGCGTTTCTCCAGGGGCAGCTGGGCGGTCTCCGTTTCCCTGCTCGAAGAAGAAAAATCCACGTGCTCCCTTGTCCGGGCTGCCCCATCCCGCTCCCTTCGGCCACCTTCCTCGGCCCGTGCGTGCTGGGGGCTGCTGTGTCCGTGCTGGCGGAAGCGGGCAGCTCTCCGGCAGGGCGAGAACCTCGCAGCGGGCGCCCGGGGTCCCTCACCTTGCCCGAGTCCAGGCACTTCTTTACGGGAGCTAATTCCCCCTCGTCCCGCGCTGGGTGCGATGTCTGCGCTGCTGCAAAGCTCGAGAGCACTGCAGCATCGGTGCTCCGGCCCCGGGGCCCTGCCAGCACCTCCGTTCCCTTGGCTCTCTGCCGCCCGGGGGTGCTCCCCTGCCGCCCTCCCTCCGGCGTTTGCTTTGCCCCCTTCCCGTCTTACCCCGCTTTGTCCTCCCCGTGCTCCGAGCCACCTTGTCTGCGCCGTGGGACGGGCGCCGAGGAGAAACCGCTCGCGTCCGACCGCTCGGCGTGCTCGGGAGCGCGCTGCGTCCGGCTCTTCCCGGCGCGCAGCCTGGCTGGAAGCCGCCCGCCTCCGCGCCTTGCCCAGGTAGGTCTGCGCCCGGCGGCGGCTCTGGCGCTGGGGGAAACGTTTCCTTTCTTGGCAGCCTGAGTCTGGTCAGCACAAAAGCATTTAACTGTCAGAGATGCAGTCAGTTATGTGCAGGACCGGCCAGTTCGGGCTCCTCCGAAGCCCGCTGGGAGGTAATTACGCTCTCGCTGGCTCCGAATGCCTCCAGCGCGCTGCGATGCTCCACGAGTTAAACGTGCAGCTAACGCCGCTGTGCGCTGCGCCTCGGGCTTGAGCCTCGGCAAAATTCCCTGTCGGCAGCGCCGGCAATGCGGTAAGTGATTCAGCAGATCGGCTGGAGCGGGGTCGGGAGGAGGCAGGCGCTCTGCCCTGTTTGCTGATGTTCCCGCTTGGTGCTTGAGCCCCGCTCGCCTGTCTTCTGGCTGTTGTCCTGCAGTGGTGCGTCCAGGAAAGGAAGGGACCGCCGGATCGCAGCTCAGCGCGCGTCTGCGTTTGGGGCTGGGGGAAAGGCTGTGCGTTCCCGAATCTCCGCACCTCGAGGGCAGGACCCCCTTGCCCTGGGCACAGAGGCTCGAGGACGGCTAGGATTTGGGAGCAGGAGGGGTTTACGAGAGCTGTTTGGAGCTTAGTTCTGCAATGCGCTTCCCGGTGCCTGTGTCGCAAGATCAGGATCTGAGCGCTCCGCCTGAGGCTTCAGCACTTTCTCTCCCGTTTGCACGGGAGCTGGTGACGGCAGGAGTGGTTTGTGCTTTTCGGGCTTCATCTTGCTCCTCGCAACAAATAACCCTCTGTGATTTTTGTGAAGTCTGCTTGGGGCACTGCATCAGGCCTGTGGTTACATGGCAAAGAAGAAGGGGGGCTTTAGCTAAAATCAGTGTTCTGCGCTTTGAGGTTGGTGCCCGTAGAGTTGATAGCCGAGCAGTTGCGGAGCTGCTCGGACCGCAGATGAGGCTTCACCTCGCTCTCCGGACTCTTATTTCCTCGGCTTCCCTAACTGTAGAATAGAGCTGCTGCTGGGGCAGCTCGCTGCAAGCCGGGCCGCAGCAAAAGGGAGCTGCAGCTGGTGGGAACAAAACCGCCCGCAGAGCAAGCGTTGCCGGCGGCCGGGACGCGGCGCGGGGCCGGGCCCCGGCTGGCACTCGGGCCGCGCGTGAGCCGGGAGCGTCGCAGGGGCTGCGCCGGCGGCAGGCGACGAAGGGATCTCGTGCCGCAGCCGAACCGTTCTCGAGCTGGGCCCCGGCAGAGCCGCGGCGGCGCCGGGGCTGCGCGGCGATCGCCGAGCCGCTGCCGTGCAAGCGGCAGGTCCTCGCCGCCCGCCCGAGCGGCCTGGCTCGCCTCCCCTGCTGCACGGGGAAACTTGGTGCTCGGGATAGAGGAGACCGAAAAACCCTTTGCCGCAGCTCTGGAGGGGAAAAGCACATGTTAAACGGGAAGGGCGGAGGCAGCAGCGCTCTGCCTTTGGAGTTACCTGTAACGAGGTGGGGCTGGAGCTGGCTTCCCTGAAAGCCTTGGATGCTGGGGCAAAAGGCATTTGCTGTAGGGTGGGCAGGAAGGTCTGCTGCTGTCCTGAGGATCGGGAGCCCCTCCAAGGGGCGAGAAACAAGTCACCACGGAGGCGAGACCGTCCTCTGGCAGAGCAGGGCCGAGCACCTGGGGCTCCCTCGGGTCCCCCTGCGGTTCTGTGGCAGGGGCGTTTTGGAGACGTCCAAAAGCTTTTGCTCCTTGTGCCCGACCCTTGCTTGGCTCTGGTCGCTGTTTCCAACCGTCCTGCTGGATGCTGTGGTAGGCAAGTTGATTGTTTTTTTGCTTTCTCTTATTTTGCAAATCACGCAGGGGTGACGCCTGCACCCAACCCCTAAATTCCCGCTCGCCGCGCTGAGTGACGCTGGCACAGATCTGAATCTCGTTGCCGCTGCGGTTTTGTTCGGGTTGGTCTGGGGCAGGGGCGAGGTTGTTCTGAAGCGCCTGTGGGTGCCCCGGCACCCTCCCCAGGTAGGGAGTGCGGAGCAGTGGCACCAGACCCGCACGGCCAGCTGCCCTGCGGACGAGGACGCGGCAGGAGGCAGCGAAGTGCACAGCAGCCTCTGGGCACGAGGCAGGAGGCACGCAGATGAGCTCCCCAGGGAGCTGATTAGCATCGTCTTGTCTCCACAAATTGCACCGGGCGTTTTCATTACTATTTAATGGCAGTCTTTGCCTCTTCTGCCTTGCCCAGCCCCTCCTTGCACTGCGATGTTTCAGCTCTTGAGGCCATGAAAAAGCCCTGTGCGCCTTGGAGAGCACAGCCTGCTCGACTGCCTTGGGCTTTGGAGGAATGCAAAAGCCATGTTCTGGCTGGTGACCTGGAAATCTTCCTCCCAGCTCTCCCCGCTCCTTCCAGGTGGGCTTGTGAATGGATGTTCGAGGAGGATGTTGCATCTCTGTTGCCCCTAATGTGTCTGGCTGGGGGTTTGGGGGCAGGCGGGCCTGATCCTGCCCCCCTTCCCTCTGCTGTTGCACCTTTTGGTGCTCCCAAGGCCACTGTAAGGCCGGGTGTAACCCTGTCCTTGCCAGCATGCCTCAAGCAGTGTTCACCATGGTGTACACTGAGCGCTAGTGACTCTTCAGGAGGTGGCTGGCTCTTCTGGCACTCGGCTCCAGCCTGTCCCCCCTCGCTGTGGGGGGAGAAAGCTGCTCCGAGCCCTTCGGGTTTTGACCCGGAGCCCAGCTCTCGGACGGCCGAGTGCAACTGCAGCCACGTAGCTCTGGAGATGCTGCATCAAGTTATATGCATCAGTCCTACATCATCCACTGCCGCTGCGGTTTGGTTTGATTAAAATGCGAACCCTCAAACTGTCTGCGTGGACTGCGCATCCCCAAAGCCCTGATACAGCAACAACTGCCCTTAAACGCTGCTGGGACGCGCTCTGCCAGATGTCTAAGCAAATTGCCTTTTGTGGAGTGCGGACCCAGAAATTCCTGAGAACTCGAGTCTCCTGCGTGCAGCTCGAGTGTCTGGTAATCGGCCCGTGCAGCATCTAAAGCTGGGAATGCAGAAACCAAAGTTCTTGCTTAGGCTCCACTTTGCTGTTTAGCTTTTTTTATTATTATTGTTCCTTCTCCTATTGCCCTGGCATCTCTTTGCTTCCACGTGCGTAATCGTGCAGCACCGCCCCGGTGCTCGCAAGGCAGCTCGGGACGATCCCGGGCTCCCTGCGGAGCAGCCGCGCCGCTGGAAGCGCCGCGAGGGCCGTTAGTCACCGCGAAACACCTCGCAGGCAGCTCGCCGGGGCGAGGAGGGCTCGACGCACGGCAGCTTCGCCCGCTCCCCAGCCGCGACCCGCCGGCGTGCCGTCACCAAACCCGAGCGGGAAGGAGCAGGCGGGCGCCGCTGCGCTCCTGGGGCCCGGAGCACAGCGAACTCTTTCCACGAGTCTCTCCGCAAGAAGAATTAGCATGAACTACTGAAAATATCTAGCGTGAAACGGCCGAAACGGGACGGCGGGGTGTGTTAGGGCTGCCCAGGAGGTGCCCCGTGTGCCGCGGGGCTGGCGGGCATCCGCTCCGGAGGGTGCCGGCGCGTCCGTGCCTGTTCCCGGAGAGAAGGGGGAAGCTGCCTGGGGCAGGTCGTCTCCGTGGGAGCGCGGTTTTGCTGGATTACGCTGCGTGGGCTTCGGCCGGTGACGTTCTCCCTCCGGCTAGGGCCGCGGCGCTGGGTGCTCCCGCTGTTTGCCCAGGGCAGGAAACGTCTCCATCGCTGTATGAAGTAGAAATGTGGTGATGTGGGAGCTGGGCTGATTCCTTTTTTTTTGGGGGGTGAGGTGGGGAGCCAACGCACGTGAAGCAGGCCAGGCTGGCCTCCGTGCTCGGGTGTTGCGTGAATGTCGCCTGCCAGTGAAGCCCTGGTCCCCGATGGCGGGGGACCAGGGAAGGGGATGCTGTGCGTGCTCTGGTGGGGTGCAAGGTGCTAGGAGATTTCTGTTTCTGCTGGGCTATCATGCACTTGTTGCAGAATTTGATTAATTGACTTTTTCCATTTCCTGACTCCCCTCCATAGTTCCTTCCTATGCCAGTTTATTTACTGCACTGAGTAGCAGCATTTCTCTCTCCCTCGCTGGCTAGATGGCAGATACGTATTGGAAAGGACTACGACGGAAATAAGCCAGCGGAAAGGCTGCGGATGCACGGGGGGAGAGGAGGAAGGGGAAAGGGCTGGCTCGGGGCTGCGGGCGCTGTGCCCCGCGAGACCCCCGCCGCGCTCCCGCGGGGACGGCCGGCGGGACCATGACGTAGGGCCCCGCTGGAAGCGTATCGGCTGCTCCGAAGTTTGCCCTGCAGTTAGGAGACGGCCCTAACCGTCCCCCGCGTCTACCCGTGCGCTCCGCGACCCAGCCGAGAGCGGGGTCCCGCGTAGCAGGCGCCCCGGGAACGAAAGGCGAAACGCTTCGGCGGAGGCGGCGGGGCTGTCGGCTGCCTGCTTCGTTCCTTCCCGCGTGGAAATCCTCGTCCTGTTTTTCAAAGCTCCCTCGCGTTCGTGAGGATTTTGATGGTAGAAGCCCCTTGGCTGGGGTGGACGAGGGACCGATCCTGTCCGATGCCGCCGTAACTTTGTGCTGCGATTCACCCCGCTGCCGAGACGCCGCAGCGTGGGTCCGGCTGCCGCCGGCTGGGCTGCTGCGCCTGGGCCCCTCGGCTTTTCCGCAGCGGGCGCTTTCTCCCCTCGCCCTCGCGTTGGCGGTGCGCCTCGAGGCCGGTTCTGCGGGGCAGCGTCGCGGAAGCCTGTTCCCTTCTCCCGGCGTCCACGGTCCTCTGCGCGGCGGCGACCGCCGGCCTCGCAAAGGAGACCCGCTGCGGAGGCGGAGGGCAGAGCCGCGAGCCGCCCCGGAGCCCGCTGCCCGTGCCCGCGCCGGGCCGGGGGGCTGGCGGGACCTGCGGGGGGCTGGGGCACGTGGGTTGCGGATGTTTGCAGAAACTCTGACGCTTTCAAACAAACGATGCCGAGAACAGCAAGGGTTACAGATGCCTGTGGGTTTTGACCAGCTTCCTGAGCTAGGAGGCAGCTGTTAGGGGAATTGCATGCATGCCTGTGCGGGAGGGAGGCATCCGCCCATCACACGGTGGGTGTTCGGGTGCCAGATGAAGGGTCCTGAGGTTGCCACCCAGAATAGATGCTTGTTCTTGAGCTAATTGCACCCTTTCAGCGGTTCTCAAGTGACAGCGTGCCAAACTTTCTCTGCTCTGAAAATTCCTGGAAAATGCCTGACGCTTCTCATTATGCGTTGGAAAGAACGCTTTAAAAACATGCTAACTAGCAAAATAAAACAGCGGTTTGTAGTTGTCGGATCATAAAAAGGAGTGTCCTATGAGCAGTGACAAATCCTCTGGCTGTATCGAGCTGCTTCAGCAGGCTCCGTTCTGACAGCCTGCCGCGACTTACTGTGCTTTTTGGAAAGCCCCCGCCGAGGAAGAAGGGGCTGGGATCCGGCCTCCCCGCGCGCCGGCGGGGATGGGGCTCTCCTCCGTGCCGGCAACGGCAGAGCTCCGGTTCTCCGGCCCCTTTGCGGAGCTCGTGTTTTGATCCGGTTTCTACAAACGCGCTCCGTTCTTAGGCTGTGGAGAAAACGCTCGGGGGTGGCGTGCGTGCCCGGGCTGCCCTCGGGGGAGCCTCGCAGCCGGCAGCGACGGCACCGCCATAGACCCCGCTCGTCCCCGGGGCGCCGGGACGCGGCGAGCGCTCCCGGCGCCTTCCGCGTGAAGCTGCTCGCGCGACGACCGCGTTGCCTCGGCTTGAAGCTTGTTAGGAGTGAAACAAGTAGCAGGACTGGAAGGCAAAAGCAAAGTCTCTCATCCCTTCTTATAGCTCAAAAACAACTGAAGCTGGTTTTTCCCCCTCTCTGTTCTTCGAGGATGTTTAATAAATGAGCTGCAAGAATATCCCTGGGGGGAGATGATTTTTTAATGTGGCTATCTTCTAAGCATATGCTTGCCATATCAAAATTTCTAATAAAGTCTTAAAGCAGGGAAATATTTAAATGGATATAGGCTCTTCAGTCCCAATAACTTCCAATGGGATTTGGATGCTAACTCTAGCTGTGCGTGGAAGAACCCGTCCTTCACCGGCGGGCCCAGCAGCAGTGGTACTGCAGCGTACATTATAGTACTAATTTTTGAGGGCGTGTAAGATTAGCAGACTAGTGGAAAGCTGCTGTTAGCAGTACACTGAAAACTGCTTACACTGATTTTCCAATCAATGTATTGATTTTTTTTTTCTTTTATGATGTTCCAACTTGATGCAGATTTCTGCATGAATTTTTGGCCAAGAAACTCACTTAAGCAGATTCTATTTTAAAATAGAAATTACAGTGTAGTTTTCCTTTGGATTTTGTTCCATTTGCAAAGCCACTGCAAAACAGACTTGCATAGTTCCTCGAATGTAAAAATAATCTTGCTTGGAAAAAACTTCTGCAGAGTTTGTGTTAGAAAAAAGAGGAAAGAAACTTCCAAAGCACGTGGGGGAAAAAAGCCATTCAGTGCGTTCCACGTTGCCGTGGTTAGAAGGCAGTGTGGAGCATGCTCTGCATTTGTATGTCATCTTCCGTCCTGGAGGAAGTCAAGGAAGGAGCTTGGGAACAGTTTTCGAAAAGCCTAGGGAACGGTCGTGCCCCGAGCCCGGCTCTCGTCTGGGGGCCCGACCGAGAACGGGGTCTTCTCGGACCGCGGCCTTTGCGGGAAGAATTCCCCATTGAGGCGAAACCGCCGAGGAGCTGCTCGGATGTCGCCCAGCTGGAGTTCGGCCAGGGCGCGAGGGCTGGCGGCTCGGCGCGGCTCGGCTCGGCACGGCGCGGCTGGGGGAAGCGTCGAGACGCTGCGGCTTGGCACCGCTCGGGGCTGCCCGGAGCCTCCCAGCGCTCGCTGCGCCGGGCTCATCCCGCGCGGTTCCTGCCAGAGGTGTCTCAGGTGCCACCAAACGTGGCAGCTTCTTTGCTCCTCGAGCGCTGCCAGGGGAAACCCAGAAGCGAAGAGCGTTACGAGAAAACCCCAGCCAGAATTCAGTCTGAATTTGGCACGTGGGACCCGGGGAACTCGTGGAAACTGTTGGTTCAGCCCTGAGCTCACCATCCTGTTCGTTGCCCCTTGTTTCTTCTCAGCTGCAGTCTCCAGCTGTTCTGACAGCTTTTCCCAAGACGCTTTACATTTTAATGTATACAGCAGTTTGTGGATCAGCTGGATGGATCTGAGATGAGGTTGGAGACAGTGGAACGACTGAATACTTAAGAATTATACTTTTCTTGCTGTTCTTATTTTGAATTCTGTTATCTATCCAGTGAACTGCTTTCCCCTGCTTCCAGTCCTCGCCAGGGAGAAGAGATTTGTACTTGCGAGGGTTTGTAGGACTAGTGCTGTCCTCCAGCCTGTGGGATGTTGGAAGTAGTTTGCAACCCAGAGAAGGGTCCTTATCTCCCGCAGCCTCTTAGGTAAATGCTGCCTGTGGGCTCGGTGCTGACCTTGCACAGATGGCGATCGCAGAGCAACGGTTGGTCTCCCAGCTGCGTGGGGCGGGGGGGGGGGGGCTGCTTTGTTTTCTTCTTTTCTATTGCTTATCTATCATTTATAGCTGGCCTCTGCACTGTTCCTGTGCCCCCCTCCATCTTCTCAGCGCACAAACCAGTTGCTTTTGCTCCCTGTTTTTGCAGTCAGTGCCAGCGCTGCTGTTGTCTGGGAGCGGGTGTCACGCCTGACACTAATGACAGCAGATTTGCGAAGCAGCTTGGAAGCAGCGTTGCTGCTGAACGGGCCCGTTGCAAACAAAGGTTGCAGGAGAAGCTCCGTGAGACGATCGCTGTGCACAGCAGCGAGTCCGGCCTTATTTTCTTTGGGTTCAGTCTGGCTATTTTAATAGAAATATTAAGCATCAGCCTGGTCTTTCAATATGCATTCCTTTTTTTTTTTTTTTTTAAACACACTGAATGAGTAATCTGTATCCCGCATCCTGCACTCAGTTTTGAAGGTTAAAAGCTGTTTTTGTGCCAACTTTATTATGCTGAAGCCAAATGCTTCTACCAATTAACTTATTACTGTTTTGGAGGGGGCTCAAAAGGCAGATGGAGAGTAATTGTGCTAGCAATATTAATGACCGCATTGCAAAGGGTGAGAATTTTACAATGAATATCTTTTTTTTTTTTTTTAAAAAAAAAAAAAAAAAAAAAAGTCAAAGCAGGTTCTCCTGTGACATTGCAGACGGGTACCAGAAAAGGGCGCTTCCCCCTCTAATGCTGAGCAAAGGCTGCTTTTAAGGGTAACAAATTAACGCGTGATTTCCTGGCATTTATGCTATACTAGGCTAAAACACTTAATCTCATTAAAGGCTGTAAATATTTCAAGTCTGCAGGACAGGCAGTGCGATTGGGGCCAACAAAATGTGCTACAGATGCGGGCACTGGACTGCTACCTTGGGGTCACCCATCCCTGGCAACTCCTTTTGGGATACCAGCTATTTTGAGGTCCTGTTTGTGAAATCGCAAGGGGGGGGGAGGCAAGGGGAAGGCACGATGCCTGCCCAAGCCGAGCCAGCAGAGGCAAAGGTGTCCCTATTTGGATTTAAAATGGGTCAACATGTTCAGAAGCCATTGGAAGCAATTGACTGAAAGATGGTATGATATTTTTCCTAGGAAAAAAGCAGTTAAAAATGAGGGCTTAGGATGCTCCTTTGCACTTTTTGGGAAAAATGGCAAGATGCACTTCATGCCTGTAGTATAATCCAGTAAAATGCGTATAATCTTTTGCGAAGATTTATGAAGACGTGGTGGGTGAGCAGTCCTTGAATCTTGGAGCTCCTAGCAGTGAGCTCAGTTACGTAGCAGAGTGGTGTGTTGAGGAGTATAGACGAAAGCTGATGATCTCATCCTGTGATTGCCCACGTGTGGTTAGGAGCTGAGCGCGCACAGGACGGGGAATCCTGGCTGCACGGTGTTTCTGCAAAGAAAACTCAGCCCTACGGGAAGAGGGAGAATCTATCATTCAAGCAGCCTCCAAATAACCTTGTTGCTTGGCTTTTTATATAAGGTTTTGAGCAATTGTTGCATCCTTCTTGCTCCGCTCCCCGTTCTCCGGGATGCTTGGTTGTGCTGTCTGAAGGCTGTACGTCAGACAGCTCGGGGAGGAAATGTCGACTCGCTGCGGCTTTGCTCGGGCCGCGCTGTTGGAGTGCCTGGGGTCTGAAATTAAATGTCAAAGGCAGTTTGTGAGCACATTTGGTTTCCACTCTCCGAAGACCATCTCTAGGAAGAGCAGGGCAATTGCATACACAGAGTCTTCTCGGGAAATGTATCTCGGGATCTGGGCTGGTGCTGAACATCATGATACGGTCCCCGAGAGCCCCGCTACCCGCACCTGATGGGGCGGCGAGTTACGGTGTCCGGTGACCGCGGTCGTGCCGCCTACGAGCTGTAAGCCAATACTGGTGACAGCTGGAGGGCCCTTGCCCAGGCTCTGGGAGGGGACCGGCACCTGTAAGTACAGCTCGCTCACCGGGCTGATAATCGGTGGGCACATCCCCGTCCTGGTGACACCTGTTTGATGGATCCCGTTACAGATCTTGGAGGTGAGATGAAGGCTATACGTTGAACGTGACTGCATTGGGGTGGTGGGGAGGAAGGACCTGCAGCGGCACAGCTGAAACCAGCACTGCCCCTTCCCTGCAGCCTGCGTCCTGCTGCTGACGGGTGCTCGTCTGCCGTCTACCGACACGCAAGATTGTTTTGAGGATATTTAGTTCTCCATGAAAATACAGTAGGGTGAAGAGTCCCAGTAATTAAAATAGAAGCTAGTCACTAACAAAATATGGGAGAAAACTTGACCGCAAAATAACACTGACATTGCCCAGAAACTTCAGATCTTCAGTAGCAGGGAAACGTCGACCAAGGCAACTTTTACAGTAGTAAGTTTTAAACCTCACTTTTAAAGTGGGGGGGGGGAGGGGGAGAAGGCATAAATAAAGTATTTACTCGAGACCTGTCTTGCTTAAACTTAAAGCCTTTGGGCTCCAGTCCTTCCTCACCCCGGAGGACTGTAACTTCCCCGGGGAGCGTTTGGGACTCGAAACGCTGCCCCCTTTCCGTGCGTCCCCAGCTGAGCACTGCCGGGGCTGGCAGGGGGTGAAGCCCCCAGCTCTTCCCCCACCTCTTCTCTGTTCCTTACGCTGCTGGAGTAACTGCCTTGCCCTGGGGGCAGGAGCGTTCGGCTTCTTCACAACATCAACAGCAGTCTATAGTAACGTAATCAAATTTTTTTCTTATCTGCTAAATAAAAATACTATGGACTTTGGATGTGACTGTAATGGAAGAGTTGAGGGTTTTTTCCTGTAAGGAGAAGGTCCCAGGCTCTGCAGCGATCACCATGCAAGACCTGAACGCAGCTTGTGCAGTTCATTTAGCTGCCTGGTGTGGGAGCAGCCAAGGGCCTTTTAACCCCCGGGCATCCGTACCCTGCCCGTCGTGCAGTTTTTGCTTCATTAACCTTTTTCCTCCGTGCAAAAAGGAAAACCCTTCTCGCGGTGTCGCGGCGCGGGTATTTGTGACAAGTTGCATCACGTCAAGGGCTGCTGCGACGCAGCCGAATGGGGCGATTTAACCTACGTGACAGCACGCGCGGGAGAGCGTGCGCGGGAGAGCGTACGCGGGGCGCGGGCTCCGGGGACGCCGTCCTCGTTTATCGGCGACGCGGGTGCCCGAGTCGTCGTTCGCCCCCTCCTCGCCGGGGCGAGCGATGCCGCGGGCTGGGGCCCCGCAGCCGACGAGGCGCGTGGCAAGGGCACGAGCCCTTCTCCTCCCGGGCCGCGGTGCAGACCTCGCGCCTTGCAAATGGGTCAGGGTTTCCATCTGAATGAAAACGGGCACGGAGGGGGAGCTGGAGCGGGCGGCGCGTCCCCTGCCGCGTCGCGCTGCCTCGTCTTGCCGCGGGGCTCGGCTGCAGCCGGCGGCAGCGTCTGGCGCGGGGCGCGTCGCCTCGAGCGGAGACGTCGCTTTTGCCTTGTAGCTTCTGCGCTGTTAAAAATTGGCCAAGATGCCCCAAACTTGCACCTGCCAGGTGCTGCTCAGCAGAGAGTTTGGGGTTTGGTTGTTTTCCCTTCTGCCCTTAAAACTCCTCGAGGTGAAACCTTTTTGGCTGTATTTCCTCCTTTTCAATTCATGCTTTTCCTGCCTGTTCCCTTCCTTGGTTCCTGCTTGCAAACAGTCTCAATTAAGCAAACGACCTGCGGTTATCTCAAAAGGCTGCAATGAAAGAGAGCTCTTAAAAATTTCCTAAAAACAAGAAAAAATAGGAAAAAATGTCTGCTTTTAGCTGTGCGATTCCCTAAACGTAACGTCGTGCAGCAGGTGCAGGAAGCAGGCTGAAACGATGCCCCGCGGATCGGCCGCCCAGCTGCCGCGCGGCCGCCGGCGCGGCGCCGTCCGGGCTCGCGAAGCCCCCGTCCCCCCGCTCCCCGGGAACTCCCACGCGTTTGCATTTCTCTTTTGCTCTGGGTGACAGGTCTGCAAAGGTCGAGTCGGTTTTTCTCTGCTTAATCTCAGTGCTCGGGTGACCTCGGTTCCTTTCCCAGCCACGTTCGCGTCCTGGGGGTAACGCGTAGCCTCGCTGGGCTGGAGTCTCTCCGTGCAATAGCACCTCGGTATTTCCTTACGCTGCTAGAAGGACGGGAGGATAAATTAAATCATGTTTTTATAGCGCTGAGATATGACCGTGATAGGTTAAGTGTCTGCCCCTGGAGTTATCCGCGCTTTAGTAGCGTTACGCAGCTTCACGAGGGCCTGGGGAGCCTGGGGAAAGCCTCACCGTTCCTCCTGGCTTTTAAAATCATATCTGAAACGGGAGCCCCGGTGCAGCTGGCCCTGACTCCCGAGCGCCGCGTGAGGGAGGAGGAGCGGGCTCCGGCGGGCTGCTTAGACCCGGAGACGAGCTAAAGCTACAAACCTGACCGCGGTGCCAGCCCCGAAGGCCAGGGAATCGGCTGATCCGCTCCCGCGCTTCGCCCTGCGCGGAGTCGAGGGGATGCTGCCGCGTCTCTCCCGGCGTTTGCTGGTGGGCGACTTCAGGAAGCCGGCGGCGGTCCCGGCGGCACCGCCGCGCTTTCCCTCAACGCTCGCTTGTTCGGTTCTTTTAAAATTCATCCAGCCCGTAGGTCGTGAGATTGAGAAGTCACCCCCGTGCGATACAGGAGCGTTACAGAGAGCGGAAGGAAAACGCAGCACATGGCAAAAATCCCACGGAGGAGATGAGAAACCAGGGACTGTGAGAAACGGCCGGTACGCTTTCCCCAAAGCTGTGCTGCGATTGCAGTTTTGGCAGTTATCCCAAACGCGTCCGTCAGTCTGGATTTTTTATTTTTTATTTATTTTTAAACAGAGGATGATGGCGTCGGAGGTGCACCCGAACCTCTGCTCCTGCGGGTCTTGGTCTGGGGGAAGCCGGGGAGCCCGTGAGCAAGGCAGGCAGGAAAAAGCCCTTTCCAGGGGGTGGGGAGGACAGGGAGGAATCTGGAATTTTGGAATTTATCTTTGTGACCCGGCAGGACACGGACAGGAGCCTCTGAAACCGCTTGCGGAGAGGCAGGTGGAGATGACTTTCAGCCCCGCTGGTAATCGGGGACCGGGGACACGAGGGACTCGGTCCAAACCGGTGCAGAAGTTTAGGTGAGCTCTGCTCGGGAGCACGTAACCGGAGAGGACCCGGCAGCCAGTCGCCCTCGATTTGGCCGCTGCTTTTAGACGGTACTTGCCACATCGGGGTTCGCGGGGGCGGCCTCGCAGCCGGCCCGCGGCGGACGCTCCGGGTCCCTCCCCGCCGGAGGCACGGAGTCGGGGCACGCGATCGCCGTCGGTGGCTAATTGCCGCCCCCTCTCCGCCGGCGCGGCCGGGCCGGCGTTTGGGGCAGCCTCGTCCTCTCTGCACTGGTTTCTCTCCCGGGTTTGCGAGCTCTGGGCCCACCCGGAGCAGCGGAGCGTCCCGCAGGGCTGAAAGCAGCTGTTGAGCGGACGGGAACGGTCTGGTTTTTTTTAAGGGGGAGAGAGGAGATGGAGAAATGCAAATGAATTTGCTGGTGTCTGCCTCCGACAGCCGCTGCGCGCTGAGAACGGTCCCGGGAGCTGTCCCCGGCCCCGGACAAAGCGCGTCCCTCTCCTCCGAGCAGAGGCAAAGCGGGGAGGGCTCTCAGCCGCCTCGAGGAAAAGGCGTCTTCCAGCCCGGCGGCGCCTCCGGGTGAAAACGCTGGGGTGACGGCGCCTTTCCTCTTCCCCGTGCTTCGCTGCAGCTTGCTGCACATGGACCTACGCGCGCCGACCGCTACGGCGCGTCCGTGCGCGTGTCTGGGTACGTCTGTCCGGCACTGCCCGGGTTTCGTGCAGCCAGCTGTAACGATCGGCCGGCACCGCTCGCTGGCCTTCACCGCGGGTGACAAAGGTGCTGTCGCCGCCAGGCAAAAGCAGAACGTAGATTTGCAAGCTGGAGGTCGGCGACCTGGAAACCACCCAACACGTCACGTGTGGCGGGGGGGGGGGGCTATGGAGAACGGGGACGAAGCGGGAGTAGACCCCCGAAAATGAGTTCTTTAATCTCTGCTAGGGACTCACGTGCGTATGTCCCTTCTAAATCAACGTCCTTCGTGATCTGGAATCTTACTGTTCCTCTTGCAACCATAAATAAGGATAAATGCCTAATCACTAGTGAAAGCGTCCTGCTGGATCTAATGAGCTGATTAAAATATTTTTTCATTGTGGAATTATTTAATTTCATTTGTCTTCAACCAGAGATTCCTCCTGCCGTCACTGAATTGCTCCTGTGCCTGCTCCCACGAGCAGCCCGGTCCGCCTTGGAGAGCTCAGCCTCGTGCTCCTTTTGCCGGAGCAGGGCTATAGGCAAGGCTATAGGGAAGGAATTTGTCTCGCTTGTTGTTCAGGAAAGTCCAATTTCATTATGGAAAGGAATTTCAGCCTTTTCCCAGTGCCACTGGTACCTCTGGGTCTGGCCAATGTGGAGCCGAGGGGTCTGGGGAGCTTCCCTTCGCCTCCAGGCAGCGGAGGGGGCACCCTGCATCTTAAATAGCCCTGTGCACGGAGAAGGAGAGAACTGACGTTTCTTCCCTGGTTATCCTCGAGCTTTGCAGCTTTGCCGTGCTGGCAAGCAGGCTGCTGTGCTGGATCGGTGTCCTTGAATAGCCCCGAGGCAAAGCGGCAGTGCAGGTGTCTGGAGCAGAGTCTTCATTCTCGTAAGATCATCCCGTATTGCACCTGATGTTGTAGCAGTGCTGTAAGGGACAGAGAAGGACCTGAAAGAATATCAAAAGTTGTATTTCCCCCCCCCCTTTCACTGCAGGTTTTGAGTGGCTAACAGACAAGGTGTTTGGATATGCGTGCTCTATTTTGATTAGAGGTATGCAAGGGTTATCTTTACATAAGGAGAAACTCGAGAGCGTGAAGCTGTTGCAGACAAGCATGTGCCAGGAAATGACCTGCAACGGTGCCCGGGCCCGGTGCAGTTTCAGCACCGTCTGCTTCGCTTGCCTGGCCACTGGCACGGTCGCGGCACGAGTGCCGGGGCGGCTGCCCCAGAGCCGCGCAGCGGCTCGGAGCCCAGCAAGGCTTTGAATGACGCCTTCTCTGTTGGCAGATGTTTTCCTGAATTGGAGGAAACGGCGGGGGTTTATGCTGGGGCTGGTGAGGCCCGAGCCGGTTGCAGCCCCCCTTCCTTGGCTGTAGTCCTGCTCACCAAGGAGGGCGATTCACAGGTGCAAATAGCACCTCGGTTTAAGGGCGTCAGTCCGTCTGACCCTGTTCGGAAGAGCTAGCCGTTCTCGTCCGGGTGTGATCAGAGCAGGAGAGACAGGACCGAGTTGAAAGAGCGAGGTTTTCCTCTTGACAGCATCCTTGAGGAGCTTGCTTAGCCACTGTGCTGTCATTTGAAAATCAGCATTTGTCTGGAAAACTTCTGACACCGCAGCAGCAACCCCGTGGCGCCGCGCTGCGAACCTCTGCCTGCGCGTTTTGTAACGCAGGGTGGGCTCTGCACGGCGAGGTGCTTCCTTCTGGAAGTCTCCTGTTCTTCAGCCTGCTTCGTCCTGGCTGCTGCACAGGGATAGGAACCGGGGCTAATTTTGCAATGAGAAATACAATTTCTCCTGAAACATTTCAAATACGCCTAATGCTATGTGGATATTTGACTGAGTTTGCAAAGAGAAACAGTCTCTAGTTTTAAAGGTCCTGTCCTACGGTTTCTAGTATGTTTTTCTTTTTGATAAAAGCATTTACAAAAGTTATAAATCTGGAAAGAGGTCTGGGATACATTTCTCACCCTAGACTAAGACTTTAGAGAATTGATGCTGTGGCAGGTCACCGGGGAAATGGAAAGCACCAGGTCTGCAAAACACTTCTGAACCTTAGATAAGTATTTGGGGGAAAAGGCACCTGAGCCGGTGTTGGTGCCCTCTTGCTCGGAGCTGGAGGAAAGCGGAGCAGGGACGTGGCCTCTGCTGGTGCTTGGGTTCAGGTCAGGGCGGAGCAGAGCTGTATTGGGGAGGGCGAATTCCTCTGACGGCATCGCAGTCGCGTGGCTGCTTGTGTGTGAGGTTTTGGTCTGTGTTGCTGGAAATCTCGCAAGTGTAGCTGACTTCTGCCCAAATCTCACCAGAGCTATGCGGGACGCTTGGCACAGGCTGTTCTGGAGCTGGCACAGGAAGTGGAAAGCGCCGGCTGGTTGCTTCGAATCTAGGATTTAATCTGTAGAGCTGCAGGTTCGGAGAGCGTAGAGGTGTCTCGCAACGCAGCTAGCAGAAACCCTCGCCCCTCTTTACTGCGCGTTACGGGTGCAGGATTTGGGTTGGTTTCTGGCCAGCTAGTCCAGGGGCTTTCTGACCGACCCCAGGCTCAACCCGCGCAATTCCGTGGCCACGGCCGGTCCCAGGGGACTGGGGCAGCTCTGAGGTCGAAGGGCTGACGCGGCTGCTTTGGCAGGAGTCGGATCTTTTCTGCGCTGTGCACCAGGTCCCTGGAACAAAGACTGAGGAACGTCAAGTCTGGGAAGAAGAAGTCTCATCTGCTCCTTTGCACGGGAGCCAGAGCCCCGTTCCCAAGGAATTTCCAGCCTGGCAGGGTTGTTGGGACGTTTCACGCGTGTCTCGCAGATTGAGCCGGTCTCGCAGGAGCAGATTAAGACGTCAGGCAGCTTCGGGATGATTAGCAGCCCCGGATAAGCGTGTTTGTGCCTCGACCCCCTCGCGCAGCTCCGGCCCTTGGGGCTGGTGAGACTTTTCCCTGTGCTTTCCATCCCGGGAAGGCGCCTGGCGGTGTGGGATATATTTTCCCATCAGTTTTGCGCACAGATGCCTAGTGTTTTGCGTGCTCTATATAATAGCGTTTGGGCTTGCTTCTTTCTGTACTAACATTTAATGCAAAATCACCCACGCATGCATGTATGTGCAAATAGTTCCTAAGCATCTGTGCCAGGAGCCTACTCCTTAGCATCGTGGCCATTTCTCTCACACCAAGCAGTACCCAGCTTAAAGAAAACAGCGTATTCTTTGCTTTTCAGCCACAAAGTGGCATTTGGAGTTATACATTTTTTAAATAGCTGCTGTCTTGCACCTTCCTTCCCATATTACATCTGTGGAGAAAGAAGGTTTTGAAGCATTTCGTGGCAGTGAGGTGAAGCATCAGTATGCAAGCATAGCAAGAACATGAGAAATTTTAGCCTTGCTAAATATCTGGTTGCAGTATTGGTTGATTTAGCTCACGAATCAAACTTTTTCTTGCTAACAGAAAGGCAGAAAACCAGCTGAGCCATTACTCATTTTAAGCTGTAACTAGAAGAATGAACAGCTCTAAATAATGAAGACTACAGATCAAAATGATATCTTCCTCGAGACAGAAAGCTAAAGAAGCAATTTGAAAAGCTTTGTCCAGTGTGACCTGGTCACCGAGGACTGCACCAGTCTTGTACGTGCCTTAATTACTGCCCCAGTCCCACAATTATTCTGTGCTTCAGTTATTTTTATTGCAACAGCTGGATTGGAAAATCCTTAGAATGAGCAAAAAAGAGCAGAGCCCCCTCTTCCCCCTGCCCCCAGCCCCAAGCAATTAGTAATCTGGTGCAACTGGGACACAGACAGGTGGCCAAGGACATTCAGACGTCAGCCAAAGAGCAGGGGCCCGGGCTCTGCTCACCTCGGAGCAGGGCAGGGAAGATGCTCTGACTGGTCTCATCTTGTCTCGGAAATTCAGGAATCTCTGCAGAAGTCTCTGCAAGCGCAGGAACACTGCGGGAAGCCTTGGAAGCTGAGCAGCTTGCTCTCTTAAGGCTTTAAAAATCCCCGCCTACCTGCTTCATCTGCAGAGGGCACGGGAACGGTGCACGTGATCCGTTCCCTGGTCTTTCCTGCTCCGTAGACTGCCGGGTTGCAGAGGTTCGCTGTGGTCATTGGTCGCAGGGCAGGATCAGCTCTTTCCCCAAGGATGAAGAAATCCCGGGCGGATGGAGAAACAGTTAAATGCTGCTAGACCACCGTAAAGGTGATGGGCTAAGTGTCTTCAAAAGCAGTTGTGTGCTGGGTTCGATCCGCTGCGGGACTAAGGAGAGCTTCACGGGCCACGTGCCGAGGCTGCTGACTTGTGCCGTCTGCTCCTTCCTCGCTGCCGCAGCAGCTTTCTCCGTGGTGCCCGTACCCGACCGTGGCACAGGGAGGGTCTGAAGTTGAAATTAATACAAGTTACTCGAGATTTTCTTTCTCATCCAAGCTAAAAGCATGGCTAGCCAGGTCAGCCACAGTCCCCCAGACACCAGTGTGCCGGTGGCTCCGCGTCGGGCAGGGAGCTGCACACTCAGGCTTGGGCTTTCCCTGGTGGCTAACTGCTTAGTGCTCGGTGACGGTGGCTCCTGGGCGCTCTCGCAGTGGCGGTTTCTCGTCCATTGGGTCGGGCTGGCTTGGGAGACCCGTGAAGGTGGTGGGATAGCTCCTCTGCTCTAGGTCTCTCCCTGTAGTTTATTTTTCAAGGACACCCAATTTAGCTTTCAAGACCACGGGGACAGTGACTTTCTGGGCTTTCTGGGGAGAAGTGTTTGTGGATTAACACCAACTGCATTTACTGGGTTTGGTGGTGCTGCTGTGTCCCCCCCCCCCCCCTTTTGCTCTTGCTTCTTACAGGGCTCAGGAACAGCTGAAGGGGGAGCAGCAGCGGAAGCCGCAGCGGGTTATTTATGTTTCATGAAGACGGGCTCTCCTGGCTTGCCAAATGGCCTCTCTGCACTGTTCTCCTGTCTGGTGACATCCAGCTTCAGCAAAAGCCAGTGCACAGAGGCAGGGAGGAGCTGCGAGGAACCAGGCTGGGGATTTTCCACTGTTTGCTGCCCTGGCGTTATTTTTGTTCTTAGCCAACAGAGCTGTCTGCATGTCCGATGCCCAGTATTTATAACTCCGTTGCAGACAGAGTCATAACTCAGCTGTGATGCAACCTCTGCACCTCCAGAGCCTTTCTAAGGGGATTTTGGTTGCACAAGTCAGATAATTTATCTTCCTTTTCCATTATCTTTTAATATCCATTTAGTCTATGGGTTTATTAAAAGCCAAATAAAAAGCATGCGTGTGCAAACCGGAATCCTGATGTCGCCAGGAGGTTTGGATGGAGGCCTGCAAGGAGCCCAGCTTGCACGCCTGGAGGAGGCCGGGCAGACTGTCCGCTCCGTGGGAAGGGATGCTCCGTGCTCCTCCATCCAAAAATACCTTGTTAGTCTAGTAACACACAATATTGTATCAAGGAAGAGCGACGGCAGGGCGATGGTTGGGCTGTGCCCAAGCACCCTTCGCCAGCTCTCGACGTTGCTCTCTCCGGGGACATTCAACTCCGCATTTTAATCCAGGATAAAGGCTGGGGTTTGATGATGTTTATTAGGTGCTTCTTGCTTATAAAATGCAATTAAGTTATTTAGACAACCTATTGCCCTTTTTGCTCTCTCTGGTGGACTCATCACCGGTTTCGGAGTCGCTTGCTTTGCGCAGCTTTGAACCATCCCTGGGCAGAGTGAGGCAGCTCTGCTCTTCTCCAGGCTGTTTCTCCAGGTTTTGAGCACAAATGTCGCAGCAAGGCTGGGTTTTGGTCAATGGAACAAGGGGTTTGGGAGGCCGGTGAACGCGGGCTTGTACCTGAGGCACCAGAGCCAGCAAACCATTTCCGTCGCTGTCAGAACGCCGCTCCCCGGGACGTGAGGCCGCTCCTCTGCACAAGTATTTTTGGGTTGGAAACATGCTCCCTCGCCCATGTTGCCGAAAGAAAGAAGACAGGAAACAGAGCAGCTCGGTGATCCACGTTTTTGCATTTGTGTTGCAGGTGAGGATCCAAGAAGTCCATCTGCACGTGCCCGTGGTCAGCTCGCCTCGCGGGAAGGAACCGAGGCCGGCACGCAGTCCAGCCATCCAAAATGGTAATGCAAAGACCCCAGCTCACCCGCGCAGGAATAGCATTCGCCCTGTACCTCCATCACCTCATCAGTGCCATTGAAGTTCCTCTTGACTGTAAGTGCTGTTTTACTCCTCTAAAAATGCCTTTGCAAACGGTTGAGGAGATAGAGCAAGGAAGAGCAGAGCCCAGGTGGCTTTCTTAGTCCAACCCAAGGTTTTCTTTTCTTTTGCTTGTTTTTGTCCAGAAAGTCATTTAAATCACTCCGTGATTTAGTCAGTCTTCCTCAAAAACTGAGTAAGGGCTTGAAACCCCACATCAAGATGGGACAGAACACTTGGGTCAAGCGGGTCTGAAGGAAACAAGGTCCTGCCAAATCTTTAGCCTGTTGATTTAAGTGGCGCATCCCAGGATTCCTGGGGTTTCTGCAGAGCACAGCAGAGGTTTGTGTTACCTTCTTGAAGGCCAGGTAGCTGGGAGGCGTCATCCCTCCTGTTACTGTTGTACTGGCTAAGCCATTTGGACACAGAAGCTCGCTTTACTAAGGACATCTATCTTATGTCTGTGCTGAAGACAACACTGCTGTATTTTGTTGGTGTGTTTAAATTATCAAGATACGTCTTTGCTGGTGATTTGCTGGCAATGGTTTTGCTGGCAAAGCCAGCTTACCCCGATGGGTTTGATCTACCAGCAAAGGCGTCCCCATGCCGCGGGTCGCGGCTGAGTTCCAGCTCTGACCTCTGCTGGTTGCAGCACCGATGCTTCGGATGTGGTACAGTTGCACAAAATGGGCAGGTCAGTGCATGCGCGGGGTTTGGTGCGCTCCTCCGTGGAGGACACGAGCTCCCTGCTAGTCTGCTCAGATGCTGTCATGAGCTGATGTGCAGGTCCCGCAGGGCAGCGATGTTCGAGAAGGTCATACCTAGAGCTATGCAATTTTTCTCTCTCTGTCGGGCCTTCTCGGTTAATTGCAAGACGAGACTTAGGTTTGATTCAGGAGTGCGAGAGCTGGGGGAGATGGAGCGAGGAGGAAGGGGAACACAGGATAACGACTCTTCTGCTGAGAGGGCATCTTCAGGCCAGCGCAGGGGAGACGCGTGACTTATCTGAGTGCGCTCGGGATGGGGGCTCGCACAGAGAGCGCGCCGCTAAGTCACGGCCCAGAGACTCTGTTCCCATCGCTGTTCTGGAAACCAGTTTCATAATTTCTTTATGTCCCAACTTGCTCGTGTAGGGGCTGTTAATAATAATCCATCTGCTGCTGCAGGGAATATATTCTGACAGTGCAGTGCGCCAAAATCCTCCAGTGAACAGCGCATCAGTAGGACAAGAGCAGCTTTTCGCGAGGGTCTGAATTCAGGCTGAATCTACACAGGGCTGCTCTAGGTAGGAGCAATTTCTACCCTGTGGGTTGTGGCTCTGTGGAGTCCTGGGTCTGCTGGCTGCATCCATGCTCAACCGATGGACAGCAAAAGGAGAGAGAAAAATTTGGGAGTGAGAAGTTCAGGGTATTTCACTGAAGTTTGAAAATAACTGAAGAGAAAGTGTGGGAAAGCCCCAATTCACCAAGGTGAATAAATACCTGCGTAGCTTGCAAGCACAAGGAGGGGGACCCAGAGCAATCTCTGATCTGTGCAAGACTCGAGCTTGAGTCCCCATTTTGCTCCATTCCAGATGATTCCAGATGAAAATACTTATTCTATGGCAGTCGCAAGCACAAGGCGGTCTTGCTGCCAACAGTGGGAATTTTATTGGATGCCCACAGCTTGGCAGTTCTTCCTCAGGCCTGGCTCCGTTAGGATTTATAACACTTTCAGTACTATACGTGTAGCTATATATCTATAACTGCTATACAGTAGTTCACCGTTCCCGTGGGCTCGTCTGCCCTCTGCGCAGCGCGGGGCCGCGGGAGCCACCGCTCACCTCCCCTGCTGCTGGGGAGAGCGGGCTGGAGATGGAGCACTCGCTTCTGGCATTCCTCCTCGGGTGGACCCTTGCCACGGGTCAGTGGGACACGTATTTACAAATACATGACCTAAAATCAGCAGAAATACTGTGTTCCGCCTCCCAAATTCAGATCGGTTTTGCCTGCGTAGATTTGGCCAAGCTGCCGCAGCCCAAGCCTGGTACATGCTTTGGCCTTGCCTGTCGGGAATAGGCTACCATGCCATAAAAATCCCTGGATGGCATGATTTTAACACCCCAGCGCTGCCGTGCCTCCTAAGGGAGCGCGGCTGCTGGCGTGGCTCCCCGCGAGGCTTCTCCACTGCAGCCGCGCGAGAGTTAAAGGTATCTTGGCAAAGCGTCTGTGTTCTCCATGAGACGCGGCCCGTGTTGCCTGCTGCGTTTCCATTTCTGAGCTGCTTAAACCCATTTCCGGAGCATCCTGCACTGCCTTACTGCAGGGGAAAGGAGAGGAGCGTGTCCCGGCGCCGGGCGAGCGTTACAGGTCCTGCCAGCGTCCGTCCCGGGCAGCCGACCCTTTGCAGCCCTCCGTTAGCTCCATTTGAGACGTGGTGCATCAGCTTCATTCTGCTTCCATCCAGGCCCTGAGGGCAATTGGGGACTTTGTTTTCCCCTCCCGTTTAAGCCAGTGATCTGGTGATCTGGTCCGCCTTAGCCCACCCGTGGCGGCCACCCTGCGCCTGCGAGCCTGAGCTGGTGAACGCACCGCGTGAGCCGGGTTTTCCTACGTCGCACAGGCGGTGGGGAAGTGGCACAGCTGCTCCGCGTGCGTAGGGCCTGATAAGCGTGCAAACTGCAGCCTCTGCAAGTGGAGGAGCTCTATTCCCCGTGTCTCGGGGCTTGTCAAACCTGAACGGGCTGCGGCTGCTCCCCTACTCCTATTTTACTGGATTTTACAGGTGTCTTCTCCAATTTTGGCCTCCACCTAAAAAGCCACATCAGGGTTTGAGGTGAATGTTAGCCTCTGATTCAGGGTAATTCTGGCCATAAGGTAGGATGCTCCTAACCTTAGCATACGACTACCTGGACCACTGGAGCACCAGCAGGCTTGTAGGCTAGTGGTGTGAGTACGCTGAGGCCTTCCCAGGCGACGCTGGTCCCTCTGCTGGTCCCCAAAGGCCCCAGAGCGGACAGAGACCAGCGACCCGGGCTGCTTGGCAGAGGCGTCTTGCACGTGAACAGTAAGTTGGTGGATCAGAACATACCTGAATCATTCATTGCAAACTGATTGTGTGTTGATGTGTTGGTATTTGCAGACCCTGCAATAGCTGTGTAATGTTTATATTTGTGTACAGAGTGTATATGCATGTAGATTTGCCTTTCAATTAACCTTTTTTCTTCTTTTTTATTATGCTTGCACTTTGGAAATAACAGCAAATATTCAGAGTGAATGTAAGTCTCACCCCTGTCTTCTCCGTGTATGTAGTAGTCACCTCTGCATGCTTGAAATAGGGCATAAGGAACCAGGGCCGGCCAAGGCTGTTGCTTGGCACAGGGTTTATGGGGCTGCGTTTCATGCTCTGTGGTGTGGCTTGGGGTAGGAAGGAGGAACCGTCTTCCCTCCTCAGCCATGCAGAGTTTGCAAAGGTGCTACAGCAAGACCTGGTAGCCACAAAGCAGTAAGTCTGCAGTGCAGACGTGGATCTGTGGAGGCTTGTTATTGCTGAAGCTGCATCCTGGAGGAGAACAGGCTTGGCAGAAGCCCATGTGCCAAGCTCAGCTGCTAGGCTTGCGTGCCCATGTTCACAAGCCCTGAACGCCACTGCTATGCTCTTTCTGGGTGAGCAAGAGAACTTGGGGGCCTGTTTCTTGCTCAGGGAGTGCCTGTAAACTTCCCGCAGCAGCTCTCTGTTTCTGTGTCGTGGCTGCTTTCCTGGAGGTACACAGATACGGTATCTGTCGATCTGATTCGAATGACCTGTTGGTAGCAGGAAGACGTAGCTGAGCTTTCTTAATGTGACCAAGATACCAGGCAAGAAATACAGGCTTATCAGCCCTGAAAGGGAGACTGAACAGTGCTGATGGTTTGAGAGCCCGCCAATGCTCATGGGAATTTCCTCAGATCTTAAAGGATTTTGGTCTACAAATTGCATGTCCAGCCTGGGGATCAGGCCAAGAGCCAGGCAGTGTTTGCTGTAGGACAGAAAAGAGAGGTTTCTTCCTCTTTGCATGACCCTCCTCACCTCTTCTTGTTTGCCTTGCAGTGCCTCAGCCCCCTACAATCACCAAGCAGTCTGTGAAGGACTACATCGTTGACCCCAGGGATAACATCTTCATTGAATGTGAAGCTAAAGGGAATCCCGTTCCCACGTAAGCGCATCTAAAGCTCTTGTTATATTGAAGTTGTGCTGTTTATTAGAGCCAATAAAAGAGAAGGGCTTGCTCTAGTGAAGCTCTGGCCTCCTTGGGCCCAGCCTGCTGCAGGTCTAAATTGGCCATGCTTCCACTGGAGTCAGTGGAGCTGTACCATTTTACACCATCAGCTAATTTGGCTGTAAGGATCTCACCATGTAAATGCAGTGTATGGTTGCAAAACAAGCGTTCCCCAATGCTTGCAGTTTTTCATGGACGCGGAATGGGAAGTTCTTCAACGTGGCAAAAGACCCCAAAGTATCAATGCGGCGGCGGTCAGGAACGCTGGTCATTGACTTCCACGGTGGTGGCCGGCCAGAGGACTACGAGGGCGAATACCAGTGCTTCGCGCGGAACGATTACGGGACAGCACTCTCCAGCAAAATCCACCTCCAGGTTTCTAGTGAGTAGTTCACCCTGCCCAGTCCTGGCGGAGGAACAAGCTGCCCTAAGGGCTACAGTCAATATTTGCATCATACAGGATTTTGTAGAAGAGGCATGGGAGTTATTCAGCACTTGAACATCTTGGCCTGCTTTGTTGGTTACCTGTGTCAGGAAATCTTGCACATACAGAAGTAAAGTTTGCATCAAGGCCATTCCATTGAAACCAGGCCAGGTCCAGTGGGAAGAAAGGAGAGAAGAGATTTGCAAAGTGAATCTCTCCTCAAACAATCTCTTCATCAGATCACATGCTGTACCTTTACTCTTCTTATCACAGAGTCTCCCTTGTGGCCCAAGGAAAAGGTGGACGTGATAGAGGTTGATGAAGGCGCTCCACTTAGCCTGCAGTGCAACCCACCACCTGGCCTGCCTTCTCCAGTCATCTTCTGGATGAGCAGCTGTAAGTTGGGCAAGTGCCCCTTCCCAGCTTGACCCCTCACTCCCTGTGGGGAGCACTTCTGTAGCCTGCACTGTTTATATTTTAAATCTTTAGAGGTATTACTGCTAGATTAGAGCATCAAGTCACCTGGCTTAGGTCAGAGGATTACTTTTCTCCTTTATGCAGTCACCTGCAGGAGGATCCAGGAGCATTAGTATTTCTTTTGGCAGCTCTGACTGACTTTGAATTTTTGTTCTCCCATGCAGCCATGGAGCCAATCCACCAAGACAAGCGTGTCTCCCAAGGCCAAAACGGGGACTTGTATTTCTCCAACGTCTTGCTGCAAGATGCCCAGACTGACTACAGCTGTAATGCACGCTTCCACTTCACCCACACAATTCAGCAGAAAAACCCGTACACCCTCAAGGTGAAAACCAGTAAGTGTCACGGTGATCACTCAGAATGGGTATTCCTCCGTCTGCTCTCAGCGTGGCTCTTCTTTCAGGCTACTCTGTACCAGTCCCCGACAGCCTTTACGCCTACCAGGGAGAAGAGTGGCTTCCGTCATTTTGTTTAGGATAGTTAAAGAACTTGTTTGGATAAGGAAGGATAGTGCTTGGACTACTAATGTGGGAATGAGACTGGCTGATTTCCTTCCAGTGTCTCAGAGCTTTGCTAGTTCTGCGGCTTCATAGGTGGCAGGGCTGCAAAGACAGCTGTGCGCAGGTATCGCTCTGTGCGTGTCTGAGAGAACCTCAAACCATCTCCACACAGGTGGGGGCAGTTCTCCCCTTCTTTAGAGAAATGTATAATATCTGGTGATCTTTCCCTAGTTTTAGATATGGGAAATAGCCTTGGTTTGCTCCAAGCTGAAGTTTATGGGGAACTCAGATTTGGAGTTATGTCCTTGGTTGCCTTATTTACTTATTTAGATGTACAGAACATTTCTGCAAACCATCTGAATTAGTGGGTGAGTGTACAGGTGGATGTTTTAATCAGCCCAGGGCATCCAGAGATGTGGGCTCAGTCCTCTTGGATACTGCTGTGGTTGGCATCAGCATAGCAGAAAACACTGGGCCCAGCTCTGTCCTGTTCCCACCACAGCTCTTCTCTCTGCAGCGGTGTTTGACTTGCCTTTGCCTGGGGTAGACTCAGCCTTGCACTGCTGCCAGTGCACAGAAGTTGGCCTGAGCATGGGTCAACTTTGCGATTAATGAGCCACCTCGTGCAGTTCAAAGTTACTTACTGACCAGGAGCTGCTGTTTAGCTCCTTGGCTCTGGGACGTGGTGACAGGAGGGCTCAACCATTTGGAGCGTGAGCTTGTACGTGTGGAAAGTGTTCAGGGTGGCCGGCAATCTTAGTTTCAGCCCAGTGAAGAGCATCCTCTTGGGACAGGAGGAGCATAAATGTTATTCTCTCTAGCCATATGAAGAGATGCTCCATGGACCGGTCCAGGCGTCCCGAGTCTCTCCTCCAGACAGGAGACTCCTTTAAAGAAGGCAGTTTCTCATGCTACCAAATGGTGTGCCAGTTGGTTGGTGGGAACACTGGCAGAGGGAGATGAGCTGATCGCTGCAGGAGACGCTGCAGGTCCTCCAGAGCGGGCTCTCATTTTATGTGTGTACGCATACAGCACCCAGCACGGCCTCAGCTGAGGCTGAGGCAGAACGGCCCATACAGGCCGTGTCATCAGATCGGAGACAGATGAGGAACATCTTCAGTTCCCCCTAAGGTCACACTTACAGTTTTTGTAGTAGAGGGAGGAAGGGGTCGTGTGCTCAGACAGATACAAGGATGTGTGTTGGGGAGCAGGCTGTTGTGCACAGTAGGCATGAAGCGCTCCTGAATCCCAGGGTTAGGGGCTTAATCTGCTCTCACAACAGCTTAAAATAGAATTAATTCGATTAAAGCGTTCTGATAGCAGTGACCTAAAACTGCTGTGAGAGGCAGACTGGGCCTGTAGTATTTTACGCTTTTATTGTAACATCCTCACCTGTATACAAAGCACGAGTGGAGAATCAGCAGTACAAATACTATAAATAGACTCTTTGCTAATGGAGAGGAATTTCTGTAGGCAATTCACTCTAAATTTTATTTGCCCATTTATAGAGCTGGGCAAATAATGACAACATTTATCCATAACTGAAGGGCTGAGTCCGAAATTAGTGTGAGCTGGAGAAACTCTGGCAAACAAAGATCTGTGTTCATTTGTGCCTCCAAAGGCACAACATAGCCTGACATATTGATCAAGCTCTAGAGAAAAATATGTGGAAGAAATCCTGGAAGATTTCTGTGCAGCCAGCTGCAGTGCAGCTATAAATGCTCCCCTCGTCCTGCAGCTACGCCCAGATGCCTCCACAGCATCAGTGTTCCCAGGCTTTTTACAAGTCTCATTAAGGCTACTGTCCTTTGGCTTCCAATTGCCCTGGATCCTCTCTTAAGCTTTCCTTCGGAAACGTCTGCTGTGTTACGAGGTGCCGACGCCATCCCACAAGCTCCCCAGAGGCCCTTACGACCTAAAGCACTGAGGCTCTAATTTCTTGTCTGCTATGATAAAATATTCTTTATCTGTGCAGCATTCAAAGGGGATGCGTTTGTGTTTGGCTCAAGCTGTTCAGCGATCCCTGCCTTAAGCAAAGGACATTCACTGTCTAAAAAAAAAAAAAAAGGTTCACCCTGCTGCTGAAAAATCATTGCATTTGACTGTCATGATCTTGCACGCAAGAACAGAAAAATGGAAAAATTCAGGGGAGGGAGAGAGAGACCCGTGCCTTTTCTTGGGGAGGGTTTCTCTAGTTTACCTAGTTGGGGCAGCTCTTGGCCTTTGCGTGGGCTCTCCTAACCCTTCTGCGTAAAGACCCTGGGTGAGGCTGGCTGAAGCTTCAGGTCACTCTGCTGCAGCGGCTGCGGGCCTAGACAGCGAATCTCCCCGGCTCTCGCAGCGTGCTCACAGCAATTAGCTTTCTCTTTCAAATATAGGTGTTGGCTGGCAGTGGCTGTCAATAAATGAGAGCAGTATGTTATTGAAGAGCTGGTATTTTGCATGCAACATAATCTACTTAATTACCTTGTGGTTAAAAAGGATTTTACAGTTGATTATGCTTTTAAAGCCTAATTATTATTTTTATTTGTTCGCATTCATCATGCCTTTCTGCACAATTATGCTGTTGCTTGGCTGTGTCCAATGTATGTTTTATGCTGGCAAAAAGCAGAAATATGTTTGCTTCATAGTTAAGAAACTGAGAGAAAAAACATTTTCTTCTCAAAAATGAACTGATTTTTTTCAAAGATAAAGATGTCTTTATGCCAAAAAACCACCTTCAGTTCAAGGAAATGTTTATGATACAATTACCTGATATTTTTTGTATATTTATTTGTTTATCCATTTATGGTTCCTTATTTTCCCTCTGCTTTATTGCTGTCTTATGTTGCTGTGTGTCTTTTTGGACAGCTGTGTTCTGAGTGCTTTTGTACTGCTCGTGTTGCCTGTCTGCGCTGTTCTCACCTTTTGGGAAGTTGCTTTGGTTTTTGTTTCATCTCGTGCTCTCCCGTGTGCCCCTGTGCCCCTCGACACCTTTTGGTGCTGCATGCATGCTTTGGCGCCTTCGATATGCTCATGGTCTTTTGTTTATTACAGAGAAACCCCATAATGAAACGTCTTTTCGAAATCACACTGACATGTACAGTGGTGAGTCAACACTGACTTCTGGAGAACTTCACGTCCTAACCCCATTTTACCTAACCTGACTGACCCCGCGCTAACCCCACGAGCTGGTCGCCCAGGGCACCAGGCGAGGAGCTGATGCGTTAGCAGCATCTCCTGTATCTGTTGCATGTATGTGCTCCTTTCTCTGATTTGTGATTTAGAGTCTGAATTTCACCAAAGCTATGGGACAAAATCAACCCAACAGGAACAAAAGCCCCGCAAAGTTCTGACATCTGAAAATGATTGAGATCTAAGCTAATTGGCTGGACATGCAGAGCTCAGCTTTAGGGGTGTTTGGATTAGTGGGATCTGAACGCGGTGACAAGGGCCGTAGGGCTGAACGGAGGTGAGCTGCTCCCCCGCTGAAGAGTTGGTTTGCCTTCAGAAAGGGCTCATGGTTTAGAGATAATACCCATGACCTATCCTCTCCTGTGTTCAGAAAGAGCATCTATTGTATCTTCAGGTAAACATAGGCGTTGACTAGGAGGAAAAAAGAAGTATTTGGTTTTCTCAAAAGCTCAGTGCTTTGTTTCTCTGCGGGGCGGTTATGTGTGTGCCGAAAGATTCGGGAGATCCAGATGTTTCCCCTTTTGTCTGAGCAGGGAGGTTCCCTCTGGAGAACAGTTGGCTGGGGGAATCCTGTACCAGGCTTGTGAAGTATGCTTCAGACAGCAGCTCGCCCGGGCCCGGCTGCTGCCCGGGGATAGATGGAGAGTGCGGTGGAAGTGGTGGGACAGTACAAGCAGAGGTGGGGAACCAGCATGGATTTTTCCCCTGCATAGGGAAATGGAGCAGGGGGAAAGGGGGGTGTTTGCATAGGATGCTGAAGGCACAGCTGTAACCAGGTACGTGGAAGCCTCACCAAAGACCACCAAAACGCCCCCGGCGAGGAGAGCGTTAGCATCTTCCACGCTCCAGCCAGCAGCGCTGCCCTGTGCCAGGCGAGGCAGGAGTGGAAACAGAGTCTCGGCAGCGGCACGGAGTCCGTTTGCCAGGCGGCGACGCGGGGGAGGATTTGCTTTCTCCCGCTCCCGCCCCCGGCGCGGGCTGGTGGCACGCCGCAGCGATGCTGGGCGTAGCCTGGGAGCGGTCTCCTGCCGCGCGGTGGGATCCTGCTCCGAGAGCTCCTCGGATCAGCCCACACCGCGTCGTGTTCCCTCCGGGTGGAAAGCTGGAGGAGGTTCGTTTGTGCCCCCACGCAACGCAGGGCACATTTTCTTCTTCCGTAGAGGCTTTTGGGGACAAGGAGCACTGCTGTCAGCTAAAAAAAGGGTTTGGAGTGCTAGAAAAGGAGGGTGAAACAGGTGAGGACATTGGGATTCAGTTTGCAGTCCTCTTTTGTGGCGGGCAGCCTGTGTCCCTGTTCCCTGCCTCGGAAATCGGGACGTTGGCACCTCACCAGCGGTCAGGAGGCAGCTGGAGCCTGCGGGGACCGGCGTCACGTGAAGCCACCGCCGCACGGTGACAGAAACGCCGCTTTGTTCAGCGAGAAGCGCGGACCGCCCGGATGACGCAGGGCCTGGGCCGGGGCGTTTGCATTTCTCCAAGGGCTGGGCGGCTGGGAACGCCTCCCCGCTGGTGTCAGACAGGCAGCCCGCGATGGGGACGCTGGCGCACGAGCTGCGAGGCCCTGAGGTTCTGCCTTGAGGTGGTGAACCTCAAGACAGACGTAAAATGCTCCGGCAGCATGGGGCAGGACGGCCTGAGAAATGGGGCAGGAACGGGGGAAAAGGGGGGGCGAGGGGCCGCGGGTCGGCACCGCGGTTACGGGGCGCGCGGCCGTCCCGCGCTCGCGGCGAGAGCGTTTCCCTTTCCTCCCCGTGATCGCCGCTCTCGGACGAGAAGAAACTGCTCCCTCCTGGCAGGACCGTCCGCAGCGCGACGGGCGACTCGCTCCGTGGCCTCTCTGGCCTCCTCTGCCTGCCGCTCTAGGTGTTTGCACAGGGGAAGCGAAGCTCCTGGACAGTCTCCCAGTTAGGAAAATCGGATCTTTTCTACAGGCTCATAGACTTCGGCTTGTTTCTGTTCATAGATACGTAGAATAAGCTGCCTTCTAGTTGCACTACACCGGCTACTTAACGTCCTGGGAATGTTTTGTGTTTCTGATCAACCATCCAAGACCCCTTCAGTGAACTGTGCGAAAGTGAGCTGCAAACCAGGAAATTCTTAATAATTAATGAACTGGTGAAAAAAATCCTTTTTTTGCTAGCGAGGTGTTTCTGCCCGGGGTGATCTGGCTCGTCCGTGCGGCCGGGGGCCCCCGCTGCAGCGTACCAGCCCGCTTCCTCACGCGGGGAGGGAGCGGGGAAGAGAAACCCCCGCGGCCGGGGGCCGCGATCCCCCCGTCTCCCTGTCGCGCGGGAGCTGGCGCGATGGTCCGAGGGATTCCCGTGCCCCGGCTCCACTTGGCGTGGGCGCCGGAGGCCCCAGCAGCCGGGGAAGCTCAATTGCCTAGGCAAACTGCTCTGCAATTAGGAAGGAAAACCGATCTCAAAGGATTAATTGGGTTGAACGTTTCATTAGCTGGGAACTCTCTGCTAGCTCCAGAAGTTTCTCATCTTGTTTAAAATGGAAGTGAAAGCTGTCTTTTATTCTTATTTTTGGCAAACGCCTAGGACGGTTTAAGGCTGGCCAGTCGCACAGGAAGAGCCCGGATGGGCTTTCTCCGTGCGCACGCACTCCTCCTCCTGCCGTTAAGCAGGAAGGAGCTGCCAGTTGAGGCACGTTTTACTTTTCCAAAGCTCAGGTCAGGGCCCTGGGGAGGGCGGCAGGCGGCTGCGCCGGGGCGAGAGGCGGCTCTTTCGGGCATAGAGAGCCGAGCGAGCCCAGGTTTGTAGAGGTGGAGGCAACAGCAGCAACGTACGGGAAGCAGAGTCTCTTTTTCAGCAGAAACAAATATCCGTGGGATTTGTTTTTCCAGTTCTGTCCCATCCAAACAGATAAGCGAGACGCTGCTAGTTGACCGGCGCCTCGCGGCTGCGGGTGCCGCGATGCTGGATGTTACCCCTGCCCGAGACGCCTTCTGGCGGCTCCCGATTAGGAACAGCCAAATTTTACTAGTAGGGCTGTACTAAGGCAAACGATTCTCAGCTGTGCGGTGCTGTTGTTAGGTCTATTCAACAAGTGGATAGAATACTAATTTATCTTCCTTGTTTTTAATTTTCATCATTAATATATGGCTGGTAAAATTTGGCTTGCGCTGCTGCTTCTCTCCCTCCTACTTATGCCCCGGGCTCCTGAGCAGATGGGTTCAGCCCAGGAGGGAAACCTGCAGCCCGTTCAAACAGCAAATTGCTGGCTAATAAAAGCCAGTGTTTACGTATAGAGTAATACCCCACACGCCTGATCACGAGAGAAAGGCGAACGTCATGAGCCTGGCCGGAGCTATGGCAAACGCTGCCCTTAACGCCCGCCGCCGCTTCCGTAAGCTAATTTCAGCGCGTTTGCGTTGGCTCTAAACGGGAAGCAGAACTTCTCCAGAAGCAGGCGGACCGAGCCAAGCGGGCCGGGCGCGTTCTCCGGCGGGCCGCCCCTTCGAGATAAGGCCGAGACTCGTCTGCCGCGGTAATCCATTAACCGAATAACCGCCTAACGCTCCGGCCGGCGCCGCGGAGGCTGCGCGGGGGGTTGTGGCTGGGCTCCGGCAGCTCCGGAGCCCGCTCAAGGGCACGGTTTAACTCCTCTTGGTTTTCCTTCCTCGGAGGGCCCTGCTCAGCAGCTTTTCCGGAAGCAGACCAACACAGACCCCGCACACAGCCTCTGTTCTCTCTTCCCCCGTTTCTTTTCAGCCTTCCTCCTGCACCGAACCTCGCGCAGAGGCTTCCCAAGGAGCGGCGGGCGGCCCCGGCGCCGCGGGAGCCGCGCGGGCATGCCCGCGTCCCGCTAGCCCCCGGCCGCAGGGCTCCGGCTCCGGCTCCTGCTCCGCCGCCCGACCAGACGCCGTCGTTTGCAGCGACCTGCTGCCAACCCGGCATTTCGGTTCCGTTTCCTAATCTCGTAACCTCCCTCTCTGCCGCCACTGCTGCTTTCAAGCCCATCTCACCTCCTTCCGTCCTCACTGATATAGTTACTAATTCTGGTCTTTTTTGCGAGGAGACCCTTCGCTGCGTGTGTTCGTAGACAGCTGTCCTGTGTCTTCCCCCGGTTGCCTCCCGTCGCGCTTCCCTGCTCAGCTGCAGCGTTGGGCGCTGCGGCCGCTGCCGTCTCCGGTGC
Organism: Rhea pennata; assembly: GCF_028389875.1. Lineage (NCBI taxonomy): Eukaryota > Metazoa > Chordata > Aves > Rheiformes > Rheidae > Rhea > Rhea pennata. The sequence continues at coordinate 5,254,484 of NC_084687.1, forward strand.
CGTTTTGGTCCCACCAGGTCCGGCAGCTGGCGGCGGCGTGGACAGCGCCGCGGGACCCACCACGGGACGGCACCGCGGTCCCCGCGGCGGCTCGCGTGCCACGTTACACCCTCCCTCCGCCCGTGTGTCTGTAACGTCTGTCCTCTTTTAAGCATTTTGTCCATCAGCATTTCTGAGCCTCGTTTGATTTCGGCCGCTCTCTGCCCGGTCCGTACCGCGCTCTTTGCTAGAGGTGCGGGAGGGGAAAGGAAGCGGAGCGGCTCGGCTCCCTTTGCCAGCCTTCTCTCCTCTTTCATCTTTCATCTGTATCTGCTGCCTGCCCAAAATCCTCTCCATTTCCAGTGCCCCTTTCTGCTCCCCACGGACTTCTCTGGGCGGATTCACTTTCCTACCTGCAGCTGCGAGCTCGCGCGGGAACCTGCCAGCTTCCTCCGGGAAGCGGCGCGCGCTTGGCCCCGGGTGAGCCTCCCTCTTGCTGCGGAGAGGTTAAAAGCACTGTACTTTTTTGTTTTTCTTTCCTGCTGATTGCAGCCCGAGGGGTCACGGAAACGACTCCCAGCTTCATGTATCCGTATGGGACGTCAAGCAGCCAGATGGTGCTCCGGGGGGTGGACCTGCTGCTGGAGTGCATTGCATCAGGAGTGTACGTACCGGGCTCGAGGCGGGCACAGGGCGGTCGCCAGCACCCCCACGGCACGGCTGGGCTGCTGCAGACCGAGATGCGGAGTCACTGAAACCAGGGGAAATAACCTCTGCTTAGCAATGGGAGCATTCCCTTCCTTTTTTTTTTTAGCTGATGTGAACTATACTCTCATAAGCTACTTGAAGGATGAGAGCAGAAGGGCTTGCAAGCAAGCAGGAAAACTGAATTTTGCAGCAGGTTCAGAGAAGCAAGTTATCTTTTGCCTGCTGGCAAAATCCATGGATAATTCCACAATGATTTATCCTAGAGGTAGGATAAATAATTTATCCTAGAGGTAGGATAGGGGGCAGAGCCAGTCGCAGCACTGCTGGGGGTGCGACGCGAGAGGCTGCATGCCGACGCTCCCGGACCGCTCCGCAGCCAGGCACAGGGCGATGATCCACTCCTGATCAGCTGGCGATGTTCAGGGTCCTGGATGAGGGGCTGTGCTGGAAGGAGGGAGGGTGTCCCACCTATTCAGTCAGTCCTTCTCCCTGGGTTTGAAGGCTACTGAGTGCCTGAATAGATGTTGTTTTCTTCAAAGTGTTTCTTTCATCTTGCAAGGACATTTATTTCCTCCCCTCTTCTTAGACCAGCACCAGACATCATGTGGTACAAGAAAGGAGGAGAGCTCCCAGCAGGCAAAACCAAGCTGGAAAACTTTAACAAGGCCCTTCGCATCTCCAATGTCTCAGAGGAGGACTCCGGGGAGTATTTCTGCTTGGCATCGAACAAGATGGGCAGCATCCGCCACACGATCTCAGTGAGAGTGAAGGGTACGTCATCTTTACCTTGCCATCTTTTTACTTTTTTAACTGGAAGCTGAGGGAGTGTGCATGCGAAGGACTGCTCTTAGTTGTTGCAGCATGTCTTAAAGAGGGGGCTTGGGCTTTCTGCATGAGCTGGGTGCTTTTATATCCAGCAATGTTTCCTTCTTGTCTAAACAGACCTGAAAGCAGTTGGAGCTGTTGGCCTCAGCTGCTGTGATTCAGTAGTGCTCTGCTGATACAAACAGTTGCATTTGTGTGTAAAACAGAGGATCAAAGCCAAAGAGTGGAGAGGAAAAAGACTTTCTGCTCTCCCTGGACCCCAAAAGGTCCATCAGAGAGGAGTTATTCTCTTTGCTCAGCAGTGTGTGGGCAGGGAAGTTGCTCCCGGTTCATAACACTCCGAGACACCAAGGAGTGACATCGGCTGTGTACGTGTGTGCCCTGCTCTGCAGCTGGCATCTGGGTCTGGTTCCGAGGTTGGCTGGGAGGGTTTCCCTCAGCACCATCAGCAAGTCCTCTACTTTTGTCCTTCAACACAAGCGTGCTAGCCTGCCGGCGTACCAGGGCAGGCATTGCTGTGGCAGAGCACAAGCTCTCTTGCCCACCTCTGTAAGCATTCGGCAGGGAATGCTTTGCAGGATTGGCCTATAGACCCTCTCAGTGGAGAGGAGATCATGGAGGAGTAATGGTGCTACATTTATAATTGTTATATGTATGTATTTTAAAGCTGCTCCGTACTGGCTGGATGAACCACAAAACCTAATTTTGGCCCCTGGAGAGGATGGCAGACTGGTTTGTCGAGCCAATGGAAACCCTAAGCCTACAATACAGTGGCTGGTGAACGGAGAGCCTATAGAAGGTAAGCATGGACGGCCTTCCCCGGTCTGCGCAGCCCTGGACCCCTACACTTTGCCTCTCTCAGCCACCCACTGTGCGGCCAGGAAGGAGAAACAAGTTGAAAGCAAAGGGAGTGCTATCACTAGCTGAATGCCACAAATTCTTGTTCTAACACTTTGTAAACAGATGTTAAAAAAATGTATGTAGTTGTGGGAAAGGTCTGTACCTTCTTTATGACAAAGTAGCCAAGGATGCAGCATCTGAACACAAGAGCCAGAGCTGTTGTGGGGTGCCACGTTCTGCTGGTGGGTGTACGTGCTGTGTCCAGGCGCTGCAGCACGAAAACCACCTGCTTGTTTGAGATGAGGCCAGCTGAACCATTTCTACGTAGTTGGGGCAGGTCATGTGTCCGCATCTGTTTTTGGCTAGGTTGAGATGGAAAGATGTGTAATAGAATTTAGGGCCTTGTACATTTTTATTTCCTACTAAAGCGTCTTCTCTGTCTCTGGTGTTTTCAAGCTTCTCCCCCTAACCCGAGCCGTGAAGTGTCTGGAGACACCATTGTATTTCGAGATACCCAGATTGGCAGCAGTGCCGTGTACCAATGCAACGCTTCCAACGAGCACGGGTACCTTCTCGCCAACGCCTTCGTCAGCGTCCTGGGTGAGTTCTTACTGCGACCAGTCAGCCCTGAGCTGTGGACTCTGCACGTGGATAGAGCCTCTCTCAAAGGCCAGCCTAGAAGTGACTGTAAGAAACCAGTAAGCACTCAGTTCATGAGATGCTTTTGGCTGCAGAACGGTGGCTCCTACTTTTACTCCTGTAGAAGAACATCTCAAGTATACTCAAGTTTTCCTTGAAGGCTTTTCCTATTTGCCTTTCTGTGTGTTGTTAGCTATTCTCAGACCAATGGACACAGCTACCTGACTTATGCTTTGGGTCAAAAGTCCATTTTTATATTCCTGCAAAGCCTGCAAAAGTTCCTCTGCTACAGCAGACTTAAAGGTCACACAAAGCCCAGCAAGGTGAGCACATCCTGTTGGTGCTAAGACGTAAGTTGTTTCACGTACTGAGGCTAGAAAGGGAAGGAGAGGTGAAAAAGAATGGAGAAGCTGTACAAAGCCTTGACAGGGTGAACAAACACTGAACTGAAAGAAAAAGGGAGGATGGATGAAAAGACTGAAAATGAAGCATCATTCTGCATACTGTTTTGTTTTATTGTGTCAATGACTGTGATTTTTGTTGTTTGCAGATGTGCCTCCACGGATACTAGCCCCTCGCAATCAGCTGATCAAAGTCATTCAGTACAACAGGACCCGTCTCGACTGCCCCTTCTTTGGCTCCCCAATCCCCACGCTCAGATGGTAAGAACAGCAGCATTTCTGCCCACGTCAGGGGGGCAGGACGATGCAGTTTCCTGCTGTTTCTTCCCTTACAAATAGTACTTTGTATCGTTGTGAGGTTTAAGAATGGCCAGGGAAACACTCTGGATGGAGGAAACTACAAGGCACATGAAAACGGGAGCTTAGAAATGAACATGGCTCGGAAAGAGGACCAGGGCATCTATACTTGTGTCGCTACCAACATCCTGGGTAAAGCAGAGGCCCAGGTTCGCTTGGAGGTCAAAGGTAGGATCACTTAGGTCTCTAGATCAGACTCTTGCCTGTTGTGAAAGTTACAGCATGAAAAATCACTTATGTTAAGGGAGGGTTAATTGTGCATGCTACCAGTCTGTCAAAAGGACAGGCACTGTAAACTTTGGAGCTTAGAATATAGAAAATGTCAGAGTTTCCCTTTATGCTTTCATGGATTTTAATGTTGAAAACAAGGCTGGATATACTGAAGCTGTAGAAAGACTTACTGTAGGTATTGAGGGTATTTATTAATGTGAGTATTGAACTGTGAGATGCCATAAGCATTGCAAAAAGAAACACCAGGTGTGTAAATCAGAATTAACTGATGGCAATAAACATGTTCTGACGTTTCTATTGGGCCTGCCCTTTTCGGCAAACTTCTTTTGCTGACTCAAACTGGGCATTTTTATAAGGTCTCTATGACCTGAAGGCTTGTTAAGGACACCAACTTATCTGCAAACTTTTGTATATCAGTGACAATTGACTATGAGGAGCTTTACAGGCTTCTCTCATTTGATGTGCGTGCTTATCTGTTCCAAGTCATACTGCTCTACTCGATCCTTGGTTGAATTCCCCAGCTTAGATCCTACAGCTTGGTATCTAATGCTTTCTTTCTGACTACACAGATCCAACTAGGATTGTGAGAGGACCAGAAGATCAAGTGGTGAAGAGGGGCTCCATGCCTCGCCTGCATTGTCGTATAAAGCATGACCCGACATTGAAACTCACAGTCACCTGGCTGAAAGATGATGCCCCACTTTATATTGGAAACAGGTATGTGCATCATGGTTTCATACATCTTGTCTTGCCCAAGCTCCTAGAGCTTCTTATTTCCTTTCTGTTGAACATGTCAGGAGTCACTAGGGATAATTTAGACAAATACATGGTTCCCATTTAGGCAACATTTGTTGTTCCTGCTACTTTTAACGTTAGCTCCTTTGAACAGAGACTGACTAACAGTTTCCTATCAGTAAATCGAGACTTTGAGCTCAGGTTTTATTTGCAAATATTTTAGAATGTTCTGATGGGTTAATAACAAACTACTTCAAAATTAAAGTTTATCTGCTGTGAGCGGTACAGTTGTAATTTCCCTTCCATAGACAGACAGTCTTCTCATGAAATGAGATTTGATCATGGGACATAAGTGAGTCCAAAGTCAGACTATTTTCCTAAAAATGTGATTATTTCCAGATAGATATCAGAGCAGATTCTCTGATTCCTTAGGAAATGAGATTTCCAAAAATAGCTTACATCTTTGGCTGATAAAATCTTCAGACCAGCAACATATTCTCATTCTGTTTTAGGTTTTTTTGGTGTATTTTATCAGAGAACAGTTAGACTCAAATCCTGCTGTCTAATACTGTTATGCAGAGCTATGCAATTATTGTTTTTTTCCCTTTAAGGATGAAGAAAGAAGATGATGGTCTGACAATATATGGTGTGGCTGAAAAGGACCAAGGCGACTACACCTGTATAGCTAGTACTGAATTGGACAAGGATTCTGCTAAAGCTTACCTAACTGTGCTAGGTAATTGTTCTTCCAGTTTACTGACACAGAGCTAAGTGCTTTCTTTTTAATGCAGCAGACTGACTTTAGTACCAAGGTCAGACTGTGAAAAGGTGATTTGTGATCACAGAACTGTCCTCTAAAGCAGGGATGCTCAGTGAGATGCTGGCAGAGCAATATAGCCCAGTTTCTACAGGACTCCGCAAGATATGCTGCTGAATCCTAGACTCACTCAGACACTGGGATTGTTTTTGAGCCTAAGAAAATTTGCATTTGAGACAAAACCCAAGTAGTTAATACAGATAAAGTGTCCAAATGGGAACGTTGAAGTTCTATGACAACATCCTATGTTTGCAGTTGAATTTAATTGAATTTCTAGATGCTGAGCTTCAGTGGAAAAGTAGAGAGTGAGTAAGCCAGTCCTTGCCTTGTGGGCTCCCCCTTCTCCGTGTAAAAAGCAACAAATCTAAATGAGTATGGAGAATGGGTTTTATGCATGCTGTCAAATCTATCTACAAAGCACAGGCTTATCCATCCCTGCCGTCAGCCATCTGAAACCTTGTTGAAGTGTTCCCACTCACAAAAATGCCCCTTGCTGTCAGTGATGTTGGCTTAGACCCACAATGCCCCACCGAAGTAGAAGTGCAATATGAATCCTTTGGCCCTAATAATTTGACTGGACTCGGTTTATTTCCCTTCCTTTTCTCTTAATAGCTAATTAACTCTATAGCAAGCAGATGTTTCTCCTGTGCAGTATATAAGGAATATGAAGAAAGGTGTGTAGAGGATGGCTGGTGGTCTCTGGGGGAAGGACGTTCTGACACTGGTCCCCAAGCAGAATCAGTTTCTTCTGAAATCTGTAACTGTGTGTGTGTAGCTTTGTATTTACCAGGTGCTCCTGTGACCACCCAAGCTTGATGACTTAACTAACACCATTAACAATCAATGTCTTACCTTGCAGCAGTCCCTGCTAACCGTTTGAGAGACTTACCTAAAGGTAATCAGCACTAATTCATTTTGTTTATTTTAATTTATTTTGTAAATTGATTTTGTTTTGCCTTGCCAACAACTCTAACAGAAAATCTAGGTGTAGCAGTTAGAAAAGCTGGGAGCTGATGCTTCCAAGTCCTGTCCAAGTTGTCCTTGAAAGCCAATCCAGATGGCCACGAGTAGAAAGGTCCTGTGACACATGGTTGTGTGTGCCACAGTGCTGACTCTTGAGTGCAAGAATCACCTTACCCATACCAGGAAATGGTGAGCCCTGATAGTAGGAAAAAAATAAAATGTTGAATCTCTTCACCCTTTCTCTTTCACCTTTTCCTGGAAAGAAAGGGTTACTGGTACTGTTATTGCATGAACTGGGTCTATAAGAGCACATAGTTAGTGACAAGCTAAAGAAACCAGAGTTGTACCCAGAGTATATTTAACTAAGTATATATTTTTCTTTAGGTTTTTCTTTCCTTCCTGTTCTATCTATTTGCATTTATTTCCTGCACAGTTACTTGTAGGTTTTTTCTAAGATCATATATTCCCCTCCTAAGCCACTGTCATGATTCCACTGAGTCAGATAACATCACTGTGTACAGACAGCAGGTAGCGACTCAAGGCACAATTAGTCTGTGAGCATGTTTGGGTTTAAAAAGTACACTGCTCTACCAAGAACTGAAGGAGACTGCCAGCTGATGGCACATGTGAACTGAACTACGGACCACATGTCTCCACCTACTGGTCTAGGCCAAGAGTGCCAGGGCCTCACCACCCATTCAGAAGGGATGGGAACTGGAGCTCCCAAATCCGGTGGCAAACTGAACCTAACGTCTGTCGTTATTCGGCCAACAGAACGACCTGACCGGCCCCGTGACTTGGAGCTGACGGACCTGGCTGAAAGGAGTGTGCGGTTGACATGGATACCTGGCGATGACAACAACAGCCCGATCACAGGTCTGCTGCCTGTGCCCCTTGACTGTATTCCTGCCTCATTTCCTCTAGCAGGTGGAGGGAAAGCTTTCCTTGCGGGTTGGAAGTGCAGTGAGCTGAGGCCATTAATCTTGCATTTCAACCCTCTCTCCTAGACTACATCGTTCAGTTTGAGGAGGATCGGTTCCAACCTGGCATATGGCATAACCACTCCAGCTATCCCGGGAGCGTGAACTCAGCTGTCCTAAGCCTCTCTCCTTACGTCAACTACCAGTTCCGGGTGATTGCCGTGAACGACGTGGGCAGCAGTCTGCCCAGCATGCCCTCAGAACGATACCAGACCAATGGGGCACGTGAGTACCTTCCACCATGTCCCGCTGGCCGTGGTGGCATGGCTTTGTGTTTAGCAGCTGGCCACCAACCTCGCTGGTCTGCCTGTAGGGCTGGACTCTTCACCTGCAGTGTGCAATTACAGCTCCTATAACAAGAGCAGATTTATACAGGTGAGGGAATGAGTTGGATCGTGCAGTCATATGCTATGATTGATATTCTGCAGAGTAGCAAAATTCAAACAAAGATTTATGCTAAGGTCATTCCAATGGAATCTATTAAAGGAAGGCCCAATTCCACTGCTGGGTAAGCTTTCTAAAGACAATCTTTCATCCCTTCTGACCACAGGAAGCTCAGAAGTATCCCAGAAAATTAGAACCTCAACGTATAGTGGCTAAAAGCAGAAGACATTTTGTTCTAAAAATCACTAATTCATCATCTGCTGCTAGAACTGGCTGGGATCCTAGATCAATGCAGGAGTAAAGAGTGCCTCAGTCCATGAGCAAGACTCATGGTCTTCAATTTCTATGTCCAATGCTTCATATATTACAGAATACTTGGGATGAGGAACTTGCAAGAAGCTTTGCAGATTTACTGCATTTCTTAGTTTAACCATTTTAAACACATTTCTCTAATATCTACTGGCATCTAGCATTGGTTTCTGATGTTACTCTGCATATTTCAGATTTCAGAAGCATAAGACTCAGCTCCTAGGGTTGGTTCACAGTGGGTGTCTTTTAAAGATTTAGGACAACATTTTGAAAAAGAAAGGTGCCTAAATAAATGACCTCATTTTCAAAAGTGCTGAGAATCTCATGTTCCATTAACCTGAATGGGAACTTAAAACTTCTGGAAAAATCAGGCTATTAACTATTGTCTGGGCAGTATTTTTGGCTTGCACAGTGAATGCTTTTTAACTACCCAAATAGTCATTTTTCAGCATTATAAACTGCCTCTTCCCCCTTCCTCCTATCTGAATTTCAGGCCCTGAAATTAACCCAACGGGAGTTCAAGGAGCAGGTACCCAAAAAAACAACATGGAAATAACCTGGACGGTGAGTGTTTTTTGATGCTTGATGGCCACCTAGCATCTCACCATTATAGGCACAGATGCTAAGATATAGAGAACTCAGCTTCTTTAGCATGCATGATATACCACACAGAATAGCATAAAATCTTAAAGATTGTAAAAGGGATAAAAAGCATCTAAGAGAGTAGCCACTGTTAGTGCCTACAAGATCAAAAAAAAAAAAAAAAAAGAGAGAGGGAGAGGGAGAGACTGGAAGCCAAAGAGAAGATGCTAGAGGGATCTTCTAGCAGTTTAGGGAGGACGTTCACAGAGTCTGATTCCTTAAGCAGATATTATAATACTCACGTACTAGCTCTTGCTTTTTTTGTAGACCAGCAGGTGTCATCCAGAAATAAGCCAAAGTCTGTAGGGAGGATAGAAATTGCAGTGGGAGTATGGACTGGAACATAGGGCATGTGGGTTTGGTTCTTGGTTCTGCCCTTGATCTGGAGGGCAAGGAATAGGTATGTCTCACTCTGGGAACAAAAATATTGACCTCCTTTGTGATTTGCTGATGGAGCATGAAATAAGAGCCAGATGCTGAACTTTTCAGAGACTTGTAGCAAAGCACATTTGCTCTTTCACCCTCTCACCTTCTTTTTTCTGTTTTGGTCTATTAAGCCTCTGAATGCAACTCAAGCTTATGGGCCCAACCTCAGGTACATCGTGAGATGGAGAAGAAGGGACCCCCGAGGGAGCTGGTACAACGAGACAGTGAAGACCCCAAGGCACGTTGTCTGGAATACACCCATCTATGTACCCTACGAGATCAAAGTGCAGGCGGAGAACGACTTCGGCAGAGCACCAGAGCCTGACACAGTGATCGGCTATTCAGGGGAAGATTGTGAGTACTTTCTCAGCTAGAGCTCATGTTACAGAAGGGCAAGTGACCCTCTGAGGTCAGGGGGTTGGCACCTGTTCCTGGGACATATTCACAGCATTGCTTGATGGGGCACAACAATCCATGTACAGGCATTTGAAGAAGGAGACTTGACTATTAGGTTCTGCTCTAAGCCCTGTCTGCAGAGGCCTACATGTCCCACTTAACCTCTCCCTTGCTCTCTGCAAAACTGAAGTATCATCTTCAACGTAGAAGACAGTAAGACTTCATTAAAGCAAGTCCTGGCAGCATTCCAGTAAACTGCATTAAGATTTTGGCCTTTGACATTTGTGGAGCACTGAGTGCGTCTCGGATGAGAGGTGCTGCAATTGGCCAAAAGGGTACTGAACTTGGTTCATCCTGGATTGGATTCTTGTGCCTCTCTGGTAAGGCCTCAGCTAAGTAACACATTGGGCTTCTGTTTGCAACACACTATTGACTCAGCTTAATTTTCTTTAAAAAATCTTTCCACCTTACCACGTAGAACATTTTAATTCCCTTTCCTCTTCTTTCTGGACTGATGATACTGCTTTCTGTGCCTGTAACATCAAGGGCTCTGAACTACAATCCTTATCCTATTAGGTTTGCTGCCAACAGCTTTATTTTTAAAGAAATACAGTTTAGTTCCTCTCAATGCAGCATGTCAGTGGGGGGTCCCTGCTGAATGACTTTGGGATTACTGGAAGGTAAGCTAAATAAGCCAACTAACCATCCATGACTCTAGGCCTGAAATCAAGGGGCACAAAAAAGGCACAGCACTACCAAGAAAATCTGCAATCTTGGTGCTGAGATAGTGCACCCAGTACACCCCACCGAATGGGTGTCCTCTCCTAGAGGAAACATTGCAGTTAGAGGGACAGACAAGCAGAAACTGTAGCAGTCAGGATAAGACCTAGGGCTGAATATTGAATATTCAAAGCAGCACTGGACCTAGTAGAGAGAGTGATATTGGACAAGCTACGCAAGCACCTACTGCCCCGACACCACAGTTATCTCTGCATTATTTGTCTATGAACTATGAAGGGTATTTTTTTTCTGCTTTCAATTAACAACTTGCACAATGAATTTGGGTTTTCAGAGGATCCAAATAAGCTTGTACATGTGAGAGTTACATGGAGGTAAACTAAAGTGAGACATGCTGGGTGGGCATTTCATTTCAGGGAGAACCAAAGTCATATCTCACATGCTGCACATGTGCACACTAGTTCCTGCCTGTACCCCAAAGGAGTGGGATAGGTTTAAAAAACCAACCAACCCCTCAAAAAAAAAAAAAAAAAAAAACCCCACTCCCATCCCAAAACAAACAAACCTCCCTTCTTCATTACTTCTTCCATTGATACGACTTACTTACCTTAAAATGCAGCAGCTCTCCGGAGTCTCTGCGCCTTTGCCTTGCTTTTCTCCTGTTCACTTCAGTATAGTCAGCATATTGCTCCTAAGCTGGGATGAAAAAGAGAATAATGTTTAGTTCTGTGCCCATCACAATCAGTTCCTAAGCCCAGGGTGCTAAAATACAAGCAAAACAGGAGTTCAGCCAGCATTTGGTCCTTGAGAAAAGGTTCAGCCCCAGTAGCCCCTGCCTTGTCAGGCCTGTAACGGAAAGTAACTGAACTGCCTGACGAATCACTGCATTGTCCCATGCTGAAGCAGCCGGAGAGCACGTCAAGCAAAGGTAGGAAGGCCCTGCTCTGCCAAACCTGCCTTCCCGGGCTGTGAACTGGGTCCTGCAGGTACTTTATCAGGGCTGCAAACCAGGTGGCCTCAGCACAGCTGCTTGCTGATGTCCTCAGCCAAGCCAAGCCTTGGGGAACGTGCTTTGAAATTTGCAGGTAGACATTGGCAATTCAAACTAGACTTCTACATGTGACCAGGTGAGCTGTAGGAGAGAGTTAAAAAGAACCCAGATGGACCGATTGCAGGCTGTGGCCAAATTTAAATCAGTGGATGTGAAAACAGAGAGTTTTGTAACGCCTGGTCCTGACAGTGCCCCGACAGTTGCAGCTGGAGGGGGCTGCATCCGTGCTAACCTTCAGCCGGAAGAGGGAGGCGAGCCAGGCTGCTTTCACGCCTGTTCGAGTGATCCACTGCAGCAGCATGTAGGAAGGCCTGATATTAAACAGCTCTGTGTCATATTCCAGCAGTAGCTGGCAGAATGAAATATGGTTTACCCCGCCTGTGGAAGCACTGCAAAAACACTAGTCATCTTTAGAAGCATGCACGTTCACCTAGGAAGCGTTGGGGGGAGCAGGGTGGCGGCAAAGAGGTAAGAAAGTCGTGCTGGTTTGTGCCTCTGCGTGGTAGCAGGGGCGTCTCATTCCAAACGAGGTTAGCCAAGAAATCCAGAATTTGCCCGTTGCTGCTATTTTATTTTATCAGCTTCGGAAATCCTCAAAACTGCATTTAAGCAGAGAGAAAAGTAAAACAGTTTCATCGCCGTGAAAGCACCGCCTGCAGACGAGCTTGGCCGGGGATGCCAGCGGACGGCAGAACAGGGGCGCCCGGTCGGTCCTCGCCCTGCCTTGCGCCGGGAAGGCAGCGCTCCGGCTGCGGAGACCGTCCAGGGGGCCGGGCGGCAGGAGGGCTCTTCTGCCTGACCCTCCGGCCACCACTGGTGCCTAACATACGCTCTGCTTTATCCCCGAACGCTCAGATCCCAAGGCTGCTCCTACGGATGTTAGGATAAGAGTTTTAAACAGCACTGCAATTGCTCTCACGTGGACCCGCGTGCACCTGGACACCATCCAGGGACAGCTTAAGGAATACAGAGTGAGCAAACCCGACTCTCCTCGGCACTGCTATTAATACAGCTAACCTCCTACCAACCGGCGGCCCCGGAGATGGGATCTGTCTGCTGGGGGGATGACCGAAAACTGTCCTTTGGCCAGCACGACCCGTCCCCACTGCTGGGTGCAGACCACGGCGGGTCAGGGCTCCCTTCTGGAGCAGCACCCGCTCGTGGGAGCCCCAGCGCGGGGCTCCAGTTTGCTCTTGGGCGTCACGCCTGAACAGCCACCCAGAGCCAGCGTCTTTGCTCGCCGGGGCGCAAGGCCAGGGGCTGCGCGGACGGAGCAGACGGGGACGCGCGGCGGGCTGGGTCTCTGCCCGCACCGCGAGGCACCTCCCGTCACCGCAGCCGCCCGGACCACGCTCACACTGGGGGAAAATCACCTCAGACGCGGGCAAGCAAGCTAGTTTTTGTGTCATCCCCAAAGTACCTACTGCCTGTTCTAACGAACACCAACTACTAAAAAGCCTAAACCCAACAGTCCCCACTAACTGACAGCTAAAGACAATATGGATCTTGTTTCTCTCCTTCTGGCATCAAGTGTTTACAGCTAAGGTAAAATATCAGGGTTTATGTGCAGAGGCGAGATGCCATTCAAAACAAGCAAAAGTCTGGACAGAGTCCCTTCCACCAGAGTTTAAGACTTTTAGTAAAACACAGGTCCTGAAAACAGTTATAATGGATTTCAAACCCAAGAATTGGATGTGCATAAAGAAAGCTCCATGGGTACTGCTTTCATTTTTCTGCCTCTACTCAATCATTCCACTCTATTTTCTAAACTAATCTTATTTCTGCATGAAATAAGATTTACAGTCTGGGGCTTTGACTTGAAATCTTTCCAGGTTCAGGCTTGCATTGTGCCTGGGCATGTCACACCTTTTCTTATATACAGCTGAGCTACTAATCCAGGTAGAGAGGGAGAGCCACTGGATGTCTGGAGCTTGAGAACGAGAAGCCAGAAACAGCTCTTTGTACCTTGAGCTTTGCAGCAGATTCACTCTGAGCCCTTTGGTGAGCACTTAACCTCTGTGTGCCTCAGCCTCGTCCCTCGGTAACAAACTGACCTGCTTCGCTGGGTGATTGTGAAGCATCATTAATTGCTCTAAGTGGCTCCGAGTTCTGCAGCTGAACGCTGCTCTTTGAAAAAGCTGTTTTGCTATGCTTTGTTAATGAAAAAACAACCACACTTAAACAGGAAAAGCTTCACTTGCCATGCATGTTTCTTGAAGGCCTATTTCTGGAGAGAAAGTAGTTTGCTGAAGAACCTGTGGGTCTCCAAAAAACGGCAGTATGTGAGTTTTCCTGGAGACCGAAACCGGGGCATAGTGTCCCGGCTGTTTCCTTACAGCAACTACAAGCTTGAGATGGTTGTAACCAACGGGAGAGGAGATGGGCCTCGCAGTGAAGTGAAGGAGTTCCCCACGCCAGAAGGAGGTACGTTCTCGTGGGAGCGTCGCAGACGCCCACCTCTTACGGACCTTGTGGGAAAGGCGTTGGGAAGCAGCAGCTCTGCAGAGCAAACCAAGAGCTTTAATGCTCTGCAGCCAGGCCGCAACGCTGCTGCGGAGACTGCACTAGGGAAAAAAAAAAACTTCTAGCTGAAGCTGCACAGCAGCTTCTGGAGAGCCTCGCTGTCACAAGGCACAGCTGAATGCCTTCGTCACCACGGGTGGAGACATCTCTGCAGCCACCTCTAGAGCGCTGTCTTAATCTAAAAGGCCCCTCAGGTATTTTTAATGTACCAGCAAGGATCTTTTAGGCTGAACAAAAGAAACGTTTGCAAAGTCTCTTCAGAGGCACAGCACTGTGCCCTTGATTTGCTCTGTGACATGTCGCTTCACCGCCCTGTGCTTTGGTCCGTGCAATGGGAGTGAATACATTCATCTTGCTCAGTAAAAAGCAGTAAGACCTTTGCAAGACCCAAGTATCTTTGTTCTGAAAGGATGTCACTAATACTCACTCCTAGCAGGCTTTCAAGGCGAGAGCACCTCGTTTGTCTATTTAAAGAGCTTGTGTCAAGGATGAGCTTGAGATTTTAATTTTCTTGCTGTCATAGGAGCTATTTATAGGCACACCAATATCTTTCTGCTGGAGCTGCACTTTTGGTGGCTGACAATGAATCTGCTTTTAGCACAGACGTTTTTGGCACAGTATGTTACAACTAAAATACAAGAGAAGAAAGCAGTAGAGGCTAGAAGCCTATCTCAACTAACCCCAAATTACTATGGTGTCTTCTTCATTTTTCTTCCTATTCCTGCTGCATAAGAACAGCATTTCTCTGAGTTCTCTTTCTCCCTTTTCTTGGATACTGTCACAATCTGCTCAGGATTCTTAAATGACTTGCTACAATTAAGCTTGTTTCAGAAGAAAACTGCCATACTAGACCAACCAGGCACATCTTGATTTAGCTGCTTACCAGGTGTTAGAGGCGTCCACCATTCGGGGTAGCTATATGCATGAGTGGCACTCATTGAAACTATAGCAGATTATATTCTTATCATATGTAGACTATTAATTTTTTTCTATATCTGTATGAATAACTGTATATCCACACTTAGGAGACTGAATGATATTTTGCAGAACCTCCATTTAAAAAAATAAGTCATTAAGGTCTCAGATCAGTGATGAATGTGAGCCAGGTTCTTTTTCCCATTAAAACTGCACTTTTGAGTAAACTAAGAGCAGAATCCAATTCAAGAATATATAGCATGAGATCCCTATTACAAGTGTCTAGACATTAATAACACAGCTTCCGATAAGAGCAACTATTCTACTGTTCTGTACCTTTCCAACAGATAAACAGGTGAGATGCACATGCTGGGCCAACAGAACACAGAGATACATGAGACTCCTCTGCTACCTAGATAAAATAACCTGTTGTTCTAAAAATCTTGTATCTGAGGCTCAAACCTCACCTCTGGGAACACCATTTGCTACTCTAGCTTTCAATGCTGGACAGCATGGAGCAACCCCACCTATTGAAAACATAACCTGCCTGCACTGTGCGAGTGCAAAGCCAGAGAAACCCCCATATTTAAAAGAGAATATGCCACAGAAGCCATGTAGGAATTAAGAACAGAGCTGCATGGGGATAACTTAGTAGTGTCTGTATTTGAAGTGCCACGCTGGGGCACTGGCCCATTCAGCCAACACAGTCTCATCCGGCAGGAGCTGCCCCATCGCTTGTCAGTACTACAAAGTACCCTGACCTGATCAAGAGGAAAAAAAAAAAAAAAACAATCCAAACCAACCCAACCCCAGACATTCCTCTGCTGCTGGGCCCGCCTCAGCAGTAGAGGTCATTTCCTGCAGCACGCAGGGATTTCCAGGTGTGCTCAATAATCCGTACTTCACTGAAAGCAGTGTTCACACTCTTGGAAATGCCTCGACGGTTACGGACTCGTGGAAGGCTCCAGCCCTCTTACCTGACTCTGCAGTGGACCAGAGGGAACCACTGCAGCTCCCCAGCAGCCATGCAGGCATCCCCAGAAACGCTGCTGGTGGACAAAGGCGCTTTAACACTTCAGGCTGCAGCCTTCTGTGTATTTGTGTCAGAAATGAGACAAGCTCTGTCTCCTCCGCAATTACACAGTGACATACGCGTATCTTGGTCATCACTGCACTTTGTTGTTTTAGGATTAGATGAACAGGGTAAGACGCCTATCAAAGGCCTCTCTGGATGAATCCAGGGGCTATAAACAACACACCAGTAGTAGTAAAGTATGTGTACAACCTACAGAAGAGACTTGAACGCTGAAACAGCTGCCCTTCATGGCCATAGCAGCTCGATGAGGGTGCCTATCAGAGCCAGTCGCTGGAGGGCAGTGGTACCCCGCGAGCGAGGAGCAGCACAGGCGCTGTGCCGGCACACGGCTGCATTTGCATGCAGAACTGCTCTGGTTTCTGCTCCCTGCACACACGCTACTGAAAACTCTGGGCTGGTGCATGGTTTTGGATGCAGATGCTTGTTCCGTCAGTATCTGACCTCAGTGTATGTGTATGAATGAATGTCGACTGTATCAGCCAGCCTGTGATATATACAGTAGTGTGAGGTATGTTATGTTTTATGCTTTGTCTTCTTTCCTTCTTCCTGATCCCATCCTCCTCCCAAGTGCCCAGCTCCCCCAGGTATTTAAGGATCCGACAGCCTAATCTGGAAACCATCAATCTGGAATGGGATCACCCAGAGCATCCCAACGGAGTCCTCACAGGATACAGCCTTAGATATCAAGCCTGTACGTTCCACATCATATCTTCTTATCAATAATTAAGTCATTAATATTCTCCTTGCTGCTGAGTTACCTCCTCACCTAGCATAGGAAGCTCTCCTTAAGGAACCAGAGACTTTTGCCACAAAGTGAAACAGCTGCTGGTGCTGGGGAGGAGCCCTGGAGTGATGCCGGGCATCTGCAGCTTGCAGTTAGACCAGAAAGGTTGGAGGTGCTCAGCATTTCTCAGGACTCGCTCACCCACTAACGGGAAATAAGTTTGAGCTCAGATTTAGAGTGAACTTCCTGTGCAATCTGAGTAGTGTATTTGCTCACTCAGACACAAACTCGCTGCTAGAACAGAGAGGCTGCTGGCACGGGGTGCGCTCTGTGCGTGGGGTCCAGCACGACACCGGGGCAATGCCGCTTTCCCTATTTGAGACCTTGGCACACGTGTTGCATGCTCAGACACCCTTTTGACCATCTGTACAACCTTGAGTTTCACCAGCAGCAGATCCTCCAGCTAGTAAGCCACCAACTGCCCTAGACAAAGTATATTTTAACACCATTACCTATAGCTTGCAGAGCCCCTGTGGCCTGCACACAGACTGTGGGTCCTGTCCTGGGGGAGAGGTGATGAGGTAGATAACACAGCACATTTCTGAAACAAAGTTGAAGCCTCCATGACCCACCTTTCCTCCCCAGTTAATGGATCCAAAACGGGCAGAACCCTGGTGGAGAACTTCTCTCCCAACCAGACGAGGTTCACCCTGCAGAGGACAGACCCCATCTCACGCTACCGATTCTTCCTGCGCGCAAGGACCCAGGTGGGAGATGGAGAATCCATTGTGGAGGAGTCGCCAGCCTTGCTGAATGAAGGTATGTGCAGCACCAACACCTTCTGACCTTACTACGGAGTTAGGTGGTTGATGTTACACATAGCAGCCAAAAATTGCAGGCCAGGCAGAATTGGGCAGTTTACAAGTAACTGGCCCAAAGAGAGCTGATACCCTTACAGGAGCAAGGTCCTAGTTGCTACACACTCTTGATGAAGACACTCGTGCTACTATCTACTGTGTTTGTCACGTGTGACACCAGGCAACGGGCGACTTGCTCAATCGCTTAAGTGCAGAGACTGGCCCTGGGCACCCTGTCCCCCTGGAAGCAGCAGCTGACCCCCCGCAGCAGAGCCACAACTCGCAGAGTCATAATAAGATAAAATGCCCGTTGTGAGACATTCATCAAGCTAAGTGAAAGTTCAGGAGCCCCGAGGGAGCAGGGGGAGACAAAGCTGGCTCTTTCCTTTCTTTAGTGTTTGCTAAAAGACCTGTGATTTAGTTAGTGCTCTGATTTAATGGATTTTTTTTGTCCCTTTTCCTCCATCTCCCCCTCCCCAACTAATACCCCGAGTAGGGAAAGTAATTCCTGCTGCTGCCCCAGTGGGAATGAAATGCTTCCCATGTGTCTAAGGAGGGCTCCAGTATCACTAATTGATGAGACAGGATCAGAGATGGGGCTGCACATGCTAAGGAAAAGCCAGCGATGTTGCACCCTGGCAAACGGTGACAGTTGGTATGGCATTTGCTTAAAGAAGGAGCTTTGCTGAACAAACTGCTTAGAGCACAGGGATCAGGTTTTAATTGCTGCTGTTGATGTTCAGTATTTCTATTTGTTTCCTATACGTTTGCTTCACTGGGTTTGTTTCTATACACTGAAAACGGTGACTGTTAGGAGAGCGCAGCTAAGTAACAGCGTTAACCAAAAGCTATTGCATCTTGCTTAACTGGTTGGTATCAGAAAGCAGCAGGCGCAGCCTAGGCCAGCAGGAAAAGGTAAGGCGCCTCGGTCCAGCCTGGGCAGCGGCACCACGCGATGATCCCCGGCTGCCGGTGGGGAGGGACCGAGCCACCGACGCTCGGCAAAAGCACGAAGCTGAGCCCTGGGCGGGGGGGAGGAACTGAAGAGTCAAATCCTAGACTGAACTTGCAGAAATAACGGCAGACAGAGCTCGACCGCAAAACGCGACACCCCGGAGCCCGGTGCAACACCGGTGCCTGCTGTTAACGATGGGTAAATTAGTGCAATTAGCAGCTCTGAGCACCCAGTTTGATGTTCTGCTGTAAAGCTAAGCAGAATTTGGAATCCAAAACAAAAAGCACATTAAGAAAATCAGACCGCTTTACGCATCCAGGGACCGCGTTCTGCTTGCCAGACTGGTTCACCAGCAAAGTTCGAGCGAGACACCGGTTCTCCGGCGCCGCGGCACCTCGGGCGCACGCGCTCAGGGTAGCTTTACGCCAGCACGACCGAGGTGCAATTCGGAGCGTCCAAACCTGCCCTGCCTGGGATTAGACCTAAGCAGCTGCTTCGGGGCTTTGCTTCGTCGGCCCCGGGCCGTCCGCGGCCCCTCGGCCGCAGGCGCGGGCAGCGCGTTTCCTCGCTCGCCGAAGTCTCTGGCGACGGCGTGCACGTGGCTCCCTCGCCTCTCGTTGCTGTGTGTTGGTTTTATATGTTCCTCTGTTTTCTCTTCCCTCCTCTGCGACGCTCTGCTCGTCCCCCCTCTCTCCCCGGCGCTGCCCTCCGAAGCCACGCCAACCCCAGGTACCGTACCGGCGGGAGGAGGCGACGGGCACGCGCGGGGCCGCCGCCGCCGCCGCGCTGCTCTCGCCCGCCCCCCCGGCTGCGCTGCCCGCGACGCGCGCGCGCTCTGCGGACCCTTTCAGTGGGCGCGGGAAGCGCCGGGAGCCTCAGCCGGGCGGGGGAAACGAGGCACCGCGGGCGGCGGCGGCTCCCCAATGACGGCCGAAAGGCGTCAAACGCTGCAGCGGCCGCGGGGCTGCACGAGCAAAATGAAAGTCAAGTCGCCCTGTCAAACCAGGCCTTTAATTCCAGGTCTGCACAAACCTCTCCTTTTTCTAAGCCTCAGCCCTCCTGCCCTGCGAAGCGCAAGGATTGAGCAGCCCTGCCCGGCCCGCGGTGCCCAGTGCCCGCAGGCCGAACGGCACGAACCAAAGCACGCCCCGGGCTGTGCTAGTTTTGCAGCGTTTCTACGCGTGGGAACCTCCGCTCGAGCTCCTGGCGCAGCCGCCTCCCGTTTGGACGCGCAGGCCAGCGCTGCAGGGCGCGCGCACCCAGACCTGCCCAGCTCCCCACGTTGCTTCAGTGCTGCCGCTCGCTTAGACGCCGATCCCTTCGTTTCCAGTGACCACTGAAAGGGTTAAGCATGGTGTCTGTGCAATGGCGCTGCATGCCTGCATGTGAGGCGACCCCCGGCTTTGCCTTCTATTGCGTATTTCTAAACAGCATTGAAGCACAGAGAAACGTTTTCACTTGTAAAGGGGGTGGGGGGACAGGAAGCTTTCCTGCTTTCAAGGAATCCCAAATCCCCGATTATCCAGCGTCCAACCAGCTGCCCTCAACACCACAAGGTCCAAAGCATAAGCATAACTTCTTTTGTTGCTCGAAGGACGCCCACCTCTTAGGAAAGCTGCTCGCTAGCATTCCTGCCGCAGGCCAGATTTCCTTTTCCCTCGGAGCAAATAATTCCGCAACTATCGCAGCCCTGTAACCGCGCTCAGAAAGTGGCTGTCGGCAGCACTAGGGATTGCATCCCTCCCAAACGCACCCCGAGCGCTCTGCCGCAGAAAAGCTTTTGGTCTGGAGCAGCAGCATCCGTTTGCCCCACGCGGCGGGATGTCGCGCTCTGCCCTCGCAGGACGCGGCCCCTGCTCGGGTCACTGCTGAGGAACAGCTTCCTGGTGGGGACACGTCCAAAGCGACACGCGTGCAGGACCTGGCCTCTGTTACCAACCTGCACCCGTACGTTTTGCTTTCCTACTTCATAGATGTTTCTCTCCCTTTTATTTTGTTGCAGCAATGTTTGTTTAATCAATATTATTTTGCATTTTTTTCCTTTCTGAATAGATGGCAATCTTTTTCTTACTGTATTTTCTCTTCTTAAAGGGGGGGTAACAGATTGGTCTGCTTTGAGTGGTGGGAAACTGGAAATGGACTTACTTAACCTTTTTGGTTTAGAGGAGTTTTCCCATGCTCCCTGTTTTACTGGTATAGCTCCTACGTCAACCTGACTTTAGCAGATCCTCAAGAACTCAGATTTTCTCTGTGGATCAGAATCAGTTTCCAAAGTGTTCTTCCACTTTCTGTGGATGTTGCTGAACTTTACAAAACACATCATCTTTTTATCCTTCTAGCATAATACCAATTCAGGCATAACTTCTTAAACCACTGCAAGCTAGATAAATGATTTGCCGTTTAAAGGATAAGTTCTTTCAGTTCGGTAAGGATAGAGAGTATTGCTGTCCCCCTCCGCACCCCTATTTTAAAAATTTCTGATAGGAGATACAGTAAAGAGCAAAGATTTGCTAGAACTGGAAGTAGCCTAAAAGTTAGGAACTGGTGTATTGGGTCCTCAGCTTGGGCAGCATCGTGGCTTCCTCACACTGAAATACTTCATCAAGAGAAGAGTTTCAAGGCAGCACGAGCTCTAGCAAGACACAGAACAAATCTCTTCCTCGACACTGACTCGAGCGGCATTTCTGGCTATGACCCAGTGTCCGCAAAGCTGGCACAGGGCAGGGTCCCGCAGGCACCCGGGTAAAACCGTGTTCATCCCGAGAGGCTGCTTCTCCTCCTAACTAGCGTAGGTTTCTGCTGAAATACTGCTTGACCTTTCTGTAAAGATTCGTCTCTGCTCAGTGACCTAGATTGTTTTAAACTGCAGTAAAACACTCTTTGCCACGGGCTGTTGGCACTAAAAAACGACCCTTTCCCCCCCTCTCCCCTCTTACCTACACAAGTTCAGGGCCGTTTTGTGTGCGTATGAGAAATTGGACCAACTTGACGAAATCAAAGTGAACTGCAAAGACTTTAGCTTAGGAAGGCTGTACATTTCCTGAGCTGGAGCTGGGCAGAAGGGCGGGTAATTTGGGCAAAGAGGTGATTTATAAACAGGGCTGTCACTTGGACTGTGAACGCCAGAAATTAAACCTGGATCCCACACTACCAATGCAAACAGAAAAACTTCATCTGCCACCATAAACGGCATTGGTCTTAGACTATAAGGAAAAAAACATTGATTTGTTTGTTCTCTGTTCCTATCTCGTCTCTCCATAATTAGGAAGCGGAGGAGAAAGATGCTATTGTTCATTTGAGAAACGGACAGCAGTAGAAATGTAGGGAACTGCTGACCCCTCTCTTTTACAGGCTTTCAATCACTTCTTTCTATTTTTGAATTTCTTACAGCTATCAGATCTGGAACGTTTTTTCTTTTTGTTAAAGACTTTACAGTTTTCTTCTGTTGCTAAAAACCAGGAGAGGGAAAAAAGAAAATCTCTGAAAATGTATTTGGCTAAACATCACATTTCATGAAAAATTAATCAGATTTCTCCAAGCCTAATTATTTTGTAGACACACCCAGGGGAAAGTTGTTACTACAGCCTAACAACACATTAAAAGCTCCATTAAATAATTAAAGAGCAGTACAGACACATAGCATTTCCTGTATTTTACAACAAATGTGCAACTGCTCACTGGGCATCCAGACGGGACATGAATCCCTCTCTCACATGGCTCCCTCCCTGTTTCGTTCTTTAAACACTTCCCCTTTTGCTTTTATGATTCTTCCTCTCAGATGCTTTGAATCTGATCCGCACCGGTTTCCGTGCAGGGCTTGGGCTCCTTTTTAACAGTCCATTCCTGACCCTAGGTGCCAACTTGCAACAAAGAGCACAAGACTATCGACTATGCCAGGAAGAAGCCATCCTGCTGCAAGCCTCTCATTACTTGGCCTATTAATTCCCTAGCCAAACCGCTGCATTCCCCGTCCATTACAAGGGAGCATCTCCTCCCCCGTATCCCTTGGTTCCCATTACCTGAAAGCGTAATGTATCTTGCAGACAGAAGCAGCAATATATGGCTTGCAAAGACAGGGTCTATTTATGAGCTGAGTGGCAGTGCGTATGTTTCTGGGAAGACGGGCTAGTCTACGGTGGGAGCAAGAGGATGGAAATTACTACGGCTGCCGTTTACCTGGCTTTCTTAGGGGTACTGAGGCAATTTCAAGCCTGCTCCTTTAGACATACTGGTTTTCATACCCAAGGCTGTTCTGCCTTGCAATTTAAGACACGGCAGCGCCTTTTCAGGCACGTCTCTTGCTTTCAGAGAGCAGAATTATTTCCGTTCCTGTGGACCTCAAAGAGAGAGTGCCAGATGCTCAGAACTTTAACTACACTTGAAGCTAACGCTGGCAAAGCCCTTGAGTGAACCTGCAAGTTAGGAATACAGCAAAAAATAAATCAAACTACTGTGCAAAGCTTGGAAGTGTTACATCAGCTTAAGTATTACAGATGCATTTTTAAAAGGATGTGCAAGATTTCTAAATGGATGTGATCTTTGAGAAAAGAGCAGTTGGCTCGAGCAGTTCTGGAAGCACCAGCCTGGACCATCGTCTCCCCAGCTCTCCAATTTCCAGCCCAGGAACAACGATATCCTACAACTTAATTAGCCCTGACCTGCTGGGCAGTGAGCCCTGGGAGCCCAGGTAGCCACCCAGGGGAAGGCTGCTTCCACGGGTGCTGGCGCTAGTTGCCCCCTCCCTGGACGAGCTCCTTTCCGCCCTGCTCTCCTGCCTGTCAATCACACAGGACGGGTGACAGGGTGCCCTGTTCTTCCAGGAAGGCAGCGAGCTCTGATCTTCTGTCAAAGACTGTCTTTATCTTCCTCCAGTCTGAAATCAGCTCTCATTAGGGGATAGCTTTCAAAGACCAGAAAATGCCCCTTATCTCCTCTCCCAAATCTACCAGCTGAGCTTTTCTTTCACATACATTTCATATTCAAAAGCAAATGAGGCTACAGCTTTGAATCTCCATGCCCATCAGGGGCAGATTAGGTCTAAATCCTCCAAACCTGTGGGAGCCCTGGCCACCCCAGGAGGGATGCACTGTCCTTGCCAGCATCTCCAGCTGCATTCCCAGCTTCCCTCTGCTCTTGATCTTTCTCACCGTGCAGTACGGCGCTGCTGCTAGCTACTCTCCCACTTCCTCGCTTCTCTGGACTAGCGGAGTCAAAGGATCCCCCATTTTACTGGATCCCAGTCCTGCCAGAATCCGCTTTTATTCCCCGTGTAGGCGCAGACACGCAGTAATCTCCTGCAGGGAGCCTCTCAGGAGCAAGCCCGCGTTACCCTGATGCAACGTGATAGCCCTGCTCTCGGGGATTGTTTCCGATAGAGCTATCGCAGTGTTAGAGCAGTGTGGGCAAATCTTTCCTGTCACCACTGTCAGCTAGAGACGAGAAACACGAATCCAACCATTGCCGAATAGCTTGTGGCACCCTGGCGTCCAGGAGGATCTTCCCACAGTGGGAGCCTTGCTGCAGTTTCATCCACGTGCACACATGCAATACATAAAATGATACCCTGGATGAGGGACAGCTAAGCTTTGATTCATCCCAGATTATCTCTTCCCATCTAGGGTCTATAGCAGCATTAAGGATGAATCTTTCCTTGTGCTAAAGCCATTACATCAGTGGAAGCGCACGCGCTGCCGACAGTCCTCTCCGGCCCCACGCGGGGCGGCCTGGCAGCGCGACGTGCGGACGGGGGGCCGTACGAGCTTTCCCACCAAATCCCGTCTTTGAGCACGTTGCTCGGTGCCTTGCTGGGTCCTGTTTTCCTTAGAGGGGAGGGAAGCAGGAGGTCACAGGGGAAACTGTGAGAGTGCATTAGCTAATAACTGGTTTGTACTATGCTGCTTTTATGGTGTACATTTGAAACCTATTGCAAAGTTGCAGCTCGAGGGTTAATTGAGTTAATGGTGACATTAATCACACTAATCTCTTAACCTTCAGAAAAATGCTAGGAATCAGCAAAGATGGATGTTGATATTTCTCAAGCCAAGTAAGGCTTTTTGTAACTCATACCCTAAGGACACCACAAACTCCCCAGTCGTAACTGGGTGAGAGAGAAAGAAATGCAGAACAGCAGCCGCCCCATCCCCATCCCAGAAACGCTCCCGGTGTGAGTCTGAGTCAAGAGAGGGCTTCATACTGCTGCACCCCGCTACCCGGAGCGGGGTCGTGCGACTCCCCCACCGGGCTCCGTCCCGCCCCTGTCCCTGCAGCCTCGCAGCATCGTCGCCGTTCCCGCTCCCACTGCGTCCCTCGCACCCGGGGCCGTGCTGGGGACGCCGCCGGGCGGGACGGGCGGGAGGCTTTTATGGCTGTGGCTGCATTTTTGCATGAAGCTGGCTGCAATTGCCTGTCTGCACCCGTCGCGATGCCCCGGAGACGATACCGGCTGCTCTCTGGGCACACTCTCGCTTTTTCTCCCCACCCTCCTTTCGATATGTGCCCATAACTGTGATTTTATTGCAGCTGTGCTCGGTAGGGAGACGGACTGACTGACCTACTGCTCCTCTCTGCCTTTGGATCTCTGGAAGGGCTGAGATTTTAGGGGGAGGCCCTCCTTGGGTCTTAGCTGCACTAAATCAGCTCTGTCCCCAATATATTTGTATCCTTGAAGGGGAGCCCCCAATCTGATACACCCTGATCTGGGGACTGGCTTGGTCCAGGGGAAAAGAAATCCCTGGCTTTGTTCTGGGACATCTTTTTAGGTATTTTCCTAGAACTACTTTTTTATTTGTGGGTGATATTTGCAATAGCAGTTTCCATGTGCCTGACTGGGGGACTTGTAATCTGTTGATCTACAGTAAGAGTAAGTAAATGTAACTTAATGCAAAAATCATAGGGTGAACCTCAGTTCATTTAGCTTAGGTAGCTTAAGCAGCTGTTTAGTTGCATTTTCTGCTGTAGCTTTCAGCAATGCTTTTCTAATGCTCTTTTTTAATAGATGTTAGGCAAACGGTACCTTTTTGTGATCCTCTCATCTGGAGGTTTCACCTGGTGCTTCCTATTAACGAAAGCCATCTGCAATCCCCTGTGCTAGCTAATAGCAGTCATTCTTGTCCTTTGAGGATTAAGGCCCTGACCCAAAGCAAAGAATACAAAGCCAAAAAAAGGCCTTTCTGCCTCCTCCCAGCAGCATCCAGCGTTAATGCTAATGCTGCTTCCTCGCAGACTGCAGCATTAGTGCAGAGCCGAGCTAGAAACGCAGCAGCCCGAAGGGCTGCAGGCTGAACCGGCAGCTCGCAACCGCTGCAGGCGTAGTCCAGGGGCTGCTGAATTCATTTAATTTTGGCTTGCCTGGTCCACACCAGATTGGATTACTACGTTTTCTTAAGAGATAAATCCTGTTTCTTATTTCAAGGAGCCTGAAGTGCTCTCAGCAAACGCCGCGCTCCCGGCCCGGGGCGGCGGCTGCTCTGCGCCTCCCGGACAAACAGCGCTCGCTTTCCTTCCCGCTCCGCCTGCGCTGGCGACTTAACCCAGCAGCGGGAGGGACCCAGGGCCGGGCAAAGGCCAGAGAGGAGCGTGGTGCTCGGGCAGGCGAAGGGGAGCGGAAGGAGCGGGGAGCGCCTGCGGGCTCACCCCCGGCACGGCTCGCGTGCCCCGGAGCGCGGGAAAGCCGCGCTCGGGTCCCTCGGTCCAGACGGCGCTGCCGGCTGCCTCCCTGCCCTCCCTGCCCTCCCAGTCTTTGCCTCCGTGTTGTGCTGCTCTGCTTTTTTCTCCTGTGTCTGCCTGTTTAGCTGTTGGGAATGGCGAGTGCGAGCTCTAAGGAGATAAAACCTCTTCTAAAAGGCCAGTGTTCGCATTTCCCTCTCCCAGCTGCAACCTGGTTGCCTCCAACTACAATCGGTCCAACCAGCCCTCCAAACACCACAACTATCGCCACAACTACCACCACCACTACAGTCGCCACCACCACCACTACAGTCACCACCACCACCACCACCACTACAGTCGCCACCACTCTACCCACCACAACCGTCGCAACCACTACAACAACTACAGAGCGGGCTCCGGCAGCCACCACAAAGCAGGAGTTTGGTACTGCGCTTTCCTCTTTCCTCTTCCCCCTTTCCCCCAGCTCTTGCTCAGCGTGCGGCTTAGCAGCAGGCGCAGGCAGCGAAAGGCTCCCCCGGGCGCCGGGACGGGCTCTGCACGGAGCTGGAGGTGCCACAGACGCGGGGGTGAAGGTGTGCGAGCAGCTCCCGGGAGTTTGGGGGTCTGGACCCTTTGGGGCATCCTCCGCGTCTCAGGGGTTGCTTAACTTGCATGAGCATTTGGGAATGAGGTGGAAGACCCTACGAAAGCTCTTACAAGTTTTACCACTGTACCTGCTCTTATTACCATTAAAAAGGGGGTCTGTTATTAGAGAAGATGTTGCTTTGAATCTAGCACATCAGCCGTTAGCTAAGAGACCTGTCACCACTTATAGGAGTCTCTTGGTTTATGCTGCTGCTCTTTGAAATGTAACCTAGTCACAGCCACAGGAAACCTGGGGAAGTGTACAAAATTACACGCAGGAGTATTCCAGGTATTTATCAGGCCGAGATAACCTTATCATGCAATCAGCTAGAACAGGATGACCAAAATCCATTTTGGAGGAGGCATATTCCCTACTCTATGTGTTTTATGGATAGAAATGGAGAGATGCATCTCTCTGAGCCTCGCTTTTACAAATACTGCAATAACAGTATCTGCAGTTAATAGATAATTACATGGATAGTTATATTCAGGTTATTAAAAAAAAAGTTAATAGCAAAAGGGAGAACAATCAAAAGAATTCAGTTATGTAGCTGGATAGCATATTCTCAAAAACAGCTGCAAAGGCTACAAAAATCCTTGTTATTTTTTAATAAAGAGAGAAAGCAGTTAATAATAATGAATACCGGGGTTGACACCCACTTAACTCAAGGAATTTAAACCAGTTCAGACCCCTTTCTTCAAATTCTTCAAAGATTAGCTCAAGATGGTTAAAAAAAAAGGAAAAAGTGCATATGCTGACCTGCCTCCATGTGAAAGGTACTCCACAGTAAAATAGGTTTGAGAATTAGCAGCACATTTCCTACACTGTGCTAATTTGCTTATTAAAGATGCAGTCCTCCACTGAGAAATGCAAATCTGCGATCTAGCTCGCAGCACCCTGCATCCCCCCAGCTGGTCAAGTCGGCACTGTGCAAAGCTGCTCAGCTGAAAACACGTGGAATCCATGCAAGGAGTTGCTATGCCTTAACAAAATCAGTTAAAACCTGGAACTTATCCCTATCTGTAAGTTCTTTGTAATGAAGCAGCTTCAGCAGGTTACTACGGCAGCACAGTCACAATTAAGCAAGTGCCTGAGAAAATGTTCCCAACCGAAAGCAGTCAGTAACCTGGAAGGGCGCGAACTGCCACAAAGCAGGGCAAGGAACCCGCAGGAGGAGACACAGGGAAGCTAAAGCTGTCGAGGAAACGAAAGGGGAACAGCGGGTGTCCCAAGGCACCCTGAGGACACGCGCAAAGAGCCTCAGCCGTAACGCAGGTAGACAGGGAGGCAGCGCAGGTTGCACTTGTAAGAGCGATTCTAGGTCACGTTTTCTTGATCTTACAGCGTTAGGTTCTCCCCTGCAATTTCTTACAAGTCATGTAGCCGCCCTCATTCCAGGAACTGAAGTTACTAATCGGCATTTTGCCAAACCAAAACCTGAGCAACTGCTGAAGTTAAAAAAACAAAACCAAAACAAACCCAAGGTGTAATTTATTCAAAGTCACTTAAATGCAAACTAAGCTCATGGATTAGCTCTACTTTGCTAGAAATAGAAGTTCATCCACTCTGCAAAGCAATGTCGACATTCCTCAACTTCAAAATCAGAAACGAGTGACTTCATTGCCCCATTGGCTGCCTTTAGGCCCAGTAATATGAAAATATTCTTTCCCAGTCTTTCTTTCTCAGTTGTGGTAGTGAGTCTCTGTGCACTCAGGCATGCTGCTCTCGCATTTGTTTGGGCACAAGTTTAGTCGGGCAATTTTCATACTGACTGAGATACTCACAGAATTGCCAAAGACATCTTAACACTTCAAAGAGAAACTGGGCGCAGTTAGACTGAAATAACGACATGAAACGATCTCTTGCTATCAAACTTTCCCCAAAAGTTTAAAGTTAATGATTTTGTAAGAAATATATGTTTCCTTAGGCATGGCCATAGGCCAAGGTAGAGACATTAATTTTAGGAATGATTCGGTAAGATTTTACCAATGCCAGACGCTAGATGAGGTCTCATTCATGTATAATCCAAAATACTAACTCCTGTTCTAACCTGTCCACCAGCCACCAATGGATCATCCATATGGGACATAAGAGCTTTGGCTAATAGTAACTGGGCAAACATCACCTGGAGCCACAATTACTCTGCAGGAACTGACTTTGTGGTTAAGTATATCACCAGTAAGCATCAGATCGCGTGGGGACTCTACAGGGTGGTGATGCCATTAGAGATCCTGCCAGCTCCCAAGGTTTCAAACCAATCTATGGTGCAATCTTAATTACTGAGTGTTGAATGATGTTGTATGGCCACGTTGAGGATGAGAGAGGAAAAAGTTAAGACATGGTGATGGCTGTTTAGAGTGGACCAGAACTATTCATGTTGCTCTAATTCACAAGTGATTCCCTCTCCTTGCACTGTACGTAGTGAACGAGGCTATTCACATGTTCAAGGATGCAGACTATCTGGTCACAACATAAACAGCTTTAAATATACATATACACATATACTTATTATGTAAATGTATATGAAGGGGAACAAATCTTTAAGGAAAAGCAAATAAAATTTATATAAATTGGAGGACAATTTTTTAAAAAATGCACGTCTTTGAAGGCCTTTTTGAACCTGGAGCTGGCAGAATCATCTATGATCCAAACCTCCTGTCATAACAGATGTCATTGTATCTTAAAACTGTAAGGCTGTACTTAGTCTGGAAACTCAAAACTAGTGTCTTTCCTTTTAGTACTTGTTTTGAGAAGATGTTACCTGTTGCTGGGGTGGTTTTTTAGTATCTAGGCAGTGATGAAGGCTGCTTATCTCTGACTTTACTTCCCAGACATTTCAGCTTTCCCATTGTCTGGTATGTCAGTCTTAAATCAGCATTTAAAAGAAACCGACTGCATATAATTATTGGCATCGAACCACTCTTGCCTGTTTACAATGTTGTTTAAGAGACGAATTCACATTCTGCTTAAAACAACTTCTCCCGGTGCCCGGCCGATGCCTGTTCTCGCTCCGAGAGCTCCAGGCCTTCACTAGGCAAAGCAGCAGTTGCTGTTCTCAACGAGAACAGGAGCATCCTCCCCCTTCTGAATTGTTTTCCACAACTCAGGGCACTCATCAAATTTCCAAACCCAGAACGCGAAGTGCCAGAGCTCCCAAAGCAACCACTTCTGCCCCTTTCCACCACGGAGAAGCGCAAAGCACAGGCACTGCCTTCCACAGGCCGAGCGCTGAGCCCACGCTCAGGGCCGTCTCCAGCAGCAACGTCTTGAGATGCAGCCTCCAAGGCCTGGCAGAGATCCACAGCATCAGCCTGGTTCTTTCGTCGCCCTCCCGAACAGCCACGGCACCCGCCCGAGCGCAGGCTGCAGCCGCAGAGCTCGCCCACCTCGCCGGTGGTAATGCTGTTCCAAGCGAGAAGCACATTTGGCCTCAAGGCAGCATTTCTCCAGCCCTGCGGCAAAGCTGAACTGGGAGGGTTGACCCTGGTCACGCAGTGCTCCATCTCTCCAGAGCCACAAATAAAAAAACCCACTGCAGGCTTGCTCCATTAATCCACTTAACATTTAGCATTAAGTTCATCAAAAAAATTATTCCTGACATGGTGCAAAGAACAGGTCAACCTTGGGCTAGAGCCTAAGAACACTCAGCAGTCCATGCCACCCCCACTGGAGTTAAGGACTAACCTTTTTCCCCCCAAAAGCACACCATCTCCCGGCTGGGGTAAGCAGTCTTGCAGCACGTTTAATACAACCTCCAACTCATTAAAAGATTCCTTAGCCTATAAGGAAAACTGGTGCGCGCTCCCAAACGCACCCGAGTCGCTTCTTACACTGGGTGCCTGCAGCACAGGAGGACGGGCCTTCGTCCAGCTGAGTGGGACCAAGCAAATTCCAGACTCGGCTGTAAATACCAAAATATCCAGACTGAGGCTGGGCAGAAAAAGGACCTAAAAGCAGGGAGAGTTCTCCTAAATAGCTATAGATACCTTTCCTCAGTACCACAGGCAGGGATGCAGCAAAGTCCATACTATATTCCTGCCTCGCTGTTTTCCTTCTATTCCCAGTGAGGAACAGTCATGGGGATGTTAGCAGCTCCTGGACCATCACGCTGTATTAGTTCTGCTCGGTGGCTCGGGATAGCGTAATGTATTGCTTGCAGTGTCATCAAGGTAATCTCTGCAAACCTCCTGCCGGCTGGGTTTGATGTGCGGTTTCTGTTTCTCAGGTAACAAGACAGAGAAATCTATCCCCGTTAAAGCTCAGACCCCTTCCTCTGTGCAGCTGGCTAATCTGACGCCCGGGATGATGTACAAGCTGTGGGTTTTCCCCATATGGTCTAGCCCCAGCGAACACTCTTACATTACCTTTACGACAAGCTCAGGTGAGAGGGGTTTCAGCCCCGCTGCGTGGTGCATTTCTGAGGCATGTCACTCCATCCCGAGCTCTCCCCGCAGACGCCGGACGTCCGTGGGGGCGGTTTCACCATGACTGCATGGAACCAACTTCATCCACCCCACGGGAACCGTGCCATCTCTGCCCTTATTAAAGAGCTGCCTCGCCAGCGGCTCAGGGAGGTTGCTCCAAGTTGCACAAGTAAAGGAAAGCACAAGCTCTGGTATGGCCAGTAATGGAACAGGATCGATTGAAAGAAGGGGTCTTTTAATGAGGGTAGAGAACATGCACATGTTGTCATGCAGCTCTGCTTGAAGCCCTGCAATGGCTGTGACAGGCCCTGCTGTGTGTCTGCATTTTCACTTGTGTGTTGCTTCCCGTGGTGTTGGTCGTTGCTCTGGCACAGGAGCATCCGTGTGCACGTCTGGGCCAGGTCGGTGCACAGAGCGGGCAGGTGTGTGTGATGGGATGTGGATGAGGGTCAGCACCGAGGGGCAGGGGGGACGCTACGTTTGCAAAAGGCCTCAGTGACAGTCACGTACTGCATAGGCTTAGGACTTCTCAGAAGGATGAAAAGCCACGTATGTTTCCTCTGGCAACTTTGCATCTAATTGCACAAGCAATTTTCCAGTTCTATCACCTGAGTGATTTTTACTGCATCCTAATTATGGGCTTCCTACACTGCCCACTGAATGCCACAGAAATACTCTTACCAACTTCCACAGGCACTGAATCAGGCTTTACGTATTTATAAGACTTCACTGTTCACAGTCGATGAGTTTCAGTAAATCAGAATAGCTATAACTTGCTCAATATTCACTCAAGGGTTTTGCCATAGGAATTTAAGCACGATGCCCGTCAACATCTCTACCTAAACACTTAGCTGAAAAAATCAAGCAGCTGCCAACTTTGCGCCAAACTATGCTGGAAAATATAGTAGCCCAGGCAGGAGAAATGATTTTCAAAGAACTAAGATTACTTTGTCAAGGCACAGGCATGTAAAGGAAAGCTCAAGTAGTTATCAGTCTCTTTAATCAGAAGTACAAAAGTGAGATGTTCCACCCACACCAAGGAGGTGGGAGAGGAGAGCAGGATCTCTCCCCCAGCTCTCACCACTGCAGTATCTTATTTGGAGTCCAATAACTATACCAATAATTCTCTGATGTGCTAAGATGACACAGGGACAGATGGCAGCAACTAGTATTTCTGCATGTCTAATGCTGCCCAACACTGATAAATAACAAGCAAGCGTTGACCTTGGGACTGCCCTGCCTCTGCCCGGCACTGACCCTCTGATGTGCCTCTTCTCTGGGAGAAACGGTGAAATCCACAGCACAGCATCCCGTAGACCACGCTCATCTTTGCGGAGAAGCATGTTTTCCTACAGGGCTTATTTTCCCTTGGCTTTTGCTCGTTGCTCTGGTGCTTTGAGACACATGGAGCAGAGCACCTCTTCCTTGCCTCGGGAGGAAGGTCCACAGCTGTCCTTCGGCAAGACAGGCTCTGGCACGCAAACTGTCCGGAGCCGAGGCTTCAGCTCCCCAGACTCCGAGCCTGTTCCTGTATTTAGGAGGTCAATTCTGAGCCCAGACAATTAACGAGCCCATTGCTGAGCTCGGAGGGTCGCCAAAACCGCTGCAGCTGGGCTCCAGCTGCAACGGGGCAGTCCCACCCCCCCCCCCCCCGCCACTGCGCCCCCACCCCAGAACACATCTGCTTCCTGCTTTCTGGATAGCTCTTTCCCAATTTGGACCCGTCTGATTCTTGCCTGCCTTTCACCTGCTTGGGGATTTGGGGAGCGAGGGGTATTCGCCTGCACGACAGACGCCAAGGGGCAGGGAATCCTTAAAAAGGGGAGCGGGGGACAAGGGTAACATACTTGACCGATTCCTCGGCTTATCTATTTTCTGTAATTGAAGAGTCCCTAGTGCTATCATCGCTGAGACTAAAGGATTTGCCACCTTTGTTCCTGGGACAGAGGCCGACCGATGGCCTGAGCCCGCTCCGCAGGGGACCGCAGAGCGCTGCGGCTCCCTCCCGCGCTGCCTGCCCCGGCTCACGGGAACCGGCAGCCCCCGCCGACTGCCATGTGCCACCGGGAATGCTTTTGATAAGAAAGCACTGGGGGGCTTTTTCTTTCCCCCCCCTCTACTGTTTTGCAAATTATTGTTCTAAAGGTTTTCTCAGTTTGAATGTAGATAAATAAGAACTAGCCCACCTGCACCACAGCTGTCTGACTTCTCTGCTGGATACTGAGGTTTCAGTTAATCACAGCAGTTCTTTCCCGTAGTGACACTTCAAAGCTACATAGCTTAATGCAAAAATACCTTTCAAATAAAAAAAAAAAAAATCACCACTTTTAAAATCATTGGAAGGATGATCCATGTAAAACTAGTTTCACTTTACATGCAGTTAGATCTATCATGGCTACTCCTGCACATGTCCCTCTCCTGCAGCATATCGCTGGTTTTTAAACATGTGTATGCATGCTGTGTGCACGTTTAGAAAGACTGTCTACAGCAATTGTTCTAATGCTATAGCCTCCTTAGTACAACACTTTGAATCATTGCTAGCATTTTTCATATAACAACAGAATAAAATTAAGCAGCAGCTTAGTTCTCATCAAATTAAAGACAACTTGATTATCTTAGGGATCTGGTAAACTCTGGAAATTCTAAAATCCTACCAGCTTTAGCCCTATGCACAGCTTTTTTAGCCAAATGGAAAAACACAGCAAAACTTCCTCTGATCTACAACATTTCAACATGATTAATCACAAAAACTAACCCAACAGTCTGCTTTAGAAAAAGACGGTATTTTTGCTGATCTTTAGTCATTGGACTACAGTCCGTTTTGTTATTGGCATATAAGCCACAACTATTAGATAACACATGTTTTATATCACAAAATTATAATTAAGTAGAAGAAACAGTCCCTGCAGTTGCATTTAAATCAATACGCGTTCGATCCCACAGCTGCTTTCTATTATTTACCCTTGATGCTGGCCTTATATTATAGCAAATCAAAACATCCTCTCTGACAGCCATGCACTTAATCTCCTTTTGAGCACTGCAATGACAGTCATTCGTTTACTCTAAATACAAGATTGCTGTGACTGTAATTTTGTCGTCATGAGTTGCTTTTTTGGGAAGGATGGCAATTATACCTCTACCTTGATGATACACAGCGCCACGATCCTACTGCAAGATCCCCTAGCAACTTGGCACTCAGAATGCTCCCTCCCATGCAAAACCCAGCCTTAATCTGGCACGAAACACCCCTCGGGCTGCCTTGGCTTTTGGTACTTTGAAGAACCCCTCAATTCTCCCTTAGCATTGTTTTCCATAAAAAAAAGCCATCCTAGCAGGACTGCTGATACAATCTTCCATTTCAAAGCTCTCCAGCGCAGCTTTATTCCTCTTTCCTCCTTGAGCACTCAGTTAATTGAATCCAGGTCCCAGCCCCAGTCTGTTATAATCTCATTCTCTCCTTTTTATAAAGTACATCTTCGAGGACTGTTTAGCTCAGGTTGTATTAAAGGCAAACATTAAGGTAGCAGTATTAAAGGGAAAAGCAGCAAAAAGGCCAAAGTACGCAACCTACTTCCACCCGCCCTCCCTAGGAGCTCGGTACCGAAGGCTGCTGCTGCCCTGGAAGTTCAGGCCATAACGGAGATGAAAAGTGCAGCTTTTGCCATCGGCCTACGACCCTTTGTGCCCTTTGAAAAATCCCACTCAAAAGTCTTGAACCGGACTATAGCGAAGTAATACCAGCACAGAGCTTCCAGTGTCTGATGCTTTTACTTTTTTTTTTTAAAGCAAGCGGGACTCTCTTTTCATTTTCCTCTTTTCTCTGTGACTGTCCTTGTGTGGCTGCAATTACCTGCTGGGATCACGGCTTAGATTTTTACCCCGAGTAAAGCATCTGTTTTCTTAGGTTCAATTTTGATGGAATAAGTACATGCCAGCAATGTGCTTACAGCCCTGAGAGGGTGCAGTTTAGGAAAAAGTTCACCAGTTCAACCCATTTTAAGGTCATCGTCTCTTCTACAAGAACCGTTCGTTCAGAATATATGAATGGGGAGTTGTCTTTTGTGCTTTCTTTAGCAGCACCATCTTGTTCTCATATTTGAGCAGAAGCTGAAGATTGATACTAAAAACGTAGAAGGCAGTCGGTGCTGGGAACAGAGCGGGTAACTGAGGGGACGGGCCCTGTTCGGAGGCTTCTGGGGATGGTGTTTGGGGTGGAAACAGGCTGAAACACCGTGCATCCGGTTGTAGCTTTCCTAAATAACGCTCCCCTCTCTGTGTTATTTATGTACTGTACCTGTTTCTGAAAAGTCAAGCACAGACACAACGCTATTTAGCAGGGCTGATCCTCCATTTTCACTTCTCAGGTAGGATTTGGTGGTTTTTAAAACCAATTATCTACCATTTCTCAGGCATGAGTTGCTACCAGCACTTTGTAAAAGGGCATTAAGAGATGGCTTGGCACTGCTTGTACACTGTTCACAGCACCTTGATCTATGCTTTTCAGATAAACTGGGATGGGGGAAATGCTCTTTTTCTCGTACAGTGACTAACCGAGGCACCCAGTCAAATTCTGCAGCTGTGCTTGGAGTTGGCTCGAATGTGGAGCCGTGGGAAGGGCATTTTCACATCTGTTCTTGATGAAATACCGCTCTTGCACTGTTCAGTAACTCTTAACCCAAGGATCAACCACCCGTTTACTGGGTGCAGGAAATCCAAGCACGCTGCTTGCTACAACCTGCACCTACGCAGGACAGCTGTGCGTGCTGCCGCACAACGGGCACTGGCTGGAAAGTCTTGTTGACCTGAGTTCACTTACAGGATTAAGCAACGCAACACGATAAAGACGGTAGCACAGTCCTTTGCGGTATTCTGCAGCACTATAGACCAGAGTAGCCAAGATCAGGTAACAACAGCAGCAGCAGTCTAGTTTGAAGCTGCTTTTTGTCACATGAGCATCAATAAAAAATGTTCACTGCACTGTACTTTCCATTTTAGGCAAAGCCCTGCTAAGTCCCAGCTCAACGCTGCCCAACTCAGACCTCTCCTCACTCCTGCCAGGAATACCTCTGTCTGTTTGCACTGCAGTCTGCTTAAATTAAGCCCCCCTGCTGTGCTGAAGGTTATTTTCTCCTCTGCTCTGTCTTGCTGAATACCAAGTGCATGTCAATGAGAGCCAGAAAATGGCAGCTTGTTGCTATTTATAGGACACAGATTTGTCTGTCTGACCATGTAGGGAAGCTGCAAATAACAAGTCAGAGTATGTGCAGTAGAACATGGCAATTAGGTGTTGGATAGGACTTTTCAGTCCTATCCATTGGGCTATTAGACCATGTCGCAACTTTTGAGGACCCAGTTGTTGCTCCTCAAAGATCTACCACCAATCAAGGCTTTGTACCTGACATCGCATCCCTGCCCACACATTGGCCAAGTCTTGCTGGGCCTCCACATCGCCTTTCTCGGACTCCCTGGGGCTCCTGAAAACAGATGCCCCACCGGTTCAGACTATCTGTTGCATTCAGTACCAGTTGCTGGCAAAGCTCAGATAATCACCACAAAGGATAAAAGCGAGGTCTCCAAACGCCCAAGCATGTCCTAAGGCTCAGAAGTAAGGGCTTCACCCTGCCAAGCACCACCTCTGACTTCTCCTAGTTTGAGGTGAGCCCTGGAGAGACTGCAGCAAAGGTCTCTGGTTTATCTACTCAGTCAGGACTCTGAACACAAACACAACACACTGAGCAACTTCTAGCTCCCTACGGCCACACTGCAGCCCGCAGAGCCGTTCCCCATCGCCTCTGCGTAAGGGCGAGGCTGTCCCAGGCTCCCTGCTGCACCTCAAGAGTTAGGATTTCCCCCAGCTCAAGTCTGCTAATGAGCACTGCAGTGCTCAGTAACCCTCTGGATTTAGTGGTACTGTTCTACCAAACTTTATGCCAGGGATTAAATCTTTTAGCCATTGCTTAGGCATGTTTATTTCTGCGCTTTTCACAAAAACCTTCTCCAGGGTAGCTTTCAGATACTGGAAGGGAAAGATCAAATCTGTTACCCAGCTTCTTTTGCCATTATTTTCAATGCATTTTTCTCATTGGTCTGTGCTAGGTTTTACTTTATGTTTTGGCTCTCTGCTGCATATAGCTACTGCTAAAATGTTGACTTGGTCTACCATAAAAAAAATAAATAAGTAAAGCCACAAGCTGGCTTCCTGTATTACACACTCAGCAGCTAACCTGGTCAATACACCCACATTCAAAAATACAGTGATAAAGATGCATCATTTCTAAACTGATGGACTGTGTTTTCCCTAGCAGTTTATTCCTCTGTTGTCCTGGTCTGTCCCTTATAGCTTTTTTCCTTTCAACTTCTCTCAGCTTATACTAAGAATCATGTGGACATCGCAACCCAAGGCTGGTTCATTGGGCTGATGTGCGCCATAGCTCTCCTGGTTCTTATTCTGCTGATAGTGTGCTTCATTAAGAGAAGCAGAGGTGGAAAATACCCAGGTAAGAGCACTACATGGCAATTTTTTATTCCTGCGGTTTAAACTTTTCCAGGCTTCCAGGAGCTAATCAAATTTTATTGCTCTCAGATAGATGCTTCTGATTAAAAATGCTTTTCTTTCTCCATAGTATGAACGCTATTATTAGTGGAAAGCATTTCAGTTAATTAAAGGTTGGGCGAGTTCTGTGCTGTGCAGGAGGCAAGCTACAGAGCCAGACACTCCTGTTATGCATGACCTGACACCCACTCTGCAAATTTGTTCGTCCTCTTCTAGAAAAAGATCTTTTTGGGAGAAAAAATCTCATTAAATTTTTGCAAAGCAAAGATAAGGCAGCTTAGGAAAAATCATCAATAAATACATCCTCTCTAGCCACCTTGAGTTCTTGTGCCCTGGGGCCTCAGCACTGCAGTAACCTTTGGGATCCAATCTTGCAAGCCCTTCTACATACAGAGGGTTTTTTTAAACAGAGTCCATGAAGGTCTGTACCTCATTCCGCAGGGATTTTACCAAAGACAGCCCACGAGGCTGGCTGCTGTTACTCTCCAGATAAACCGTTATCATTTATACTGTTTTTTCTTTTTTTTAACATAAATGTTGGGGATGTGCTTGCCTACACAGTGCGAGATAACAAAGATGAGCATCTCAATCCTGAAGACAAGAACGTAGAAGATGGGTCATTTGACTACAGGTATGCTCCCATTCGGCATGTGTGTTCATGCGACCACTCCTGTCCCATCTGCCCTGCTCTGCAGCCATCACAGACCTCACCGCTGTACCCTCTCCCCATAACTGTAGCGCTGAGGTGCCACACCACCTCAGAAGGTATTTCTCCCACCTTCCTCCTCCTGCCTCCTTCTCTCAGCAAGTTCTCTGCCAAAGGGAACATTTCCTACCTAAAACCCTGTAAAAGCAGCCAATCTGAGAATATGCTATTAAGGTTTCCTTCTTTTCCTGTCCCTCCTCCCGGGAGGATCTGTCCAGGCAGAGACATGGGACTGACATCAGCTACTTGGCACACAACTCTCATCAGGTGCACATCAACTTTAATAACACTGATAAAACACACACACTTGACTCTGAAGCATCCTGAGGATATTTCAAGTATAAAATCCTGTGGCTCAGCCTCTCTCCTAGTCGTAAGGCAGTATCCAGAACAGAAGCGCTCAAAGTTATGCTTAGATCAGCCCTGAAAGCACGTAAGTGTACTTCTTTGGGGGTCCACCTGCATCTAGATCAAGGCTTTTTTGCAAGATGCTCAGGGAAACCCTACTGAAATGGCCTTTCAAAGTGGCAGCATAGCCCAGCAGTTATTCTGCTATGACAGCTCTGATTTCACCACCATCTGATCAGCCTCTTTCAAGCAAAATGACATCCTTTGAAGAAGAGCATCTAGTTTTCCTCTAAACTCCCCAAATATTTCAAATACAGGCAAGTGTTCTCCAAAGCTACTCACATTCAGTGCAACATTCATGATCCTGTTTATTTCCTTGTTGCTTCCAAGGAACAGAAAGAGGTAAAGATGTCAGATCCCATTGGATTGCCCACACCTGGCTGATGACTGGGATATATATACCCAGATTGCAGTTTGAGCATCTACAGTGCGCTTTGCTTTTCTTTAAGAAATTATAACGCACCTTTCCATCTGAGCTGCATCTAAAGCCCAATTAGACTAGGAAGTGTTTTTCTCCTAACTTCAAAGCAGGGGTTAATTAAACCAAATGTCATTACCAATACTCCTAGCATTATAAATTGAAATAGCAAAGATGGGAAGGATTTATTTACAATTCAGAAGAGATGTAATAAGCCACACATGCTCCACCAAAGACTTTAGAATGAGGGGGAAGAAAAATCTGCTGCTCCCTAAGATATAAATGAAAGGTAGAATAACTGCGTTCTTCAAGATGGTCATGTTTATATCATCAGTAGCATTGTAATCGTCTTTCAGTAGTGACTGTTTTTCTCCAAAGGATGTCACAAGGCCAAAGCTCCCCAGTTTTCTGCAAGGCACGTGAAATCATGCAGGCTACAAATAAATCCCAGTGAAAAACAAAATAAGCAGCACATTCTAGGAAAAAGTTGCCATTCTTTATCGCCCTAAAACAACATGCTGGGGCAAGATCTTCTTTACCTTCCCTACTAGATTCAGTTATCGCTCTTAGTGGTGACAGGTCTCACTGGTGAACTGCCTGGGAGCCTCCAGTCCAGCTAGATGGGCAGAGGCATCTCCCCACACCTGCATTTCCTCTGTGTGGACGGCGAATGGGAGCACTGGGACCACAGCCCAGTCACACGGCTCGTGCGCTAGCCCAGCTTCGGTGACACCAGCACCCACGGCCGTGCACCCTGCAGCTGAATGTCCAGCGGTGGTCTGCCTGTGCGCTCTGTCACACCAGACCCATCCTCAGCACCATCGCTCCTAAGGGAACTGCATTGCAGGGATCGCTTGCATAGAATAGGAGGAATCCAAGCTCTTAGCACGGCTGTCACCTTTCAGGGTACAGTGATGAGTTCAGTAATGCTGCATTTACCGCCCAAGCACCATCCAAGGGGTTACATGACAGTCCAGGTAATGGGAAGGAATGGTATGGGAATGCTTTTTCCTATGACACAGTAGCTCCTGCTTAGCCGAATCCCAAGCATTTATTGACAGCCTCATTCCCAAGAGCTAGAAAGCAACAACAGGCAACTTGGATATCATTCATACGTGAATAACCAAAGTTAACGAGTGTCAGGGATTTTTGAATTTTGGGATCAGGTCATTACCTATAGGTTTGAACTTTTTGCCACGTTACCAGCAGTGTATATGACTTTTAGAGAAGGCCTCCCTAGTTATAGAATATCCTATCAAAAACACACCTTCTAGAGGCATGGATTTATACAACGGAAACAAGACTCCTTCATAGGAGGGTGAGTGAAAAGTCCCCTGAGTCTCGCTGGGAAAGGAGGGGCAGCACTGTACCAGAGCACAGCTTTAGGTCAGGAACCTGCACCAAGCTCAAAAATATCCCAGTATTTTCAATCATGCTATCCCATGGACTACCTGGAAAAAGCAAACAAAAATGAAACAAAAACCAAGACCAAACAAAAAGAAAAATCTCCCCCTCCTCCCTCCCAGGAACAACAGGTTTCCTGAGAGAAGCAATAGGAATGAGACTTCCCTCAAGGAGGCAGAAAGGAAGGTGAACTTGAAGGATTGATATGAAATGCTGTTGGCTGATTAAGATTCAAAATGATTGCAATGTTAAGCTCAAGGAAGGTAGCAATTAGTATTTCAAGTGAGGACAGGATCTGAGCTGACGTGAGTTCTTCATTGGTTTCCCTCCCCACCTCCACATAGCATGTCTGATATGCTCTCATCATATCTCACGTCCTTAATGCCCTGTGCATGCAACTTTCAAATCTCTGCAGCCTATAATTAGGAGATACTGTCACATCTTTCTGTTCCACTAACAGAATAATGGTTTTCCTGGGCAGAGGCTAAGCTGCAAAGCTTATTTGCAAAGCAGGAGACCATTATCCTTGGACAATGTTCTGTGCCAGTGACTGTGCCTCATTATACCAAATGTTTAAGCACATGGGAGAGTCAGCTGGAAATCTGGGAAGGAAACACTGGGAAGGGAAAGTTGAGTGTTTTTACCTCCCGGGCTCCAGTTCAGTCCTGATTCAGGACAGCATCCTGTGATACAGGTGTATGCACTGCAGGCAGTGCCAACTGGTACCTAACTGGCCACCTCAGTAGAAATCAAGACCTAGACAGGCCCTGGACATGCAGCTGAGCCCTAGAGAGGGGAGGAGAGGTCTCAAAGCAGCACGGGGAGGAGCAGGCTTGTCAGTAGGGATTGTCCATGTCTTCATGCACCAGTATTACGTTAAGATGAAAACCCAGTGGAGAGATGAAGGGTAACAGAGCTCTCTTCACTTAGCCCTTGTCCTGCTGCATATCACCACCCAGCAGCAGTTGCTCTGCCCTACAGCCAGCTCACTAATTGACTTCCACACCCTTTTTTGACAACCCATCAGCAAACAGCCTGTTTTCTACCTGCACAGTCCACTGCTGTTTCATATGAGCCTTCTTGGAGAAGCCAATGAGGCTCATCCAGCTCTGAACAATTATACTAGCTCCATTTGGTATAACGAGGCAATTAGATCCATGAGGAATGCAGTGACTTTTTTTTCTTTCTTCTTTTTTTTTTTCTTTTCGAAAAACACTGCCCCTGTAAATGCATACCTCATCATATCTCTCTCTGATCAGGCTCTTTCTGCTTCTCTCTGTTTTATTCCCATTCTTTCTTCTCCTTTTCACCTGGTCTATCCACATGGACCATGAAGGTCTCTTGAAAGGTAGGACCATGTGCTGCCAGAAGTCCGGCACATTTAGCTTTTTTTTTTTCCTTCCTTCTAGCAGTTTGTTTCTTTCCTAGCTGAAAATATACTTTCCCCTCCCTATTCCCCTATCTGCCTCTACCTAACATATTAAACAAGATCCACCTAACTCATGCTGAGGCCAGGGTACTCCCATGTCCAGTGAGCTGCGTTTTGCTTGGAAATGCTCTGTGGGCTGGGAGCACCTCTGAGCGCCAGCCAGTCTCCCGACCCCGGTACTGGAACGACTAACCCTGCTCGGCAGCGAGACCACCAGCCTCCCCGGGGCCCGACCGCTGGGGAGAGATGCAAAACCGCAACTCAGAGCGACCTGCCGCTCAGCCCAGCCGCTCGAGTCTGGGCGCCTCCCTCCGTGCTCCGCAGCCGGCTGCGGAGGCAGCGGTGCCCAGGGAACCGAGCAGAGACGCTCGCTCCTGCGCAGCCAGCGCGCTTCTCGTCTCAGTCCCGATACCCTCCCTCCGGCTCTAGCCTTCCCCCCGTCTCAGTGACGCATGCAACTCAGGACTAGGCTTCCCAAATGGTTCTGATGTGGGTGCTCTGGTTTTCTAACAGCGTACATCGACAAGCCCTGTAGAAATCCATTTTGACAGGGTTATATTGCATCAACACGCTGATGACTACCTGCTTCACCCTCTTAATGCACTAACGGGCCAAACAGTACTGGAGAGAGGTAAAACCAGGGGCAGGTTTGGGAAAGTCACTGTCTGGGTGTTTGGCGCTGCAAACCCCTGCTCTAGATGCAGTTTCAACCGAACCCATCCCAAGCCCCGGGAAAGGACACTTCAGACAAAAGGGTCTGGTTTTTGCCACTCTCTGCGTGACGTTTCTTGGGCTTTCTAACCGGCAGTCCTGCTTGCGGACCAAAGTCTCTTCCCCTCCCGAAAAGGAGCTGCTTACAAAGCTAACGAGTTAATTTTTATTGTGATGCCAAGTTAACACAAAGCCTCAAATATTGGTTTTATATTATTGCTTCATTTACGAAATGCTGATATAAGGAAACACGATATAAACGCGGCAAGTTTTACTGTGGGGCGTAAAATCCTCTCCCGCCGCAGAGAGCCGAGGCCGCTGCTGGAACGGCGCGGAGAGTCGCGACGCCTTCCCCAGGCCGCTCTCCCCGCGCAGGAGCGTCCCGCTCCGCAGCCGAGGCGAGGCGCTTCCCCCGGGCGCGCGCACCCGCGCGGGGAGCTGCCCACCGAAACGCAAAAGGGCGGACGCGGGAGGGGAAGGTAGGAGCCCGGTCCCGTCACCGC
Organism: Rhea pennata; assembly: GCF_028389875.1. Classification (NCBI taxonomy): domain Eukaryota; kingdom Metazoa; phylum Chordata; class Aves; order Rheiformes; family Rheidae; genus Rhea; species Rhea pennata. The sequence goes on from NC_084687.1 coordinate 5,297,824, forward strand.
GCGGCCCCGGAGCCGCAGCGCCGGCGCCGGGCTCCGGCCCGAGGAGCCCGTCGCTCCCTGGGGAACTCAGCGCCCGGCCAGGGCATTTCGCTTTCCTCCCCCCGAAATGCCGTTTTAATGCAAACACGCCAAAACTCGAGGAGCCGTGGGGGGGGGGGTACTTTTAAAGAAGCTGCATGATTTTTGGACAGATGACTCTGCAAATAAAGCTCTGAAGTGGCCCAGCACTTTTGCCAATTTTAAGAAAAACAAAGAACAAGGTAGAGTGCTGGGGAGCAAGTTTTCCAAGTCTGCTGAGGCTTGAGCTAAAAAAAGAAAAATAAAAATGTCGGGGGAAGAACGTTAAGGTACGTATGTGACGTCTTTAGGAGTATTATACAGTTTGCATGCTGGACGTAAGCTCACACATGAACTAATAACTAGCTGATATGAAAATCAGTTTTTATATATAGCAATCCGCTCTCATCCTCAGTGCAAGATTATTTTTATTTATGAAATACAAATCCTTACCCTCCCTAGAAAACACAGTTTCTCTCCAAATTTTTGTTGAAGGGGTTTCTTTAAAGGGTTGAGTTTTTTCCTATGGGTCAAATTATATATTTTTCAGTGACCTAGCTTAATCTTTCCAAATGAAAAAGAGAGAGAGAGAGAGAGAGAGAGAAAAGGACAAAGAATTGAACAAACAAGCTCAGAAATAAGCTTGGAAAGGTAAATTTTCATGAGTTTTCATGAGTTTTGAAAGCTGCATAGAACTTGGCATCCTAGATACGCCCCCTTGCAGTGCTATGAAACTTCCCATTGCATGTAGCTTTCTAAACCTTAGAGTGCGTTTTTATAAGGAAATCTGGAAACAAACTGCAGTAAAGAGTGGAACCAGCTAGGTTAAAATGCTGAGAGAAAGAAAGAGTATAACTAATGACAAGGAAGGGATATTTATGATGTACATCCAGTTGGACTGATCTAAGCATCGTATGTAATACTGCTTAAAAAAATCTACAACGAAAGAGTATGAAGGCTGGGTTTTCAGAAACGCCAACCAAATTGCAAGGCAGCTGTGGGCCTCCTGCATGGAGGCTGCTGCCCCAGCTTCACTTGAGTATCGCACATGCCATGACTAGCTTTTTGCAATCAATCAGTGACCTGCTTTTCTCCTGCATTTGCAGTCTCTGGTCAGCATATTTGCACACTGGATTTATTATGAATATCCAGACCTTGGGTTTTAACCATGTCCCTTGTAAGCCCCACTCTCAACTCTCCCTGTGTCTGTCTGTCTTCTGCTACCCAGCGACGAAGACAACAAACCGCTGCCAAACAGCCAGACCTCCTTGGACGGCACCATAAAGCAGCAGGAGAGTGACGATAGCTTGGTGGACTATGGAGAGGGGGGCGAAGGGCAGTTTAACGAGGACGGCTCCTTTATCGGCCAGTACACGGTGAAGAAGGACAAAGAGGAGACGGAAGGCAACGAGAGCTCGGAAGCCACCTCCCCAGTCAATGCTATCTACTCGTTGGCATAGCGCAATATATATGTGAAACCAAACAACCTAAGCTATATGTAGTGGATGGGGGTTAAACAACAGCCACCGCCACCACTGCCTCCAACAGAAACGTGTGAATGAAACAACAAACAATGACAAAAAAAAAAGAAAAAAAGAAAAAAAAAAGAAAAAAATCCAAGCAAACAGGCAGACCGGGGGCTGCCGAAGCCATCTTATCCTTAGCAAGCAAGCAAATGGCAAGGACTGCCGAGGTGCTGATGGGTCGTAGCTGCAGCTGAAATCTGAGCTGAACCAAAGGCGCTAGAGCAGGAGCAGGATGCGCAAGCGCTGTACCCCAGCTTCAGGGCCTGGCCGCCGCCGCCACCCCCAGGTCCTCTCCACCAGCCCACCCGGCTCGGCTGCGCACGGCGGCTCCTGCCACGGCTCCCCGAGGCTCTTCTTGCTCTTTTGGGAGGGAGTTAAAAGTTCTTCTGTTTAGTCTTTGCGGGAAGGTTCCAGATAAGGGGGAAAAGAGTTTGGGAGAGGGAGGAGGGGTGAGCAGGGCCTTTCCATGGTGGGAAGAGCAGCACAAATGCATAAAAGAAAAGGAGACAGGTCAATCTGTGGGTACCACCACTACAGGACTGCGTTACTGAAACGTCCTTCTTTACAGCAGCGCCTCACTCACTCACTTTCCCAAACAAGTCAGCACCACAATCTCTTCCCAAAGGCTCAAGCAGAACCAGACCAGGCGGAAGGGAAGAGCAGGTCCCCTACCGCTCTCCTTGGGACTGCTGGGACTGCGCCGTAACTCGCGTCAGTGCTGAACCTCCAGGTCGGTTCAGGCACCACGGCACGTCCCCACCTGCAAAGCCCGCAGGGAGGTGACCCCGCCACCTCCACGCAACTCGGAAGAACCCCCAGAGAAAAATAAGTTGCAGAAGAGCTTCTGGGATTTGCTTCAGGACAGCCAGGTGCAGCTCACCCTCTGATTCCAAGTGATGGCTCACTCAGCAGGATAACAGCATTGCTCGCCTGGATAATTACAGGCAAAACATTTTGTTTTAGTCTTTGCTTTGTAAGAATTTGGGGGAAATCACCCCCAGACCATGCCTGCTTTCTTTCAAAGGCAACTCCATACATCTTATGTAGCAAAGAGGGAGTGGAAGCAGGACCAGTATTAACATAGAATGAAGGGACCAGTAATTGCTTTTAAAAAACAAACAAACAAACAAAAAAAAACAAAACACAAAACAAAACCACCAAATCAGGATGAGACAACACCCTCTCGGAGCGGGCGGGAGAACTCCTGATATCAGCCTGCACTGCGACTCCTGATCAGCAACTTGAACAGTTCAGGGACACAAGTCCCTCGGGAAAGCACGATGAAAACACAGCTGCATGAGGCAGGAATGCAGGGCCTGATGTCCACATCTTCCCCAAGCAATGGGGTATGAGTCAGATTGACAGTGTTTTCAGCTAAAATTTCCTCCTAATTTTTTACAGTGGCCTTTGCCTCCTTTAATCAATCAGCCTGAGAGAGACACTTCCACGTGCTAACGGCTGCAACGCGGAACTCGCACCCGTTGTGTTATTTACATATCAAGAACACGCAAGATAAGTTAACCTGTTAATACACTGTAACAAGCGTCTCAGATAGGAGTGCTCCTTCACATGCCTTACACAAATTCAAACTTCCCATGAAGTTTAATAAACTGATACTATTCACCCGTACTTTAGGCGCCCCTAACGCGATGGTCTCTGATCCGTCAGACCGGTATGAGTAGGATGCCTGGGCAGCTCTCCCAGCTGAGAAAGCATGGATCATTGCAGAAGGTAGAGTTTTATAATAAACAGTACTTAGCGGACAACGCCATGTGTATTCTCCCACTTCCTGCACTTTTGAAACCAAAGGTACCTTTGCTGAGAGAGATCGGATTTCTTCGGACAGTTTCACGGATGTAGAACTATGTTAGGATGGATTTTTCTTTCATTCCTTTTTTAAAGGAGATGGTTTTGTTCAGCATAATGGATTAAATGCAATAGGATTAATGCAATTATTCTTTTAGCTTTCAAGCTGGTTTGCTATGAAGACATATTGCTAACAAGAATACTTCTACTAATATGGATTGTTTAGACGTACTTTGCCACATTCTTTAAGCTGCTAATGGCACAACTATCCTGCATTTCAAGGAAGAGAAGCCAGAGTAGGTCAATGGCTGTGCAACACACACTGTTGAATCACACAGAGAAAGCAGAAGGGAGAGCAGCAAAGGAGTCAGACGTACCGTACGAACCACTGGTGTTAGTAGGTGGTGGAGGTCCTTCCTCTAGCTCGGGGTACTCCTGCTACCATGGTCTAAACCACAGAGGAAACCATCTGCCACAGTCCTTGTCTGTGTAGTCTTGGCAAGGGTAGGAACCCGAAGTGTTGCTCCATTATTGTCAGGGTAAATGCATTAATGCAACAGGCCTAATTCTAATGCAGTCTCTTGCCACTGATTTATTGCAAGGAGAGCTTCTGCCAACCTGTTCCCAGGACATGCAGAAATTGTTTTCAATTTTTAAGCAAACACATTAGGTCAAATCTAAAACAGCTCTCAGTCAAGGGGGATAACTGCTTCCCCTGCCTACGGCTGTCCTTACAGCAATGTTGAGTTTGCCTAACTTCTTGCCCAACCACCTGTGGAACTAAGGAAAGAAAGAAACGTGCAGCCTTTGCTCCCCCAAACCAGCCTCTGCCACTGAAGCTGGTTATCTTCCTCCACAGTCAGCACAGGAAATTCTTACTGCTACATGGACCTGCTGCTAATAGGGAACACAAACCCCTTGGCTATCATGCAACATCTCCAAACCTCGAGAAAGTTGGTCAGATACTACTGGAAGCAGGGTGGTCTGTGTTGTGTATCTGTATTATGTGCCATTTGTATTAAAGTCTATATTTATGTCCTGTCATTAACCACCATTTTACTGAGCAAACCTCTTAGCATCCTTTTGGAAGCAGAACAAGATAATTGTTTCACATCGCACCAATTCAGCCTGTGCCCGTGCACCATATAACATGCCTCAGCAAGCAGGGATGGAAGGAGCTGCACTCAAACTGGCTAAGTCAAGTCCTTCCTCCAAAAGGTCTTGCAAGGACATTTACACAGTCAGACCACTGTGTTACTTACTAAGTAACTAGTAAAGGAAGGTGATGTCTATAGAGGGGCCCAGTGGGGACAAATGGCTTGGTGTAAATTACCGGTAGTCTTGTATTGGCTTGGTGTAAAATTACTCTAAAATTGTAAAATATGGTAAAAATTATAATATTTCTTTTAAATCTCCCCTAGAGTTTTGGAACCAAGAGAAAATTCTCACTAAACAAGTTCAAAACTCCTGCGGAGCTTAACATTTTCTACTCCCTTTAATAAAGATTCAGTAGATGTTTCCATGTGCAGTTACTGTGTTACTGGAAGCAAAGCCCTTGCTTGCTCCAAATACAAAGCCACTAAAATTCTGATAAGCAGAGTGAGTTTACACTGCCCCAAAACACGCTCATCTCTGGGAAATGATTGTCACAGCCTTGGCAATACTGTGCCCAACACTCGCATTAGGTGTACGCTTCTGCTGAGTGAATTTTGCCTGACCACTGGGAGACTGATGGGACGTACCACGAAGACGCGCACTCAGCTCACAGGAGGGGCTGGCTGTGCTCGTAGATCTTGTCCACTTATCACTGTCTATTCTATTGTAACGCAAGCAATGGAGATGTTGAGTCTCCCTGTCACCTAATGTGGGTCTGTGCGACCTGCCTGGCTTCTCCATTCACCATGAGTTCCCAGGGGCTTCGCCTCCTAGGTAAAGAGCACTGCAGTCCCTCCCCAGCAAGGATGAGGCTGTGACCTCGGCACTCACTGCCTTCCTAACCCGAGGATTATCCAAGGGACAGGGAGGGCCCCAGACCAGCCAACCTCAAGCAGCCCCTCTGCTCAGAGGACAGGATCCCACCAAAGCAGTCGGTCTCCATTAAATGGTGGCCTCCCCTCCCTGGGGCCTTTACAGGCTCTCAGGAGCAGGTCATTCTTTGAACTTTTCTTTCACAGAAGATACATCTTCACAAAGGGTTTAAATTAGGGGCTTACACTAAAGAGAGACAGATGAGCCAGACTCAAAAATTCAAGTGCTCCCAGAAGATGGGGAAAAAGTAGTTGTAGTCCAGAACCTTGCAGACTTTGCGGTGGATGCTGGATGTCTCCAAGCCCAGGACACAAATCTGCACCTCTGATACACAACCTTTTACTCTTTGAAATCTTCCTCTTGCACAACCAGCTAATACTACACACAGCAGAGCAGGCATGGGATAAGAGAGAACAGCTACTATGTTTACATGATCTTGAGGCCGCTGCTATTTTCCTTGAAGTGATGTTCCAATAAAAGACAGTAAAGAAGTAGGATCAACCAATGTGTAGCATGAGTTTTCCTGAAATCCTGCTTACAGTCTATACTATGTAGAAACCAGGTCACAATGTCCCCTCACACACATGCACTCCTTCCAGTATTTCCTTCTTGCATACAAAAGACCCCAAGTGCACGTGTTAGAACCACTTCTGACCCGAGAGCTCAGTCTTGTCGATTAGGAGCTGCGCTAAGCGACCAAGCGAGATGCAGCTCCCGCTGCCGCTGTGCTGGGGGGAGCAGGACTCGCAAGAGGACAAGGTGTACAGCACTAATCAATCATTAGACTCGCATCTCTTTGACATGCCTTACCTGTCGAGCAGCACTCGTTCGATGTGCCGTGGCCTTTCCCCATTCGTGCTAGCGGCTGTCCTGGGAAGACCTGATGCAGCAGATTCCTCCTCTCCTTCGGTGCGTAGGTCCCAGCAGAACAGTGAGTTCAACCTGTAACATAACATTCATTGTTCCAGGCTTAATTGTGTACTAGCAGCAAACGATTTCAGTTAAGCAATAAACAAACCTTGTAAAAATAATTTAAAACACCCCACGTTTCTATTTCTTGCACTATAACTTGTTTTATTAAAGAGAATAATAATGCTTTTCTGGTCCTTACAAAAAAAAATAACCCAATACACCAGTAGCTTCCCCTTTGCCTGGCAATGCCTGTCTCTCCATGTCCTTCTCAAGTGGGCATCGGTCTTTGGTTGTCAAACACAGTTTAAAACCCCCATGTCAAATCGGCAAAACAGACTTCTGTTTTAAGTGTTTGTTTCCTTCTGCTTACATCGGAAAGAAAATATTGGAATGTTTTGTTTTTCTATAATTTGTAAATATATATCCATCCATCTTGTATGTAAAACCTCCTTGTTGTTCTAAAGCATTCTATGTATTTATTTGCCTTTTTTAAAGCAAAAAAAGCCAACACCTTTGAGTTAACCCACTTTTTCCAATAAGAAATGTATATCTGAAGCTGTAAAATAACAGTTTACAGCAAGAAGATTTATGGACTACAGAGAAACGTTTAATATAAGGACTTATATTCTGGCTGCATGAGAGATTGAAAAAGGCCAAAATACTCAGATATCATTTTTTGAATCACTGTAAAAAGAAAAGACTGGGATTTTTTTGTATAGAGAACACTAAACATATAATAAAACATTGTTCAAAACTCATGCTAAGCCTACACTTCATTCCCAGCAGCTCTCAGAAGGTAGAAGCGGGCTCCGCAGTGGCACGGGGAGCACGCTCCCCAGAGAGCACGTCCTCGCCAGGGCCTTTACCGCCTGCACCAACACCGCAAACGCCCCGGCGTTTGCACAGGGAAGATGCTCTCAAGGATGCTCCTGAGCATGACTGCTTATATGGAAGGTCTGCAAAGCCAAAAGGTTTCTGCTCGAGTCACACCGTGGCAAAACCTCTCTGCCTCCAAATACTCTTTACTCCCAAATTATTCCAAATCCTTGTTTCTGGTGACATCCATGGGAAGCCAGAGAGCACTGCTCAGGCGACGGCGAATCTGCACAGACACTAGGAACAGTTTGTCTTACGTCCCTCCTTCCACTCCACCTTCAAAAATTGTATTAGCAGATGCCAAAGGCCCAGCATTGCCTACAGCGCTGGGTCTGCCAGACTCGTGCCTGTGCAGCTATTGCAGTGCTCAGGCCACCCCCTTCGGCCTGAGCAGTTATCAGCCACCCAGGGACTGATGCTTTTGGAGGAAAGGCCACATGGTTACGCACTACAGAGCAGAATGGGCTCTTCAGCCAGCCAGAGCCCGCCCAAGCTCACAGCAGCTCCCTCTGTCCAACCTTCCTCTCCTCGGTTATAGGGGTAATGGGGAGGGGGCAGCTCAAAAGGACTTTGCCATTAAACTATTCAGATGGCAAATGTTTCCCAGCATCTATCACATGCGGCGCATACAGAGGCAGCAGCTCGCTAGCGGCCACAGAAGGAACCAACAGCAGCCTGAACACTCCTGCAGAAATACAGAGCGACTTTTACCACATCAGTGATTCTGCTAAAGATGACTTGGCCAAGCAGCTAAAAAACCTCAGCTCATCCTTCCTGACCCTACTAGACCCCTTAGTCCTTGGTTTATCCAGGCAAAGCAGTACAAGTACTGGGCCAAGACCTGCAATGATAAGACATCTTAGATGCTCTGATTTTAAAAGCATCTCCAAACCGCTGCTTGCAAAGAGCTCAGCAGAGGACAGGACCATGCTGAGATGCGAGAGCAGCATTTTGTCAGGCTCGGGGCTGAGGGGCACTTCCCAAAGCCCATGCAAAATCGCTCGTGTGCAGCGGCTCCAGGATTTCTACTGCAGACTTGTTGCGAGAGGCTGGTGGGCCAGCAGGCAGGGCAGCGTGTCCAGCATCAGTCCCGCATGCCAAACCCGCTGCCCTCCAGCTAGCGTGCTCATGGCCAGGAGCCAGCGGCTGCCCGGCGCCAGGTCACCCGCCCGCAGGGAGCGCGGCCCAGGAGGCAGCGGGCTTGGCTCCCGCCGCGCCCGCGCGGGCTGCAGGGACGGGTGCCTCTCCCGGCTGCCGTTTCCTCCAGCCTGCTCCAGGCAGCTGCCCTGCAAGTCCCCGACGCCTCCAGCCCGCAGCCAGGAGACCGGCAACGCCGGGCAAGCCAGAAGCAGCGAACGGGCACGCTGTTCGCAAAACCTGGCAAGTCTCCGGGCAGAATGTAAAGAGGTTCAAACACGGGAGCTGTTCAAAGCGCTGGGATAAGCTGTCTCTCTCACGAGCACATCAGAAGTATCTCGGGTAAACGGGGAGAGCCGCCATGCAGGCGGAGCGCTGACGTCTCGCTGCACGATGCTCGCCGCGGCGAGGCTCCTTGCAAGGAGCCGCCGTGCCGGCTCACAGCTAGCGCCACGCCGCTGCCTGATGGATTAGCGCCTTGTCAGCAGCTTGGCTGGGAAGCGCTCGACAATATTTAACACGGGGAGGGAAGCCTGTTCTCCGAAAGAGCGGAGCATACCGCCGGGGCTTCATCCGATGCCCTGTCTGATGCCTGTCACTAGGCAACTATCGTGAAAGCTGCATCGTTTAACTTCCATCCTGCCCGCCACCCGGTTTCAAACGCTGCGCGCGTCCGCCAGCGCAGAAGCGGCAGGTCCTGCTCCCCCAGCACAGCCCTTCCGCAGGGAAGGCGGCTCGCGCAGCCAACGCAGCAGCCCTGCCCCGGCCCCACTGATCCGGCTGCGCTCGCGATGCTGTTTCAGATGTGCTGCGCTGGCCAACAGCAGCTCCACGTCCTTTCCAGCGTGGATTGCAGCACGAACACCCTTGAGAAGTATGTTTTAAGCCCAGGCTGGACAGAGTAGCCTGCAGAGCCCAGCAAACTTACAGGAGCACCACAGTATAACCCAGCTCCCCCTTCCCGACGAGCAGGGAGCTCTGCCTCCTCCCCCCGGCCACCACGGCATCTCTACCCTTTCCGGCCTGGCCCCCGAGGCTCTGAAGTGCTCTTAACAGCAGCTCCCTCGTGCAAAGCCTTGACGAGAATGGGCTGAAGGAGGTGGGGGGGGGGAAGAGTCTATTTGGCTAATGAAGATGTAATTGCTGCAGACCTCACTAATAGGATGAAAGTATTAGTGCTTCCTACTCTCGCGCGGCAGCGGGGTCGTTAGCTGCTGCCCCCCCCCCCACATATGCACAAACGCCACTTGCTCAAATGGCACCGCGGCACCGTGTATCCAAACGAGCCAGATCCCTGAAACACTTCACAGAACCACTGTCCGCTGGCTGGAGAAACGGGAACCCACCCACGAGCGTGGGACCGAGGGCTCGACCCCGCGCAGCGCCGCGCGCGCGAAGGAGCCGTGCTCCGAGCCCTCGGCACGCGGCTGCGCGCCGCAGAGCGGGGTGCTTTTAAAGGCATGAGGAAAGGGAACCGGAGCCGGTCTGGGGTTTGTTCCGCTGCTGTGTTCGGTTCAGCACAAGTCAGTGTCAAGCTCCTAATGCTTCGGATCCCGGCTTTCTTTCCAGGTCTCCGGCACCTTGGACATGGACCACAGGTGAGAGTCAGCTGGGAACAGACTAACTTAGTCCTCCAAAGTGTGTGTGTGTGGGGGGGAATCACCTTGAAGCTCACACCGTCTGTCTGGTCCATCAGACCTTTAGGCCTAGCGTGTCTGGCAAGAGATGGGCAAACATCCACTCTCGACAAAACTCTTGCAAACAGGGCTCAACCAGGAAGACCCTAAAGAAACTCATTTATCCACCCCCCTCACTCCCTGAGGGATGCCTGCTGCTTCCATCACTCACTAAGGAAACATGACATTTTTATTGTCCAGAAGCGAGTGACAACGGACCCATCCTCATCCTCGCAATCGATGCAGGGAGAGCCGCCCGCACATTAGCGCTCGGTCCGTTTTATGGCAGGATAACGACACCCACTTCTTCCCTGACCTCTGCCCACCTGCCAGGGGAAGCGGGGGACTCGGATCAATGCCGACCGTCCTCCTTGAGCCGCTTCCCGAGCCACAGTCTTCCTTTCTGCCCAGGAAAAGCAACCGGAGAAACCCCGCATGAGCGGGCGAGGCCGAGCCGAGGCCGGTCGGCACGGCCGCAGCACGACCCACGCCACGCCTGCCCTCCCGGCAAGGCCCGCGGCCGCTTTCCCCAAACCTGCCCCCCAAAAACGGCCGCTAACGGCGCCCAGAGCTGGGCAGAGGGGCTGGGAAAGAGGGGCTGGAGCTGCCCGCGCCAGGCGCCCCGCTCGTGAGCCGGGGCCGCGCAGCAAGGCGCTCTCCTCCCCGCGCCCATCCGGATCGCCGGAGCTCTGCCAATCAATAGAGATACTAAAGCCTTAATTACTCTTCTGTAATTGCAGGCCATTAACCTGCAGACAGCTCCAGCGCCTGTCCATCCCCTTACGTTATTAGCGGGCCTGCGCAGGAGGGGAGGGCGCAGCAGCGCGGCGGGAGGCTATGGAGACCGTCGCGCGGGTAGCAGGGTCCCAGCCCTGCTGCCGAGCCCCATGCTCGGCCCCGAGCAACCGGCATCACCTCAAAGAGCGCACGGCTCCAGCGACCTCGAAAAAACCGAGGCTGAGCCAGACCGCCAGCTCCCTCCCTCGCCCGGGCAGTTCGCCGCGGCCTCTCGCCCCCCACCCAGGGCGCAGGAGGCCCGCGGGACGGGCGCTGCCTGCAACGGTTTCCGTGCAGTGTCCCAAAATTTTGCTATGAAGCTGATTCACAGAGCGCATATAAGCACGGTTACGCATGTGTGTGCGCACATGCATATATATATATACACACACACACACCCCCATACAGACACATGGGTGTGCACATACACAGAAAGGCCTGCCGCACCGTGGGGCACCCCTGCTGAGCCCCCCCAGGCGCCCTGGCCCCAGGGACAGGCGAGCCGGGGGCGAGGGGCTCCTGCAGCCGCCGCCCAGGCTGAGCGGGGCCATGAATTACGCATGATGCTGCAAGTCGCTCTGCCTCCCTGACTGGTCCTTGGACTGTGGCAAGTGAGGTAAAGGCACAGGAAAAAATACCCTCTCCAGGGACCGGCGTGGTGGTTGGCAGCGAGCGAGGGAGCGCGCACGCAAGGAGGGAGGAGAGGGAGGAGCACATCCTAATGCAGAGATGCTGCAGTGGCTCTGGGCACACACATCCACACTCGGGCAGGCACCGGCGCCAGCGCAGCGCCGCCTCGCCGCGAAGCCGGCGCCCACCCCGGACCCCCCGGCTCATGCACGCACGCGGCGAGCCCGCGCAAGGTAAGCGCCTTCTGCCTCCTTGCCCCGTCCGAGAGGCAGGAAGGAGGCTCGGGATTTCGGGGCACCGCTCCTCAGCGATGCCAACTTGCAGGGCTGCTCGGCTTCTCCCCGCGCGCCGTCGGCAGGAGCAGGGAGGGAAGCCGCCGAGCCCCGGCTCCGTCTTGCAAGGGGACGGGGCGGCAAGAGCGCGGGGCCGGTCTGCGCGCTCCCCAGCTGGCGCCGGCTTTGCAGGCTCCATGCGGGGGAAGGAGCCGGGGGTGGAGTTGGAGGAAGGGGGGGGGGGAGGTTCGGATGTGTCACTTGTGGCAGAGCCTGATCCGGCTACCTAGGCTGACATGGCCGTGAGCAGCGAAAGCTCGGACGGAATAACTCTGCGGGTTTTATTTCCGTATTGCCGTTGCGCTTTTCCTGGTGCGTGCTGGCTGGGGGCACTCGGCAGAGCCCGCTCGCGCGATCAGGCATCGCGCAGGGCTAGGCGGGGAGGCAGGTAGCGCCCTGGGAAGCGCCCAGGGCGGAGGGGGCCGGTGGCTGGCAACGCTCCCCCCTGCCACCGGCTGCACAAAGCTGCTCCAGCGTCTCCAGCCTGGGCTGGCGGAGTCAGGGACAGACCGCAGCCCGAGGAACCCGGGGCTCCACTCCAGGGAGGGAGGGAGGATCGGAGAGACCCCGGTTTTCTGCATCACCTTCCTCTCCAGCCCTGCCAGGGCCGGGGATCTGGGGTGGAGGGGGGAGCTTGGGTGCACCACGCACACAGGGAGGATTTACACGTTTCAGGCTGCTCAGGGGGTTGCAGTGTGTCAGGGCAGCAGGAAGCCCAAGGCGTCTCGGCGCAAAGCCATGGACAAAACCTCCCACGCCCTGGGCCTGAGCTTGGAGCACGAGCAGGGGCGCAGGGGCAGGCAGAGCACCCATGGGCGCCACCGCCAGCCGCTCGGCTTTGGGCTTTCCCACGCCCAGCCAGGATGGCAGGGGACCCTGGAGATGGGGCAGACGGGGCTCCAGTCCTTGTCTGAAACTTCGTGAGCTCCCTCTATTCTTTTCATCTCTTCCACGGCTGACCCCGACTCCCCCAGGGCTCCCACCACTCCCCCTCTAAGTCGTTATCCTGGATCAGGGGGTGTCCATAAGAGATCCTAACATCTCTAAAGAAACACTAGTTGCTTTGAGGATGGGAGACAGCTATAACACAAGATTCAGGAGCAGATTCACATCCACACATGGTCCCTTCAAAGCTATACATCTGGCAATACATCATGCCAAACTACCTTCTCACACAGGGTCTTTGATCTCTCTGCACCTGTGCAGCACTAGAAATACTACAAACCTTTCCCTCAGTCAGTCCAGGATTTCCAGTTTAGGAGGAAACCAGAAAGATGAAGGTGGAGGAAACACTGCACATTGCAATACCTAGAGCCAAAAACCAGGAGTTGCTTCTCTCCCAGTGCTAGAGGACCCTGGCAAGAGATTGTGCTTAGCTCCTTAACAATAAAAGAGGGAAAGGGGAGAATCTCTTTAAGCTCCAGCCCTGCAAGGGGATACAAGGATGCAAGACACAGTGCAGATAGAAGCTGTTGTAAAAATACATGTGTAAGAAAAAAAGGGGGGGGGAAGCTCATAGTGAGAGTGGTGCAGCCCTGGGATGGGGACTCAGGGGCTGCAGAACCACCAGCCTTGAGATTTTCCTAACTCGAGTGGCCAAAGCCCTGAGCAGTCTCAATGCATTGAAGCTGGCCCTGTTTGGAGCAGGTGGTTGCACTAGAGACATCCAGAGGTCTCTCCGCTGAGTTTCCTTTTCCCCTACTGTCCCAGCACGGTCTAAGAGGGGAGCAGTGGGCCGGTCGCCCCACGCCCCCCGGACCAGAGGGTTCCACGGGAAGCACTGCAGGCGGCTGCTCTGTGCAACACGGCAGCTGAGCCCTGGAGATGATCTGAGCGCTCTGCCCACATTGGGCATCTCAGGCCCAACGTTGCCAATGCCCAGAAAGCCACTCGCATGGCTAGCAGAGGGAAGCAGCAGGTCCCAAACCTTCTAGAGGCAGGTGAGGATGACTTGGGACTAAAGGAAAAGGAAGCCAAAGGAGTTATGCTGTGCCGAGCTGTACATGCTCCCCGGGGCACAACAGATGGAGACCGTCCTGCTGCTCCCCATTGCCTGATCAATCACTATCAGAGGGAGCAACAAGGCTTGTCACTCAAAATGCATCTGCAGAGAGTTTAATGGCCTGTAATATTTCCTCTGCAAACTTACAACAAGCAAATTGTAGAAGGCAGACCATCTCCCCGTGTAATCAGGGAGGCATTTCCTGCACACACACACACACCACATACACCTAAACGCAGCGCGCTGGGAACCCAGCCCACGGACTTGCAAGTCCACGTGGAGACTGAGCTCGCGTGCATTAAGGCAGACCCTGACTTAAATCATCAAATCTCACCGCACGGCACAAAATACCTACGAGAAGTCCAATGAACTTGGCCCTGAAGAGAGGTAGGCACCTCCCTGCATTCCTCAGTGCCTCATCCCTCCTCTAACATCCGCTGTAAGCCCCAAGCTTTCCGACGCCACCGTGTATTTGCAACGACCGCGCAAAAAGGACACTTCAATCTTTACGAAGTGCTGAGAGAGCTTTGCTTTAAGGTGCTACGCACAAAGCAAATCCGTGCAGCCACCTGGAGCACACCTCCAGGGCTCGCCCACACCCCCAGGGAACCTCGGGGCCGTTCCCCGAGCTGGGAAACGCAGGGTGCGCTGCTCACCGAGGCGGAGCTGCCAGGAGCAGGCAGCGCAGCGGCTCACCCGGCGGCACTCGCCCCGGGAAACCAGCCGCCCTGCAGGAACGGGGCCACGCTGCTGCGCGCAGCCCTTGCACCCTGACAAAGCTTGCAACGTCGCCATGCAAACAAATAAACCTCACAAGGCCCTCAGGGAGCACGACCGGTATTCCCACCGCCAGCAGGTTGGGAAATACTGAACCCAGCGCTGACAGCAGTGTAAACCCTAAATTATTACATTCATTATTTATTGCATAGCCTGTAAAGCTGTCAGTCTTGCAGAGAGTGATAACAGCAGGTCCATACCCCAGGAGGGAAGAGGGATATATTTTTTGTGTAGGTTCTTGTTTATTTTTAAGAAGCAGAGAGCAGCTTGGCACCATTCAGAGATTCTGAGTATTAAGAAACACTTTAACAAAAACAGATGAGAAAGCTCGATGCAAGGACGAGGCCTTCCAAGAAGCAGAATAAATAGGACATCTTTACACGGCAGAGCCTAACGTTGTCCTACGAGCTAAGCAGGAGAGATGTTAGCATTGCTTTACCCGCGGCAGGTCTGCCCAGAGGCACCGTGTACCCACGGCGTCCCAATCCCTGTCCCCTGCCAAGCACCACCAGCGCCCTGCTGGTCCTTGGCCACACCGGGAAGGCTCTGCCCTTGCTGCTGAGCTCTCCCAGCACCAC
Organism: Rhea pennata; assembly: GCF_028389875.1. Lineage (NCBI taxonomy): Eukaryota > Metazoa > Chordata > Aves > Rheiformes > Rheidae > Rhea > Rhea pennata. The sequence continues at coordinate 5,312,938 of NC_084687.1, forward strand.
AGACCCCAGCTCCAGCCCTCCGGGCTTTCCGCCGCTGGAACTTGCCTTCCTGCGGCTGCGTTAGCCAGAAGGTTTCTGAAGTTATGTGCTCGTTTTTCCTCGCTACAGTCTCTCCTCTGGGACCTATCCTTGCCTGTGCTTTGGCCTCCGGCAGAGGGGAGGGTACAGAGACAGACTACATGCAGGTAGGGAGCTATTTATACCCATGCCACATCAAAGAGCTTCTGCTGATGACGCCACGGAAACACTAACAGCAGAGAGGCAGGTGGGTCTGCGAAGCTGACGGCACGCGGACAGCCGGAGCTTTAGTCAGAATTCCCCTTTGCCGAGCTGCGCCTGCTGGATACGTGACGCCACATGATAACACGAAAGGAAGGCTTGGAACTGAGGATTTATTCTGGCGAAGTTTAATTTTGGGGAAACGATGGCAGCAGGCACAGCGCACAGCCGGCCTCGCTGGGCTCCGTTCCTGTCCTCTCCGCCAGCTCAACTGCACAACTTTGGGAGAACATTTAGCCCATCTCAGCTGCTTCTCCTGTGCAGCCAGATTAATAATCACCTCCTAGATGAGAGGTTGCAAGGTTATATTCAGCTATAAACTATATACCGTGGCTTGAAACACCAGGGACTTGCAGGGAGTCTATTAGAGGGGCCTGGTATTTTGAACTTTAGCAGCCATAATCAGGGTGTTAATAAGGATTTCAGGCACACATCAGCACTCAAACACCCATGTGTTAAACTGGAGTCACCTGTGGGCTCGTTTTAAAAGACTTTGAGCATCCTTCCAGCTGCTATTGACTCAGGTCATTGACTGAAATACGAGTCTTAAGGGAGAGCTTAGGCGAGTGCACGCTGGCACCCAGCTTGCAAAGGAGAGGCGGCTGGGAGGGCGAGTTGGTCTGCAGCAGCAGTTCCCTCCTTCCCTCTCCTCTCCCCCACCCAGACAGGGCCTAGAGCAGGTCTAGGAAGGTCCCCGGCTGCTCTCATCGAGCCCACAGCCTTCGCTCCAGCTCACAGGCAAAGGCCAAGCTGCCGGCAGCAGCCGGCCCGGCAGCACGAGGCCTCGCCGGAGGGCAGATGGGGCACCCCGAACCGGGGCAGCTGCAGGGGAGCAGCCAGGTCCCACCAAGAGCACTTAGCTCCAAAAGCTCAGGGATTTACCGACAGCTCATTACAGCAGTGCAGGGAGGTTCGAGCAGCTCAAGCTGGATTTCTGACACCCTAAGGCACTAAGGTGATTGCAGTCAGAGATTTGATCTGGCCAAGGCAGAAATAAAAACTCTTACTGCAAAGCTCAGATCTCAAGTTCAAATTGCCCAAAATATCAGGAGATCAGTAGCAAAAAGCATTTGTTCAGGCTCACTCACAACACCGGTTGTGTTAATGTGATTAGATTTCACCACGACAGCAGCTCCAGTCACAAGCCCATCACACATCTGTGCCGCGCGGGCACACGGCCCACGCCGCCGCGTGCTCCAAAGCCCCCTAACTCAAAGCAGACCCGTGCTTTACGTTCTGCACAAATTGACAAGGAACTGTGCACGAGCACCGAGGCTCGCTGCTCTGGGGAGCATCTGCTGGATCGGGGCTGAGCTAAACAGAAGCATCACACTGAGATGCTCTTTGAGTGAGGCGCTGTGACCTGTGATGTACACAAATACACTGCCCAATTATTAGGAAAAACCACTCAAAAGACACTGAGAAAACAGAGAGGATGCTTGGAGGCTGTGCCTTAATGTAGATGTCCTGCTGGGAGCACATCAGAAAGCCCTGCTTGCTCCGTGTGCCAGGACGAGAAAGACAAGATGGGTATATTTTGTCCCCAGGTGAAAATAAATCTTTTACTGATGTTAGCAGGAGTTTCACATGGACCTTTAGAGAGCCAAACCTGCGGTGTGCCGAACGCTTGTTTTCATAAAACACCATATAATCCACTTCTGAGAAATGCAGACCCAGAGAGCACAAGCAGGAGCTCAGCTTTGGTACCAGGTTCCCAGCTTGCACGTTACTGTGAAAAACAGGCCCACCTAACACAAAACTCTGGTGCAACAGGCAAGAGTTTTCTCCCCGTGCAGTGCAAGGCTGCTCCTAAGGCACCTCGTGATCTATTTGCTGAAGTACAGTTTCCAGTGCCCCGAGGAGCAGGACTTTCCCCCCACTGCCCTCAGAAGAGATTTGCTCATGTCTTTTTCAGGTTTTTTGATAACAGTCTAAACTAACCCCTTTCAGGGAGCGGTGCCCGACGTGGGCAGCCTCCGCCGAGGTCGCCTCGCAGCCTCGCAAAGCGGCCCCAGAGCCAGCCAGAGTCAAACTAAAACAAAACCCGAGCCCTAGCTTTTAGAAGGGCTCCAGTTTTCGGTCCAACACACGCAACCAGCTTTTCTTTTAACACCAAGCAGAGGAGGTTTTCATGGTGTGCTAGATTTTGCTGTTTGACTGCATCTCCAAAAACATCTAATATATTTTAGCCAACAGCTCCCAGAGGCAGGCAGGATGCTGGTGGCTGTGGTCAGGGACAGGACACAGATGCGAAGGCCATGCCAGGGCAGGGACAGGACACCCCAAAGGGGCTGCAGCCACTGAGCACGTGATGCGGGAGCACTACAGAGCGGAGCAAAGGCTACGGACTAACTACGCAGGGAACAGTGTGGAGAGGGGGTGCCCAAAGGGAGCACCTAGTTCCCCCACCACAAAACCAGCCCTCACAGCCACAGCAGCACGAGCCCTCCGAGAGCTCAGGCTGCCTTTCCTGCCAGGCTGAGAGGGAAATCCCTGCACCTATTTCCTCCTAAACGGCTCCCAACCATGCTCAACTACCCACCTTCCTCCTCTGAGGCTTTAACTCCCCAGAATTAAACTTTTTTCCTATCATCTTCCCCTCTTACCTCTTTCCAACACGTTCCCCAGTGGCTGTATGGAGCTGAGAGGCAAGAGGCCAGCCCTGGGTGCAATTTTGCTAACAAGGGCTAATGGGAATTGCTCACACCTGGGGCCACCAGGCTTGGGCTCAGCTCCGTCTGTAACAGCCCCTCGCTTGCTGCTTGGCTGCTTTGCTCCTGCCCCACTGCCAGGCTCATTCCCGCTGTCGGGAGCTGTGTCTCCTTGTTCCCCGCACCCGGGCCGTTATGCAGCATGGCCAGCACACCTCACCTCACCTCTCTGCCTGCATGCTGCCTGGCTCCAGCGCAATCCCCCTTGCCAGAGGCAGGCATGCCTGTTAGACAGAGTGAAAACACCTGGTTTAATCTGCGATGCTGGGGTTGGAGCATCCCTGCCCAAAGGCTGCAGGGTACCACGATAACTCACCAAAGTCCCCCCACAGGTGCGAAGAACCGTGGCAGAAACCAAAGAGCATATCCTAGTCCCAAACCTTTGTCCCTCCGTACTAACGCTGCCGCGAGAGCGGAGCGCCCTGCCCGGCTCGGCGCTGCCTAGGGAGGCTCAGCGCTGCTCTCCAGCTTTCGCAGAGTTCCTGCTGCAGCCTCAGCCCATCAGGCAATAATAAATGAATCCAGAAAGCACAGCCTCTAATTCCCGCACCAGATCGCCCGGGTGGCGTTACGGCAACCCCACAGGGTGCTGCCAGTAGAGACTGAGTGACCGGTTGTAAGCACCATCTGCTCCCCTTGTAATCCCACGCAGAAACAGCCCCCGCGGGCTGTGCTTCCTTCTTTACGCTTGCTGCTCCCGCACCAGTTTAAACTCATCTCGCGCAATCACAGCACACAGCGGGGAGCAGGCTGTTCCGCAGCGTCCTGAGTGGAGTCCTCGGTCTGTCCCCCTTACTCCTGGCTCTGTCAGTCCCGCCGCTAACCAGCTCCTCCGAGCGATGCCAGGGCCCTGCGTCCCAGCGCATGGGCAAATGGGCCCAAGAGCTGCCCAGGGAGGCAGGCTTCCCCCCACGAGCACAACCCGGGTTTTGGCAATCTTTGGGGGGTTACTGATGAGCCAAGGCAGAAGTGACAGGGCAGTCCGAATCCAGACTTTGCATCTAAATCTGCCTCTTCGCCTGAGCACAGACAGTTTTATGAAAGGATAGATACTTTGAAATAAAACCATTTCCAACTCATTGAAATTTGGTGTTCTGGAGAAGGACAAAATGTACAAAATGCTGTGCAGGTTTTGCAAGCCAAAATCCATCAAAGATCCAATGTGTGCCCTTTCCAGCCTTAGTGATGATCCTTAATAAAAGGGATAGTCACAGCACAGGACAAACTCCTAAATCATCCACTGCCAATCACAGAGTCAGGAATGCTCCTTCATTAGGGAATGCTGCTGCACAAGGAACAGCAGCAGCACTTAAATGCAAATGCTCATCTCATCATGTAACCACAGGAGATTAAATAACACTCATTTATGCTGGTAACAGACTGCACTCTTTGCCTGTGCTGGCCTTTTTAAAGCCCATCTCCTCACCTACAGCTGGGGCCTGGCAAGCCCAGCACAGCGCAGAGCTGAGGAGGCAGAGCGCCCAGCGTGCTAGCCCTGGGGGCTTGCAGGGCCCCACTGCACCTACTTGTGCCAGAGTGAATCAGAGCAACTACAGCTAGGGATGTTCTCCAGAACTGCGAGGGAGCGATGCACAGCAGAGACGTGGCGCTGGGCTGGGCCACAGCACATCCACAAAAGGAGAAGTAAGGCCCAGCAGAGGCACCTTGACTCCTTCTAGAGTGACCTCCTCCCAGTGATGCTCTTTCAAAGACAGAACTGATAACGAGGGGGCCTGGGATGCGGCAGGATGGGGAGAGGCTCCAGAGAATTCAAAACATCGCTATAGATCTTTACCTATAACGCTGCTTCCATGATAATGGATCACTTTCAGCTCCCAGGGCCTTCAAGGGAAACAGCTAATGTAGACTATGCATGTGTTTTTGAGTGTGCCCATCCCTCCCTGGACGGTGGAAGTATTAATGACAGCATCCATTAGCAGGGATGACAGATCCCCTTTCAGTACAACAGAAGGCTCTGGAGTGACTGTCAAAATATCCTATGAAGAGGGGAAAGAACAGGTCCCTGTGGGTCCTCTTCTAATTAAGGATAGAAAGCAGGCATAAATTGCAGCTGCAAAGCACATATCCACACTTGGAGAAGTTCAGAGTCAGATGCAGAATTCATGGTTTAGGGTCATTGTTTGAAGATGGCCCCACAGTCCTTAGCATTGAGGGAGCAGAAATGCAGCTCCAGATATGACCGACTCTTGCAGAGTCAGACTCTACAGCATAATTTGATCATGACACTTGGGTCAGAAGACAAGCAGGAACATGCAGAACAATATCTGAGGGGATAACTTGATCCAGTCTCTAACTGTGAATAAATACAACACTAGCATTTGTAGAAATTGCTCTGTTACTCTCTTACACGTTCATTCCATGTAGACTACACCTGGAGCTCTCCCTGCGTATCACCTTCCCAATTTTTGCAAAGGTGCTAAAGCACAGGCCAGAGTGAGGCAGGATTCAGAAGAGCAGCACAGCAGCATCTCTTCTTGCCTGCCTGTAGAAGAGTCCCTATCTGGTGTCCCTCTGTCATAACTGGTAGAGTAACAGCATAGCACATCTACCTGGAGTTTTATCTTCTGAAAGGTCCCTGAGTGCTTCAGGTCCACATAGCAAAAACATGTTTGCGTGTACATGTAGGATTTCAGAGAAACAGAAGTGAGGGACACAAGGAACTAACAAATGTAAAAGCTTTAATAGGAAACAGAGCAGATGCAGAGGTCTGGCTTAAAAGACGCAAGCTGTAGAGTCAGAGTCAGTACTGAACTAGGGATCAAAGTTGTGGTTTACATAATAAATAATTAATCAATAACTAATTAAATAATTCAAACCAGCTTAATTTTTACAAGATAACAGTTTTGCTCAACCACAGGGAAGGAAGCTGTAGGGGGAAATTGGCAGAAGTACATATGCAGAAGATTATCACAACTCACCCTCCTTTTCCCTTCTGATGAGATCTCAGCCCAGACACATAAATGCTTTTGGGACAACTGTTTAGGCTAAAACACCCAGGAGAGGCAGAATGCAATTTGCTCTCATTCAAATCCAGCATCTATATTTTATAAAGTAGAAATTGTAAAGCACTAATAAAATCAGAAAAGTGACCGAGAAGTAGGCAGCACCTCATTACTGATCCCTCTGCTCTGCAGGTAGCTTGGAGGCTTTGCTGCTGCCTGATGCACCAAATGAAGCTTTCTATGTCTCCTAGAGAGGATGGCCAACACCAGTGTTCCCAGACTTTCTCAAACTGGCTGCTCCTTATTACAAATAACAAAGAAATCCAACACTCCCCCACTCCTTCCTTTCACACTTGTTTTAAAAATGAAAGGAAAAAAATGAACAGTAGAGAGCAAAGTGACAGCCAGGCAGCATGTGTGTGTGCACATCCCAAGGTGCTGACAGAGGACTTGGAGCCTCAGAAGACAGGGCTGGGACAGAATGAACGAGAGTCTCTTTTATTTTAGTTTCCTGCTATGAAGTGCAAAAACAGTTTCAGTGCTCGCTGCCTCTGGGCATCACGACACACTGTTAAAGAAATCAAACTGAAGAGACTTGGGATAGTTAACTTACTAATTAGTACAGCGATGATCTTGCCTGCAAGCCCACATTGCAGATCAGGACTCTACATGCTGTACAGACTGAGAAAAATGATGGTCCTTGTCCCAAAGTGCTTACGATGTAAGCACAAGACACATGAGAGGGAAGCAGGCGAGCGTGAATGCAGGGAAACAATGAGCCAGTGTTAGCTAAAAGGCCGTGGGTTTGGTGCACCATTTGGGGCATGAGTCTCATTGACATCAAGTGATTTCATATGACTGACTCACTTCAGGGCTTCTGGAACAAACTGCGGGGAGCAGCTTTCATGTAAATGAGCCTCAGCCCTTCACCTCTTTGTCTCCGAACTGCCTGTCTGTAAGGACAGCAGCTCTCCCTTCTCCCAGGGGCGCCTGTGCTGCCTTAGGCAGGGGTCCTTCTCCCCCGGCCAGGGAGCAGTTAAGCTCCAGCCTTGTTTAGGAGTCTGTTATATAAAAGTACTTAATAACAGCATAAGCCAGCAAAAGGCTGGCAGGCTGCGCTCTCAGACCTGGAAGGTGAGGCTGTGATCAAGCTCTCCAACCCAATGGAGAATTTGGGATTTGGTCACTTCTCTTTAAAGTGTCAGGAGCAGTCTGAGGTTACAGGGGACAGGAAGGGGCCAGGTGGCTTTTCCAGTCCCAGCGTGAGTTCCTGGAGTCGGGATGTGGAAGTAGGCACGGAACTATCTCTGTACTTGTTGAGGTGTGCTTCAACTGCAGTTATTAATGAGTACTGCGCTGTATTTTTACAGTAGTAATGCACAGGGGGCTGGCTCTTGCAGGGTAAAAACCTAATCCCTGCTCGGAGGAGCTTCAAGCCAGCACTAGCTGGCTCTGGCAGACAGATGGGCACGGAGAAGTGGAAGCAATACCAGCTGGAGCAGAGGGAAAAGCAGCACTCGCAGCCCACGAGCAGCCCAGCTCTTGGCCGTGCCTCGAGCAGCAGTTTACTGGGGCGTGCGTTAGGGAGAGCATCACGGGACCAAGGCTCCCCATGGCTGGGGACTTCCTTGATGCTCTGCTTCAAAAGTCATACATGTTAACAAAGAGCAAAAAAATAGCCAACAACCTCACCTGTGTTAGAAGGAAAGAGATGAGCATGCTGCAGTTGCTCCAATGGTAGATTTAGAGCCAGAGACTCACACGCAGCCCCGCAGAGCTTGCCAGGCATGACAGCAGGGACTGGGGCAGCAGGGACAGCACAAACAGCTCTGTGTTTTGCTTTCTTTTATCCTCAAGAGAACATGGAAAACAGGAGTCCATGGAGGGGACTAGAAAACACTGCTCCACTCACCGACGTGTCGCATGGCCTCACGAAATGCCCTGGCACTCCCCTAGCTCTTGCTTTAACTATTCAAAGGCTTCACTGAAGAAACCAGAAAACGACCTGGAAGGCTGCAGCTCAACCTCACCAAAACCCATTTAAAGGGCCACTTCATGCATCCAGCTTTCCACACCAGTCCTGCAACTAGGCAGCAGTGTAGGGTGATGATCTGGGTCCCTCCTTAACCTCTCAAAAACAAGAGGACGGACTTCGCCAAAGGCAGAGCCAGTACGATGCGCCTTGTTTGAAAAGTTTCAATTAAAGAAGAATTTTTCACAAAATAACAACAAAATCTTTCCCCCGTCTCCCTCCACCAATAACCTATATGCTTACAGTTCGCAAGTTTTTAAATAAAAATAGGAACATTTATTCCCAGCATTATTTTTGGAGGGGAGAGAAAGAAGGGCAGACAGTAGAAGGAGGAGGAGGAATAATTTCCCAATCAGTTCTAACTGTCACATCAGAAAGAGAAAGAAAAGAGCTTCTTCAAACCTCTGAGCTGCATCAGGCACTGGATGCTCTGCACTGAGCAATTCTTGCATCAGACAGGCAGCCAGTGGGGACTTGCAGCTGGACACTGGGCTCTCAAATACAGTCACACAAATGCTGCAAATAATCCATCTTTTTCCTTCTCTTGTAGGGTTTCTGTCTCCACTTATCCGTAGAGACACGACTAAGCAGGCCATAACCCCCACTGGAGGCCCACGATGGGAGCTGCTACAGAATTTGTTTTCACATCGCTAGCTGTCATCTCCTGCATGGGTAAGAACAGTCTCTGGGCCTGGTTGAGCACGTTGCCCAGGGCTTTCTATGGGCCAGCAGAGACACCATGGTGAGGGACTCAACCAGGGTGCTCGGTCCCTGCCAAGCAGATATGCCTGGGGCATATGATGGATACACTGCAAGGATACACTGCTCTGCAAGGATGAGTCCTTCTATGGTTGGCATAGGGCTTCTGTGTTTGCAGCCATGCTGAAGCCTACTTCTCTCAGGGGGTTTATATAGCCAAGGAACACGTCTGTAAAAAGTCCAGCTTCTCTTTGTAATACTCAGAGAAATAGGATAGGAATGGTTGACACACTGCAAACAAGTCTCCTCTTTTCTGAATTCAAAATTAGGTGAAATACAGGAGATGCAAAGGCACAGGCAAACCCTTGGCACAACCAGCACCTCTCTGGAGACCTGCTGCCTGGGCTTTGTTCTGGCCCCCGCATAAGGATGAATTGCATCCTACCAGCAGGGCTCCCTGGAGATAAAGCCTCCTCACTCCCCAGCTCTTCTAGGGATGCCTTTTTTCTGTGCCCTGGCTGCAAAGATTCCCCCATTTGTCATTCATCAGGGATGATTTTTGGATCTCAGGGAGTCTCAGGCTGCGCTTCGAAGGTCCGTTTTCAGCAGGGAGACATTTCATTTCAGGCAGCTGAGAATTAGGTAACGTCTTCCAGCTAATTCATCATACCAGGAAGAGACTGCTTGGCTGTCCTTATAAATATCTAATTACCTTTTAATGTTCTCTGGGTCCCTGAGGAGGAAGAGGGAGGGGTGGCTGGCCTAGATTGGGAGGCAATTAGCCTGTTTGGAAATCAGTCTGACCCAAATCTGGTAGAGGGAGCAGGACAGAGTTGGGTTCTCCCATTAACCAGCTGAGTTCATGCAACTTGCTCTCTGTTCAAGCTGAGCCCATAAAAAATGACGCAGTGCAAAACCCTAGGAGGGTTATTTTCCCTTGACCTTTGGCTGATGATGCAATGGATCTCAGAAGCCAGGCTGAGACCAAGGGAAAGGCTCACTGGGAATATGAGCAAGGAACAAGGGACAAAATTATGCCAGCTATAGACAAGGCTCGAGGAAACAGTCTTGAGTGGGAGAAGACGAGACTCGGAGCCTCCAGGCACTGTTTGTCACCTCTGGCCCTGAGAGGTTGGCTCTGTAACTCCCCCCTCCCTCCGCCACATCACAGAAATGATGCCATCCCAGGGGTACAAAGAGCTTTAAAGCTAGTAAAATGCATAGAGAAGATCTTCTAATGAACAAGGCTGTCAGGAGAGTCTAAAAATCTCTCTGGCCTTTCTCCATTGAGGAAAAGCCATAGAAAATCTTGAAGTCTAAGGCTAGCCAACACGCTGTCCCTTCATTCCTCAGAAAGCTGCTCTTTAAAAACATCCACTTTGATTTTGTGCTTTTGTGTGTTCAGATTTCTTATAAAACCAATTAATTTCTCAGCTCTCTTATGTGCCAGGCTTCAGGCTGTGGTCAGAGCTACAAAGCTATAAATATGCTGTCAGTGCTCAATAAAAGGATTGCTGCTGATGCACTCGTAAAGGGGAGAGTTCAGCTATAGCACTTACGCTGTTTTCCTGGTCTCTGAAGCTGCTGTGTGGGTCTCAAAACAGAGTGAAAGCGTTCAACCTCCTGAACACTTGGGCTTTCCAGATCTGGCTCTCAGTACATTCAGAACAATAAAAGAAAATCCAAACTGACTGGGTCACTCTGCTTCTTGCAAAATTGGCATGCAGGCTTGAAGACCTTTATCTTGTGTTTGTCTTATCCCCTACCCCAAAGACAGAGCCAGAGGAAGATACCTACTCTGGTAACATTAAAAATGACAGTTCTAAAGTGAGAGAAATAGCCCAGATCATGCAGCTCAGGAGGACCAAGATTTGCTGCTCTGCTTTGTTCTCAGTCATAAGTTCTAACCATATGCTGAACCTGTAACTATTTATTCTTTAATCTAGCAGCTGCTTGCTTAATGAATGAGATCAGGACATTTCACCCCCAACAGTAATCAGACACCTTGGAATTGTAGATAGAAACTGGTCTGAACTTCTAGCATTGACTATAAATGAGAAAATCAATGCCTAACAGTTGTAGTCCATAACCTTGGCAGAGAAAAAGGGACAGCAGAGGATAGCAATAGGGAGGCACAGGCTATGGGTGGAATAGGAAGGGAGGATTAGCCTAACTCGGTTTCACTGGGAAATAGCTTCCTGTGAGAAGAGGCACTCATGTGAGGATTAAGAATATGTGTTTTATATGTTAAATAAATATATTTACCACATGCTACACATTAATCTCAAAATGTGACGCTACTAAACCTTAATCCATTCACTAGTATCTAGCAGAACACAATTAGTACACTCATTTCATATTAATTCTGCATTGAATCATGATTATTTTAACTGCTAGTCAGCAGAGAGTTATTTCCAGCTGAGACTAGCTCTGCACAGCTGTTGTTGACCCAATGGAGAGAAGAGATTTCCAGCTTATACAAAATTCTTCTTTGAGATTATAACAATACCAGAAGGAAAAAGGCACCTTTATCAATTTGGAGAGGTTACAGACCTCAGAACAAGGCTTCTCTTATTCCCTTACCAATGTATTAGCTACAGGCTGTAGTTAGTCCCTCTCTATGTGACACCAGGGACCATTAGTGTCCTTCTGAACGCAGCTCCCCTGCAACAGCATGTCCAACGCTGGCCGGAGCGGAGGGCCCAGCTAATTGCCAGTGTTTGGGCCCGGGGAGCAGCCGGAGCAGGCTGCAACCAGCTGCTCAGAATGGATTGAGCCAATTAGCAGAGCCCCTCTCCCATCTCGCCCTCATCTCCGCATGCAGGAACAGCCTGAACATGAGATGCACCCCAGGAGCTGCAGGTAAAGGGCTGCTTCCTCCGAGCCCAGGAGAGCTGAGCTGCCCATTCCCTGCTGGAAGTTACTCTTGCATAAAACATCACACTTACTGGAGTCGCTTAATTTAACCAGTGGTCATGCTGTGTACTGTAGGGAAGAAAACAGATTGCTGGTTGGCATAGCAGTTTTAAGACAGTTATTAATTCAATTACAAAGCACGGAAGGATCCTGGGGCCAGCTGAGCATCTCCGAGGCTATCACTGCAGAGGCAGAGGAGGACTGTGCTGGGGAGCACCCTGCTTTGAGGTGGCCCCATCCCTGTCCAGGAACAGGCATCTCTCTGGGTGACAGCGAGAGAAAAGACAAGCTAGTGATGATTATCTCACCAGCTGCTTTTGCACTTAGAGATTTCCAGACAGCTTCAGCTTTATTCTTCCTTACATGCACTGAATGGAAGATGGTCTGTTAGCATTCACTGTCTGAGACGCAGTCACTTGCTGCTGACAGCTGGCACCTTTCAGTGAAACATTATCGCCAAGGCGAAGGGTGGCCCAGATACAGTGTATGAGAAGGCAGGCAGGTCCTTGTGGTCCTAGCTGCTTCTTACGTAAAGAAACCTCATTTTTTTGCCTGTGCCTGAACCCTAATTGCATATACAAGATCAGAATCAAATTCCATGTCTGAACAATACCAAGAAAGTTTCAAACCTATCCCTAAAATACTGGCTAGGGCTGGGCCATAGTGACAGATGGGCTGTGATTCTCATGTTGCTCCTTCTTTTTTTCTGGACAGTTCTGATGCTGCCAGGAACACCCAACAAAACCAAAAATGACAATTTTTAGAAAAAGCTCAGTTGAGCTCAGCAGGCTCTCCCTCCTGTCTTTTGCAGTTTGCTGCCAAGCACAGAGTAGCACAAGGAGCTACGGGCCGGTGTTTGAAGAGCAACCTGTCAACACCCTCTTTCCTGAAGGCTCAGCAGAAGAGAAAATCACGCTGGCTTGCCGAGCAAGAGCAAGTCCTCCTGCGACTTATAGGTGAGGTAACCTGCTCACAGCCACCTATCCTGAATCCCTGTGATGATTAAACACTGCAAGGACGAGAGTTTATAAACCCACAGAAATGAACATGGCTCTGGCAGATTGGCACTAAAATACAAGGGGAACAGGCCAAGTCAATGCCAAAGACAAAGAGTCCTGAAGCACTGAGGCTTTGGTTGGGAGTGCCCAGTTTGGCACTGCCCAGACCTGCATCCAGCCTCAGGCGGCAACACCCCAGTGTAGTTACCCTCGGAGGCTCCGAAGGCCCTTACACAAAACCAGCCATTGGTAGTTTGAGAGAGTTTTTCCCATTGCAAAGGGCACCCCACTGGCAGTCTTGGTAAAGAGAGCTCCGAGACGAGTTCCTGCAAGGCTGAGGAACGACAGAGCTTTGGACCAAGTCCTCACCCCCTTCTGTACTAGGACTACGACCCAGTCATCAGGAATTCTGATTTCTGTTCTCCGCTTCTGTAAAAAGAAAATCACTAACATGGGAACCAGCCTCGCCTTCTGCTCTCACACTGGAGGTGCCATCCCTTCCAGGTCACAGACCAGACACGAACCTAACTCAAATCCCACGACACTCCAGCTAGAAAAACAAACACGCGCAGCCTCTTCGGAGGCACGCCGGAGCTCGCAGGCGCAATGACTGCTTGCCCCCTCCCTTCTTTGTGTGTGCTCTTGGCAGGTGGAAGATGAACGGCACAGAGATAAAGATAGAGCCAGATTCCCGTTACAGGCTGGTCGCAGGTGACCTAGTGATAAGCAACCCAGTAAAATCCAAGGATGCTGGCTCCTACCAGTGTGTGGCATCCAATCCCAGGGGCACGGTTGTCAGCAGAGAAGCCTCCCTCCGTTTTGGCTGTAAGTTCCATGTTTGTCTCCACAAGGTAAATGAAACGCAGCCACAGTAACACTGTGGTAAACTGATCCCCCTCCCCATTAATAAGGGTCAGCGAGAAGCTCTCCTGCACATAGTATCCAAAATCATCTCTTTGGGAATTCCCCCAGCACCTCCCATTAACTTGGAGATGCAGTAGGAATTGATGCACTGCCAAGAAAGTAGTATTTCTGGATCTTCCTCTGCAAGGCCACCGAACAGACAGGCCGTTGGGTGGGGAGATAAATATTTCTGTCATTACTTTGTCTCCTGGAATACTTGTTTTGTTAAAGTAAAGAATCTGTTAAGGAGAAAAAAATACTCTAGGTTCATTCTGTTTTCTTGCTCACCCCATAATCACAACATGTCTTCCCCTTGAAATAAATCAAGTCCAGATAAAATACAGTAATTCCTCCAGCCGTTTTCTCCATGCACAGACAGGTTTCACCTTGCATGTTTAGTTTTGCAGGAATTCTCTGCAGAAGAGCGAGACCCAGTGAAGATCACAGAAGGCTCAGGAGTGATGTTCACCTGCAGCCCTCCTCCACATTACCCAGGTAAAGGCTTGCAGTTCAGGATCGCCACGAAATAGGGACTAGCAGGGTTGCTAGTGACAGGAGAGATGCAATAGAGTAAGTGTTTCTCAGACAAGTGAATCACTTCTTAATTTTCTTTGGGAATTTTAGGAAAGCAAATTTGTTTTGAACTCAGAGTCTGCAAAGCAACAGAATAGAAATAGGACTTTGCGCATGGAGAAAACAAGTATGATCCAAGGATCAACACAGGCTTAGACTAGTCTAGAAAGAGGCCTGTTTGCCTTAATCCAGCTTGAGAGGATACAGACAACTCAGTATTTTGTGCAGTTTATTCCTTTTTCTTTTCCACGTAGGCTTGTCCTATCGATGGCTTCTGAATGAGTTTCCCAATTTCATCCCAGCGGATGGAAGGCGTTTTGTCTCTCAGACAACGGGAAACCTTTACATTGCCAAGACAGAGGCTTCTGACCTAGGAAACTACTCGTGCTTTGCCACCAGCCACATTGACTTCATCACAAAGAGCGTCTTTAGCAAGTTCTCCCGGCTCAGCCTTGCGGCAGACGGTCAGTACTTCTGGATTATCATAAGGGGACTTAGTAAAATGCAAAATTAACAAGCCACCTCAAAGCCCACAGGCTCCACAAGGCTCCAAGACCTGCATAAATCACCCACCTGCCTCTCTCAGTGGAACTTAAGACCTCACTAGAATATTAATTGCCTAGACCATGGGGGAACCAGCTCTCCTCCCAGGCCGCACTGCTCGTGCTGCCATCAGCAGCGTGCCACTGTGTGCTTATAAAAGAGAAAGGGCACCACATACCTGTGCAGACTGAAATTACCCTCTTCTGCCTTTGGGGACCTTGCAGAGGTGCAGCAAAAGATGATTCTTGGGCAGAGTGAAAAGGGTTGAGCAGGTAGGAAATTAAGGAGAAGTAGTCTGAGATGTTGTATAAAAGAGAGTTTTGGAGACTTTAATAAGAGCTATTTTAAAAGGAAAATGAAACTTAGCCTCTGCCCGCCTATAAATTATCCAAACTTATAAAGGTTTTGCAAAGCAGTGAAACCTTGCAGGTACCTTTGTGCTTTAAGACCTCACATTCACAATTTTAAAGTCATTCAGAACTCCTTAATAGTGTTTTCCTTTTAACAGATGCCAGGCAGTATGGACCCACCATAAAAGCCAGATTTCCTGCAGACACCTACGCTCTGGCTGGGCAGATGGTGACTTTGGAGTGTTTTGCCTTTGGAAAGTGAGTCTAGTGTCTGTGTCATCCAGGCTCAGGGGGAGGGCATTACAGTGCCTTCCACCTTCACAGCCACCACCTCCTTAACTGATCCTACTGTAGACAAGAGACAGAGGGGAGAAAGGAGGAGGGATGAAATGGCAAAAGCAATTTGTCTTGCTAGCCAAGGTCCAGTTGGGATGGGAGCGGGGCGGCTAAACGGGGCTTGGACTAAGCTACATTGCACAGTAAGGGGTGTCTGCTGCATTAGGCCCCAGAGCTGGGCTTCATCACATTTATTTTTACATAGCCCTGTACCTCGAATAAAGTGGAGGAAGGTGGATGGCTCACAGCCCTCCAAGTGGATCGCCAGTGAGCCCCTCTTGCAGATCCAAGATGTTGGCTTTGAGGATGAAGGCACTTACGAGTGTGAGGCTGAAAA
Source organism: Rhea pennata (assembly GCF_028389875.1). Lineage (NCBI taxonomy): Eukaryota > Metazoa > Chordata > Aves > Rheiformes > Rheidae > Rhea > Rhea pennata. The sequence continues at coordinate 5,328,578 of NC_084687.1, forward strand.
CATCAAAGGGAGAGTCACCCATCAAGGCCGCGTTATCATTCAAGGTAACACTTTTAAACACAGGCCTTTCCAAAGCACAGCAAGATGCCCCAGGCAATGGACTGAGCCTTTGGGAGTGAAACAACTACCTCTGATTCCGGCTCATATCAGCCCCAATTAGACCTAACATAGAGCCCTAGCACAGAGCTGTGTGGATTACTGATATCTTTCCTCTGTAGAGTCATTTAGGCTATGGCAAGGATAGAGAGTCCTTCTAAGTTGCCCTAAAGCGATTCTAGCAAAAAAGAGGTAATCATGGATGGAAATACAGTGGTAAGAATCACATTTTGCTCTGGACTGAGATCTTCTCCAAGCCTGGGTATTTGCCCAAGATTAATGTTTGGAGCTATTAATCAGATCTAGTCAGGCTGCAAACTTAAACTGGTTCTTCTAGCCTGCAACCAGTCCTTCTCAAAGTTCAGTGATGACTGCATTTAGTCTTACAAAGAGAAACTATAATATTCTTCCTCAAGTCTGGATTCTGGCATAATTTTGTACAGTCCACATGCACAACTGTGGCCAGACCCATAGAGGACTCAGCCTGGCATCGCTGCACAAAAGGCAAAGGCTGTTACTATGGTGAAACATACTGTGATAAATAAATCTGCCAGCACAGAGATGACACAGTGAGCATCCTTCTGCCTGCCTGGCACAACAAACCTCTCATCTGATCTTCTTGGCTCTGCCATCTCCCTTGCTCCTTTGCAGCTCAACCAGAGTGGCTGAAGGTGATCACAGACACAGAAGCTGACATCGGGTCTGACCTGCGCTGGAGCTGCGCCGCAGCCGGCAAGCCGAGGCCGGCAGTCAGATGGCTTCGGAATGGGCAGCCGCTGACCTCCCAGGTACTGCAACGCCGACTTCGCAGATGGAAAACAGCTCAGCCGGTGCACATGAGGACTCACAGTACCGAATCTCCTGCTCCAAACCTAGATCCTTTACTGCCTCACTGCAAATTCATCTCAACCCTGTTTTACAACCCCACATTTCTATTCCACATTCCCCCATGAGGCTGCAAAGCAAATTCCTTCTCCTATCACTGCCATTCAGTCATTGTTTTCCATGCAGCTATGGGAACTAATAGCCAATTATCAGGGCAGAAAAATATTGCCTTGTGCCTATCTTTGTATGACCTGCACATTACTGCTCAGGCACTCAGAAGTCTCAGCAAACAGAGCGCAGTGATGTGGGGTATAGACTGGAGAAACAGAAAATTTGGCATGAGTTTTCTCCCAAGGAAAATTAGGCATAAGAGTCTGTTGAAGTCTGTTCAAACTGGCTTAATGAGTCTGTGATGAAACTCAACCCTGAACGCACGAGGCTTGAGTTCCATTTTTGTTGTCCTCATCTAATGGGTTGATCCTCTTGTTTGCACAGAACCGCATCGAAGTTAGCGGTGGAGAGCTGAGATTTTCCAAGCTAGTCCTGGAGGACTCTGGCATGTATCAGTGTGTGGCTGAGAACAAGCATGGCACAATATATGCAAGTGCTGAATTAACAGTGCAAGGTAACTTCTCATTTCCCAGTGCTCTGAGTTTCAATGGGACTCTGAAGCATTTTATATCTCTTCCTAATATACTATGCTTGTCATATCAGACTATGATAAAAGCAGACAAAAACTGCTTCACTCACCATTGAAATATAGTTGCTGGTTCAGCAAAGCACTATACAATCCTTTAAAATTTGAATACTGAGCAAATTCAATAATGCCAGGAGAGCACAAGGACATCTGTTTTAGCTACAGAAAGTGTACGGGACAACAGCAGCAATACAAGCTCCCTTCCACTACGTTTTTCCTCTTTTTTTGGAGGAAAGCATTCAGAGAAGAGTTCAGTAGCCATTCAGCCTGCTTTGAGGGATGGTGACTGGAACTGGGCTGATGCCAGACTCTCTCCATATTAGCCTAACAGCTTATCTCCTTATGGTCAGTAGACATTAGAGACGAATGAAAGGCTCTAAGCAGCAACTGTTTAACAGTAGCACATTGCAACCCATGAGGCCAACAAGCCCAATTGCTTCTCTGCAATTCCAGGAGGAGCTTTAAGTGAGATGGACATCTGCACTTGTACCAGGTGACTTTGGTCAGGACACTGAAGAAAATATCCTCTACATTTTCAGAAACAGCTGTTCTTGTGTTTCTCAAAGACCTTGCACTTGTTAGGGTCATATCACCATTGCTAAGTATGACACGTGTGTCATACGCCTTGGCAAGCATTAGAAACTACCTAGCATTTGGCAGCAGAGAACTCATTCCATCTTGCTCACACAGATATTGCCATGCTTCTACTACCAAGTCATCTGACAACAAATCAGTATCTACTTACAGCACAGTTAAAATGCTCATATAGCAGGGTTTTCTAATCGGTCCTCTTTTTCTTCCTTAGCCTTAGCACCTGATTTTAGACTAAACCCAGTAAAGCGACTGATACCTGCAGCCCGAAGTGGGAAGGTCATCATCCCATGCCAACCAAGAGCAGCACCAAAAGCCACTGTGCTCTGGACCAAAGGGACTGAACTGCTGATCAACAGTAGCAGGTAGCAGCGCAAAGTCAGCTTCTACCCAGAAACAATAGCTGAAACCACATCTTTTCTTGCCAGAACACTGGATTTGATGACACAAGTATGCTGCTACACCCCTAAACACATACAATTTGCTATCCCTCTAGTTTCTTCTTTAAGAACTCTTATGTAACATCTTGCAGTCCTATCTTTATCATCAATTTCTCTAAGATCAGCAAGAACTGACAACTGCTTGTCAGGCATACAGAGAGAACAGATATTTTAACCTTCCTTCTTGTTGTGGTTCTTCTTCCTTTCCAGGGTGACTATTACCACAGATGGCACCTTGATCCTCCAGAATATCAGCAAATCTGATGAGGGAAAATATACCTGCTTTGCTGAGAATTTCATGGGCAAAGCCAACAGCACTGGAATCCTATCTGTTCGAGGTAGGTATGTTTGGCTTGCTTTGGGCTCAATCAAGCAAGAAAAGTGCTAAGAATGCCATGATGTGAAGAGAAACATATTTCTCCACTCCTCACACTCCCAAAAAGCAATTCAGTACTAAGGGAATGAGACTACTTTCAGCCTGCAGAACAACAATCCTTCTACCTGACCAGCCATACTGTTCCTACCAACACCTGGTGCCTGGGAAAAGTATTTCCTTTTACTATCTCGTGTAAACCCCTATCTTCCTCCTCTAAGACTGCAGATGGTTCCTGTTAGAGAGGGATGACAAGAAGTTAGAAAGTGACAGCTGATTTGGATGCTCTGCAGCATTAATACAAAACTATTGTGTACAGCGAACATTTGCAGTTAACTAACAGCCTCCTCACTTTTTTTTCTCTGCAGATGCCACCAAAATCACACTGGCACCATCTAGTGCTGATATCAACGTAGGTGAAAACCTTACTCTACAGTGTCATGCATCCCATGATCCAACTATGGACCTAACCTTCACCTGGTCATTAGATGATTTCCCTATTGACTTTGACAAGTCTGAGGGGCACTACAAGAGAGCAAGCGTGGTAAGTAGAAAGGGCAATTATGCACCATGAAAAAGGACACAAAACTAAAGCTTCTTTGTTTCCATGTCAAATGCTGGATTGTGACCAGATGTGATCTAATACTGTCCTCACTGCCTCTTCTCTTTTCCACCCAGAAGGAAACTATTGGGGACCTCAGCATCTTTAACACCCAGCTAAAGCATTCAGGGCGGTACACATGCACAGCCCAGACCGTAGTGGACAGTGCTTCAGAGTCAGCTATGCTGACTGTGAGAGGTAATTTCTCTGTCATGAGATTCTCTGCTCCTCATAAGCCCAAAGTAACAGGATGGTCCTTGCAAGGTAGCAGCACACTCTCCTCTGGCAACCACTTTGCAACGAAGCATTTGAATTGGGTGGGATAGGTCTTGAAAGCTTTGAAAGTGGCCAAAATTTGAGGTAAGGCTTCCTACCCTGCAGAGGGGAGAGGTCTGATTTTAATTTATGACTTGGAGAAACTAAAGAGCAAAAAGCCTCCAAATCTCTGTCACATTAGTAACGTATCTGTCTATCTGTCTGCCATCATCCCAGGACCTCCAGGCCCCCCAGGTGGTGTAATGGTGAGAGACATCAGTGATACCACTGTCCAGCTGAGCTGGAGCCGTGGCTTTGATAACCACAGCCCTATTGCCAGGTATATCATTCAGGCCCGGACCCTGCTCTCCAACAAATGGAAGCAAGCACGTACCAGTAAGTGTCTTTAGGGCAGCAGCTCTGGCATGGCCCATGCTGAAAGGGCTCAGAGGTGTTAGCTCTCTGGCAAGCTCTTGCTCTGTGTAGGCTAGCTGCCACTTGCTCTATTTGTTTTCTTCTCATGTTATTGGATTATATAGATCCTGCAAATATTGAAGGCAATGCAGAGACAGCCCAGGTGGTGAACCTCATTCCTTGGATGGACTATGAGTTTCGAGTCTTAGCAAGTAATATCCTTGGAGTTGGGGAACCAAGTTTACCCTCCAGCAAAATCCGTACCAAAGAAGCAGGTATGTGCAGATACATTCAGAGATAGAGAGAGGAATCAGAGATACCTTTCCCTTTACAGGGGGAAGGCTGGCTTGCATCCTGCCTTTGGCACAAGCAGAGAGTCATCTTGAGGGCTCTATAGGTGATGCCATAACAAAATTTTATGTCATTTTGCCCATTCACATTCCAAAGATAAAGAACTATGACTTTATTAGCATTAGTCATAAAACATTAAACTATTATAATATGTCAGTTCTATGCCAGTTGCAAAAATCAAGACAAGTGCTAGCCTGAAGAACTATATCTTCTGAGCAGTAATGCACATTAATTTCTTTCTAATAAAAGCTCTCCCACATATTCCTGCTTTAGAGCGTGATTTTCATACCCTCTGAGAAATGCTGTCTCCAAATAAACTCATCAAGGGATAAGCCAGTGTTCTAGGCCTGATTTTCAGAAACATCTGAAATACAGCTAAAAGTACAGGAGCCAGCACTTTTGTATACGCTGTCAAAGCCTGGCTACTTCCAGGCCAGGCAGCATCTGTGCTTATCTTCATTGCCAACTTGTGCTGCCTTCTTTTTTGGGGAACCCAACAGCACCTTCCGTGGCACCATCTGGGCTCAGTGGAGGTGGAGGGGCTCCCAACGAGCTTATCATCAACTGGACGGTAGGTCAGCAGCATGGGGCCAGCCATGGGTGCTGGGAGGGGGCTGGGGGAAGAACTCGTGTTGTTCCTTTTGGGAAATCAATGCTGCAGTTACAACTGTGGCGCGTGATTGAGCCAAACGCTGTATTTAGCAGCAGTCCCAAAGGCTCGCTCGTTCCAATGGGATTTGCACAGTCCTGAGAGGACATGCAGGAACAATTTTGTTCACTGTAGACATAAGCGTTCACCCAGACCCAAGGCTCTTCTTTGCTTCTCACCCCCCCACAGCCGATGCTGCGGGACTATCAGAACGGGGACGGCTTTGGCTACATCTTGTCGTTTCGCAAGAAAGGCACCCAGGGGTGGCTTACCGCAAGGGTGCCTCACGCTGAGTCTCTGCACTACGTCTACCGCAACGAGAGCATCGGTCCCTACACCCCGTTCGAAGTGAAAATCAAAGCGTACAACAAGAAGGGGGAGGGACCAGAGAGCCTCACGGCCATCGTGTACTCTGCAGAGGAAGGTAAGGAGGGCCAGCAGCAACCTCGTACCCCCAGGGCTTTGTCCGATCAGATCAACCAGGGTGCCTTCAGCCACCCCCCTGCAGAGCCCTGCCTGTCTGAGAGCGCACCGAGAGGAGGTTCTTTCAGTCAAGGAGCAGCTGATAGTGGTTTCAGCATAAAATTTATCCTCTACTTCAAATACACAGAGATGCTTTTTCCTAAGCACCCCTATGAAGGCTTACCGAGAAGAAATAGCTCCTTGCAGCACACAGCTGCAGGCCTGCTTGTCTTACCGTGTCCCTAAACCCCCTTCCCGTCCTTTGCTCCTTACACATAACACCAGCTGTATGGCCACGGGGTAACGGTCAAGCCTCCGCTTTCAGGATAGTGACGGTGCTGCCCACAGCTAGGAAAAGGATTTTATTCCCTTTTGGTGTCTTTTTCAGAACCGAAAGTGGCTCCTTCCAGAGTTACCGCCAAGGCTGTCCTGTCTTCAGAAATGGATGTGTCCTGGGAGCCTGTTGAGCAGGGAGACAGGACTGGGGTGCTTTTGGGCTACGAGGTAAGAGCCTGCAACGGGAACAAGGGATGCTACAACTCAGATGAAGCCCTCATGGGGCCAGTACTGTTGCTCACAAGAGAGATTAGCAAGAGAGAAATATCCATTTTTTTCTACCTGCCTTTCCACACAGGCTGTTCCTTTGTTCCCAGGCGCGTGCTAAACAAGACACACAAAAACAAACACCAAAGGATCTCCAGCACTGAGACTCACTTGGATGGAGCGGGTCAGCTGTTTGCACATGTCTTTATCCTTTCTAAACCCACTACATCCTTTTCTATTTAGATCCGGTACTGGAAGGATGGTGATAAAGAGGAGGCAGCTGACAGAGTGAGAACAGCAGGACTGGTCACATCTGCTCATGTAACCGGCCTAAACCCCAACACGAAATACCACGTGTCAGTCAGAGCTTACAACCGTGCCGGCACTGGGCCCCCCAGTCCCTCTACCAATACGACTACAACAAAGCCACGTGAGTGAGCCCTGACTGCCCTACGTTTGTGCGTTGTACTGTCCTGGGCAGCTGTGTCCTTCAATGTCAGTTGATCCAATGACCAGCTAACTGATCGGCTTTTACATCTCTGTACTCTAAAGCCAATAAAGCCTAGCTCCAAGAATTTCCCTAGGTCAGAATTGTGGTCTATGTATCACTTTCCTGAGAAGATTTGCGCTCAGAGTCACGGTCGTAAAACAGTATTTTTAGTTCCACACGGAGAAAATATCGTTTGTTACCAATAACACCAGGGGGAGAATATATGTGATTTTCCTTCTTTTCTGTATGATGTTTGCTGGGATACTTTTCTTTAAACCAGTCAATGGTGGTGTCCCCAACCCTCTCAACTAGGCAGAGTGTCCCTGGAGAAAGCTGTAACCTGCAACAACCTTCTCAGTGGTGCCTGACTTACTGAATATCTGTCTTGTTTTGTATCTCTTAGCACCAAGAAGGCCACCTGGCAACATCTCCTGGACTTTTTCTGGATCTACTGTCACCATCAAGTGGGACCCAGTAGTGGCACAAGCAGATGAGTCTGCAGTTACAGGGTACAAGGTACAGGCAGCACATAGCAGACCTTCTCTTATATGTGTCCCCAAGGAAATTCCAGTGAACATACACTCAAACTTGCCTCTTTCAACAGATGCTTTACAGGCAGGATTCCCACTCTGTTCCCACACTATACCTGGCCAGCAAGAGTCGGATTGACATCCCAGTCCCTGAAGACTTCACTCATGCCTTCGTACAGATCAGGGTGACAGGGCCTGGGGGAGATGGAATCCCAGCAGAAGTTCACATCCTCAGAAACAGTGGTATGTATATGTGCTCCTTCCCTGACTATGTACACATCCTATCTATGAATGCTCATTCACAGGATGCTTCACTAGGAAATGAGCTCAGATAAAGTTAATTTTAAGGACTGCTTACTTACCTGTCATCTCCTACCACAGTTCTTGAATATGTAGTGACTCAGTAATATCTCCAGACTTGGCCATCACAGTACCACAAATGCTATTATGTTTTAAAATCTCACTTTCCATTCCAAGAACATGAGGGAACATCCTACCTTAGTGTTTTATGTTGGGTGTCTGGAATTTTTCTTTGGCTCCCTCATGGTCTTCATTTAAAGGATCTTCTAATGCATTCCTCTGCAGCACTGAACCTAGGTTTACTACTTTCAGCTAAAGCCCCAGAGGCCAAGGTACATTCACTAAGAGTAAAATGCTGACTCCATTGAGAAGACTCCACTTGTGGGGCCCTGATCTCATTCCCAAGCCTGACTCAGCAGGTTTCACCTGCTTCAGTGGATAAGTGCTCAGGGCCCACTCCGAAAATCTACTTTAAATATAAGTGTTCCTGAGAGGTTCATCAGTAACAAATGCAACAGGAGCACGGAGGAATCTCAGAGCTAACATTTTACCTACTCTCCCAATTCTTTTTGGAAGAGAACAGTTTGTGCCTGTGCAGCAACACAGTTGTTCCTTCCCTGCTCCTTTCTTTCAGGAACAAGCATGATGGTGGAAGACTCTGTGACCAAGCCAGTGCCACATGCTGTCGTCATTACAACCAACTCTCTAGTAATGTTGGCTGTGATGGGCTACCTGGGGCTCTGATGATTGGCAGTGCGACAAAGGACTCCAGGACACGCTTCCTCCTAAGCTAGTGGGGAACTATCTAGCATTTGGCTATTTCAACGTCAAGTTTGTACCACTGTGGCATTACAGAGAAAGGATTTGACAATATTGTTTTAAGGGAGGAAGGAAGAAACACCTTTTTTTGAAAAATACAAAATTTCGTACAAGACATGGGTCTTTAACCAATCAAAACATTTTTAAAGAAATGAGTAAATCAAAGAAGAATTGTACGTGAATACTGAGAGCCGACTGTCCCATACACTGTATCCAGTAGGTTTTCTGCCTTATGAAGCCATGTACTAAAATAATCAGACTGCTAAACTTGACTTTTTTAAATATGTACAGTGTATTGGGGGGGGGAGGAGGGAGGAAGGAGACTGAAGATTTCAAAGTGATCAGCATGTTTCATAGCAATCTCAATCACAGCCATCTCTAAGGAATTATGGGACAGGAGTCATTTCCCCCGTAATATGAGCCAAATTTTGCAGCAACCAGCCCAAGGAGATAAAGCCACAAGAGAAACTGATCTCTGCTCCATCCTGAAGGAGACAGGTGACTATAGAGTTTAGATTGTGAAAACCTTTTTTATGACACTGGTGTTAACTTGCAATCCCAGCCTGTTGTTGATATCAACTGTGATGCTGTGAGGTACAATGTTCAATGTTACCCATATCCCATATGCTTTTGGGGTGTTTTTGTTACATTGTTTGCTTCTTTCCTTTCTGTTTGGGGAGGAGGGGTAAGAGAAAAGGTGATACTCTTCTAGCACATACCAATTCGGAGAGAAAGCTCCAGCTGATAAAAGAGGTTTCAACATTTTTAACTTCAGTAAGTAGAAAAAGAATCTTAAAGGAGGAAGAAAAGGGAATATTTCATAATTTAAGCAGGAATTAGAGACTCAAGAAAGCCATCACTGAGGCAACAAGGAAAACCCGGGCTCAGGCAAACCCATCGCCCTACTACAAACAGTTCGATCTAGCCAAAATACCAGCCTCAGCTTGGGAATGCAAGACTGAGATCCAACCAAGAAATTAGTCTGTTTTCAGGTGCAAGGCTCACATAGTTAATGTAAATGGGGGGGGGGACTGATACCCCAAAGACGTATGGGGATGTTGAGGTGTACCATTAACTAAAATGGTTAGGGAATAGTTATTGCATATTAAAATCTCTATGTCTCATAGTGAAACAATCAAATGACCAAAGTTAACCAGAAGATGATTTATGGTGCTTGCTAGCTAGTTCCCAGGCTCTTTCAGGGATACTTCCTTGCCTCTGCCTTCCTCCTACACAGCTGACAATACCACTGGCCTAGAAATCTCAATTTCATAGTTATCTAACAAAGAGCTATATTTGGAACTGTGCAAGGGGAAGGGATTGACATGCAGTTTCTATGCTAAATACCAATTCCTTGCCCTGGCCAGCTAGTTCAAGATGCTTCCTACAACTCTTTCCTGGCCACAGATACCCTATCCTGTGATAACTCTAAGGAGTCATGCCACTAAACTTGCAGACTCCAGTGCTCAGGTTTCACTGGTGCAGTCATTGCACATGTTAACAGCAACACAGACATGTTAACTACAGCAAGCAACCTGCAGATAGGAGTACGTGAGCTTGAACCACCACTTGTTTATGAGATGCATCTCATCACCAGTTTACTCCTAGATGTCAGACACAGTTCATGGACAGCTTGCTCTAGCTAATCATTTCAAAACTACTGTCTTGGATGTTAGTGAGCATTTAAGAGCTTAGATGCATAAATCCCTGGCCTCCCAGAGGAGCTATGCCCTATTGTACAGGGATATCTACAGTATCCCATTATAGTCTTGCAGCATCTGCCCTATGCTGGCAGCGAGAAGGTAAATGCACCAGTAGGTTTGCAGTATGTGATGCAAGGCCCCTGTATGACGATGAAGGTGGGCCCCTATGTGTTTAGCAAATAAAAGTCTTACTGAGTCAGAAGAGGAAAAATAAACTTCAGGAAAAAGTCTAGATATTTAGAGTATAACTGCAGGGAAAAGAAAGAGCACTTCATGGCTTCCCTTACAAACAATTCCTGGGATAAAGTGAAAAAAAGGTAGCAGCTCCCACTGATACAAGGCAGATTGAGGCAGGCAGCAAAGGGAGGGACCCGTCAGCCCCCCAGACCTTGTCCATAGCTACTTCCATGTTACTCTGCAGCTCCACCACAAATTACCCCCTCGGTCCCTCTAGCAAGTTGTAACACTTCTTTATGAATAATGTCTAAATATAAATTATATTTTTGTATGATTTAAGTTTTTGAAGATTTTAAGATATTTTTATTGATGTTTGGAAGCTTTTTTGGCAAAATATTTTATGTTGTTAACAATTCAGCATTTTTGTTATCTCGTCACCTCAGTCTTGCTGGGCCTTCAACCTTTCTACCGCAAAAGATAAGATAAAAGGAAAACTAGGAATTCAGTGTTATCTCAAAACATAGCAAATTAGGGCTTAGACAACAGTTACCTGATCAATATGCAGAACTAGCACTAGCCACGATAATAACATTTAGGAGGCATAATCTGTCTGGAGCTATGGAGCTTCAAAGCACTGCTGGATGACTCTTGCAGCAGCCCTGCAGAAGCACGGATCCTATCTGGCCGAGGAGGAGACAAAAGCAGAGGGATAAAATGATGTGCCTGAAAAGCCATCTGAACTGAGATGCAAAAGCTAGAATCAGCCCAGGTCGGATCCTGCTGAGTACTCTGCAGAGCGGGACCAGCAGATAACTCCCCGGTACTGAAAAGCCCGCTGCACTCCTCGGGAAGGGCCACTGCTCAGGAGGGAGCTGCTCTGGCGTGCTGCGCACACGCCCGGCTTTGCTGCAGTCACGTTTGTTATGGTTTCAAGCACAGACTCTACACGAGGCCACCTATGACAGCCCCACCGCGTGTCATCAGCCCCGTCCAGAAGCTGAATCGCCTGCTTTCCCAGGGAGCTCCCGCAAGAGAACAAAGTTAAATTTGAGTTTCTCCTGTGAGATTCAAGGACTGAGATTCAGCATCCATCTAGGTCTAACAACGCAGGCTATGCAACGTCTCTTACATAAACACGGCTCTCAACAGATGCTTCCAAATGTGTCTGGCAATACTAGTGGCTACATTCATTTCATTCAACTTTACAGTGTCGGAAAGCAAGACACTCTAAAACAACATGGTGAACACAGTACCTAAGCGCTGCAGTGCTACTGGGTTTTTAATAGCAGCAACTTGTAATCTAGGAAAGTTAATGCATTTTGCATACATTTCTTTGTTCAACTAGATCGCAGGCACATTTTATGTGAAGTGAGAAATTACATGAGTTGGATTTCAAATGTTCCAGTTAGCATTGCTCATTGCAAATGTTCTTGCAAGTGGGGTACTTCAAATATTCTAGTATGTAAAATACATGGACAACATTCTCTAAAACCTTCAAGTGACTTACAAGTAGATCCCCTTGAAAGTTAAATGGCTTCAATTTGAATTCAAGGTATTCCTCTTCTTTGAAAAGATAAAATGGTATGTTTGATATTCAGCAGCATCATCAATACATATTTTAAACCAAAACACTGCTTAGTTTTGCAGCATTTTAAGTATTATGCATGCACACAAAAAGATACACATGTTGACTCTATCTACAGCTCCAAACAACTACTTCACCATTCTCGGCCTCAGTTTCCCTTTCTGAAAACGCACAAGCTGGTTGTTATGTATTTACGTGTGCAGTTTGAAAGCATCAGTTTATTCACACTGTCGTCAAAGGTGCGACATGCCAAATATCAGAGTTCGTTTAAACTATCTCAGGCACCAGAGACAGTGCACCCACAGCAGTGCAGACCGCAGCAAGGCTGAGCAGCCCCCGCACGAGTCCCTGGACGAGGACAAGCCTGCCCTCATCCCTGTGCGTTCTCTGCCACCTGGTTGTAAGTGCCCAGCTTGGCTAAGTCGCGGCTCTGTTGACATAAATGAGTATCATCAAAAAGAAGTCTTGAAACAAGCATACGGGCAACAGGCAGTCTCTGCCCCACAGGCTTCCGGTAATTTGTTGGGGTGGTGGGGGGAGGATTCATTGATACTAAGGAGCTGCAGAGCAGAAAAGATAGGGGCACGCTATAAAATACTACAGGTAAGCACAAGGCAATATCGTGGGTGAAGGCTACAGTATGTCGGGGAAGGAGGAGGGCAGTAAAGATCTTCCACTTTGAACACTGGTATATGAGAAGGACCAAGTTCAGGCCAGAGGGTTACAGGCTAAATAACCCACTCCAGATCTGGCAGCTCTGTTTTAGCATGCAGACAGCTACATTAAGATGAAGCCTGCTTTGCCTTAGGCAGTCCATCTTTCTGTGTTATTTGCCAGGGGGTTAGATCACACCCACAGATTTACAGGATTTTCAGTAAGGCAGCCAAGGCAGCATCTGTAGCTATTTGAACTTTATTTGACTACATAAATCTATATGGAAAGCTCACGGCTCTATATGTACACACCTTTTGGCACACAGAGCGAGCCACTAACAGGGAGGAAAGGATATGGGAGAAGCAGATTGTGAAGCTGGTCAGAGCTTCCTAAAGTGCAGCAGAGGAGTTAAAAGGAAAGATGTTTAAACCGGGGTGGGGGGCACCCTTAGATTTCAAACATCTTAACAGAGTTTGTTGGATTTACACTATTGCACTAAGCTGCAAATCAATTTCCTGCCTTGTTAAGAAACCCCTAAATTTAATTGGTTTGAGTGTTTGCTTTAGGGATTAAGTTACAGGAACTGGAGTTAACACTAACGGTTTCTGCCCCAGCGTTGCACTGGTTCACTAAGGATAGTTATCCCAGGGTCCACCTCACTGCCTGCAGTAATACCAACCTCAAAAGGGTGCTGTAAGGAGTAAGCAACAAGGGTGAAGTGTTTTGAGACTCTCAAACAAGAGACCATACACTCTTACTCGTATTTAACACGACATCTTCCACCTTACACCACCGAACTTTCACACTGAACATTGTTTTTTCTAGTTTTAGGTCACCTGGGTTAAAGTCTGCAGTCAACTGCAGGGGTTTGAATCAGGAATATCTCAGATTTACACCAGGGCAGACTAAGTGCTCTGTCCTGAATAGGAGATGCTCTCACAGCTTTGCCCAACAAATCAACTGGATAATGCAGGCGTCACGTTGGGCTAATGCCTTGGGCAGAGCGGGGTCTCTAAATCCCCTCTGCACTAAACCTGCAAAGCTTTCCCTCACCCACATAAACCTTCTGCTGTGAATATTTTGCTCAAACTTTACTACACAGGAACAGGACAGGGCTTTTTTTCAATAATTTTGTTGTACACTATTTTTTTAAGAAAAGCAAACAGGAAACATTGTAAACATACTGTATTTACTGTAATTACAGTTATTTATTGGCTACAGTAGCACGCATTCATAAATAAAGATCCTGAGACTTTAGACAATTACTGGAGTCTGGAGTACTTCTGTCCAGCTTAAACCCAATTAGCGCCTGCTTGCTCAGGAGTCCTCCCAGCCCAGAACTACATTTTTCCTCCTGACTGCCAATTGCACATGTTAACATAATCTGAGAAAACTCAGATTGGAAATTTCATGCAGCTTATTAGCAGAAAGGGTAATTGATTGTTGGAACAGCTTGCCAAGAAGCTTCATCATCAAGCACAGGTTTTACATCAAGACTGGGAGTCTTTCAGAAAAGCTATCTGCTGGATCACCCACAAGCTATCGTGCTTGCAAAGGTTCGCTTATGTGGAAGAAAATCATTCCCTTCACTGAAAGAAGTATTGCCCCAAATCATCTGGCCTCTGTTATCAGATTAATTCACCACAGTCACACCTTCTGGCCTTAAAAAAGCTATTTAACTTCCTTCCACCTTCAGGAAGGATGTCAGGAGACCAACCAGAGTAACCATTCGAGGTAGAGCCCTTACGGGTCTCCACTGGAGTTAAACTGAAGCCAGATGCAACTGTAACGTGGAAAATGGACAGAGAAGCAAAAGGGGTTCAGCAGCACTGGGCCATGGTGAATGTCGTCCAAGCCCCTTCCCACAGCCCACCCCAGATGCATTCCCTTGTATGCAGCCTGTAAAACATACTATACTTGGCCAATTCTATTTACTAAAACTCTATAAATCAGCTCACAAGTAAAAATGCATTTTATAGTACCACATCACATCACTAAGCCTCATCTCAACAAAAGCAAAAGGGTCACTTTCTGCTAAAATACCATGAAATCCCCCAAATACTCTTTTAGAATTTGGATTGTTAAATTCCAGCTCTGAGCTGTCCCACGGGGATTTCAAGGACCGTGCTGCGGCGGGTCGCTGTCGCCGTCCTCCTGGCGCAGAGCAGCCCCAAGCAGAGCCGCGCGGGAGACCCACTCCGACCCAGGCAGGTATCTGGTTGCCACTCGAGCACTCCCCACGTCCGGGCCTCCAGGTGCTATCCCAGCGTTGGCTGCAAAGCAGACCGGGGAAAGGGAAACGGGCCCCGAGAGAGCAGGCCCAGGCATGCTGGAGCCCCCTCGCAGGCCACGGCCCCTCTGCCCCTCTTTGTGCCGGGCTGTGGGCTCAGCCACAGCTCACCACCGCCGTTAATTAGCTCTGGGATTTACACAGCGACGGGGCTTTGCAAAGGCAAGAGAAGCATCATTACAGGAACCAGCAGGGATCAGCCGGGACTCAGATGAATTACTCCCCCGCGCACCCCCTGCTAGGGCACTTCTGCTTCCTCAAGAACCATCATTAGGTGCCAGTGCACATGATGCAATTTAAGCAGACAAACGTATTGCTTCCGACAAACAGGCGGGTCCTACTAGGAACACACATGCGGCCCCGCGCAGCAAGCACGCCGGGAAGCCACGGGTGCTGCGGAACGATGATTCGCATTTCACAGGCGGGCTGCAAGGCATCGCTCACCCGCACCCATCCTGGCTTTTCCAAGGGAGAGGGCCAGGACAAGCTGAACATCGTAAGTCCGCACGAGCTCAGCTGCATTTAAGAACTAACAACGGTTTATCTGGGATTCTCTGTGTATTTCAAGCAAAGGCTTCCTACACAAATTTCAGGTATTAAGGCTGAAACTGTGAGTACTAATTGTGGTATTTCAGCATCCTAACATGTATTTTCCTACACAGATACCAAGAGGAAATAATTAGCTAGCTTTCTGCGAAACTTAAAACATTTCAGAATAAGGTTCAAATTAATATGAGTTTGGGGCTTTTCTTAGAGGAGGAGGGTGTCTGAACTGGTTTACTGTTCCTTTGTTTAAAGTCACAAAAAAAAAGACAGTTCAAGCAAATCCCTTAAAAGCAGCATCAAAACAAAACATTTCAAGAATTAAAACAATTCTACTCCATGGCTAATGCTTTGTGCTCCAGCTGAAAAAACATCCTCCTCATTGTCTCCATAGTCATTTTAAAGTATTTCTTGTTTTTAGGTTTCACGTTGTCCAGTCCGACAGTGTTTGCTGCCCACACAACAACGCCTGCTGCTTGCCGGCTCCCCAGCCAGGACCCGAGCACAGAGATTTCACCAAGCACTTTCTATACAACTGTCACTTCATTTGCAAATACCAAATGGGCAAGCAAAGGATTTACACTGATCCAGTGCCCTTGTCACAAAACAGACGTAAAGAGACAAAATAAATCAGACCTTCCTTGGAACTCAAAAGCTATCAAGTAGAAACAGGCTGTTTGCACAAAGAGCAAACAGGTTTAGACAAACTGGCCTGGGGACTGGTCCTGGGGTTAATGAACGATCCCTCTCCCTCAGAAAGATAAACATGGGCAGGTTTTTTAAACCTAAGAAACAGAGAAAGGAGCAGATGCTCATTTGAATGAGCTCAGAAGCTGGGACAAACTGAGAGAGAGATCTCAAACCGGGCTTGTAACACCCGCAGAGCCAGCTTCATTCCTGGGAAACGCACAACGAAAGCTTCGGGAAAGGGGAACAGCTTGGGAATGATCTTTCTTCTCTTCTTTTGGGCCCAAATCAAGGTACAAGTAAATTACCTCTGTGAGTAAATCTTTAAAGTCACGTATGTAAAAGACGTTTCTTCACACTTTGAAAGTGCCCTGGGTTTTCCTCGTTTCATATCAAAAGATGAGAATGGACTTGGCTGATGCAAGTGGTTGTTCAGAAAAGCAATACAACCTCAGCTTTTCATAAAACTCCTACTCAAAAAATAAGCAGTTGATCTTGTTAATTCTGTGGACAACAAAGGGCAAAGCAAAGCAATGTTCACAGCATCAGGGACCGTGGAGTGACAGCACCTTTACCACTCTGCACAAATCTTTGCTACTGTTGTTTTTGTTTTCCCCTTCTGCTATTTACTTCTGTCCTATCATTTTGAGGGGTTTCTACATACCAGGAAAGCTAGATTTTCAAAAACATTCAGAATGTAATATTTAAAAACTTGAACAATTGTATTTTACTGCCTAAAATGAATTTGGCCCTTATTGGCATTCAGTTGCTGTTCAATAGTGTTGATTTATTAACCCTCACTGAAGCCAAAGTCAAAATTCTCGCTAAAGAAGAAACCTCAAACCAGACAAAGCACAGCAAGGAGTTGTTCTGTTTACTGCTAAATAGCTCTGGTCTAAAGGCTCTAATCAAACTAAGTCATAGGAACAAATCAACAACTATCTGAACTAAGCACAAAAAAAGCTCAGAACAGCCTACATTTGATTCAGCACATTCTAATTTAGAGTTAATTAAAACATTCTTGCTTAGGATTAGTTCTACAATAGCAAATCTGTTTTTCTATACTTGATGGCCTAAGATGACACAATGACACATGACCTGAAATAATACTCAGCATCGTTGCTTTGCACACGTGTTTGCAGGCCTAAGCTGGCATCACTAGAGATAGACAACAAATGCACATATTCATGCAGTATTTTGCGGTAGAAGTCACTGCCAAAAAGCTGCAATTTCCTGGGGGAAATGCAGGGTAGAAGAAAGGCAAAACATCAATAGCTGCTTAATGCATCTGTGCTGAGACTTGCCCTGGGCTTAAATCAGCCTTACTGCAAGCAGGGGGTAGCCTGGATAGCTGTGCCCTGCATCCACGCAGCCTCAGGCCCTCCCTGCTGGACTCCCTTTGGCAGAGAAAAGGGGCGAGAGGAAAGGGGAGACTGCCCTCTGAATTCCTCTGTTTTTCAAATGAATCGCTCTTCGGACTTGGAAGGAAATACTCATTGGCAAGGCACTGCCCTCAGAACAGTGTGGAGCAGGTCCAACACTGTCCTGGGGAAGTGGAGTGCATTACATAGTCTGTAGTTAGGCATTCATGTGCATTTCTTAGCCATAAAGCAGTGTATTTCACACTTTACCTCCTAAAAATCTCTATGGGAGACATGTAAATGCAAATATCTGGCTTGCGATCAGCCTCCAAAGCAGTCTGAGCACTACCAATGAGGACTTGATTGCTGGTGCATTCGCCAGCACAGATGCTGCTTTCACTGTCTATTATTTTGTAAAATGCCTTGAAATACGAGACTAGGAAAGGTGCTTCATAAAAGCAAAGGTCATTGAAGAAAGTTACCCCATTTCTAGTTACTTCCTCTGTCCTGAGTGGGGCTTAGGAATGTCTGCAGTAATCCAGATACTAAACAAATGGGCCAAAGGGAGAAGAAAAGCAGCATGTGAGAAGAAGGAAGGGTGCTGGGGAAAGCAGGGAACAAGAACACAACAGAGAGCTGCATTGTTCAAAGTATTTCAGCAAACCACTGAACTGCTTCAAGAAACTGCAGGTAAATGAACAGATCAATGTGCAGAGGAAGGAAAAGTCAGGCAGCCACATCTTGTTGCAAAAGAAGCATACGAGGTTTGTTTTCCTCTTTTTTGCTATTCAAATTCCAGCACTTAAGGCAATCTAGTTATTCAATTTAGATAAGCTTCAGTAGCTAACAGCAGTCTAAACAGCTGCCCATGCTCTTCCATTCTGTTATTACCTCTTTCTTTCAAAGTGATAATGCCATTAGCAAATTGACTTCCTCCCTCCTGCAATCTGTCTGGCTTTAGTATGTACAGTACTAATGGCTTCCTGATACTTAGGGTCATCTGCAGGCAGCAGCAGTTTGTACCAGTAAATATCCCCAGCTGGGAGTCTGCAGCAAGCAGGGCTCGCGTACAGTCGCCCCGAGATCCAATCCTGCAGCAACAATTGGAGGCAACAATTTAGGCACCATAAAACCAACTCAGAGCAGAAAAAGACATGTTTTTCCACAGATTGGCTGCTTAGGTTGGGGTGAACAGTTACGACAGCCAAGGAAAAACACAAATTACAGGAAAAGACAGAAAGAAATGTAGAGGTGGAGAGAGAACGCTGTTTCAGGGGATCCTTGCTTCAGCTGCTTTCACTGACCTCCCTGTGCAGCTCCTACCTCCCCTGTTCCCCTTCTGTAACTTTTCCACAGTTCAGACTGCTTCCCCCTTCCTTCCTCCTCCCACTGGCCTGCTGAAATAAACGCTAGAAAGCATGTTTTAGGCTGTTATAAAACATGAGCACAGACAAGGCAAGTGCCACTTCAAACAGGAGCTAGGTGAATAAAAGACCTGTTTTCATCTTTTCTGATAGCAGGAACCATACTCTACAACACTGTCATCCCACCTTAAAATAAACATTAAAAAATATATTAACCCTTCCCACTCCAGGCATCTGTCTCCCCCCTGGCAAAAAGGGAAGGATACGATTGTTTGTAAAGGAACTGGAAATTCAGTTTGTTGATTTTAACCATTAGCTCCCAAACCAAGCATATGTCTGCTCCCACTACTGGGGAAGCACAGAGGGAATGCTGCATCCTGGCCCAGACAGGGCAGGAGGAGGTCACATTCCACCCAGGAAAGCAGACAGGAGAGCAGGCAGCAAGTACGCCTGCTGACAACATCTTCTTTTCTCCTGTGGTACCTCGAAGTTACAAAGTTCAGTTGCCCATTTCTTCATATTCAGTAGGCAAAAAGAGCCCTGTATATCAGGTGTGTGGACAGTGCCTACTTCAGTCTTCATTGAATATTGCATTCTTGCCTATGTATAGTAAAAAGGGTACATGCCCTTTGCATATTCTGGGATGCATGCTAGAAGCACCAGCCACAAAGCAGCTCTTTGACAGAAGAGATGTGGACTGGATAAACGCAGTCCGGCACACGGCAGGCTCCCTGAGAAGCCTGAAGTCCAGGCTGCCTGTCAAAGGCTGCGGGAAGAGGAGAATTCCTTGGGGGTGGTAAGAGTTTCTAGGGGGAGATGATGAGATGGAACAAAACGAAACAAACAAACAACAACAAAAAAAAGCCAGATCTCACACGCAGAGTTAACTCGAACTCCAAGCAAAAGGCTACATCAACATGTTCCACCCTGCTTTAAAAAGGCTTGCAAAATTTTTACTTCAGTTGATTAGGAATAAGTTTTAAAATAAAGTAAGCCAGTTAACCTAAAGCAGGTATCAAAAGGGCAATTTAACAGTAAACCAGTGCAAAACACATGCAGTTTACTGTAATGATTTTTTCATAGAAATCTCATAAGCACCTTAGAAATACAGATATGATCTCATCTCTGCAGCAGAATGAGGAAGTTATTAAAAGCCCTACCTACATCAACCTCTTTCTTAAATTAGGGAGAGGTTTCTGAGCCTCCCAGCAATTAATTCTCACAGTTATTCTGGAGTAGTCAGCAGCTTTGGGGATGGGGGAGCTCTTTCACAAGGAGAGGGAATTCTGCATTGAAAAAAAAAAAAGGTGAGATTAGAAAGCATGAATGGACTATTTCGTAACGCATTTCTATTTTAACCAGGTCAATGGAAAAGATATTTCCCATGCCAGTTCACAGGAGGTTTTAGAAATTCTCCAAAGCACAGAGGAGCAGATCACACCGGAGGTGCACAAACCTTCCCAGACATTTGATGCTGCAACCCAGTCTCAGTCCAGAGGGGAGGATGCGCAATGCCCCAAGGAGGAAAACTGCACCCCCTCAGATTTTAATCTCTGCCTAGATGCATAGGTACAACTCATTGCTTTAGATAAAGAAATGTCTCCTAAAACATCTCCTAATTTAAAATACAGTGGCTATACTGAAACTCACTTGAGCTACACTGTAATACAGATGAAGTACAGTAGGAAAAGCAATGTCTCTTGCGTTGATTTTCCAGATGTTTACCATCTCGAATGGATCCTGTTACACTTCCTAATACCATGCTGGTTTTACACATAGTACATGCTTACTGACGGGCTACTGATGGACAGGTTCGAGCACAGCAAGCAAAGTGCAGGATCAACCAACATCTCCCCAAGCTGGACTTCTACTCTGCTGCACTTACCAACCTTAAATCAGCCAGCTTTAGCTTTCACCTAGCTACTGGTTAGCAGGTTTGGTCACTCATTTAGTAAAAGAATATGATCTTTAGTATACAGAAGAGCAGATCCAGCCCCTCTCTCAGGGCTGTGGCAGAATAAATCTGTTTCTGTTGGTTTCTCCATAGGTCTGTCTTTAATTATTTGCTGCCACAGGATTGCAACAGTGATAATGAATCTAGTTACCCACTTCAGGACCCCAGCACCACAGTAAAAAGACAAAAAGTTGAACTACAAGGTATTCCATCTTTTTTTTTGCTTCCACATCTGCTGAAAATCATTTTCAGTCACCTCAGCCTTGCACCAAGTTAGATCTGCTATGCCTGGATTGAGTGTTCCCTGCTCTCATTATATTTCTCCCTTTCAGGCATTAGCCCTCATTCATCGAGATGATCTAAGCTCCATCAGCTGCTATTCCATCCCTGCAGCTCTCTCCAGTGTCTCTGAGAGCTTGGTGAGCCCATACCTCAGTCTGTTCACAGCAGTGTGCGAACAGCTGAAGGCAAGAGAGAAATCCTGCCATTGCATATGCTTGGAGAATGCTTAGAGAGATGATTCATACTTAGCCAGAGGGGGTTAGCCCAGCTAACAGCTTGCGGATGTTTGTTTTTAGGCAGAAGGTGGAAGCAGTAAAGGCAAAGAAGAAAAACAGGCATTTCTGCTCCATCCTGAGTGGGACAGCAGACTTGGCTTTACTGATACCAGTGCTCAGCCAGATGAGAATTCAGAGCAGTAAATCAGAATCAGCTTCCTGGTCACCAACACACATCACTGCTGACGCAGAACAGGTTAGAATTCCTTATCGTGCATGTCACTACAGGAGCTACAAGAGCTTGCTGCAGGAAAAGGCTGCTATAGAGTGTCTAAGGGACCAGGCTAGAGTGTCAGGAAAACCAAAGCAATAAAATGAAAGCCCAGAGGGCATAGTAGGAGATAATGGGAACAGATGGTGGCTGCCACGTGGAAGGAGCAAGCAGTCCTCGAAGGAGCAACACAACAACTGGCTACTAAAAGACAGGGTCTTGCAAATCACAGAAAGCAATGGGATGACCACAGATGAGGATGCCCTTAGTGAGTTAAAGAGTGGGAGATACTGGAGTAAGGCTCAAAGAAATCAGCATATGCTTCCAGCCAAGGAACAGAAACAGAGAAAAGAGTTTAAGATGCAGAGCCAGAGGGAGCAGATGAGTGAAGGGAAAGTCAGCACTGAGTGTAGAAGAAAATTCAGTATTGTTGAGCTGAGCCAGAAGAAATTGATGAAGAACAGAAGCAAAAAAATTTTGGACAACCAGATCATCATCCAGGAGCTTCTGACCCATGGGACCAGCTCACGGAATGGAAGAATATACAGTCCCTTGCTGTCTGTCACAACAAGCGTAGCAACCCACGGACTGCTCCCTGAGGAGCTAGCGGGCTCAGGAAGGAAGAGTCCATCTTTCCAAAGACTCCCACCCACGCTACTCAGGGTATCTTCAGTTCTACGTAAACACAGCTGGACCATCAGAAAACATGCACAGAAGAGGCATCTTCCTCTGCCACTGCAGAGTGGTCCCCCTCAAGTTCACAAACTTCTGCCACTTACTTGTGCCCATTAAAGTTTCCCTGCAGAAACAGGAGATTCACTAGAACTACAATAGGGAATTCAGGCCTGACAGCAGGCTTATTTCTCCACTCAAAAGTAGTTAGAGAACCCCAGGGCCACAGACTATTGTCCTAAATGCTTGTTATGCGCTTAACTGTACATTAAGATTTGGCTCACTACACTTCAATCTGTTCTTTAAAAGGTGCCCAACAGATAAGGTATTTACTTGTATACTTATTTCTTTCTACATTAAAGCATTATACTTGTTCTGATTTTTTTTAAAAGTATGTGTAGTATGCTTCAATCATAAATATTAGAGCTGTATCATTATTTTCCCCAGAACTGGATGTGCTATACATTCTTGTACTTCATTTCATGGAGAAAAAGAAATAAAAAGAACAGAAAAAGAAATAAAAAGAACAGAAAAAGAAATAAAAAGGAAGATACTTAGTAAATATAGTTGTTTACTGTAAAATAGAGACAGAAACTAGAGAGAACACACCTAATAGGTCCCTCTGTGAATTTGGCTACCAAGGACAGCTGCACTCCCTGAGTTGCTGCATGTTTTATACTTATTAACATTAGAAGAAATGAAAAATCCATAGACTAAATGAACTCGTTCCCTTCCTTCCCCTCTAAGATTTTACGGAACAGCTCAGTTCTGAGTTGCCATAAAAGCATCCAGGCATATTCCTAAGCAGTGGTGCTTGAAGATTTGCTTGTGCTATGCATCCTGCTTCACTATTCTAAACTACACAGAGTTTACCTTACAGTTACCTTACATTTATCCAGGCTCCAGTAGAGAACTTTAAACATCTATAGAGAAAGCAGGCAGTGGTGTTCCACCCATGGTCCTCACATTCCCAACTGCTGAGACTGGACCACTTGGATTTGATAGACAGGACAGAAGGCAGGCAGGAAACCTGGTGTCTACGCCCAGCTTGAAGAAGCCCTCACTTCTCTGCATGTCTTGCTGGACAAACATCACCTACTGAAATGGGTAATCTGCGTCAACTCACATCACCACAGAGGCCTGCACAAGGCAGAAGAAATTTGAAAAAAAAATATAACAAAAACCCAAAATAGGATCCCAAAGTATTAGCATTAAAAAAAGAGAGAGAGAGAGAGAATAAAGACCAGTTAGAGCAGTACAATAAAACAGTGGCAAGCAGTGGGCAATTTTCTGTGGCTGCCAGTGTCCCCTAACTCCTGTCTGGATCACTACAGGAGTACCAACACATTAACCATCCTTTCGCACAGTGTAGAGGTTGACTGCCTTGCCCTGTCTGGAAGTATTATCAACACTACACCACTAGGACTCAAGCTCTGGCTCCACAATCCAGTGCTAACTCACCAATTTTATTTCACCTGTTACCACACTTGTGAAGCTTAATAAAGCATGTCAGCCAGAAAAAATACCATGAAATACCGCATGAATATTGTTATTCATATGTTACAGTAAACAAGACAGGGCCAAGAAATTGCATTAAAACTGAATTCATTTCTCTGTAGCATTGCTTCTCCAAATCTTCCGCAAAAAGTAGAGAGCTATGCTCACCAAGACACCACCTATCACCCCACTTCCAACTCCTATCATGGGCTCCTTCAATAATTTACTCTTCCAAGAGCTCTGCTGCTGTCGTATTTCTATGTGGGTGATGTTTTGTTTGTTTCCTTCCTCTTCATTTTCCGCTATTTTCTGCTCCAAAGTCAAGGATTTTTGAAAGTTCAGATCCACTAAGTCACTTCGGATCACTCTGACCCCAAAGTAGATCCTCTTGATGACTTTGAACGTCTTCGTCAGCTGCACATCACATCGGTAAGTCCCTGCATCACTCTCTCTGGTAGGGGAAAGTCTGATGACAGAGTCAGCATTTTTGAACGGTTTGAACAGTACATCATTTGTCGTGATGAGGCCTCGGGCAAGCCTCCACGTGTAAATATAGGCTTGGCTATCAATGCCAGTCGCATCTGAGCTCAGGCAGCTGATCTCAAATGGTTTGCCCACAGGGACTGTGAAGTGGAGTAAGCCACAAATCCAGCTGGTCAGGCAGTCCGACCTGCGTAAGGAACAATTCCTCCTCTCTCCGCCGGGAGTGATCTCACACATCTCCTCCACTTTGAAGCCCAGCCCACAGGTCACACTGCAGGATGTGGTGTTGACCAAGACTTTAGCTACAACTGACTTTAGCTCTGCTGGGATAGTAACGTTTTTATAGGAAGCTATCAAAGGCAGATAGAAAGCACGGGCTAATATCCCAAGGATGAGGCTGTTTTCTAAGGTCGTCATATCAAGGTTGTCAATTAGATATCCTACCTTCGAAAGCCATACAAATTCAGCAGTCAAACAAATACAGATCATTCTTTGCAAACATTCAAACTAAATTTTTCTGAAATTTCACCAGCATCATCTTCACGACCTAATGCTTCCATTAGGAAAAATCCTCCAACATGATAGGCTGGAAGTATAACACTGCTAAAGAAAATGCAACATATTACTATGTCAGTCAGCATGTAAACCATGAATTCCAGTTCCTATAGTAGGGTAACAGCATGTTTTAATCCATTATATTCCAGGAACTGACAATTTATAAAAGATGAATCATAGAATCATAGAACCAGTAAGGTTGAAAGGGACCTCTGGAGATCATCTAGTCCAACCCCTCTGCTCAGCAGGGTCACCTAGAGCATGTTAGACAGGGTTGCATCCAGGAGGGCCTTGAACATCTCCAGAGAAGGAGACTCCACAACCTCTCTGGACAACCTGTGCCAGTGCTCTTTCACTCTCTCAGTGAAGAAATTCCCCCTCAGGTTCAGGCAGAACTTCCTGTGGTTCAATTTCTGCCCATTGCCTCTTGCCCTGTCACATGGGACAACTGAAAAGAGTTTGTCCCCATCCCCTTGACACCCTCCTTTAGTCTCTGTAAGATTTTACATGTTATTTTAGAAGATTTCCTCCTGTAAAGTAGTCATGTTCCAGTTTAATTTTCCCACCAAACTAAAAATGAGATGGGTAATCATTACGGGAACTTTTAATGTAACATTGTCAGCACAAGGAAATCATAACTACTTACACAATACCTGTACAGTTCTGTCCTATGTTTGCATATCCCAAAAACGAAAGTACTCCCCAAATTACCAAGATCACAAAAACAAGATTTTGACTTCAGTGCCATCAGACTGCCTAGAGATCAAAGGCAAAACGAAGAATATGTTATCACTGATGATTTCCATATCTATGCAGGCCTCAGGCAAGTCCCTTGCGTCTCTGTGAGCCCACGTTCCCCAGGAAAGCGGTGCTGATGTCACAGACCAGAACACGGCCAAAAAACTCCTTACGTGACCCCGGAGAAAAGAACACCCAGAACTCCCAAAGCCTGCAGCCAAACTAGGGCCTCCGAGATGAGGACGTCAGCATAGAAGTGTGTTATTAGGCTCCTGACACTCAGCCTTTCTGCGGCAAAAGGGAGTCAACGGCATTGACCTCACGGCATCGCTTAAAGGAGCTGCGAGCTTATGTCCCGCGCTCTGCACCTAGCGCAGCGACTGACTCCACAGGGCCATTCTCAGAGCCACAACCCTTAGGTTCCCACTGATGTATTGATGTATTTGTAAAACAGTAACCACTTGTATGCTGCCATTGCTGTAGAATGAATGAAGAGAAACTTCCTAATATAATTTACTAAGTACTCAAGTGTCTCAAAAGAATAATGCACTACAAAAAGTTCTTTATATATATATATATATATATAAAATAAGGGCTTCTGAAGATATATTTATTTTTCACATTCAATCCCAACATTCAACAGTAACGTACTCTACACCCAGCACACTTTGTGTTCAGTTCTTCTTTTACCATGTCTTGTCTCAGTTTCTGGGTTGCACTCAGGTATACAGGACTTTTACTGTACTAGAGATTTACTCCTGTCTATTGAGGAATGTCATCAAGCAAACGCCGCACTATAAAAGACACCCCAGTTGCAGTGAAAGCGCTCTATTTTTGTGTTTGCACTGTGGCTGTACTGTAGGATTCCTAGACATTATCACAACATAAACAATCACTGATATATGGAAAAGCCAAGACTTGCCCATCAACTTTAGGAAATAAAACATACCTCTTTATTTACAAACACAAGAACTAACATCACTGCTATATACTACCGACAAGCCTGTATCTGACAAATATTGTACAAAACTACAGATATCAAAAAATAAAAGATGGAAGGAAATAAACCAAGGACATATACACTGTACAGAGAAGTTTTAACAGAAGTGAAAGCTGGAGCCTGTGGCAACTTGTACGCTTAAAAGAATCTTGAGAACCATTGCCTGTGCATCTTTAAAGCTTAGATTGGGCTCAGACACACCACAAATGGATGGATTTGACATTAACAGTGTTCCACAAAGTTGTGAGTTGTCCTAGAAGCAAAAAGGACAAGGAAGACTAACATCATTCACCACAGGAATTAATTTCATCAAAAGAAGCAGGCCACTGTACCAAAGCCATAAATGAAAATATTTTTTTAAAAAAGTTCTGATTTAAAATGTCTGCTCTCTTTCCATATTTAAATCTCATGCAACTACTGTATATGTACAACTGCAAATTAATAAATATCTTTATGACTCTTCTTCTTGGCTGCAGCAGGATATTTTGAAAAATTAAACATACAGTCGTAATTTATATAATTATGTCTGGGAAAAATTTGAAAGTAATTGCCTGGGAACTACAAAAACATCTACAAATCAAGGGGCATTAAAGAACAGAGATCTTCTTTTAACAGGCTTTTGGTTCAGTACGTACGGGATCGAGAAATTGTCTCTTTCCATTTCCAGAAGGAAAACGTTACACAGGTTATTGAGAGAAAAAAAAATCAAAGCACTGTTGGGAATAAGCTGCTAGCAGTCATCTTTCATCTATTCTTGATCCGCAAGTGTAAAGAAAATAAGCGTTTTAAAAACTCAAGATCTGTATGTTGTTTTATACTCAGGCTGTTATTCTCATCTTTTTCAAGTCTTAGATGAGAAGCTGGAAAACTACTGTTTGAACTAGGATAAATATTGGCTCTGTTTCTTCTCTAACTGCCAGCACACATCAGCTAAGGAGGAAACCAGTTACTTCTAGTAGAGCACATAACAGGAAAGAGACAGAATAAAACATCTGCAAGACAGAAAGAAAGTGCCAGCACAACCTTTCATATTACTGTCTAGAAGACAGTCTATATAAACTTTGAGTCTTTCATCTAGAGCTACTTTCTCTTGTTCATTTTCCCAAAAGCAGATTCATCCTTCTTGTCTAAAATAGTCACAATATTACAATTTATTCTTTGTAGACTTCAGAGGGTGTCCTGATTCTTCACGAAATCTCTATCCACTTAAGATTAAATCAAACCTGGCGCATAATCAGCAGCAGTGTTTCACTGGGCATGTCAGCATAGCAGACATCACACTGAGCTAACAGAAAAGCTGATAAGGTAATGCAGCTGGTATAGAAGGAGCACAATTACAACTCACTGAAATGAAAACTAACAGCAAAGAAATGGAAGTTTGGAGGATATACAATCATACAGCATCGGGAATAAAAACACACTTTGGGTATTCTTCCATCCAGGAACAAAAAATGCTTAGAAGTCAATGGTTGAGAAGCTCTGGAGTGGCAGTGTTGGGTACCAGCTCATTTTAGAAAGAGTTACACATGTCAACATGAAGGTAGTCAGTCCAATTAGTCTCTTTGCGAATCACATGACCTGAGAGTCAGCATCTTACACTGTTCGATGAAGAGGCAGTTAAGAAGGAATGAAGGCCGTTTCCTCTTCTATAATTCATTTCTTATAAAAGTCACTCCCTGAATCCATGAACAATCAGGCTGCTGTATTAAAGTCAGTCCATTCTGACTGAGTGCTTCCATCTATTTTCCCACATTATGGTGCCAATATAGGAAAGAATACAGGAAGATAAAGAAGAGTGTCTTCATAACAATTCTGAGATTGCACCACCTGCTAAAGAGATCAAAAACAGGTGAAAAATAAATCATCAAGCTCATAAACAGATGTTACCAGAAACCAGAGACTACCAAATATGGTAGCACTTCCAGAAAAAAAATGAAAGAACAGGATTTTCCAGATAAAGCCATTCTTTTCAGATCAAGATATAATCAACAAGGTACTATCTAAGGCAAATTAAGATCTCCAGTATTTCTGCATTTGTATTTGAGGGCACAGACAAGGTAGCTGAGGAACTCTGAGTTATTAGGACTCATTAGGTCCTCTGAAGTCAACAGTATGGAAGTAGAAAGGAGCACACTAATGGATCTTACTGAGAGACAGAAGTGCAGCATAACAATATTAATTATCTGTCTATAGCTCAACCAAGCTATAGAACAGTTATGGAAAACACCCTTAAGTGCTTACAGACATCAAAGATTAAAAAAAAATTAAGAGCTCTGCCCTCTCCAATAGACAGGTAAAGTAAACTGGGAACCTGAGTTTAATCTCAACTAGTTTGTTCACAAGAAAAAAAGAAATTTCCATTTTACCCTGTCCAAAAAAACAAAAGTAATTCCACTGGCATAGACATGCACATCCCAAGCTCAGCAGCAGTTAACAAGTGAAATTCCATTGTCATCAAATTCCATAGTCCAACAGCAAGTTGGACTACATCACTATAAATGCATGAGATCACACACAAAAACCTCCCAAACAGGACTTTACATGGATGTGCAAAAAAAATAAGAAAAGAGTCTGTCTTGAATACTACGTCATTTAAGGATGCCAGGGAAAATGGGATTAATATTTGTCCTGCAGCTCTATAGAAAAGACTGATGTAATAGTGATTACAAGCTTCAAGAAGAAATTACAGAGATCTATCTACAAAGAAAGATCAAGCAAATTAGTGAAACAAGTTAAAAATAAAATTACATAGAGTAAAAAAAAAAAAATCGCTCTTAAAACCACTGATGTGAAAACAGACTTTTTACACTGCTGCCTAAACACAAAAGTTGAAATGTCCAGTTTTTCTTAAAAGCAAATAATCACTGAAATTTGTTTTTGGAAGCCGCATTGTAAGTGATAAAAGAAAGCAATTAACAGGCCTACTGATGAAACTAACAGTTATGCTCATGCAGTCTTCAAACCAGTCTGGTTCATCCCACATGACACAATAGGGCAGTCAGGATGCAGAACAGAAGCCAGCAAAGACATCTGAGCATCTTCAGGATCCAGATATCTGTTACTATTATACTGTTAATTTAAAACATACTGGATGGTCTACAATTATTTGAGAAATCAAAGAGAATTACCCTGTCTGGCAAATCTGACACTAGACGTAATCAACACCTCCTGGACTTGGAACAAGGTTTGAAGATCTTTTTGACTAGTATCTGTTTTAATTTCTGGATTCTGCAAGGTGCAATATGTCAAAGGATTAAATGGAAACCCAGAAAACAACAACTACATTTTGCCCTGTAGCAACAAGTTTCTTTTATCATGTCCCCTTTTTAGGCAAATTATCAATACCAGTAAAAGCAACATAACAGGAGCAGAGCAGGAAGGACAATGAGCAAGGTGGGTAACATAGGAACAGCAGTGAGGGAAGGAAGGGGCAAGGCAGTGGGGGGAGAAATCAATTCTGTACAGCCTAAAATCCACAGCAGCAGCTGCTGAGTTCAAGGAAATGCAAAATTTGATATATTAATTACATCATGCCTTTGAAACTGCTTATATGTCAATCCCAAGTTCTTTTCTACAACCTAAAATAAAAAAACGGAGTCTACATTCTTTTATTCAAACATATTTCCTTTACCACATCTGAATGAACTTTTTCCAAATAACAAGCTCATGTAGCAAATGAGAGACATGGGAAACACTTGCTGTCAGCTGAGAACCAATCTTCCTTTGAAATGTTAATTTTGGACCCCAACACAGGTGACTCAAATAGTCTTGATATAGTACGAAAAACAAAACATGACCAGAAAGATGTAGAAAAGATTACCAAAACCTAAATTCATTTATGGGAACTGTACTCTCTGGAATTTAACTGACACTGCTGCATAGCTAGAAATGAACATTCAGATCCTGAACTTTATCTCTGGGTCTGTTTAATCAAATAGACCATTAGAGGCACTCAATCTTCTTCACAGTCCTTTAAAAGACACTAGGCTTTGCCTAGTGGAAAGTTGCAGGTATGCATTTTGGCAGGAACCCTTTAAAACAGACAATACTCCAATTCGCTGAGGGGAAAAAGAAAACCTTGATTAGCTCATTGAAAACAGACCTAGAGAATAGGAAAAATAAATATCCTCTAAGTCAATGTGCAGTATTTTTATCCCTTAAAACCATAAAGGCCTCCTCCATTTTCTAGTTCCGCTTACAGAACTTTTCTGCTCTTTATCATACCACCTAGTATTAACCACGGCATCAAATGTCATTTTTAGCTTCACAATCCTTCATTATTTTCTTTTTTTTGGCTAAACTCTACCCAGAAAAACTGCATGCTATTAAGAACTTAAGAGCTGACAGAAATTATCTTTTTTTTTTGCTTTTGAAGTAATGCTCAATCTCTATTAAAAATGCTACATGCTCTTTATATGCAAAAACACATGCATAAATATCATTTTTATGAAAAATATTGAAAGCATTTCCACTTAAAAAAAAAAGAAAGAAAATTTTGCCTATCCTTGACAGCAGATAAACATTTAGTGAGCAAGTGCCATTTGGGAAGATAAAATGCTATGACTATATTAAGTCAGAGTCTGTACAAAGCAAGGCCACCAAGCAAGCCAACAACGCTCACGCTGGGTCCTTACCTGCCAAAGGCTGTCCCAGCTCCGCCTGCACTTTACCCTTCGCTGCTCCTTCCAGAGGTAAAGCACCTCTGTCCCCTTTGTAGAGTTTCGGTTTAAATGGAGAATCTTTGTCTTTACCTTTTGATCCTTTAGGCCTGCCTGCTTGCTTCTTCTTGGATTTACCATCTCCCTTCACACCCAGCAGCGGATGGACTTCTGTGGAGAGACAATGTTACCAAAATGACTTATCCCTTTGGACACTTACACCAGCAGTTAGGATCCTTAGAGCATCCAACAGAACAGCTACTTCTCATTTAGTTAGCATCCCATTTTTATATTTAAATCACTTCAAGTCACAGGATGATATTTGTAAAAATAAAATAAATACCATTGCACAGAAGCTGTCAGTTTGGTTTCTAGAAATCAGACAAAAATTCTCCAATCATCTGTCTGGCACCAAGTCCATGACACAGGAATAAACACAGAAGAGGCTAAGCTGGAGATGGCTCAGCCAAACCTAGAGTAAAAATCCAAACCCAAATCCCCAAAAGATGAAAATTAATCCAGACTGAAGAAAGGGTTTCTTTCATGAGAGACTGCAGATTTTGTTGTCTTCACCAGCTTCCAGACAAAACTCAGGGGCATAGATCAGAAACGATTTCTTTCGCTACATTTAATTCTACTCGTGAAACTCTAACAGAACTGGTCTTAAACTGCTAATAATTATACAATACATTATTTCCACTGATTGAGTCTAAAGTTCTAATATTATTTTCATATTCCAGGGACAGGAAAAGTGATGTAGTGAACAAGCTTTTCCTATTAAAAAAAAAAAAGGCTGACAAATTAAAAGACAGACAACATCACAAATTACAGTTTCAGGATGTCTTTATTCATTTCTGGCTTACTAAGTGTCCAAAAAAAAAAAAAAAGAGAGAGAGAGAGAGAGAAAGAAAAAGAACAAAGAAAAAAAATGCAAAGAGTTGGGGACCACCAATGACTATTTTAAGAAATACCCTCACAGGAAAAAGAAAATTAAAGAGTGATCTTCTGAACTCCTGGCCTTCAGACTAGGCAAAGCTAAAAATCATCCCAGGAGCAGAATAGGTATTAATATAATGGCAGCTTCTACTCACCATCATTAGGTACTCCTTGTAGTTCAATGTTGGTGGTTTTGGGCTTCTTCTTTGGTGCCTGAGGTCCATCAGAGGAGGATTGCCTTTTCTTCTCAGAACCTATTCCCTCATCAGTTAAAGAACTCTGAACAGCATCAGGTGGAGGACCATAGGGGTTTTCTTCTGGGTCTTCCACTTCAGGAGCAATGGGCAAGTAAAGCAAAGCCTTTGAGTCCTCCAGTTCTTCATCACTATGGAGAAGACAAAAAAAGTGCCTTAATTATAAACTAAGGTCTTTAGTATCTTTTTTCTTTGTATCTACAAACCAATGCCTGTCTCCACAGGCTGCTGTCACATCCATGCTAAGTAACTGACCAAAGCATTCTGCAGCCTGAGAACCCAATATGAATACTGACCCTATGAGCAAAGAGATTAAGAAGTAAAAATGCTGTGAAGGTAAGAATTTGTAATGCATAGAGCTAGAGCATGCCGCATGTCACAAGAGTGTCATGGTCAGACTGCCAGTGCCATCCTGTGCAAGACTAATGGTGATTAACAGGGACTCTGGGACAAAGAAAGAAAATGAAAACAGTGTCTGAAGTTTCTCAGAGATACCCAGAGAATAAGAAGGAAAGAACAAAGGGACGGGTCTCTTATCGTATGCTCTTCTCTATCCTCTTCCTCCAGACTAAAAACCGAAACCTAAGCCTTGTTTATGCAGCAACTAAGGCAGTGAAACACAGCAATCTCCAGACACAGAGATCTCCAGACACAGAGATACACCTTAGCTTCCACAAATTGCTTTTCATAAAATCCTGCACTTCACTACCCAAAGAACATACAAAAATCCAAACACAAGCTTGTTAAAGTGCACTAGAAACAGAATCTTAACAATACATTTCATATTCCTTTCTTAAACAAAATACATTCTTTCACCTGCTACAGAAGGCAGCAATGGGATCCACACTAGTTACATCCACTTCTTCATCTTCTGCAGCATCAGCACCTGAGAATCAGGGAAACTGAGAATTAAAGACAGTAGGGAAAAGAGAGAGGGGTCTATGGTATGCTGGGAACAATCATCCTTTCTTTGGTTTAGCTATAGCCTTTCACAGTGCATAATTTTTTGGCACCACCAAGTGGCCAAGTTGTGTTGCTACTACTTCAAATCCAGCATTATTTCTCTCGAGAGCAAGCCCATACAGCAATGTTGTATCTATTTACTAAATATATATTAGAAAAGGTCATCATTTTTAAACAATTGTTGAATACCTTTTTTTTTTTAGAAATTGTACTAATTTCAGTATTTCATATATCTTCATTTACCCACTGCTGGTCTGCAATTTAGCAACCTTATATATTACCAGGATCATTAGTTTTAATTTTTAGTATAGCCACATATTTTGACTATAATTACTTGAAAAAAAAAAAGAATTTCTAGTCAGCCACACCTTTGTGATACAGTTTATGCTTTACCTGTTTGTTCTGGTTCACTCTTATCTTCATCTTCAATGTCAAACTCTGATTCCCTCTCTTCATACTCAACATTTTCATCTAGCTCTTTGAAGTCAGGTGCAAAGGCACTCCAGTTTTCCTAAACCACAAATTCAAGAGTAATTTTACCTTATGCAAAGGAACAGCTGCCACAGTGAGGACCTCATGCAATCACGATCTCATTCTGCATCTAAATCTTCCAAGCCACATGCAAGCTCACAAAAAAATCAAGTCCCTTTCAGGTCCACTACCACATAGCAAGTTAGGGAGAGCACAAGTTAGTTCCTTCTACAAATATGGCATTGTAATACTCCTTAAATACTACAGTGTACGTCTTCATTACTCCTAAAAATCAAAGCTCCTTGTTAACGTTTAACCACTGTGTGTCATTCACTCAGGTTTCCCTTATTTAAACGGCACATTCAGAAGGACACCACTCACACACAAAGTATTTCTAATGATGGTAGTAAAAGCTCTCTGCAAAGCTCAACTACATTCAGCAACTGAATTATGAGTTCCCTCCTCACATTCAACCGGACAACAAACATATTTCAGACAGGTGAACCTACAGAACTTGATGAATTGGTATTTAATAAGAATAGTCCTAAAGGATTTCCATATGCCATAATTCAGTCTACTTGGATCGAGACCACTGGATAAGCCTCCTAAGGAGGAGATTTAAAAACACTTACCACTTGATTCTGAGCCCATATAGACACTACACCACTGGAAATAGATGCTATGATCGGTCGGACAGGATGCCACTAGGTTTATTTGAAAGAGAAAAAGAGGAGACGCTTAATTTGTAAATGGAATTAGGAAAACTTAGTTTTTAAAATAACAAGAAACAAAAAAAATATATATATTCTTACTGCTACATCCAAAAGCAGCTCTCCTCTAGTCCCATGGAGGATTTTCACTAGGTTTCCAATACTTTTTTCCCAAATGTACAGGGCATGCTGTCGTGCTGAACCTGCCACTATGTACTCACCATCCCCAGAGAAACAGCACTTCTTCCACGGTGTCCTGCACGTAAAAAAATTTACAGTTCAAAGCGGCTAGCTAAATAAACTTCACAATATGGAGAATGGAGAACTACAGAGTAGGATTGTTCCTCAGGCTGATATTTTATAATCTCCATCCACAAATAATTTCTGAACTTCAAATTAAATTGTGACATACATTTCAAGTTCTTCCACTACACTGAAGGAGATACTGAACCTCCAATAGGGCAAGACAAGCTGACTCATCTTGCTACCTCTTACCTATTAACTAAATCCTGTAGTTTCTGCATTGGTTCAGGCTCCCCATCTCGTCCACAGGTTAAAATTTCACGCCCATCATACACTCTGATTATCCGGTCAGCTGTGTTTATCAAAAAGCAGCTGTAGGAAAAAGGGCACAGAACATTCATTGCATTGAAAGTCTATGAAATCAAAAATATATACAGATATATCAGAATATGTTCCATTAAAGAATTGAGGCCTTTTTAAAGCTTTCTATACTTTATCAATCCACTTTATAGCTTTCATTTTGTCTATAGGCACCACTTGACAGATGAGGTAAGTCACCTTCCTTTCCGAGCAAATTCAATTGATTTAATAGCCGTGGTGTTGCTGGTTCCAGTTGTCACTCTGAAGGAAGCAACAAGATCCTGAGTATCTGTTTTTAAGACCAAGATCTGCAGATTAAGGAAAGAGAAGGCAATCAATATCTTCATTATGATTCATTCTCCTTCTAGCACCTTTCGCATCACTACTAACCAGGCCAACAGCAACCTGAGCAACCTAAACCAGAACAGCTGGGATTCTGCAACTATAGTTTCTACTTCTAGAAACTCATACAAGCAGTTCTGCCATCTTATAACTATCAGTGAAATACATAGGACCATTTTTTGACAGATCATGGCTTAAATTAGCAGACACATATTGTTCTGAACCCCTCTGACAAAACTTCCTTTCAAAGTACGTGTATGCTTATGTACAAGTAAAATCAAGTATAGCAGCAACAGAAAGACCTAACTCACACAAAGAATTATAAACTACCAATCTTGAAAGATGAAATGAGATGCTTTACACAGAAAGATCCTATCTACACAATATCATTTATTCAGGAGGCACTCAGGAAAACCTTATTTGTACATTAAAACAAAAAAAATGTAACCTAAAAATGACAATCATCTTCGGAGGAAAAAAATAAATAAAAAAGAAGTAGTAGCAGTAATCTAAACTCTTCCATCCAGCAGTGTCATCTGCTCAGTGTAAGTCTCACCTTCCCCTTGGCATTGCCTGTATAAATGTATTCCCCTCGTCTGTCAAAGGAGGCCACAACATTGAGATCTGAATCATCATCCACAGGTAGAACAACATGTTTGGAGTCAGACAGTGTTAACATCACTGGTGCAGACTTCATGGGACAAACCAAAACTCTGTTTCTGTTAAGCACAAAAAAAAATAGTTATTAGTTTCTTCTATGGATTTTTTTGTTTCACACTTAGAAGTAGAAAAATTCTGAAAAGACTAGCAATTACGATGCTGAAGATTTCTGAAAACTGAGCTTTGCCCAAACTTTGCTGACTTATGATTTTGATCTATCGAAATTTTACTTAGGCAGGCTGTATTAAGGCTGAACAAGATTCCAACAGTTTCTTCTTCTCTTATACTCTTGAGAAATACAGAATATCTCTGTATTTTTCTTATATTCTCAAGTCTTCCATACCTTTATTACAAAATGGCATTAAGCTGGTGCGTAGTTTCATTTTCTCTGTTTTTCTAGAAGCTTTTCCACATTTAAACAAAAACTCGTAAACTCAACAAGACATATACACACATTTTTAAGAATCATCTTTTTGTTTGCTCTCATCCCTTCCTGCTACTTTCATAATAAAAACAGTCACAACAACCAATTAGCATTCTAATCACAAAAAGTGGGTAAACTGAAAGTATCTATTGCATTTAAAAAAATCACTTTGCAAAAACCACCGTAAAATATTGTATAAATCTTAATTACACCAAAAAAAGAGCACTTGACTGTTTTTTCACAGAACTTACTGGTCTCGAGGGTGGTACTGAACTTTCAAGATAGGCGAAGGAAATCGAAATCTCTGGTCACAGTCTCCAGAGAGAACATCCCACTGCGATACAATGTTATCGGTCGAAGCACTCACCAATTTGTGACCATCTCGACTCCAGCTACAGAGACAAGAGGCAACTCAAGTAAAATAAAAATTTTTTTAATGCCAAATGTATACAATCAACAGGGAGTTTAAACAAATTATCAGACTGAATTATCAGGTTAAACTAAATCTGTCAGCCTGAAAAACAGCTCCTTTGAGTTCCAATCTCCCTAAACTCATTAGGCATTTCCAAGCTCTCTTAGAAGAGACTTAAAATATAACCGAGCAATAATGGGATCCTAAAACACAGCTGAGCACCCCTTAACTTGCTTGCATTTCAGCAGTAGGTTCAAACAGATGTTGAGAGCTGTTGGACAGTTATCACAGCATCTGGCCCTCAGCAAACACACACACAGACAGTTTCTAACCACAATCAGAGGAAGCCTTTCGCACTGAGTAGGCACGTTAGGAACTCAGTTATGACTAAAACTTTGAGGTAAGTTGTTCAGTAGGGGAAAGAAAAAAAAAAAAAAAAAAAAAAAAGTCATTCCTCACCATAAAGAGCAGACGGGGTGAATATGCGCGCTGATGATTTTGGCTATACCCCTCGTCAAGAAGTCCCAGATGACGATGCGCCCATCGTTGCAGCC
The DNA here is from genome assembly GCF_028389875.1 of Rhea pennata. Taxonomy (NCBI): domain Eukaryota; kingdom Metazoa; phylum Chordata; class Aves; order Rheiformes; family Rheidae; genus Rhea; species Rhea pennata. The sequence continues at coordinate 5,366,032 of NC_084687.1, forward strand.
CACAGCGAGCAGGGTGCCCCAGCGGTTGAAGGTGCACGTCAGGGCCATGCTGATGCAGTCCAAGGTGCCATCGGCCTCCTGCGGGGGCGAGAGCCGAGGGGGCCGTCAGGGGACACCACCTCCCTCCCTCCCGGCCGCCCGCGTAGCCTCAGGGCCGGGGCAGCCCCCGCGGCAGGCGGGACATTTACCTCGGGGTAGTTCTGGCCGAAGGACTCTGCAACGAAACGCAAAGACAGGGCTTGAGCCAGGCGCGCTCCGCACCGCCCCCGCCGCCCGCCGCCGCCTCCGGTCACCCCGCGCTCCCGGCCCGCCGCCCGCGCCCCTTCGCCGCCCCGGGAGCTGCGGGCCGCCGCCGCCGCGCTCCCCCGGCCCGAACCGCCGCCACGTACCGAGCAGCTCCAGGTTCATCGCGGCCGCCGTCCCGCTCCCTGCGTCCCTGTCGGCTAAGGACCCCGCCGGGCCTCCGGCTCCCCCCGCGCCGCGCCGCGCCGCGCCGCGCCGCCCCGGCGTTCGCCTGACGAGCCCCCTCGCTGCCCTTCCGTCAGCCCTGCGGCTCGGTGGCGCCCGGCGCAGCGCGGCCCGACCCGGCGCCGCTAATCCCGCGGCGGAGCGAGAGGCGGCGAGCGGCGGCCGCAGCGCCGGGGAGCAGGCAGCGCGGCGGGCAGCCCGCGCGCGTGCGCGGCCGCCGCGGGGCGGAGCCGGGCAGAAGCCGCGGCGGCTCGGGAGAGGTTCCGGGCAGCGCGCGCGCGCGCGGCCCCCGCCGTTGCCTGGAGACGGGCGGGGGCGGCACGAGACCGGACCGGACCGGACCGGGCCGGGCGTCGTTAGCCGTTAACGGCGGCTTTGCAGCGCGGCCGGCCGCGGCCGCCGGAAAGGGCCCGGCCAGAGCCTTAGCTCGCAGGCGGGTCTCGTAGAAACACACGTTACCGGCGGGAAGTGAGCGCCACCACTCGTCTACATAGAAAATCGGTTTATTCGGTCATTCTGGTTATTGCACTTTTTTTTTTCCTATGCTCTTGGTAAGTTTGTTACATTTTCCTATAACACCGTAAATACACATCAGTCCTTTAAAGTAGCACACAAAGCAGCGATACAAAAACCTAAAGGCGTTACGGTGGAGCTGTACGGGTCCTGCGTGTCGCCTGCCCCTCATCACCCAAAATACTACAGTTTCCATCAGTTGCCGTCGCCGAGCCGAGAGCTCACACGGAAAGCACTCAAAGCTAAACAGTAGTGCTAGCTTAAGGCCCCTCCTTTTTCGGAGGGGGGGAGGGAATAGAGGGGGAGTTAACACAGATAGGGTTCAGTTTTCCCCTGAAAACGGGCAGCAATACCTATGAAAAGTTACTTTGTGCAACTTCTTCAAGCTAAAATTAGCATAACCAAGAACGCAGTTGGCTGCTGGAGCGGCTGCTCACCTAGTCCTTGCACGCATCGGCGCAAGGATCTTCCTCAGCTCGCAGCAGGATAGAGGGGAAGAGCGAACCAGCCCCCCACCCCAACAGGTAACGTTGATGTCTGCTGCCCAGGCAGATCAGCAAGTCCTTTAGTGTAATTAATAAAATCCTCTGAATTAAGGTAAGTATTTGGTCCTTTAACCCACCCATTAAGTGTCCTGCAGGTCCAGATACACTTCTCAGTTGGCAGCAAGATACAGTGAGCAACAACAGTTCAGCACAGTCTGGAGAGCTTTGGCAGCCTGACAATTTATCATCACTGGATTTAGAGAGCATTTTCTCCCAGTTCACCTCACTAAGTATAGTGTTCACAAGAAAAGAGTGTAGCAGAGGTGTTGCTGTCTTAAAGCTGGGAACAGGGTAAGTCCTAACTGTACAGTAACTTACTAGCACCTTTCAAGTCTATAATTTAACCTTGCAGCTGTATCTTCTGCTTCCTACACATCATCTAGGGACTCTATCGAAGCACCAGCTACAACCACTTGAGCAGTGGCAGCATGTAAACCTCACAGTAACCTTTGTAAACAATGCTTTTTTCAAATCATTGTAAGCCTGAACTCCACACAGGCATCTTAAAAAGGGATGGGTGTACAGGAAGGGGGAGGGTAAGACTTATTCATCAGTGTTCACAGAAATCAGCCTCAGCCTAAGAGATTTAGCTTGTGTTGTTTAAGTGATAGTTAGCATGACATTACTGTAACAGCACTCAATGATGTGTCCATACACAACAGAAGCTAGTCCAGTACTGATTACACTTGATAAGCTGTATAATGCTTAAGATATGGGTACCTTTTTAAAAGCCTTATTAAAGTACACTTTAACAAACATCTTCAGTAGATTAAGGTTACAAAGGTAGCCTCATTTCAATGAGGAATAGCTACTCAGTCCAACTGCACAAGGTTAACGTATTTGAGTTACTGCTTCACAATTTGCCATCTAACTCCATATGGATGTCTGTGGTTACAGTTTATGGAATCTTTTAATAAAACTATAGTTGATTCACCTTGTTTTCCTTGCTCTAACAAGGAAGAATCCCCACTAGTTTTAAAGGATTATGAAATCTCTGAAAACAAATCTAGTCAGGAAGACCTTATACCTAATAAGGAAAAAAATGCAGAGAAGCAGCTGTACTTAGTTGGGGAAAACCTGGAGATCTACGATGCTGCACATGCAAAGAGACGAACCAAACAGAAACAAGACATCAAGGTAGCTACACATAACATTAAAAAGGCACCAGATAAGTGTCTGGAAATAGCTACATAGGAAAAGCTATACAAGACTTTTGGAATTGCATATACAGAGATTTAAGTTTTATTCATACATGTATTATTTACACAAACTATTAATTGCAAGAGACTGACCTTGATTCTCCCAGTTTTAAATAAGGTTACTAGCCACCACACAGAGTAACCGGAGTTAATACTGTTAATGTCATTGGTGGCATGAATGTACACACCAAGGCAGTGAAACACCTAACTCTACTTTGGAAAAGTATTTGTTCTTCTGTGCATGTGGTTCGCAGTTGCTGCACTTTCAGCTGGAGTAGCTGGAGAAGCTACTATTTGTGTAGAACTATACCGTTAATGCCATTACAGGCCAGAAAAATGCCCACATGTGCAGGTAAATAAAAAGTTTGTTTTTTTGTTTTTTTTTTTTAAAAAGCATTAATTCAGTTTATTGCACAAAGAAAAGAAGGTTGAAGCTAAACTAACACTGCAGGGTTATTTATCCCTTTCCTTTGTTCAAGCTGTTTAACAGGCAGACTATTGGTTGTAATTTTGCTGTATGCCAGCCAATAAATTCCAGCAACAAGGTGCAGTAATTCCACATGCCTGCACAATTTTGGACACAGCATGCTAGCTTTCCTGCCCATCGCTCACAGCTGGGAGGAACAACAAACTCAGGGAGAAACTTGCCAACTCAGTATTTCCTCATGTATTAAACAAGGTGTATGCTATTTCAATCTCCACCCCGTTGGTATGTTACGTTAAGATCAACCTTGCCCCAGAAATGCCAACGAGGAGACAAGGGTATTTTCAGAAGTAGCCCTCTTCACAAGGACACCTGGACCAGCCCAACCTATGCCTTCCTTACAAAGGATTTTCCTCCCTCCCATCCCCATTTTATTCTTTTCGATGCAGCCAAAATAGAGATCCCAAAGTGAAGCAATCGGATGAATGGACACAGCCACAATACACAGCTACTGAAGAATGAATGACCTGTTTCCCTCGAGTATGCTCTCACTGAGCATGTGACTTTTAAAAAACTGAAGAAACCTTATTTTTTAAAAATGTCTGTCAATAGTTAGCACAATTTAAAACTGTCATTGCTTTTACAACTAATTCACAAACCAAATTTAGTTAAAATGAATTGGCTTTTTCCCCACAGACAGTCATTAGTGGTAATGACTTTGTTTCTGTATTATAATATGTAATCTTTGAGCAGTCTTACCATCTTACCAGAATACTGTAGTAAAGGTCAGGTTTGTTCAGACTTCTAGTAACTATTATGAAGCAGAATTACCACAAAAGAGCTTGTTTACAGAAGTAAGAGATAAAGAATACGTAAGAGCTAAATAGCTTATAACTTGGGGTATTTTCACTGCATTGGAACAGTGGATAATTCCCCCTTAGGTAAAACATGGAAGCTTTGCTCCTGTCAATGTAAACATTTTGAGTGTTGGAATAAGCTAATACAAATAGACATTCCTATCCTCTACCCCCTTCTAGCCTAGGGCCTCTGCTTTCCTCTCCCACTGCACTATAATCGGTGCCAATCTATAAGTGACCGGGATAGCTGTGTATAGACTGAAGGCCACCAGGACCATCAGTTAATGAGAAGAGAGCTTTTGTTTCAACCACCGAGTAAAGACTGTCAGGATCAACTCCCAACAACTCAGATGCTACCTGAAACACAGGATGATTTTCTTTGATTGGAGTTTGTGGGATTGGCAAAAATCCCCCTCAGTCCAAGGGCATGGATTTTCTATCTTATTTGTTCAACTCTAATAAAAGCTGCAGCAGGGTAACTAGCATCAATGGGGTATACCAAGGGAGATTGCTCTGGCCACTACTCAAGATGGAACGTCCCCAGGGTCTCACCTCTATGAGCAATCTTTGGATTGCTATTACCTGTCCCACTCATGTTAGCCACAAACAGCTACATCTGAAGAAGCCATCTGCACAGTTAGGGGTTCAGAATTCTCTCAATTAAAAATTCTTCTGTGCTTCCTTTTCAAGTAGAGTCATCCAACCCTTTATTTGGGTGCTCAGAGCTTGACTTGCAGAGCCTGTCCATGATCCCCTGCAGCATAGGTTGAACGATCCCCAAGAGAGGGCGCTGGGAGGAGTCTCCATCCCAGCAAGCTTCCATCAGCTGCCAGCATTCCTCATCAAACACTGGAAGACGCTCTGGGCGAACTCCTGGAAGATGGAGAGGGACCTTGTTAACATCAATATGCCTCAGATAGGATAGAAACTTAGTCTTATGTTTGTTACTTTGGTGCAAACTGAAATGACCTGCAACAACTGCCTGGGGTCTCACACTATCAATAAAGCTTTTCCTACAGCAACACTGTAAGCTGTCTTTGAAAGCTATTAGAAATCTGCATTGCTGAAGTTAATCAGCAGACCATGCAAACTTCCAAAGGATAGCTAACACATTTAGTTTCACTGGTGTCTCCTCTTTGCACCTACTTGGGACCAAAAATGGGTACATCCTCCCATTTAAAATGCAAACAAACACTCTGAAAACTCCGTACCCCTCCCACTCCCACCCTCACCCTTCAGTATGGTGCTTTTGGGAGCAAGTTTAACATGAGAACAAGTAATGAGTGTAGGCCTTCCAACCAAATACAAGACTCACTCATCTGGGTTAATCTTTTTCACATGAGAAGGGGAGAGATTATATGGACAGGAACTTGGGACAAAGTAGTAAAGCATTCTGATATCTTAACCCTTCATGCTGCATCACGGTATCACAAAACACAGGACTGATTAAAACTACTTAGGCATAAAATAACTTTATTTTTCATAAAACAGGAAGTAACTATCACTCTTTTCTACTCAACATCCAGCCCAATGACAGCTTCCCAGTATGCTGCATATTAAGCACTTGAACATAAAGATCCCTATGGCCTCCAGAAACTGCAAGGGATTAAGCATTCTTTAGAGGATCACGCCATAGCTGACTGGTTCTACAATGTGTTTTACATCATAAGTGTTGCATAACTTCAGCTGGTTTAAGTGTCGCATTAGCACAGTTCCTACAACACTCCAGGAAGGAGGTGGTTAACTGAAAGCTATTTTTCATCCCTGACAATTTATTAGGTTTTTAGAGTATGTCGAAGTTTAACTAAATGAACATTAATCTTTAGACAGTTAGTTGAAAAATACAAAACGTAGTTTTACCTTTCAGTTAAAAGAAGATAAAAAACTGATTTCCTTATCTGCTCTCAATTTTTACTCAAGCACATAGTATCACCCAACAGAGTTCAATGTACCTCTTCTAACATTGTTCCAAAGGTGGTCTTTGCTTGCACATCTCTCAAACGCTTCTGGTAACTTCACATGTCCCGAACAAATGTACCAAAACAGAATACCAAATGCATAAACATCCACTGAATTATCATACTTTCCTGTGGCAAATAAATATATTTGATTAGCATGGCAAACATTTTCATCACCAGAAACTAAGCAGTCTGAAGACTAGTTTCAGCATACGAAGTCCTCAAACTAAAATCTCAACTTTGCTGACAGAAAGTAAGGCTTGTCTGGAGCCTAGCAACATATCAGGAATTATTGCCAAATTGGAGAGATAAAGTTAAGAACTTCAATTCCCAGAGAATTTACACACTTAAGTTTGTATCAGTGGTTCCCAAATGGAGATTCATGGATTGCTGCTAGCCTCAGAGGCCAGGTACATTTCAAAGTTTGGCAATTACTAGTTTACAGCAAATTCTCCCACTGAATTCAAGAAATAAGTAAGCCCAACAAGTGCACAAAGATTAAGCCAATGCTTACTTCTTTGTAAGATTAAGGTCTAGCCTCCTAGTCATGGGTATTTCACTGTTAGTAATGAGAATCAATTGCATAATATTTTCTAAATTAAACACAAACAGGTTTGCTGCAATTTGATCACAACCTTGTCAAAGCAGGGACAACATCTCAAATACTCCAAAAAGACTTAAATACCGTATGGACCTCTGAGTGCTATTGTAAGATGCTTGCACAGGAGAAATGTTTCATGTTTAGAGAGATAACCTGCCAGAAGCATTGAATATGGTCTACATGTTAGTAACAATCCAAAACTCTTTATTTGAATTGATATAAAAAACACAGGGGATCCTTTCTGAAGTATTTGCTGATGAAGGCCCCGTACTTCCAGCTTTCCAATAGCTCATAATTTAAGCTTTCCAATTACTCAAGAATATTAATTATTTCAGCAAAGCTTATGAGTTCCACAGTTCACTCATCTTACAAGCGAGTAAAGATATGAGACTTAAAATACAGGAAAAGCAATACAAGTGTGCACTATAATCAGTCTTCTGAATTTATTTTTCCCATCACAAGCAAATTGAAGTATTAGTTCAAAGTAACGGCCTTCAAAACTGAAGCCAGAGTGAGGCATAAGGGATTGAATCAACAAGCATACCTGTAAAGAGCTCAGGAGCCATGTGAATGGGTGTGCCCACAATGCTGCCAGACATCATGGCTTCCGGTTTACAGAACCCCAAGTCAGTGATTTTGCCTCGATTCTTTTTGTCAAGCTGTAGAATCATTCATACAGAGACAGTTGATAATCGTATTTTTCAGCTTCATTATCCCTTTTTAATATTAAGGTTTAAAACATAGGTTATTTGAAGAGCTCAGCATTTGTTCTTAAAAAAGTTGCTCTGATGACTTGGCTGCTACTTGGACACTTCACCAGTTAGGCTCAGTAACGAGGCAGGTCTTCACTTGTCTTCTACATATAGGGTGTGGTTTAGTTTAACAGGACTAGGAACTGGAAATCCTACTTGTAGTTCAAGCTACCTTCAAGAGAAATCATTTGACTGCTCTCTTCCCACTAGGTTTTGTGGGAAGCTGAGCTAGGGAAGCCTCAATGCAAGGCTATTTTTTGTAAATACCACTGAACGCTGAAGAGAACCTGCTTCTAATGCATCACAAGTGAAAGTTTCTACATAAGGAAGGCTATTACTTTACTTATATCATGTTTCTCTTTCTCACTAAAAAGATCTGATTAGACTTCAGAATTAGCCAGATACAAGTTCCTTACCAAGACATTTTTAAGTTTGATATCCCGGTGCACAAGTCCTTGACTGTGAAGATAACGGATTCCCTCAACCACATCCAAGGCAATCTGTAATCGTGTTTCTAATTCTAGCCCAGCCTGGAGAGTAAACAAACACAAATTTAATCCTGCAAGTGGAAATGACTTATCTAAGGGATTTCCTTACCCTTCTTCACCAAGCAATACTGAAAACAAAAGCAATTAAATCCTGCAAAGCTATCCTTCCAGAGAGTTACTAGGCAACAGAGGATACTCAGCAGGAGCTGCTCTTATACTTTTCTACTGTACCAGTTTTACTAGATTAAGAACTAGTAGTCTGTTTACTATTTCTGAAGAGTAGCAAGTATGCTGCTGTAGCCCCAGTACATTTCAGAAGTTTCCACTGAAGTAAACAGGCCTGACAGTTTGGTGAAAGCTGTAAGGAGTAGGTGGACAGGAAAGTTAACAGCAAAACCATGTCACTTCCAATAACGGAGTGATCCAAATTGTTCCAGCCCACTAGTTAACAAAGGGACACTCACCCTTGTGCCAACATGGGCTAGCTTACACGCGGCACACAGCACTGAAGCACTCCAGAAAGGAGACCTGCACTACAGCAAAAAGCATATCTGCGTTCAGTGTATGGATTCTCCCCCTTCAGAATAGGGAGATGGCTGAGAGCACTGCCACAACATCTCACACTTCCTCAGTGTAATCTAGCTTCATTTCATATCTGGATATACTTTTTTTTTTTTTTTTTTAGTATTTAGATTCTCGTTACCTTTAGTCCTGTATAGAGGTCTCTGTGCAACCGTTCCATTATCAACAGGACAGCAATGCTGGAACCTCCTCCATAGCCATAATCTATTACAGAACCATGGAGATGTACTAGCCGCTCATGTGTCTGTAGAGACCTTGAGAAAGTTCAGCACAGAAAATCAGTGATTTTTATATCCTTTCCTCCACCTCAGGCCAGGCCTAACCTTGTAAAGGAAAAAACTGCCCAATCAGCACCACATTAGTACAACAATACTGACACACTATGCCAGTCCTAACTGCATACCATATAGTATAAAAACTCCACACCACAGTTCTAGGGTCTACATATATTTTATCTGATCCAACTAAATTCAATTTAATAAAAAAGCTTAAAGGTTACAGTGCAAAAGTAATACTTCAGTGTTTCAGTCTTGTGTACTGCAGCACTTGCAACCATTTACTCAAGACTAAGTTTTCTGCTGTGTAGACCCATTGTTTTCTTTTGTGAATTCTAAGAGAAGATAAAATCAGACTGGAAAAGGAGAGACAAATCAACACAAAAACCAGGGGATGAAGAGCTGCTTGCTACTAATTTTAATTTATTCTGCAAAATAGCAAGTATTTGAACAGTGTACATAAGAGGGGAATCAGATTAAGACAAGAAAGGGCTTGCCTACCTACCACTGTCTGCTATATTTCTGCAATGGCACTAGCAAGTTGTCTTGTCTTTCCTAGCAGTGGCAGCCTAGCATTTGGTTAAGCCAGCTCACTGAGTGCAGAGTAGAACTGTGCAGAGCAAAATTTACCTCTGCAAACACAAAGTGTTCATTTGCAGCAATGAAGTTAAGCAAATTCATGTAGAGTGAGAAAAGCACTTACAATACATACCTCATATAGTGAAACTCAAGTGCAAGGTCATTCCAGTGTTTCTCATCCGGAGGAACAACAGATTTCAGTGCACATGGGAAATGCCCTCCCCAGCTGTCACACAGATACACCACGCCATACTGTCCTCGGCCCAGCTCACGGCCCAACTTTGGCTTGCCTGCAAGGCACAACATTAATGTGGTCAGAAATTAAAACATCTTCCTTCCTATTATATGAGCGGCACACTATCAGGCTGGCAGCCTGCTCCTTTTCATGGGCCAGCAGCTGCACAACTCAAGATACTCAATATGAATCAAATGGAGATTTACTGAAGTAGTTTACTGTAAAGCAAACCCCTTCTTTCTCCTTCACACTGACTTCTTCCAAAGGAGGAAGAGAAGATACTTAAGAGAACATCAAGACAATGCTCACCATGTAAGAGCACATCCTGGAGGGACCTGCTCTCCAGCGAGAGACGTGCTAGCCGAGGAGCGTGATCTTTCCGCACCTTCAGCCACAGGTCTTCAGTTTTCTCTAGCCTGCCAGAATGGCCATCTTCTAACTAGAAAAAAAATACATCATATATACATGGTCATCCTGCATGGTCTAAATCCACGGTGCTAGGGAGTTCAGTGTCTTTGCACAACTAGAGTGGAGATTCTGCTCACTCATCCCTAGTTTAAAAATGGAATTTTGTATTAAGGAACTCTCATCAGCTCTTCCACCTCTACCCACACTGAGCAGCACTAACAGCATGGACTGCTCTTTTACCTATCTCTGCTATCCAAAAAACATTGTTCCCAGAGTGGTAACATACAAAATATTATTTCCCTCTTTACAGCACTCACCTGTCGTAGAGAAGCTGCAAAAGCCTCATGGGAACTATTTAGCCTGGTCCGGAATTGGCTGCAAATGCTCTTGGCTAACTTGGATGCACTGAGGCTCTCAATTGCATCCTGAGCAACTTTCCTCTTCCAGTCACTGGTGATGGCAGGTGGGCTGACCCACGTAATCCGCTGAATTATCTAGCAAAACAGGGAACAGAATTAAGGCACTAGAACAAAACAAACAAATGGTCAATCACATCATTCAGACTCCTTAGATACTTTCCTGTAATAATATATATTCATCTTCTTGCAGAATTGAGTTAAATAATTACCTTAAAATACTGTTCTAGAGCTGTTGATCACAACATTGTTGTACACATACAAAATATTTAAAGAGATCCAATTCTGAATACCTACTCAGTTTATTCTTGAAAGGAATATCAAAAGGCTGAAGGCAGTTAAAGGTCATCAACACCTCTAACAGCAGAAACTTCAAAGTTGAATGCTTTAAGAGCCAGAAAGTTATGACAGAGACCCGAGGAAACCTGGTTTCCTCTAGAGACAGCACAGTGAAGAGATCTGAACCAAACTACATTACAAAAAAAACAGAATTCTCCAAAATGCAGACAGAACAGCTTCAAAGTACTGGTCTCTATCCCTTTGCTGTCTCAGGAGAGAAGGGGTTGGGGGCAGGGGGAACAACAACAAAAAAAACCCCACACACTAAATAGGTACTTGCTTTAAATTAATTACTTCCATGTTCAAGAACAAATTACACAGCCAGCCACAATGCTGAGTGAGAAAGCTACAACTGCCCAATGCACGCACCCAGAGGTGGTTTAGAGGGCAGCAGTGAGTATTCATATTATCCTTTGTTCCAAAAACAATCACACTGTACAATGACCCCTCCAAAAAGCAAGGGATAAAGATGCCCATACCTGTTTGATCTGTTCCCACAGCATCCTGGTTACTGTTGAGCCAGAGTGAAAAGTGACTTCAACATGATAGGCTGCATTTAGTATCTGAAAAGCAGGGGAGAGATGAGAGTACAGGAACTGTGCAAATCAGCTGCTATAAAATTTACTAGACATCTTGCCTCTGCTAATGACCAAAGGACACCACAAAACACTCCATGATTCACCTGATCTAGTTTATCTATTTTATTATACTCACAGGTGTATCTAGGCTGTAATTTGATTACTTTATGCAGATTTAGAAAGGACAAGCAACAGGCCTTCAAGTGACAGGCTAGGAATAAGACTGATGTTTCCAAATGTTATCATCTCCCTTAACAACATCAGACCCACAGGTACCCCAGAGTCATTGCATTCCTCTGATTTCACTAGACATCTCAGTTTCCTCCCACCCTTGTTGCATCAGGATAACGACAATTAAGAATAGTCTAGACAACCATTCAAGCCATCATACCTGTTTGAGATAATTGCTTGTGATGTGTACAGAAGCATCCTTCGACTTCTCCAAACTCCTTGCAGTATGTACTGAAACATCCCAAGACTCCTCCAGGCTCTTCAGACATCTCTCCAGCGTCCCTACAAAGCTCTCTCGCAGATAGTCCACTGAACTAATTAACTTGTTGGCAACTGCTTGGTTTAGTCGAGAAATAATCAATTCCTGGATTTGTTTAATACAACACTTTATGTCCTTGGAACTAACTGGTTCCCCATTCTCAGGAATTATGATGTCTGCATAGAGGAAAAGAAAAAAGCATCTTGTGTACTTCATAAACATCACAGTTGCATCACTGGCTACTGAGAGCTGCTTTAAATGGTTTGCAAAGCAGCAACAGCATAGCATCAGTCAGCACAGCTTCTGCTCCAAAGGCTCTTCTGCTATACTTCCTTCAGAAGTTCACTGCCTGTTTTGGACCCAGTTGATGTAACCGGAGTCCAACATGGATCCTAAGCTATACAAACAAACCTCTGAGCAACAGAAGAATCCATATTCTGACTACTTTCAAAGGACTAAATTTTTGCCAGTTCACACATCTGACTCCACAATGCCAGTTTTATTGGAAGTCCAGAATGCAATCCTAGAGAGCTTGAGTAGGTTTAGAATTCCATGACAGAAAGTACTAAACCACTGAAGTAACTCCAGGCTCCATATATGTTCTTTGGAGCACAAGTCTGCTAAAGCAAGCTAAAATACACATCCAACCAAGGTAGAAAACGTGCTAATGCTTGCTTCTGTTCACTGGTGCTTGGATTTAAGGGATAGCAAGCTCTAACACCTGACGAACTCTCTACAAGCATTCAGCAGCCACTACAGGTTTACACTAGCACCGTGATTAGAAGTTAACTATTGTCTTGAAAATTAAAGGGCAGTTACTGGAGCACAGAGCTGTCTTTCCATGTAAAGTAGCACAGATCAGGAAACTCTTCCAAGCCAAGCTGTAATCCATAAGTACTGCTGGTTGTTGAATGTTATTAGAAGGTAATGTCACAGCCGAGCAGATTATTTGAAATTTATTTCTGGTGCCTTGGAAAAGTTGATTAGCACCTTGTATTTTTAAGCACTGAGCAAGTCACAGCTCATGTTCAGTAATCTGTCTGAACAGTAATAGAGTACAGCTAGGAGCAGAAGACCTTGTCTCTGGATTTTGGCCAAAGACAGTCTAGCTTATTTAAAACAAATCCAGCGATCAGCAGATGGCATTAGATCCTCAAAGAGGGGAAAAAAAGCAAGAAATTCTCTTTCCTTTAGGATATTATTTTCACAAACTAAGAGCCAATAAGATGTAACATTTTGTGAGTGATATTTTTGTTGTTTTATATATATGTGCATACACACAGATACATACACGTATATACATATATATGTTGGTGTGCATATGATGCACTTAACGCAAGCTCTTTATGAAGACTACATTTCAAGTGGCCATTACAAAGGAAACATCTCAAGAAACAGGAAAAATCCTTTCCATGCCCACCTGCAGAAGCAAAAACATGCAGTTCCTCTTCTGCAGGAGAGTAAGCCTAATTGATCACTCCTCCTCTTCACCCCAGGAAATAACATTCCATTTTGAAATTGGGAGGAAATAAGTCAGGACAAACTTATTTTTTATGTAGAGTTTTAGCCCTTTTGATGCTTCAGAAGAACACTCCACTTGCAATTAAATAATTTCCTCTAAACCTTTAGCCTAAATTCCAATTTTATTTTAAGGAGAAAAACCTTTCCATGTCAGCCCAGAGAACTGCATTTCAGTTTCAAGACTCCTTTGAACAGAAAGGATTGTGAAGGTAAATCCCTACCTAGCAAAGAGCTGTAGAGAATCAACCTACTAATAATTACTTTGATTTTTATGATAGACCATGTATTCCTGCAGACAAGATTTAGATAGCATCTCACCCTTCATGCGGTTTACACACCCTTCTCTATTCTTCTAGCTTCTGTGTTCCTGGAAGTTCTGGTACTAAAAAGCGCAATGAGAATCCCCACTTCTCCCCCAAAACAAGCACCAAATGCCAAGCACAGGCTTTTGCTGTTTAAGAGTCCTGTCTACCCAAAAGGATTTCATTTTCAGGAGGTTCTATACTCAAGACTCAAACATCCCTCAGACATGAAGAAATCAAGTAGAGAGTGCAAATAAATCTTCCCTGCTAAAACTCAGGGTCTCCCCCCCCCCTTAGGACAGATTTACTCCCAAATCTCTATACACTTGCTGAGATAAAGCTGAGACTTATCTTCTTACCCTACAGAATAGGGAATTAAAGCAGAGAAGTAAAACATCCTACCTGGGACTGTGCAGAAAGCTGTGGGCAGGGGGTGAGGTGGAGGAGGTGTTTGCTTATAAGAAATAAAGATTTTGTACATGGGCCTCTAACTTAAGGACAGTGAAGAAGATATTACAAAAAAAAAAAAAAATAAATGCTTTGTGCATTAGTTCTGAATTTGCTTTCAGAGTCACCTGTCCAGACTGGCATTCAACTGTTCTTTAGCAGGTGGCAAATATTACTCATTCACTCTCCTTTACAGCTCCTAACCTCTTTCTTCTCATTTCTCTCCTTCTAGTAATTACCTTTGAATTCCATAGTAGCAGCATCTTCCAAGAGCTCCTCTTTCATATTACTAAGAGTCTCTACGATCATGTCCTTCATCTCCTCCTGTTTACGGTTGGCAATGTTCATCAGAGACTCATAGAGCTCATTCTCTTTCTTGCGAGTATACTCCAGCCTCTTGGGGGTGATTTGCAGGTCTCGCTGCATGTCAAAAGCCTGATTGATGAAGATGTTCAGGCAGCGACAGTGCACCTCATTCAAACTGGTGGCTGCTTCCACGAGATGCTTCTGAAGCACCTGCCTGGAAAAAGTGCTTAGAAGACGGAGCTTATCAGACTGCTCCACCAGCATGCTTTGGGCATCAGCATCATGACCAGGAGCCCCACAGCTGCAGTGGTTGACACTCAGGTACTCCAAGTCCATCAGCTGGCAGTAAAGGGAGGACTTTTCATTATCAGTTTTTTTGGGAGAGATCAGCTCAGCCTCTGACTCTGGCACTCTGAAGAAGAAAACGGGCAAAGAGAATTTCTCTTTGATTTCACGCAGTTCATTCTCATCCGACGGAGAAAGTTCAGTCTCACTGACGGCAAAGATGACAACAGGCAAGACATGGTTCACATACTCTCCCAGGGTGGCTTCAGCAGACTGGAACCCACGACATGGTGCTACCACAACATCCACTTCCTAGCAAGCAAGGAGGTAAAAATGTGGTCTTTCCCAAGTCCTTTTTATCACTGATACATATAAAACTGCACTGTAATTCATTCACAAAATGCAAAATAAACATTCAAATTCTACAGAACATTTATAGAGTCCCAAGTACAGCATCATGTAGCCTACCTACAAGGCTGATGCAGATTCACTAGCAGGAATGCAACAGAGAATGAGCTAGTGCCCACTGACTACAGAACTGTAATTCTGCATCAGGTGCCTTTGAGTTTCAGCCTACTTCAGAACAAAACTCAACAAGTTTCCCAGGTAAGTGCTATCACAGAATAGCTCTTATTCTTTAGTATATGCCCACCCTCATTTTGCAACAACCTCTTCTAGTAAATATGCTCTCAACCTCCCATATCTGTTTACCGGATATTCAGCTCTTTGAGGAGATATTCATATGCTGCCAGTTTTCAGTATGGTTTGCAACAGTAAAAAGTACTATACTAATCACTACTGTCAAGATAAAGGCAGCACAAAAACATATTCCAAAGAGTTCACAGCCACAGGACAGAAAAGGAGGAACAGATGGTTGTGACAAAAAGCTTAGTTGCAATATTCTTCAAATCCAGGAAAAAAAAATCTAACAAATATATATTTTATAACACCCATTTTCTTACTATCCAGAGTTTCACTGCTTGGGTCATATACTACTGCTGACAGTAGTGTCAAAAGAAGGCTTTGAATTGAAAGCAGGATTTAAGTGCTATCTTCCCTACTCATAACAGGAGGGATAACTAAGAATTCTTGAATCATTTTTCTCCCAGAACTATTCAAATGAAAGGCTTGACCAAGTCTCCCAACTACTCTCTAGAGATAACCAAAAGTCCTTACTGCCACGGGACTGCCAAGCACTGAACTCAAACCTGTTTGATGTAGAAGAGTTTGAGTGGACTGGGATGTGCCATTCTGCAATATTCGCCAGAGCTGATGACTCACACCAGTGCCTGTAAACAAAGGAGGAAGCCAGTGCCGTCTCTAGGAGACAGGCCGGCAGAAAACCAATAGAGAGAACAGAACGCAGCATGAGCAACTGGTCCTGCTATTTCCATAGAGGCCTATAAGGCTTTTTCAGGAACCCTAGCAATACTTCTCATTTTTTAAAATGCCCTGTAGAAGTTTAACCATTGCCTATGCAGCCCCACGCTACCAGGGATCTAGTCTTCCTATAGGGTGAATACCCATGACTCACGTTGGATTCCTAAAATTCTTAAATCGGTTCTCATAAGGTCATACCACTACAAACACTTGAACATTTATGACAGAGCTGTAAGCAAGTTACTATCAAGTAATTGCATTTGTACTTCCCTTAAATAAAAGGCCCTTTTAAAATATCAAACTTTCACACTTCGCAATGTGAATACCAGACACACAAGTATCAGTTACAGTTCTTCCATTTAAAATACACTGAACAGTTCAACAGTTGCACAGATACTATAAACAGTAATACAGATGAGGCAGTTAGAAAAGCTGTCACACTACGTGCACATTTATGGATTCAGACTTGCAATTCCAGGATGGTCACTTATCCCATATCCCAGAACAAAACTTTAAAATCAAGAATCAAGTAGGTCTTGACCTACAGGAAGACAAGTCAGTCTCAGTGAATGGATTTAGAGACAACTGAAGCGTGTCGCTTTGCTAAGCTTAAGTCAACAGATAATTTCCTCATCTCCGTACTGGTTGAAAAACATTTGCTATATCCCGAGAGTCCTTCATCCCACTGTTAGACTTGGGGCAGTTGAATCATGGTATAAGTGACTGAGGTGCTAACCCATTTTAGTTAGAGTTTTGCCCAAACTCTGTCAAGCAGATTATGACTGAAGGCCTGGCTCAGTCTCATTCCAAACCAATTTTAATACTCTGCCTTCCAAGAATAGTCTATAGACCACTGAAGTCTGACAGTTACTGCATTTATTATAAATAGGGGGTAAATTCCATAGCCTCCTTATTAATCTGAGGTACTTGTGTACTTCTGGATTCTGCTTAGAACTTTCTCTCCTCAGTTTTTCTGAGGTCTTGTAACTTTATTCTCTCTGCTTCCAAGAGGGCTGTGGCAGAGAACCCCGGATAAGGGAATTAAACTAGATCTCTGGTCTCCAGCATACGCAGCTATCCTTCATGCAGCATAAAACGCCTTTGCTTTGACTTCTTCCAATGATTTTGAACCCCACTTCATCAGGGAGTTTTGTTTTACCTTTGCTGGAAGGCCGACCCAAAAAAGCCTGTGAGGTGTACACACACGAAACAGTCTGAGAAGGAATTTTATTTTTCTGACCATGAAATCTTCCCCTGTAAAACATATATCGTTAAGCCAGCAAAACTAGAAGCAGAACAGATCTCACACGGATGGAAAGTGAATTTTACGGTGCTGGCATTTTCAACACCGCCTACCCTCAGTTATTCCAGTGTAAACAGACACGAAGACAACTTCAGATATTTAAAGCTAACATGTTGCAGAAGCACCTCAGCATACCCCTAAGCAAGCTGATACTACATGGACATGAGAACAGCTCAGCCATCGTAAGTCATGCATATTTATGTATTAATGCCACAACCAAATATATTAAAAATACTCTCAAAAAAGATTGGGACATCTTCAGTTTTAAACAGGATGTACTTTAAAATTATAATCTGATAGGTATGTTACCACATTCTTTGCTACTTGTAACAGACAACTACTAATTAACATGACCTGAATCACTGCTGCAGTACATTTAAAAGACTGCAGCAATAAAACCCAACTAGAGCAACTCTCCTGTTAGAGCTCACATAACCACTTTGTATTTTTAATTATTCATTTTTCCAGCTTTGTCAGAGCAACTGAAAAGCTTTTCCTTCTCTGCAAGTCCTGGCTGAAACTTTTCAGCCTGAGATTCAAACTAGAATGCAGCACAAAGCAAAATAAATGCAGCTCCTCGTAAAAGAAAGATTTCAGCTCTTTTAACCTCCTCCCACTTAGCTGTACTATCCAAAGAAAAACCAGTACTTCAGAGAACTCTGTTTGGTCTTCTAGGCACAACTAAAGATTTAGGAAAAGAAAGAGCCAACTGCTTACTTCCACTGTAAATCTAATAATCTGTCTAGCTAGATGGATTATTCCCCATGACCTAGATGCATTCCTGTGTATAGCGATCCCCAAGGAATACAACAGCTTTGCCAAAGAGTTGTTCTTCCCTGACCACTTATATCAATAAAATCCAAGTTCATATACCTATTACAACAAGGCTGTGTTCTCACAGCATGGCTCCTTCCTCCTCACCTCCTTTTCTGTGGAACAAGTTTTAAGAAATCCTTAAGTATCACAGAAAAGTAAGCATGGTCCCATCCTGGACATCAATAATTTAATCAGACTAAAGTATAAACTCAGTATTCCACTTTGCAGTTTGATATTAAAAAGCAGTATGTTCATTCCCCCTATCCCAAAGTCACTGACAGGTCCTTTGATGGTATTCTACTGGCAGGTAAGTGTCCCCATTATGCAGAATAAATATGATTTCAAATGTTCAAATCAGATGCAGAACTACCCAAACCAAATTCTTGTGTTCTAAAATTGTCCAAGAATACAAAGGACCTGCAGGTGTTTCTTCAGCCACTAGTAAGGTAGCTGAGTTTCTTTATCCTCCCAACATGTAGAACATACGATCATCACGAAATACCCTACTGTTAAGCATTTTGCTAGTAGGATAGGGGGAAAGGAAGAACAAACAAACATGCACAGATGAGAACACAAGAACTCTAATTAATAGGAAGGGGTAAAATTCAGACCGTTTTCTCTTCTCTTCTCCCCCAAAAGGTGCTGAGCTCTTCCAGCTTATTTGGTTTCTGGGGAAGATAAACCCTTAAGATCTCAAAATAAGTAAATGGAATATGCACCAAATATCGTGTTATCAAGCATAGAACTTTTACCAGGCTATTAGCTTTGATTCCCAAGGTCTTAAAAAATAAAAATAATTTCAGACACATTCTGCAGACTTGCAGCTCTGGTTTATCTTTAGAAAAACCTCATTCATTACTGCTCCAAATGAATATTCTACTACTTACACCAGCATTGTCCATGAGTAGCAGGTATTTTTAACTTTGTTGTCTTGGCGTACGCTGAACAGAGCTGGAACACACACATTTGCTGAGAGATTTGATTCTTATTCCTCTAGCTAGAGTCCAGACTCCAGTACTTTATTCCTAGAATTTATGTATTTTAGGAGCTAATTGAGTTATCAACCTATCAATTTGGTTCTTCCTTTTAGCCCTTGAATTCATGCAAGGAATCCTTTGACTCAGTCTGAGGCTAACTGTGATTCACCCTTCCGTTCCTTCCATTAGGACAGTTTTTTTTTTTTTTTTTTTTCTTTTACCAGCCCTTTTCAAATTAATCTGAGTAGCTTTTTTTATCTAAGTGTCCTAAATATAACCAAAGCCAGACAGAGCAATCTTTGTCACTTGTATGAGAAATCTGAAAGAGGGCTGTGAACTGCAGTGTAGCTAAACAGACCCATCTAAAAACATAATCGAGTAAAATAAATGTAAAGCTAAACACACTTTCATACAGAGCAAGGTAGGATTTTACATACAGACAATCCAGAACAGACATTTATTTTGCAGTACCAGCAGCTGACCTCATGCTCTTAGGGAAAGTAGTGGATGCCTCATACACAGTTTATACAAACACGCCACTTCTGTTCTCTTTCAGTGGATACCAGAAGCCATAAATACACTACAACATAGCATTAACTTGGCTGATCTGATTAGGGTAGATTTAACTTCAGCTACAGACCAGCTTTGTGAAGTGTATTTCAAACTGATGGAGATAAACTGAATCCATTCCCATTTTTAGCCTATTTTCAGTCATGTCTAGATTCGGATGTCCAGAGAAAATTACCTTGACATTTTATTGCTCAAATATAAAGTTCATACTCCTTATCCTATGAGAAGAAATCAGTCTTTGAACTTAAAGCAATTTATATTCAAGAATAAATAATCTATTACTGATACTTCTGGAGCATTGTTTTGACAGCCAGGCATTATAATCCAGTAACACAAATCCTCTAACAAAATATATAATGTAGTAAGAGCTAACGTAAGCTATAAAAAGCTATGAAATTCAGCTTTCATCTTTAAAAGTATTTATTAAATAAATTTCTACACTCACAGGACAGGAACACATCATTTTCTGGGTAAGTGAAAGAAAGGTTGCAAAGCAAGGTACTAGCAAAGCTAGAAACAGCACTGAACAGACTCCACTTTGATTTCTAATACACACACACGTTTGCATGACAGCTTCTACCTACTATTGCACAGTGAAGCTAACTCAGACGACCTTTAAACTAGAGTCAAATTTTAGGAGGCATTTGGAGACACTCAGAGGAAGCTTGGCTTCTAAGATAGGTGGCAGCATTACAGAGGAATGATATGCTAACAGTCAACACAAACAAAAGTACACACACAGTTTTAGACAGTCATGTCTGATTAAAATCACCACCATACTTAGAGCTTCTATTTAATAAAAGAAGGACTTGTATGCTTGAAAAATTATACCAGTAGTTTTATCAGGGACTATAAATTTTACCTCTTGATAAGGCCACTGTGACAAAGGCACATGGACACCAAATTACCTTTAGAAGCGAGTATGGCAGCATGACCTCCAGCTCCGCTATCCGGTGAGCAGGATCTTCACTGTCCCCATGAATTTCTAAGTCCTCCTCCGGTATTGTGTCCCACTGTCTTCGGTGAGCTGCCATCATATGGACCAGTTCATACTGCTCAGGCAGCGCTAGACTAATTCGTGTTTGTAAGCCATGTGTAAAACGGATCCGTCGCCTCCTACAATTCTCCTCACTGCTGACCTTGGTGGTAGGGAGCAGCTTCTCACCCAGGAGCATGTTGAGTAACTGGCATTTGGCATTACAGTTCTGGCCAAGAATCAGAAGGCAAGGGTGCCAGCTCACAGTCCGCTGGAGATGCTCTTCCTCATGGCGAGGGAAAGAAATGAAGTTCTGCCCTAGAATTGAGAACAGACTGCATTAGAACAGGCTGGCTGAACATTAAGTCCCACAGCTCTAAATAAGCTGTATGCAAAAGTTCAGCAACATCATCGCCCCACAACAAGCAGCCCACTTAGCACAAGTATTTCCTGAAACTAGCAGCCGCAATTCAACATTTTTACTGAATTAATATGAAGGACCACAGTAGCTTGATCCGCCCAAAGCCCCTAGGATAGGTTTGTTGCTGTTCTTGTCATTTATTTCACTGGAAAGTGTTTACATAGAGCTCTCTCCATCAGGCTAATGGAAAATTAACAGTAGGCCTTAAGAGTAAAGAGTAAGGTGTCAAGGTTGAAATAACCAAAGGGCTAATTTTGCTCCTGGGTTGGAACAGTGTCTTGCCTTGCTCCAGCGTTCAAGGGCACCCAGTGGGTCACTACAGCTAACTCTTCCCAAGCTTTGACACCTTGTCTGTACAGAATGTTCTAGGCACATTCCAGAAATGAATCCAATCAGCTATGAATTGGTGAAAGTCTACCCACACACTAATAAACATCAAATAATTTGCAGCTACCAAACCACAAAAGTATCACAGGACAAACTTCTTGACCAACATCTAGGATCACTGACGTTAAAGTAAGGCTTCCTCTCTAGCCCGAAAAAAAGGCACTCCTGCCGAATTGCTTCCTTACATAAGGTAGATTCCAAGACTGAGCTTGCTGTGACATAGCACTGGCCACTAAAAAGCAGCAGCTTCCAACAGCCTCTGCCAGCAGTTCCCTATAATTGGAAACACAATCACGGAGTCTAAGGAAATGCCACGCTTTCACCAGCCCAGTGGAAGAGTCCAAGGTAAGATGCTCTTTAATGGCAGCCCAAAGGTACTCAGTGCAGTCTGAAATGCAACATGGAACAGCTTCAGTCTTCTGGTGACAGAAATAGGTACCTTTCCTTTCCGTCTTGAAAGGAGTAACCTACATGGTGAAATCAGCATAGTTTGCAAAATATTCTTACCATTTTAAGTAAAACATTTAAACTGCTAAATGAAACTAGTGAGCACCTATGTCTTCTACTCAGTAGCCAAAAGCCTCTGTAATCACTCTCCTTCCTCAATTTGCACTTGAAGTATCATTATAACATCCCACTAACCAGCCCCTTTGAGCTCTTGGTCCATTATGCTGGAACTCCTGGCATTTGCCTTATTGCATTAATGCCAGAGAAAACAGTTTCAGCATTGAATTTAGCTTCTGAATTCTTTTAGAAGTACTAAATACAGCTTTTTCCATGTTCAGTCATCTAAGCTGAAGTCTAAGAAGCTTTGAGTTACCTTATGCATAGCAACAGAATAATTCTGGCAGCACGAAAAATGGATACAAACAAATTCCCCATCTGTTGCACTTCAGCACAATTCCAGTGAGTACAAAACAACTAGTGTTCTACTACAGCCAAAGATCTAGTCCATTTTTCCAGATCTGAAGGTAGGTGGCACCCAAGAATGGAAATGACAAATGAAGATACCAGTCCTAAAAAGAACTGCCAATATTGAAAGCTATAAACCAGTATAATTACTCTTACATCAGGCAAACTGACAAGAACACCAGTATAAAGAATAGACTCAACTGCAGCATACCAAGGAAAGACTAGCAGGGATTCTGTAGAAGAAGGTCTTGTCTCAAGAGCTATTATAATTCTTTTAATGAGTCACATACTTTGGCATCCAAAATTATTTCAGCATTTCAAGCCTCAAGAAAACAAGACTCTACAATATACCAAGATATTTCCTCGGCACTACTAACCAGATTAAAGATTACAGTTACTCCATGTCTCATTTCAATAGCTTTCCATTCTTCTGCTTTAATCACACTCATTCAAACCAGGAGCAACACCACTTCTAGTCTGTTGTGTCTAGGTAGCCAACACACAGTTCGAGGCTTCTTTCATATCTTACCCAATATTTAGCTTTCCAGACATCAGACTAAGTCTGGAAATAGCACTGCTTGAGGAATTTTCTTCATAGACAATTTCTTCCACCTCTAAGCAACACTCACAAGCGCAGCCCTCCGCTTTGCCTCCGTAAGCCCCTCTCCTGCATCCAGCCCCATGAGCTCAACAGCAGCTCTGCCCCACAGGCTGGCCCCCACAAACCAGAGCTTGAAGACCCTGTGGAGTCTTCCCAGTAGACTTCACTACTGAGTTCACATACAAGACTCACCTAATATGGTAAGGTATCACTGTAAAAGATTAAGAGACACATCACTTCTTAAAGTGTGGCTCTTAGTAACTGCTTCTTAAACAAGCCTTTCAAGATCCGTAACCGTAGCAGAGTAGCCACATCAAGTGACTAAAGGCTAGAATCCAGCTAGCAGCTTACAAATGACTAAAACCAGCAAAAATTCACAGATAGCACATTTAAGTCTTCATCTACAAGATAAAGAATTTCTTTGATCTGGTTACATCTATTGAAATTTCAACTTGAATTCAAACTTGTTCTTCAGATATCAAGCATGAAAAACGCAATTCAGGAAGGGGCTGTATAGGCCTTAAAGCCTTCTTTCCACAGGCTTTTAATAAGGAAGCGAACAGACAGATTTCACGCATTCCTCATTTTGGGCAGCCTCTGTATTTACACATACCTATAACCAGAGCAAAATAATTGAAATACAGCAGCCCAGCTGAAATTACTGAAGCATGGTGTGGATGTATAAATACTGTATCTTTTAAAAACCTTTCATCTTTGTGTACAAAACCTCCCTGTGATCAGCATTCATTCAACAAGTTAGTTTAGCACATCCATATCTGTAATTAATCCATTATATTTAACATTATGGCATACTGCAGTATTGCAAGTATGCAGAATATAAGTATGGAACCAACCCCAAAAGCAAGACTCAACTGTATCATAACCAACCTAGTCTACCATCAAGGCCCTCAAGTCATGGCAGTGGTTTCATATCTGTCACTGGATACCTAAGAGTGATCTCAAGGTCCCACCGAAGCGAGAAGCTATTGTTCATGATTCTACATTGCACAAAGCATATTACTATTTCTTATCAGAATACTACACATTGGGAGAAATACATTCATACAATACCCAGTGGTATCTGGCTGACCAATATAAACAAAGAATTTCAAAGAGGAGAAACATGACCCACAGATTATAGCGCTGGCCTAATAGAAAACATATATAGAGAATTTGATAACTGAAAAAAGGCAGATATATTCCTACATCCATCTAAGCAACAACTCCTGCTTTTGACAGGGCTTTTGACAAATATTTTAATTGGTGCTAAATAGTGTGTCCATATACTGTATCTTTTGAGACATGTGATAAACACTTCAAAAAAATGCCTTTGGGGAATACTTAAGCGCGTGCATCTTATTAAGCTTTTTGATGAAAGAAGGTCTGTCCAAGAACACGAAAGTCTCTCACAAAAAGTCATCTCAAAATGCAGTCAAACACTTCGTAGAACAAGTTTAGCTTGAATTAAAGGAACCTGTAAAAACCCTAAGCATTTACTAATCCTCTTTTTTACATTTCTAGTCTCTGTATTATACATGGACAGCAATGCTTGAATAAGGCCAGACCTTCATACTTCTCATTGCAGGTTCTGATGTTTCTCTGAAATTCTTAAATTTCTGTGGGTGTTCTAATTTCAGCAGACACTCTATATAAATAAGGCCAAAGGAGTAGAAACAAACATAGCTAAAAAAAAGTGCTCCCAGGAAGCTAACAGGGCTGAAAACCTGTTCTTTATATACTAGAACTAACAAGAAAAACACTGGTCCAAAAGACAAACGGAAGACAGGAAAAGTGATTTATTGAAACAAATTAATAAAATATATGGGGGATGAGGGAGGAAGGAGAGAAGTCCCTTTTCAAGATCCAGTCCATGAGAGATAAAACCATGAACCTTATTTGTCTTTAAGTATCTCAGCCAGTTCTAGACACTTTACATTAAACCTGGCTGAAAGATGTCCTTCAGTTGAAGCAGCTCATCAGCAAGAGTGTCAATGAATCCCCTTTCCTGGAGCATGGGAAGAACAGCAGTAACAATACCTCCCTGCTCCTCGCTTTTATAAAACAGAAGAAACACTAAGGTTTAACATCATGCAAGACCTGAACCTCCAATTCTCCAGTAAGATTAGGTACAGGATTTCTTAGGAAGTGACAGATACTTTGGTTCTACACATATCTGTATTTAGATGCACTGCTTAACTGCCAAGCTGGAAGCACTTCATGAGGCACCCCACAAACAGCTTCAGACATTGCCTGTGCTTGAGTTTACTAACTAGTGTGCAATGAACGAAGTCTGGTTTCAGGGCAGCAATAGAGAACTCTAGTCAGACTATTCAAAAGAAGCAATCATTGAACTACTTGAAACAGGTGACCAGACCCCGATCTTGGAAAACGTTTAAAGAGTCATCCATCCACATGGATGCCTACTTCTATGCTGTACAGAAACCCTAACACTGTTTTAAATTCACATGCTAAAATAAACGGTTCAGTAGTTACAATAAGCCGTTTCCTCGCACACAGGCAATGAGAATACTTCGACCACTACAAGTTTTAAAATTAACATATTCAGTTACATAAAGTAACTATAGTTTTAGTTCCACACCCCCACATCTATCAGCATGGTATTCTATTTCCATGTACAGGAAAACACACATAACTAATCAATATACCAATATAAACAGTTCTAAGAAGATCTGTAAGAACTTAGTCTACATGGTCTGCAGAACCAAGCTTCACTGTTCCTAAATTGGACCATGTTAGCTAGTGTCTCCCTCCATCTAGTTGGGTAGCTACTTCATGAGTATCCTCCCTACTGCCTCTGCATACCTAATCTAGGCTTAAAATTCACCTTCTTACGTTTACATACCTATCTGCACAATAGAAGTCTTAGTCTTCTGAGGATCACAACAACACAGACAGAGCAGTCACATTTTAACCAGGATACACACTCTTGGTCAACACAGTATCAGGATGAAGACTCTTCCAAACTCTCTCACGAACAGCTCCAAAATACATTTATGTATGCGTTCATTAGGCTACCAAGCTTTGAGGTTTCACCCTCACACATGCATGCACACACACACTCATTCATTAAGATAATACCACAGCTACTAGCTTAAACTCTAGTGAGGCTAGATAGCTATAGGAAGAGTAGTTGCTTCAGTCTACAGAAATTTCTGAAGTAACACAAAAGGCATATTAAGAAATTCTGGTTTCTAGGTCAAACGGTTTGCATTATTTCAAGCAGGGAATGAAGAAAACAGAACTACAGTTATTACAAAGCAAAGTTGTTTTTTCCCTCTTAATACTTTTAGAAATAGTAGTGAAATTTTTATTGCATCCCTGATTAAGATTTTTTTTTATTTGAAAGTCAGTATGAAACACACTAACTAACAACACCAAAAATAGAAACAAATGACTTGAAAAGAAGTAATCAGATCTAAAGCTATAGCACTGTCATAATTCAGCAAACCAATCTCAAAAACACTGTTCATGACAAAGTAGACTCCTGGCCTAGGAGAACACGCAATATTTTGTTGAATGCCTCAGAGAAGCAAACACTGGAGGGAAAAAAAGAAAGGGGCGGGGGGGAAGAGCACCTTTCCTCCTCATTAATGGTAGCTGGAAGGCAATTATTTTCTCCCTTGGAGCTATTTTGCTTCCCTTACTACTAAGGGTAAGTCACAGTACCAAGGCCACTGAGGGAAAAGTCAATCAGTGATGGTCCATTCTTGACCAATCCTGCTAGTCATCCTCCTGCCTGGGAAGGAGAGGGATTTCAGAATTAGCACACCTTCACTCCTTTAACTACCCAACCATGACTTTGACCTAGCTCACCCGAAGGCCAGTGGCTACTACTCAACTCCACTGATACTTAGGACCATTTAAGGGCAGAGTAAGCCAATCTATACTTTAGGCTGCTTGATAGCTGTGCTGCTTAAACCCTTTGATGCTTTTGAAATAATTTCCTCATATCAAGCAGGAAAAAGAGAGAGAAAGTAGCAACTAAATTCCAAATAGTCCTATAAACATGCAACTAAAATTTTACACAAACAAAAAACTCCATTCAAAAGTGATTATTCAGTTATAAGGATAACAAGCAATGCCAAGGCCCTGGCCACTAGGCAAAGGCTCATGTCTTCTCATGTTTTAAAATAAATAAATAAAAAAAAAATCATTGGTTTCCAATTATTCTGTCATCAAGATTCATTTAAGACACATTTAAGTTGTGTTCATACTTTACCAAATCCTAGTATCTTCCTCTTTCCATAGTCCCCTAAAGACTACCACCACTGACTTTGCTTTCTAATGTGGAGACCTATTAGCTTGGTCTGTGTCCCACTTGGACTACGTTGCCACCTCATCAGTTTGAGAATTGCTGACTTAAGTTTTATTCTCATCTTCGTAACTGCAAGTTATGAACAACGTTTGAAGTCCTGAAGAGCCCACCCCATATGTATCATTCGCATGAACAAGCTCTAAAGCAGTCAATCTTTCTTTAAAGCCATGATACTTAAAAGCCAACTGGTGACAGTCAGCAGTCAAGTCAAACCAGGCCAAGGCAAACATTTGAAAACTAGCAGGAGTCAACTGCTCTGTATCAGAAACAATAGGCAAAACATATGGTGCAATCAGTATCCTAAGTCCGAAACATTTAATTAAATGAGGCATCCACAGCCTACAGAGCCCTGTAAGCAGATTTTCAAGCAGATTCTCATAAAACTGAGAGTTGATTAGAAATATAAGTAGTAACTAAACAGAAGAGCATAAATTCCAGTAGCGCGCCACCACTCAATCAGCGTGGCGACTGACAGAAAGAGCAAAATCAACTAGTTCCTACTTCCTGGAAATGGCAGGAAGATGTAAACAAAAGACTCAGAGACCAGATTTTTACAAAGTTTTCCACATCTGTTCTGAAAGTTTACATGGAACATTACTTTTTTTGGGGGGGGAGGGGGGACAAAAAACAGACAGAAGAGCTCAATAACACTGATTTTCAAGTCCTAACTGTGAGCATAAGACAAGCATGGACAAGTATCCTAGACAAGTAGCCAATAAAGATGACTCATGAGCCATTTGGAAATGAATAAAGAAGATCTTTATATATGTATAATGTCACGCAAAACTCTTCTCACAAGACAGTCTTACGGAAGATAAAGTTCTGCACATGGCAGGAAGGCTCCTAGCAAGAGCAATGTTTGTCAACAGTGGCAGATGAAGATAAAGCAGAAGAGAGAAGCAAAACACTACTTCCACAAAGCTTCATGATGAACACACCACACGGCACATTGCACACCACTCAGCAAGCCGCCCACCTCCCCAGTGCCATCTCCACTCCCCGTCCAGAGCTCCCAGCCCCCTCAGGGGCTGCTCTGCCCCTTTCCCAGACACCTACACCCCAGCACCCTCAATCACACCTGATTTGTTCGATTCCTGCTACAAACCTTCTTGGACCCCTCAAGCCTCCTCAGCTCTGTCCATGCACCCCCAGTCCTCCCCAGGAGGCCTCACATCTGCACAGCACACCCTACACCCCCAGCTGTGCCATCCCACCTCCCCATCATCAGCCACCCACAGTTTGCCCCACAGCCCACCTGCGCCTCCTCCCCCATAGCACAAACTCCCACCCACATCTGTAACCCCGTGCACCCCTCACTCCCCACATCAAACCCCCACACCCCCTCACTCATTGCTCACTCCCTCAGCCCTCACTTCAGCCCACCCTACCTGCCCCACCATAACCCACCCTCACAGGTCCCCAACTTGGGCCCCATATCCCCTATATCCCCCCGAGCTCTTCAGCCCCAAAGCCCGGCCCAGCCCCATTCCCTCACCCCCTCTGAGCCTCCCTCGCCCCCCTACAGCCCCCCACTCACAGCTCAGCCTACCCCACCTACACCCCCCACGCCTCGCAGCCCGCCCCCACGGCCCCCCATCTGCCACCTCCCAGAGCCAACCTGCGCCCTCGCCCCTCCCCGAGCCCCACTTCCCCAAGGCCTGCCCGAGGGCATACCCCCCCCCCGCCCCTCTCTCACCGCTCGGCGCGGGGCCGTCGCGGGGGGCCCCGTCCCCAGCCGCGGCGGGGGGGCCCTCGGCGGCCGCCGCGGCGAAGGGGTGGCCCTGGGAGTACTTGACGTCGCGGAAGAACTTCTTGGTCTCGCGCAGGTTGTGCTGCAGCCGCGCCAGGTGCCGGTTGTAGTGGCCGAAGGAGCGGCAGAGCTCGCGGACCAGGCCGCCGCCGCCGGGACCCCGCCAAGAAGGGGCTCCCTCGCCCTCCATGTCCTCCGGGTCCGTTCCGCTATCCCCTCCCCACCACGGGGGACACTCGGCCCCAGCCAGGCTGCCGCCTCCGGCCTCTCCGCCTTCCCGGGGGGAGCGGCGCGCCCCACGGCGGCCGGGCTTCTCCTCGCTCCCCCCCCCCCACCCCTCCCGCCTCCCCTACCCCGCCGCCGCCCTCCTCCTCCTCCTCCTCACGGACGGCGCCGCAGCGAACCGCGCTGGGTGCGGAGCGGAACCTTTATCCGGGCGCCGCGAGGCAAAGGGGGAGGCGGCCGGGGGCGGACCCCGCGGGACGCGGCATCCCGGGAGCTGTAGTGCCGTCGCGCGCGCGGGGGCTGCTGGGAGCTGTAGTTCCGCCGCCGCCGCCGCGCGGGGCCTGCTGGGAGTTGTAGTTCCGTCGCCGCCGCCGCGCGGGGGCTGCTGGGAGCTGTAGTGCGGCGGCCCGAAGGGCGGCGGCGAAGGCCCGCAGCGGGCCGGGGCCTGCCCCATCCCGCCGCATCCTCCTCCTCCCGCCTCGGCCATCGCTCCCCCGGGGCCGCCGGCTGCCCGCGCGCAGGGCAGCACTGCACAGGGCCTGCCGGGCCCTCCGAGCTGCCTGGCACCCTTCCCGCGGATACCATTCTCCAGCAAACGGAAAATATCCCGAAGAACAGCCTTTCTTGTCGTCCTGCAAGCAGATATTCCTACACTTTCCCACGCATTTATTTTTAAAAGATATCCTAGCTGCTAGGATTTTTATGAAAACAAAGCGATGTTTTTCCAAGCCATAAATTGTACCTCCGGGCGAGAGTTCCCGGGGGCTGACATTCACCTTGCCCTTTGCTGAGGGCTGGCATGAGGCTAAGGTGCCGTTTCAGGTCACTCCAGCTGTGCCGGGCAGACTGGGGGCCGCACTGAGCCGTGCCACACGCTTTACGGTACGATTCAATCCCAAAGCAGCGGGCCCAGACTTTAATCCCAGTAGATATTAAGCAGAGAGCAAGAGGAGCTGCTGAGAGGCCAGCTCGGTGTGAAAGGGTGCTGGGAGGTTTCGGGAATTATGAGGGCATCTGCAAAAAAATTGCGCTGGGCTGTCATTTACCCATCGATGAAACAAATGCAAGATTGATCGCATTGGAGTGGCTGGGAAAGGTCGGCTCGTGCCCTTTAGATAACGCTGGCGGGGTTCTGGGAAGGCAAAATATTATAGTTCAAGTCTCTCTTCTTCCCCAACTTTTCTTTTTTCTTTTTTTTTCCCTCTTTTTTTTTTTTTTTTTTTTATTTTTTTGCTTACGCGAGAGGCGAACTCGGTGATGCAGATTTAGCGCCATGGAAACACGGCGCAGGGAGCCACCTCGCCGGGCACCGAACCGCAGCCGCGGCGCCGAGCCCGGCGGCCCCGCGCGGGCCCCGGCGAGGGGCAGGCCGCCCCCTCCGCCCCGGCCGCTGCCGGAGAAGGGGGGGACGCGGCGCGCCGAGCGCTCAGCGCCCGCGCAGAGCCGCGCAGAGCGCCGGCGGGGCGGCCGGCGCGGACTGCAGCGGCCGCGAAACGGGATGTCGGCAAAGACAAGGGGCAAAACGAAAAAAAAAATTAAAAAAATAATTAACATATATATTTATTCTGTGTTGTGCAAAGGTGTGTGTCTTGGAAAAAAATAAGACAAATAAAAAGAGCTGCGTCCCCCCGCCCCGGGCGGCGGCGGCGGCGGCGGCGGCGGCCCGGCAGCACCGCGCGCCGCGACAGCTCCGCGCCGCCGCGGCCAATCGGCGCCGCCGGCCCCGCCCGCCGCCCGCCGCCATTGGGCCGCGCGGCCGCCGCTCACGCCGCGGCGGCGGCGGCGGCGGCGGCGGCGGCGATGCCGGCGGGCGCGGAGCCGTCGCGGCGCGGAGCCGCCGCCCGGCCCGGGCGCGGCGGGGCAGGCGCGGGCAGGGCGGCGGCGCGCAGCCCGCGGGCCCCGCCCCGGCCGCCCCGGCGCCGCCCGCCGCCGCCGCCCTAGGCGCCGCCGCCGCTGCCCGGGGGAGCCGCGGCGCACCGGCATGAAGCGGTGCCGCTCCGACGAGCTGCGGCAGCCCGAGGAGGACCCCGGCGCGGCGGCGGCGGAGGCTCCCGGCCCCGCCGCGATGGAGGCCAAGCCCGGGGAGGCGGCGGCGGAGGCGGGGGCCGGCCCGCCGCCGCGCACCAAGCCGCCCGACCTCAAGGTGAGCCCGGCGGCCGCTACGGCCCCGGCGAACGGCGGGTTACGGGGGGGAGAAACCGCCGCCCCGGGCCCCGCTCTGCTACAGGTGTGACCTTGGGGGACGGGGGATGCTCCCGGGAATGCGGTGCTACCGGCATGGGGATGCTGTCAGGGTGCGGAAGCTCCCGAACATGCAGCAGCCCTGGGATGGAGATGCTCCCGGGAATGCGATGCTGCCAGGATGGGGATGCTCCCGGGATGGGGATGCTCCCAGGTGGAGATGCTCCCGGGAATGCGATGTTCCCAGGATGGGGATGCTCCCAGGTGGGGATGCTCCTGCAAATGCGATGCTCCCGGGATGGGGATGCTCCCAGGTGGAGATGCTCCCGGGAATGCGATGTTCCCAGGATGGGATGCTCCTGCAAATGCAATGCTCCCGGGTTGGGGATGCTCCCAGGTGGGGATGCTCCCGGGAATGCGATGCTCCCAGGATGGGGATGCTCCCAGGTGGGGATGCTCCTGCAAATGCGATGCTCCCGGGATGGGGATGCTCCTGGGATGGGGATGCTCCTGCAAATGCAATGCTCCCGGGATGGGGATGCTCCCAGGTGGGGATGCTCTCGCCGCAGGTTTGCAGCAGCGCCTGTGGGCCTGAGCATCACCAAGGCCGCGGGGCCCCCAAGAGCAGCAGCAACAGCAGGTGGCACTGGGAGAGGCAGGGGACCCTGGTGGCACCAGCGGCCCTCAGCAAGGAGCTGTGGGAAGGGTGGCTGCACCCCGGCGTGGTCCAGGAGGGTGCTCACGGCCTCTCTGGGGGCTGAGGGGGGCGAACAGGGCCGCCACTCTGCAGAGGGGCCGAGCGGATCTCGCTAAATACCCGCTGGAGTCGCCCCCAGCATCGTGTGTGTGGGCGCTGCTCCAGGGAACACGAGTCAGTCTGGCAGGATTCGTGCCGCTGCTGCAGCCGAAAGCGGCAGCGTGGAAATGGTCCCAAGCCTGCTCTTTCTGTGCCTTCGGGCCGTGTCCCGTTCGCAAGGAAAACGAGTTTCCCGGCACTGCAGAGCTACGGGAAGGGAGCTGCAGGCAGCAGCAGGGGTACGGACAGCTGGAACAGGGTGGTCCCAGGTGAAGTTCGTGCAGAAATTCCCTGTTGGCTTGGACATGGAGCAGCTCGGATCTGTGGATATTCAACAGGGGCCGGCTGGCGTGGGACGCAACGGGGCTTTTGTGCAGAGATGAATTTCCTGCTTTTAACTTTGGTGTTTCTGGGCACTGCAGCACATTGCTGCTGCGGTCAGAGCGTGCTCCTGGTAGCGCTTTCAAAGGCGATGTGTCGGTCCCGCTGTGGCAGTACAGAAGCGTTGCTTCCACTCTTTGATTTCAAAAAGGGCTGGAGAAAAGTAGAAAATGTCCCTAGTCACCCGCAGACAGACAGGCATCCAGAATGGTGCATGCTCATTGCGGAGCTTTTCAGCAGAGCCCCTGTAGTCTAGAAAGTCTTACCAGTACGGTCAAGGTCATGCAGAGTGCTGGCCCCATCCTAACAACTTCATCCCAGGTCCTTTTTCACCCGCAGTGAGTCAGAAAAAAAGGTGGAAAAAGGAGGTCCAGGATGCACAATGTGGCCTATGCTGTGAAGAAGACATCAGGGTGGTGATGACCAGGAAGCCATAAGCATTCTTTAGGTGGCATGTCCAGCTCCGAGCTGGAGCACAGCCTTGTGTGCAACCTGGTCCAGCTCACAGTGCCATCAGTGGCCAAATTCCCATTGATTTTATCGATGCAAGTAGGATACCCTAATGCAGAATTACTTCTCAATGGATGTCTTTAAGCACATTTGTAGTTTAGCAATTAATTGCCTGCATGGAGTGAATCCTCAAACTTGATTTGCTGGACAGACCGCATGGAAACCTATCTCAGTGTTGCCCACAGCTTTGGCGAGCTCTGGGCCCTAAATCCTGGCCCTGTCACACACCAACTGCACCAGCTCAGTCACTTCATCTACTGGTGCCTCTTTTAGTGGCACATTTAGAAAACACACAGTAATGTTAAAGTTTTCCTGCTCCAAACCCCTTTTTCCCCTGGACTGCCTTCACCATGGTGGAGGTCTGTTATCGCTAGCAAACAAGTTGGTCCCTTGCCCCCATGCACACTGTGCCATCCACAACTCCAGCTGGATTGGCATGGGGCCACCGACCAAGGCCCACCAGTTCATCTCCCACTGGATATCAAACAAGTCTCAAATATAAACTTGTTTACTACCGCTCTAAGACAGATTTGAGCTGGCAACCTGGAAACAAAAGGCTGCTTTGTGTCGTCTTCAAACCCCTCACCCAGGCAGGTCCTGCCTGGCAAATACATGGCAGCTTTCCTTTTGCCAGCCCCAATTTCAGATCCTTGTTCTATGAGCAACTGCTCCATTAGGAAAAAAAAACAACAAAAAAAAAGTTCTGGCAAGGAGCAAAGCAGATGCATGACACATAATTCTGCTTAAAAATATGTTGGGTGGCAGAGATTTCCTGTGCTCTGCAGCAGAGTGACTGGATCCATACAAAACACTGCAGAAGGAAACATCCAGGCCTTTTGCTGCTGGAGACTGCCCAGGTGTCCTGCGGTGTTACACCAGAAAGGCATTTATCACTTAGATCATATTTCTGCTTTCCCCACGCATCTCTGATCTGACTGTTGTCCCTCGGTCTCTCTTTTCTCCGAATGGGCTGATCTGACAAAGAGCCGCAAGTTGAAACCTGACATAACGTCCATCTCCGGTGTCACGATCTCGGTCTTGGCGGCTCCTGCCTTTCCCTCTTTTTGAACCTGAGAGCCAAGACCAGCAATGAGTTTGGAGGCACCATCCCGAGTCTGTCCTTTTCCCGGGCTCGGAGGAGGCGCTCAGGGAGGCCCCACCATGGGACGCGCAGCCCCGGAGCTGGTCCAGCATGGCCCTGCCAGAGCAGTGGGGCTGGGACAGGATGGCCGGAGGGGACAGGGCTGCAGTGGTCTCACAGCAGCATTTACCCGTAGTGGGTCAAGCCCTGCAGTCCTTCTTAGCTACTTTATTTTTTGGAAGTGCTATAGGGAGTCTGGGGAGCGGAGACCTACCTGCAGCCTCGAGGACTCGCCGTGGCAGCATCTGTGCAGGCTGGCTCGCCCCGGAGAGGATGGGGAGGACTCCTCCTCGCCTGTAAAGGTCACCAGTCCCTGTTATAAACCCTGAAGTACATTTATATTTAATCTCTTGCATGAACAAATTTCCAGGCATATTTTGGTCTTAAAAGGACACTGCCAAGGTGAGCCGAGTCCCCTGTGGTTAGAACACATCTGCTGTCAGGCAGCTCAAACGGGAGCTGCGTGGTCACCAGAGCATCTTCATCCATCATCTCTCCTGGACATCGCTTATCGAAAGCTCGGGGCTCCCGGCACGGCGCTGCCGGCTCCCATCATGGTGCGGCTCCGTGCTGGCGGCCGGCTGCTGGCAGCAGCACCCTGAGCCCCTCAGCACCCGGGCTGCGGGCGACGTCCTCCCGGGCAGCACAGCCAAGACGTGCACATGCAAACGCTGCTCCAGGTCTGGAGCTCGAGGGGGGCCGCAACCCCCTCCCGGCTGGAGCAATGCCGGGGCAATCATTGCAGATGCTGCAGATTTTATTCCAGATACGGTTTAATAAGGTCCGTGTCACTCTAGCATTTTGGTAGCACGTTAAACAATATGACTAATGTTCGTCACATGTTTGTTCTCTCATCTTGGCCCCAAGAGGAGAAATGTGTGTGGGGGAGTGCTTTATTTTCCATGTCAGACTATCCATGTATTTTGCTTGGCATTTGTGGCAGCTGGAGGAGGGGACCGGGTCCACACACACGCACAGCATAACGGAGATTCCTGGTTGAGATGGGCTGCAAGGGTGCACCCGGGCTGTCTGCTGCCTCGCGGGGATTAACTCTGCCTTCCAAACCTCCCAGCCTGCTGAGCTGCTGGTAGGACCTGCTTGCTGCAAGACCCACAGGGAAATAAGCCATCCTAACAGCAGCCAGTAAAGCCTAGCTGAGAGAGCAGCAGGAGGGCTGGGGACCTCCTAGGATAACATCCTCTCCTGCCGCTGTCCTGCTCCGGATGCAAGCTGTTCGGTAGCCTGGCCTTCCCTGAGCTGAAGGGAATGGTTTTCCCATCCAGCTTTCATCCCTGCTCGGCCCCACGGGATGGGACAGTCTCTCGCTCTGACCATGCAGTGCCTCCAAAGGGCCTCATACTCTTGGCTGGAGCCCCTGGGCGGGTCTGGGATATAAATAATTAATAATAATAATAGAGAGAGACATAGCAGCACACAGCTGTGCTATAAGGTCACGGCAACAAGATCTCTTCTTCATCCATCTGAAACCCAAGAAAGGCTTCAGTGCAGGAGCAGGGCCAGTCGGAGAGCTAGAAACCTCTTTAGTGAGAAATAAGGGGGTTTCAAAGCGTGCTGTCATTTCACAGCGGGATGAAAGCCCAGCCTGAGCTTTGCACGGCAAAGCTGGACAGCGGATCGTCGCTGGATAAACGTGTAAGAGGGGAACAGAGCGCTGCGGTGTCCAGCCCGGAACGATGCTCTGGCAGGCTGCGTGCCTTTGACTTGACCCTGCCAAAGCCGGTAATAACTAAGGGCTGATCCACTTATGGGAGGATGCGAACCAGAAGTAGCTCATTTACAGTCCACGGAAACAAGTCCCCGTTGTTGAGCAGGAGATCCTGGCTGCGTTAATTAAAAAAAAAAAAAAAAAAAAAAAAAGAAAGAAAGAAATAGCGATATTCGTGTGTATTTTACAGCTGTCTGCACAGAGAAACTAACCTCCGTATCTGTTGTATCAGCTCTTAAGCCATGGCTATTCCAAAATAGTCTGTGCAGATGCTCTGAGTTAGAGGTAGTTTCATTCCAGAAAAATGCCTCTGCTTTGGAAGTGCACTAATTATCCTGGAACAACATACGAAAACAGTTTCCACATCAGCAGATTTTCTGTGATCACTGTTGCAGAATAGCTTGTTCCATGGTGACCACTTCGGGCAATTCTTTAGTGCAAACAAGTCCTCAGTGTTAGAAGCCATAAATTTCGTGCAGTCAGATCCAGAACAGGGCTATGATTCTGCATCTCCTCTTTCTTCTTCCCTTCTCCTTTCTTGCCTGTAGATCTCTTACAGTCCCATTGGGAGCCCTATTTGCAAAGCCTGTGAACGGTTCTTTCAGAAAAAGTTGGAAAAGGCCCAAGGAGGAAGGCTTTTTGAAAAGAGAAACCTCTATCAGATTTAGCTGTTAGGCCAAATACCTACTGAAAATGACGGGCTCTCACCTGCAGCAGATGTTGCTATAAAGCTGTCTTTCCCTTTTTTTGCAGGCTTTGCTTTTATTCTGTTTCAGTTACCCTTAAGGATGGGAGTTGGTCTTTTCCTTTCACCTGGATCTTCTAAAGGGCTGAGCAAGAATCTGAGCCTATGTTGTACCCTTGATGGTAGAAGTCTGTGGGTTTATAGTTATTACCTATCTAACACTGTCTCCGTTTCCATAGAGACTGTATAAATAGAATAAAATTTAAATCACAATTTCCTGGAGTAGCAGTTGAGCACCACAGATTTGTTATGTCTTTCTTAGGAAAAACCCAAAGGGTATAATTCTTCATTATGAATGGATAACGGAAGGATTAAAGGTTTCACCTATAGTGTTCAGCAACATAGGATCTAAGTGCTATCAGCAGCACCTCGATTCCTTGTAAATATTACAGCCACGAAGAGCGTTAGGCCTAAATGAATGTGGACGCTCTAGTACTAATGTCTGGGCTTCTTAAGAGATGGAGTCCCTCCTGTATGGACATGAAATCCTCCAGCCATCTGGAAGCTCCTGGAGGTCGTGTCTCAAACACAGCTGCTTTTCTAGAAGTCAGAGCTTTTGCCAAGTGACACCACGGCTAGAAGTAGCTCCCGGTTCTGAGCCCACTTCATGGTTGTTTTCAAGCATGAGTAAATCACAGTGTTGCTAATACAGAAACCAGCATCTCTGGGGAGAAATCCCAGCCACACTACATCAGTGGTAAAATGCCTCAAGGGTTAGGATTTTAGTCCTAGGAGTTAAGATGTTTAGTTTAACTGCAAAACTGCAAAATAGAGATGGTACAGAGTAACAGAGCAAACTTGTGCCATATTATCCGCTGGATTTCTAATAGCTGAGGCTGCCTGTGGAGGTGAGATCTTTCAGTGTCCTAAGATTATTTACCTGATGTCTGGGAGCAGTGATGGACCAGGAGATGTGATCCAGTGGGGACCTGAACTAAGTCCACCAAGCCCATTTTCACAGTGGTCAGTGAGCTAGAATTTACTGTCCATGCTATTGCCTTGTGGTTAAGTGTGAACGGAAGATTGCAGAAGGCAACCAGCCAAGCATGGATCTCTCAGAGATGCAAATCTGGGCATTGCAATGACTGCAGGAAGCTGCGCTGGATTCACCTGCCTGTAATCAAGAGCTTAATCTGTTCCAGCATCCATATTGCATGACTTCGCTGTGGTCACTGCTGGCCTCTGCCTGATTCCCCAGAGCAAGTCACAAGAAAGTGGGCATTTTAAAAATCCCTGTACTCTGTAGGAAGTCAGCCTTGATGCCACTTGAGAGAGGAGGACCTGGGGCTGCCCTGGAGGAACTTCATGCTCAGATGTCCTGCAGGCAGATTTGTTTCGCTGTGCTGCTAAAGCCCAGTCATTCCCCAGCACTGGTGGCATTGGACCGTGAAATGCAGTTTCACCCTAGTAAAGCAAGGCCAGTCTGTTGGGTGCAGCTCTTGGAGGCCATGGAAAAGCCACACGGGGAAGCCCTCCCCTTTCATTTCTGGAGCGTCCAACAGCAGGTACGCTTTGCAGTGCGCTGGTGGCTGAATCTCCACGGCTGGGATTAGCTATGGTTTTTCTAGCTGCAGAAACTGTTGCTCTGTCCCCCGTCCGTAGGGACATGGTGTCTTCGAGATTGCGAGACGTGCCCAAAGGCATGACCTGCGCGTGGTGGCATCTCCAAGGTGCACCCTCTCCTGTGCGTTTCCTGCGTTGTTTTTAAGCAATTCGTATTTCCTTCCCCCGCCTCTTGCTTCTTCCAGGGGTAGCCAGCTCAGAGAGCCTCCCCTGGCGCAGGCAGCGGGGCTTGAAGCCATCGAGTCACTTTGCGTGCCCCTCCGCCCTGCGGGAAGCGCGCCAGCAGATGCTGCCCGGGCCCGCGGCGGGGCGATGCTGAGGATGAGCAAACGGCACGGGGAGGCCGGGAGCGTGGCGTGCGGGGCAATGCCGTCTGTTCCCAACGGTAAGCAGGGCTGTTTCCTCTCCTCTCCTGCAGAAAATCCAGCAGCTCTCTGAAGGCTCCATGTTCGGCCATGGCCTGAAGCACCTTTTCCACAGCCGCCGGCGGTCGCGGGAGCGGGAGCACCAGAACTCCCAGGACTCGCTGCCACCCCACTACGGCGCCTCCGACCACGACTCCCCCGACGAGAAGGAGCGCTCCCCGGAGATGCACCGCGTCTCCTACGCCATGTCCCTGCACGACCTCCCCGCGCGCCCCACCGCCTTCAACCGGGTGCTGCAGCAGATCCGCTCCCGCCCCTCCATCAAGCGGGGCACGAGCCTGCACAGCGGCAGCCGGCGGGCCAAGAGCGGCTCGCTGGAGCCCCAGCGGGGCAGCCCCCACCTGGGCCGCCGGGCCCCCCAGGACAGCAGCCTCACCGCCATCCTGCACCAGCACCAGGGCCGGCCCAGGTCCTCCTCCACCACCGACACCGCCATCCTCCTGGCCGAGAGCGGGGCCGTGTACCTGCTCACCGAGGACACCGAGGGCCTTGCCGAGAAGGTAAGGCTGAGCCGTGGGGCTGCCCCCCGCCGGGGCATGAGCCCGGCGAGCACCCTCGCGGGGCGTGCAGCGAGCACGGACCGTGCCGGATCCCGCGGGGAAGGCGAGGGGTTCAGCCGGCTCTGCTCCCAGGGTGGGATCTGAGGGAGAGGAAGGGCTCAGGCAAAGAGCCGCACAAATGCCCCTAAGGTCCTTAGCGGCAATGAAGATCCCAACGACGAACGGCCTCGCTGTGTCACCTGAGCCGGCCCGTCCCCAGCTAAGCCACCTGCACGTCCCCTGCCCTCACTTTTCTCAATCAAGTTTTGTCCTGAATGAGCTGTGGCAGGAGGAAAGCAGGGGCCAACAATGTCTTTTTTTTTTCTCATTTTATAGTAGATAAAATAATTCCTCTTTGAGCAGCTAATCTGTTGCTTTGCAGGGGGAGCAGCTACAGCTTGTGTAGGAGATGATAGCTATTAAACGAGCGCTGGACCTGCTGATACTCGAGAAGGGGGTACTCTGCAGCAGCTGGGTACTGGAGACAGCCCGGGGGGGCTGGTGCTCATCCCCAAGTCTCAGCCAGCAGATGCATTTAGAGAACAAACTTTCAAGGCTGGGAAACGATCCCAGCACCTCATCCCCTACATTAACCATTTAACAAGCTCAATTAAGGTATAAGATATCCAGACCCAGCCCTTTGCTTTAGCTACCAGACACCACATCCCTCCTAGGTGCAGGGACAGAAAGCCCCGTTCCTCCGTCTAAGCTTCACCTCCTCCCGGCTCGGTGCAGGGACCCGGCTGCGTCTGCCTGCAGCAGAGCGCCGCAGGCTACGGCCAAAACGCATCCGAGTTTGGAAAGCCGCGAAGGACGCCAGCTTGTTGGCTTTGCCTAGCAGGGATGGAGATAAGGCTGCGTTATTTTAAAGATGCGGTGATGGGTGCCAGGCAGAGAGAGAGTAACCATTTGCTGCAAATATTATGCCGGGGGGTTCATCGTGCCAAGCTCCCAGTAGTGGCCAGGTTGATGCCGGTGGGGTGGTGGGGCACAGCGGGACCCCCCCGCTCGTGGGCAGGGACGAAGGCAGGTGCAGCCCACACCGAGAGCGTGGGGGGCCAGGGAGCCGCTCGCTCCGCGGCCAGGCCCCGGCGCTGCTCGGGGCGGCCGGGAGCGGGCTCCGGGCAGCCGCTCTGCCTCCCCGGCCGCGCGGTGCCCGCAGGGCTTCCGTCTCCGCCGGCGGCACGGAGGGCGCAGGCGGGCCAGGCGGCCGCAAAGCACAGCTGCCCAAAGTGATTTTTGCATCGCTCTGTGCGTCGCTGATAGAGAGGATGGTGTTTCCATCTAGCATTTAGTGCTGTTAATTAAGGAACAGCCAAGTGCCGGGCTGCTCCGGGCGCTATGGGGCTGGCGAGGTGGACGGGCGGCGGGCAGGAGGGCTCCTGCCCCGTTTCAGGGGGCTGTGCTGCACGCTGGGCTGCCTCCTCGGCCACGGGGGCCAGGGGCTCCCTGCTGCGCGTTCAGCCTTGCGAGTGGGCCAAAATGCACCGCACAATAACCGCAAAATAATTAGTCCGGGATCCCAAATAAAGGCAGGGGCTCGAGAGGGTTCTCCTTTCCGTGGCGGATTCCCTGCTGGGCCTCTGGCGCTCGGCTCCCGCGTTGGTCCCTGCAGCGCTGGTTTTATTCCCGCAGCGGAGCCGGGGCGAAGCCGCAGCCTTGCGCGGGGCTCGCGGAGCGGGGAGCTGCCGGGGGCTCGGGCTCGCTCCGGGCCGGCCGGGGGCTGCAGAGGAGGGGGGTGGCCATGCTAAGGTGCTTTGGACATCCGGGAATCTCTCTAAGAGGATGAAGGTGGCAGGGTGAAGCGCCAAGGACGCCCGTGCTGTGGTGAGCGGAGCAGGCTTCACCCAAAACTGGCCTGGTTTATAAACGAGTGACGGGGTCTCCGGCGTCCCCCTGCCCGGCGACGGTCCCCGCGCTCCTTGGCACAGTCACCAAGAGGGAAAATTCATTTCCTCCCGGCCCCAGCGCCCGGCGTTCGTGCCGTTTCCCATTCCCGGAGCCGCGGGACGGCGGCAGGACCCGCTTCCATCCCCGCTCTGCCGAGCCTCCGCGGAGGGAAATCCGGGCTGGACACTTCTGTTGCCCTCTGGGGTAACGGGAAGAAGATCAACAAGATACTTTTTCTTTCTGTTTTCACTTGGCTTTTCCTCCCTCCGAGTGGGCTCCGGCCGGGACCGGGCGCCCCCCAGGCCGTGGGAGCCTCGCACCGGCCGCTGCACCGGGCGCCTGCAGCTTCCTGCGAAGGAGCTGCCTGGGTGCCCGGGGCGGCACCGCTCCGGCTGCGAGTCCCAGGATCCGCAGCCAGAATCGCTTCCGCTCCGTCCCGGCGCCTGGCCGGACGCCGCGTGGAGCCGGGGGCTTCTCGCCCCGGCCTCCCCTGTCGGTGACGCGAGTCTAAAGACGAAGCCGTTCAGAGTGGGACGAAAGCGCCCTGGAAGGGGGCACAGGTGGAGCGGGGCTCATCGCGGACCGAGCAGCACAAAAACGGGATGAATAATTAACTGCATATGACACACAGAGAAATAAGAAGAGAGGCGATACCGCGGCCTTTG
The DNA here is from genome assembly GCF_028389875.1 of Rhea pennata. NCBI lineage: Eukaryota > Metazoa > Chordata > Aves > Rheiformes > Rheidae > Rhea > Rhea pennata. The sequence continues at coordinate 5,407,816 of NC_084687.1, forward strand.
TGGGGCGATGGAAAAACTAGCTATTTAGAGGAGCAAGAGCCACACGATATTCCCGTGCCGTATTATTTTTCCGTAGCCCTGCGGGAGCCGAGCCTCCCCGCCTGAACGGCGGCAGGGCCGTTCCCGGGGCGCCGCGGGCGCCGCGTACCGGCCCTGTCCGCAGGACGAGGGACCCAAGGCAGCCGGCAAAATCCCCTTCTCCCATCCCGAGTGCTCGTCCCGGCTGCCCGCCGGCAGCGGCTCGCAGCGGTGCCGCTGATGCACCGGGCTGGCGTTAGCTGCTCGGAGCCGCTACCGAGTCTCGGGGATTTTCTTTCTCCGCTGGTTTGTTTTGCCGGGTTTTGTTCCGATTCCCAGCGGCACGTTTTGTGGTTACGGAAAGTTCAGGGTGTGCAAACGTGGTGAAAATAATGTGAATGTGAAAACTTTCTGGTCTGAAAAAAAACACCCAAGCGTCTCGCTCCAGCTCTGCAGCGCCCAGAGCGCTGCGTGCCCGGGAGCGCGGTCAGCGCCGCGGCCGGGCCGGCGCCGGCGCGGGCACCGTCAGCCGCCACGAGCTGCGGCGCTGCGTGCAAACCCCCGCGGGGCCCGCGCCGCCGGCATTCCTCCCCCCTGCACAGCGCGTCTCACGTGGCCCCTGCGCCTGCCAAGCTCCCCCTTGGCTTTAGCTGCTTTTGTCCATTTGTCCCGGTGCAAAATCGACCGCTGATGGCGCGCGGTGAGCCCGGCCGGGGGGACCTGCCGCCGCAGCCGGCCGGCTTTATCCGCCCCGGTTTGCACCACTGCCCGAAGAGGAGCAGAAGGTCCTTGCGAAAGAGCCGTTGTTCACCCAGAAATTTCATGCTGAGTTTTTTACTCATTGCATAACAGCCTCAGTGCGAGAGCTGGATTAACCCCGTGTGGGATTGCTCAGCCTTGGCCAGTGCTTTTCCAGCAGCTATTGATTCTTCTTTTTTAATGAAGTTCCTGCAGCAGCGTTAGCCGAGTGGCCGCGCTCCTCTCGCACTCCCTCCGTTCGCCCGGGCTCCTCCGTGCGGCTGCGGCCGCGCGATGCCTGCTTTACAGCACGGATGCTCCTTGTCCCTGCGGGGCCGCATCGGGAGCCACAGAGGGGCAGCAACGGGTGACGGCAGCCGGCCCAGCCCGGCGTGGGGCTGGCAGGCTCCTGAAGGGCGCCGGAGCCGGCTGCCGCCGACCGGCTGCTCAAACTCGGGGCAAGGCTCTGGTCGGCCGGGCCTTCCCTGGTGGCACGCTGCCCGCGTCGTGCTCGGTGCCCACCTCGTGCTTGGTGCTCATGTCGTGCACGCTGCCCGTGTCGTGCACGCTGCCCGCGTCGTGCTCGGTGCCCACATCATGCTCGGTGCCCATGTCGTGCACGCTGCCCGCGTCGTGCTCGGTGCCCGCGTCGTGCTCGGTGCTCATGTCGTGCATGCTGCCCGTGTCGTGCTCGGTGCCCGCCTCGTGCTTGGTGCTCATGTCGTGCACGCTGCCCGCGTCGTGCACGCTGCCCGCGTCGTGCTCGGTGCCCACATCATGCTCGGTGCCCATGTCGTGCACGCTGCCCGTGTCGTGCTCGGTGCTCGCGTCGTGCTTGGTGCCCATGTTGTACTTGGTGCCTGCGTTGTGCATGCTGCTCACATCATGAGCATGGAAAAGCACTGGCTCCCTGACCCCTGTACTGCTCCTCTTTTGCTTCAGTTTTGGAGTATTGCAGAGGCTCCTCCGCCCGCCTGCCCAGCACGGGCGCCGCGCTGGCCGTCCCGGCTGCCCAGCGAGCGGCATCGCTATCTGCAGGAGGCCACAGGCACGGCTGCAGGCGTGGGCGGGTGACACATGCCTGTCTGGGTGCAAATCTGCGCAGGGGCTTAGCGGAGCCACCTCCAGTTCTGCAAGCTGAGGCGCACGCGGCACTTGCCCTGCGTGGGCAGGGAGTCTGGGCGCACGCTTGCACGCGAGTGTTCAAGGCAGCGTGTGGCCGGTGCAAGGACGGGCTGCTCCCTGCTTTGCACGGGGACATGCCAGCTTAGGGAGCCTCTTGCACACCCCCTGCTCTGCGTCCGTGCATGGGGGAACACGCGTGCAGCGGATCGGACCGTTTTGTCTCCAAATGAGCACCCGAGCGAGGTCCCGCGGCGCAGCCCGGCGCTCGTGCTGCCCCGGGGGCGACAGCCCTCCACGCACCCGCTTCGGCTTCAGCCGCAGGGCGCCGCGGCTCGGCGCCGGCCCCTTGCCGCCCCGCTGGTGTCCAGCAGCGTTGGGTTTCGGGGCGGGAATGGGGGCGGCTTCTCGGCGGCCCCGGCTCCAGTTACCCACGACTTGTGCCCAGGGAGCGGCTGCGCGCGGGAGCGCCGGAGGGACCCACGGCTCCGGCTCCGCGGCGCGTCCCCGGTATCCTGTGGCGGGCTGCGGGGCTCGGCGGCAGGGCAGCGACGAGCGAGGCGCGCTGCGGGGATTTGCTCTCGTCCACCCGGAAAGCTCATTTTTGGCACCCGCGTGCCAGCTCGGTAACACCCCCCTCTCCCCCCCGCCCCGAGCCAAAATAGCCCAGCGGTGACTGCGGAAGGGGGATAGCGGGAAAGATGAGTAACGCTGAGCTCCTGCAGCCCCGCGGGAGCCGGACCGGCCACCGCGCGTGCCGGGGGCTCAGCCAGGGGCTCAGCCAGGGGCTCAGCCGGGGAACCACGGGCCTCCTTCCACCTGAGCCCAAACTGGCACCGAGGAACGGGGCAGGAGGTTTGCCCCGCTCTGCAGGCGGCCTCCGAGGCGGGATGCGGGAACGGAGCGGGAGGTTTGCCCCGCTCTGCAGGCGGCCTCCGAGGCGGGATACGGGAACGGGGCGGGAGGTTTGCCCCGCTCTGCAGGCGGCCTCCGAGGCGGGATACGGGAACGGAGCGGGAGGTTTGCCCCGCTCTGCAGGCGGCCTCCGAGGCGGGATACGGGAACGGAGCGGGAGGTTTGCCCCGCTCTGCAGGCGGCCTCCGAGGCGGGATACGGGAACGGGGCGGGAGGTTTGCCCCGCTCTGCAGGCGGCCTCCGAGGCGGGATACGGGAACGGAGCGGGAGGTTTGCCCCGCTCTGCAGGCGGCCTCCGAGGCGGGATACGGGAACGGAGCGGGAGGTTTGCCCCGCTCTGCAGGCGGCCTCCGAGGCGGGATACGGGAACGGGGCGGGAGGTTTGCCCCGCTCTGCAGGCAGCCTCCGAGGCGGGATACGGGAACGGGGCGGGAGGTTTGCCCCGCTCTGCAGGCGGCCTCCGAGGCGGGATACGGGAACGGAGCGGGAGGTTTGCCCCGCTCTGCAGGCGGCCTCCGAGGCGGGATACGGGAACGGAGCGGGAGGTTTGCCCCGCTCTGCAGGCGGCCTCCGAGGCGGGATACGGGAACGGAGCGGGAGGTTTGCCCCGCTCTGCAGGCAGCCTCCGAGGCGGGATGCGGGAGAGGCGGGATACGGGAACGGCAGCTCTGGCTGCGGGGGCGGTGGGAGCCCCTGCCCTCCCTCCCGTTAGGATGGTGCCTGCGAGGCCGGTTGGGAAACGGCAGATTATAGCTGCCAAGACAAAGATACCGGAGATTACTCCTTAATTAACTCAGCAGCAGCAGAATATCAGGCTCTTGTACTGACTCACCCCGCAGCAGAAGACGCCGTGTTCCTCAGCCCTCTCCGACATACGGCTGCTGCTCCCAGCCCGCCGGCAGCCGGGCCGGCGCGAGGAGGCAGCTCCTTTCCGGCAGGCGGGCGCTGCGGGCGGCGCGGCGCCCCGGGGCCGCGGCGGCTCCGCGCGGCTGGACACGCCGGTGCAGGATTCGGCTCTCGGAGCACAGCCCCGGGGACCCCCCGGCGGCAGGGGCTGGGGGCTGCTGCCAGCCTTTCTAATCCTGTAGCGTGGGATGTGACCCCCCCCCCACCGCAGCTTTGGCAGCGCCGCTAAGGCTCCCGGGGCTACTCCCTCCCGTAAGGCAACAACAGAAATTTTCCCCCAAATCCCCCTCCCCGTGTAGGCAGGGCCCCGAACAGCTTCCCCTTACGGGACGGTTACTGAATCACCCGGCAGGGATGTCCCTCCCGGGGACCTGCCGGCCACGTCTGCCCAGCTCCGCACCTGGAAAGGAGCCTTGCGAGGATTCGAGCCAGGACATCGGTCCGGCGCTGGCAAAACGGGAGTATCAGGAGTGCCCAAGCTGCCCCGCTGCAGCCCCGTGCCGGGGGAGCCAGGGACGACCCCGGCCCGCAGGATGCAGCGTCTAAGCAGCAAGGCGACGCCGGGGTCCGCGCAGCGCCGATGGGAGCTGGGGCCCGGCGCGCGCCCAGGCTCGGCGGGGACGTCCGGGCAAGGAGCGAGAGTCGATGCCCGGGAACGTGGGGATCCGCCCCGGCTCCCCCGGGACAGGGGCAGGTTCCCATCCCGCCGCCGCCGGCAGCCCCGTGCGACGGCCGCACCAGCCCAGCGCGAACGCGGAACGAGGGGTGAGCGCCGAGGTGCCTCCCGGCCACCCGGGTCAGCGCCCGGTGCCTGCTGACTGCAAGATTTCAGGGCTGAGCCAAAAAAAGCGATTTGCTTTGGGCACCAAACGCCTCGGGAGGAGGGAGAATCGGGAACCGTTGAGCTTGCAGATCTCTGCCCGGGTCGGCATCCCGGCTCGCGCCGGTCGGCACGCGGCTTTCTCGCCCGGCTCGGGGACGCGCCGCAGCACAGCTTGGCTGCGTCCTGCTCCTTGGTGCATAGCTCCGGCCTTGGCTGCTCCCGCTAGACCCCGCCAGCCCGGCGGCCGGCGCTGGCTAAGGTAACGCTGTGCAGGCTCCCGGCTGCCGCCGACACCAGCTGCAAAGGGGCAGAGCAGGAGCCTAAAATTCGCTGCTGCGTTTGCGTTGCGTTGCGAGGTGACTTGTCCCTTGTTTTAGACGCTTGGAGCAGCGTTTGTAGGCGGTCGGGGCCGGGTTCTGTGCCGCTCAGCACCAGCACATGCCAAATGTGCTGTGATTTTGTGACGATCCAGGGATTTCCTTTTGCACAGGAGCTGGGATTTATTCATTTCTACATTTGCCTCTTACAGGCAGGCCTGAAAAACATAGCGACCACTTTCTAACCGGTGGACTAAATCTCCTAAGCGGAGACGGTGCTAAGGATGAAGGGGAGTCCGCCACCACCCTCTCGGGTAATTGCCTTATAAAAAAAACCCACTTTCCGTACGGCAGCAGCTGGGAAGAGGGGAGAGCTCGAGCTCCTGCTAGGCTGCTTCTGCAAGGACTCTGCCAAAAGCTCTGGCTTTGCCGGATGGAGCAGGTATTGGCAAAGCAGCCGGGACGCAGGGACGTGCGTGGCGCCGGCAGGCAGGCAGCGTCCCCGGGCGCGGGGCTGCGCGGATGCTCTGCTCTCCCGTCGCTGCTGCTTTGGGCTTTCGGACGAGGAAGGTCCAACGGTTTGACCTGGATCAGCCGCGGGTTGTGGGTTTAAATTCTGCCTCCCTTAACCACTCTGATGCTGGTCTGGCCCTTGCAGCGGTGCCTGCGCCGCTCTGCTCTGCGCTCAGCCTGGGCAGTGACTCCCAAACAGAGCAAACCCCCAGGATTTTGGAGCCAGTTGCGCACAGGCAGCGAGGTCTCATTTTCAGAGGTCAGGGGTGTTGCACGCGTGAGTGTCTGCGGGCCGGGGCGGGCGGGAGCAAGCCGTACGCCCCTTGCTTCTCCCCTGCAGCCCCCTCCGACGCAGGCAGGAGCTGGAGCCCAGCAGCAGCGCTGCATCCCGGGACGGGCTGCTCGGGGGCAGGCGCGACACCCCCTCCGGTTACGGTGCTGCAAAGTCTCTCCCCGAGCTCCGAAAGCTCAGCTCCGGGGCTCACAACCTCCTACCGATCCCAAACTGCTCGGGTTTGGGGTTGCCGTGAAATATTTGCTGTTACAAAGAGCAAGCTCTGCCGCTGTGCTCGCTCGGCGGAGCCGCCCCCAGCTAGCGGGGGCGAGACCCCCCGCTCGCCTCGCACCGCGGCGGCCCTCCCCGCTGCGCAGAGCCGCAGCCGGAGCGGATTTCCTGAGTCGGCAATCCCGCCGCAGGCAGACGGCCCCCGCGCGCCTGCAAAGCCGCCGGAGAAGCCGGCGCCGAGCCGCCGGCCTCTAATCCGGCCCTTAGTCCCTCCCTCCCGGCTGCTCCGGGGGATTCGCCGCGGCCGTCGCGGAGCTCCCCTCGCCCATGGCAGCGCCGGCCGGCCCAGCGCCCGTCGTGACATGGAGGTAGGTCTTGGCCGTGGCGGATCGCGGGATAATCCCGTGGGAAGCATCGCTCCGGGCGGGAAGGGACCTGCAGGGGCTTTTGGTGGTCACCTGCCTGACGGTGCCTGCAGAGTCGCGACGGGCGCTGACATCCGGGGCGGGGAGCCCAGCGGTACCTAAATTTTTCCATGCTTGAAGATGTACACGGTCCTTCGCACCGCTTCTTCTTCCCCGGGCTAAATGTCGGCTGGGAACCGCGGTGATGCTTTATATAGTGAAAGTCTGTATTGAGGGCAGACACCACAGAAGCCACAGCGTTAATAAATCTACTGCGCTCTCTCACAGATTATAACACAGGGAAAACAGAGTAGGTGGATCCCGAGCAAGGGTCTGGATAAAGAAACCGCGCTTGAGAGTGATGCTTGGGACTTCAGGATAATTGATAGAGCAATTTCTTAAAATGGATTTAAACCACGCTGCCCGCACGCGAAGGGCAGCGGCACGGAAAGCGGCAGGGCGTACGCGTGCCCTGCCGGAGCCCTCGAGCGCCCGCGCAGCCTCTCCGCTCCTGCCCTCTGCGTATTGCCGTTCTCCCGCGCTGAACTCTGCAGGGAATAATTTTCCCTCCTGCATCCTGCATCGCTCCCGCGTCCCACACCGCCGCCTGCCCGCTCCGAGCCTGCCTGGGAAGCCAGCCCTGGCGGCATTGCTGACGGCCCTTCCAGAAGGTTTTCTGCATGGAGGGAAAGTGCAACTCTGACTAATCCCCCTGTTAAATCCTCTGCACGGTGGTTTCAGCTCACTGGGATTTAGCCAGCGTCGCCGGTTAATGCTGCAGGAATCTCTACTGCCTTCTGGTGTTGTTGTTCCTGAAGTGATAACCTGGTGGGGTTTCCTGTGGTTTGCCCCATGCCCGAGCCGTGGAGGCAGGTGCAGGGGGGTTTCTCGCTGCTCAGCGCAGTCCGGAGGACCAAACTTTGGTTCCCCGAGTCGCCCGGGCTGGTGGGAACAGACAGGGTTTGGCTGTGGGTGCGGGAAGCTGGGATGTGCTGGTGCATCGGCCCCTTTGCCACCTGCACCGACCGCAAACACCCTTCCTGGAGGATGCAGCTTTTAATTTTCCTTGCTGGCATCAGCTGGGGGAAAATTTTTATCCCGCTGGCTCGTTAGCCATGGGGAGCCTGGCCAGGAGGTCGGGGAATCCACTGGATTTTCTTTCCCATCCTGAATCAAGCTGAGTTGGCGGCGGGCGCTGTGCCGCGCTGCTCTGCCCTCGCGGCGCTCTGCTCCCCGGGAGCGCAGGCTTGGCGGAAAAGGGGAAGGAAGCGAGGGCAAACCCCTCGCCGCGGCGGTCCCCTCGTGGCAACAAAGTTTGAGCAACTTCTCCGCTTTAATTGGCTCAGGCCGGTTTCCTGTTTCGGGCTTAGCTGGGGGTGCTTTTCTTTTCTAAAGCTGGTTTTATCCTTTGCTGTATATAGAAACGTGCATCTGGGGGGGAAAAGCGAGTTTTCTGCCGCACAAGCGCCGTGTTGCGGGCGGCACCGCTGCCGAGGGTCCGATGGCAGCACAGCCCCTCTCCCAGCCATTTAAAGCTCCTACACATATCCCCGAGCCCTCCCGGGTGGCCAAGGACCTGCCAAGAGCCCGGCCCCGTTTGCCCCGAGCTGCTCCGCGGCCGAGCGCGTCCCCTCCCTCCCACGCGAGGCACCTCCTGGCAATAACTGCTCCTAAGCAGCGATCCCTCGATCCTCCGCGTTATCCCTATTAAAGGGTCATTCGGGGAAAGTGTGATGGAAATGAGAAATTATTCAGGTCTGTCAATGGTATTTAACTTTCAAGCAGTTCTTAATTAGAAGCCAGGAGCCGTTTACACAACTGCTGAGATTTGCATAAGAATCTGCATGTAAAACCCAGCGACTGGAAAGGTTTCTGGGTTTCAAGCGGGATAGTGGCACGCTCGGCGTGCCGAAGGTGGGGACGGCTCCCGGGCCACGCTCCAGCCTCTGCCCGCGGTTTTAAGTGTCGCTGCAGGCAAGCGATTTTTCTCTCCCAATCCTTTAATTTTTCCACCCATAAAATAGAAATCAGCATGCGCCCACACTGTATAGGTGGTGGGCTGCGTCTGCAGAGGGCTCTCGAGCTGCCGGGTGAAAAGCCTCAGAAAAAGAGAGGAAAAGCTTTGTGCCGGGGGAGGGAGTCGCTGCGCCGTCGCCCTTCGGCCAGCGCCATGTTGGAAGGAGCCGCCTCGACTCGCCGCCGGCTCGGGCTTGCGGTGGAGTTTCTCATTTCTTTCTGTGCAAAAACTCCCGTGTGCATCTGTGCTAAAGACCGAAGCCTCCAAACTGAAATACCGCCAGGGAGCTCAGTCCCCGCTCTCGCGACTGTTCCGGCGGGAGGTTCGGTGCTGGGTTTGGGTTGGAGCTCCTCGCCGCCCGAGCAGCCCGGCCCCGCGTCTGCCGCCCGCCGGGGCTCGCGGGGGCTCCCAGCCGAGCCCCTGCCCCTCCCCGCCTGCTGCTCCCGCTCCGGGACAGGGAGAAACGTGGCTCCCCGGGAGAGCCGAGCTGCTTGCACGGAAGGAGGCCGCTGCCGAAGGGCAGCGCGGAGGTTGGACGGTTTCCAGCTGCGTAACCTTTCCCTTCTTCCCCCCTGGATGAAGTTGGATGTGCTGAAAGCCTGGAAACATCAAACGCGCTTCCTGATCTCCGCACCGAGCGAGGGCAGAGCGAAGCTCCCGGCTGTGGATATTTCCCACTGAAAGCAATTGGCCAGAAAAGGCCCCTAAAGAGAAATTATTGTGTGGCTGCATCTTCTAACGGGGATGCCAATAAGCGTTATGGCTGGGAAATGCCTAAGCAAGCAGAAAAGATCCTGCTTCTGGCTGCTGCTCTCTGCCCTGGGCTGCTCTCCTGCCCCGCTCCTCCCTCCTCTCGGCCCTCTCCTGCCCCTCGTGTCTCTTCTGCTCTCTCTCTGCTTCCCACACTGGTAGGTGAGTGGTTGCTCTGGTTTTGCCTCCCTCCGTTGAGCTTTGCCCTGCTCTCTCTTTGCCCCCAGCTGGACAAGGGGGACGTGACCGCGCTGAGCCTGCCTTCCAGCACCGGCCACGGCGACGCCGACGGCAACATCTGCCTGGATGTCCCAGAGGGCACCCCGGATCCCCACCGCACCAAAGCCGCCATTGAGCATCTGCACCAGAAGATCCTCAAGATCACCGAGCAGATCAAAATCGAGCAGGAGGCTCGAGATGACAACGTGGCCGAGTACTTGAAGCTGGCCAACAACGCGGACAAGCAGCAGGCCTCCCGCATCAAGCAGGTTTTCGAGAAGAAGAACCAGAAGTCGGCGCAGACGATTGCGCAGCTGCACAAAAAGCTCGAGCACTACCACAAGAAGCTAAAGGAGATAGAGCAGAACGGGCCGTCCCGGCAGCCCAAGGATGTCTTCCGGGACATGCACCAAGGCCTCAAGGACGTGGGTGCCAACGTCCGCTCCAGCATCAGTGGCTTCGGAGGGGGCGTTGTGGAAGGTGTCAAAGGAGGGCTCTCGGGCTTGTCGCAGGCCACCCACACCGCCGTGGTCTCCAAGCCCCGGGAGTTTGCAAGCCTCATCCGCAACAAGTTTGGCAGTGCAGACAACATCGCCCACCTGAAGGACACGCTGGATGACGGGCACCCCGAGGAGGCATCGCGGGCTCTGAGCGGCAGTGCCACCTTGGTCTCCAGCCCTAAGTATGGCAGCGATGACGAATGCTCCAGTGCCACCTCAGGGTCGGCCGGTGGCAGCAACTCAGGGGCAGGGCCTGGTGGCTTGGGGAGCCCCAAGTCCAACACCCTGGACAGTCACCACAATAACTTTGACACCATCCTGGAGGAGCTCCGGGAGATCAAGGACAGCCAGTCTCACCTGGAGGACTCCATGGAGGACCTCAAGGCTCAGTTGCAGAGGGATTACACCTACATGACACAGTGCTTGCAGGAGGAGCGGTACAGGTAGGGCCCAGCGGGCGCAGAGGGTGGCAGTGTGCATCGCTTGGGGCTGCCAGCAAGGCACACGGCGTGGGGACACGCTTGCCCTGTGTGTGCTGCTGACGCTTTGCAATGGCTTGCCCTGCCAAGCCCTGCAAAGCGGGCACGGTCCCACTGCCGTCCTCACTGCAAGACTCCCAGCAGTGTCTGCGTTGCTGGGGCAGCGGGTGCTTGGTGCTGCACATGTGGGGCGAGCTGCAGAGGAGGCTGGAGGAGCGCTGGCTGCCCCTGGGAATCAGCTGCAACCCCGTGGGCCATGATGCTGGAGGGGACTGAGGGGGTTGTGCATGCCGGGGCACCACGGGCAGCCAGCGTGCCCCAGCGCCCCTCTCCCCTTGGGGCCTCCCTGTGCAGGTACGAGCGCCTGGAGGAGCAGCTGAATGACCTCACGGAGCTGCACCAGAACGAAATGACCAACCTGAAGCAGGAGCTGGCCAGCATGGAGGAGAAGGTGGCCTACCAGTCCTACGAGAGGGCGCGGGACATCCAGGTGGGTGAGCATGGGGCAGCGGAGGGCCCTGGGGCTGGAGCAAGGGGTAGGCAGTGCCTGAAAGGGGGTGGATAAGGGGACTGCTTATCCAAGGGACTCGGTGGGACAGGTGTGATGAGCCAGACTGTGCCCCAGCGAGCCCTGAGTGGTGGGCACCAAGGGGCAGTGCAGGCACAGCGGCGATCATTGCCCTGACGCAGCCGGTGCCTTGCAGGAGGCGGTGGAGTCCTGCCTGACGCGGGTCACCAAGCTGGAGCTTCAGCAGCAGCAGCAGCAGGTGGTGCAGCTGGAAGGAGTGGAGAACGCCAACGCCCGTGCCCTCCTGGGCAAGTTCATCAACGTCATCCTGGCCCTCATGGCCGTGCTGCTCGTCTTCGTCTCCACCATCGCCAACTTCATCACCCCACTCATGAAGACCCGCATGCGCATCCTTAGCACTGCCCTGCTCGTCCTCTTCCTCCTCTTCCTCTGGAAGCACTGGGACTCCATCACCTACTTTCTGGAGCACGTGCTGCTGCCCAGCTGATCCCCCGCCCGGCCGCTGTGGCCCGGGGGACTTGCTGTTTCCAGCAGAGGAGAGGGTGGGAGGGGGGCCGGCGCGCTGGAGCCTTCGTTTAACTTCTTCACGCACTTGGTTGAGTTGCTTTCCCAACCCTGCGCTCTCCCTGCACCCATCCACGATTGCGTCCAGCACCCGCAGGGTGGAGATGAAGCCGGGACCTGTCCATCCTCTGGGATGTTCGGGCAGGGCAGGATGGGGACGGAGGAGGAGTTTTGGAAGAGAAGGGTAATTTACGTGTCTTTGGGTTGTACTGGGATCTTTGGGTTGTTTTTCAATGTCATTCCAATGTCCTGGAAGACTGTGGGAAGGAGGTCGTCTCCGCAGCCCACCCCAGGGCTGCTGGCAGGGAGCGCTGAGCCCGAGCCCAGCTGCTGCCGGGCCTCCCCGGGGCAGAGGAGAGCGGGGGCTCGGCTGCGTTTTCTTCCTTCTCCCCGGAAGGTGCGAGCAGCTCGGGCCCGGGATGCAGCGAAGCAAAGCGCCTGCGACGGGAGCGAGCAACGGTGGGGGCCTCGCGGCGAGCGCGGCCGTCCGTCTGTCCCGTGGCCGTGGTCCCCGGGCGGAGCAGGATGGCTGTGCACGGCCCCGGTGCTCGCGGGGGCCCCATGCCAGCGCGAGCGTCCTGCACCCGCTTCCCTCCGTTTATTTATTTTTCCCCTCCTTTGGCTTTAGTTGAGCAGATCTCTTCAGGGACACCTGGACTTGCCAGCAGCACGCCTCCGAGTTTCACAGCCTCCGCAAAGTGTCGTGTGTGCGTGTGTGTGTGTGTGTGTGCGCGCGCGTGCGGTTTTTAATTTAATTCGAGACTCTCGTTTTCCATTTGTGAATCCAAGCTGGGAGAGCGTGGGGCGGGGGGGGGGGGGGGGAGCAGCTGCCTCCCGGCCCCACGCGAGAGCACGGCATGCTGTCTCGACTGTTTCTTAAATTATTTCATACATATATATTTATGTAATATATCTACACACACATATATATATAAATAAAATATATATATAAAAATACCTGCCCGGTCAGGTGCTCCTCTGGTGCCCGCAGGTGCGGCTCTGCCGCCCTCCACCGCCTCGGCTCAGCGGGGAATTTGGCCCTTGACAGATTTGGCAACGCCTCTGCCCTGCAGCTGCCCCGCGCCGGCGCCACCAGCCCGGGACACGGCCTTCGGGCTCTGTCCCTGGGGACGCCACCTCCGTGCCCAGTTCGGGCCTTGCAGATGCCTTAGCAGCCCCCCCCCACCAAACCCGGGCTCCTCTGGCTCCAGGACCCGCGCTCACAGCTGCAGCGACGAGGCACGGGCGAAAGGGCTGTACAGACGCTACCCGGCTGGAAAAAGTAAATAACCTTGGAAGCTTGAGCCCCCCGAAAGCAGCTCCCTCTGCCGCTGGGCTTTGCCGTCCCCCAGAGCCGAGGCGCGAGCCGCCCGGGGGCCGGTCCCCCTGCGGAGAGCCCGACCTCCCTGCGCCCCGCTGCCGGCCTCTCGTGCCTTCGGTTCTTGCTCCCTTTAGTCTTATTATTGCCTTTACCCGCCGCGTTGCCCTAGCCGGAGCCGGAGCTCCGCGGAGCAACCCGTGCAGCACACGCAGGGCCTGCCCCGAAGATTTCTGCCCCTCACCTGCGGAGAGCGGAGCGCGGAGGCCGAGGAAGCTGCTCTGCCTCCCCCAGCAGCCCGTGCCGTGCCATGCCGTGCCATGTGGGACAGGACAGGACGGGACTGGGGTGCCTGACCCAGTGTGCGGGAGCAGGGGCCGGCGGAGCCTCGGGGCGCCCCTGGGCCAAGCACCCCGGGACCCTGCCGCATGCAGCGGCTCCGGGCTGCCTCGCCCGGCGGCCCGGCGCAGAGGGACCAGCCGGGCAGCCCTGCTCCGGCGCGGAGCCCTTCGTGCCTGCAGCCACACGAGGGCCCCCGGCCGCCGCCGCGCCGGGGCTGGGCCAGGGGCACCCCGGGGCCCGGCTGGGGCTCGCGGTGCCCGGGGCTGGCAGCCAGGGAAGGCGCCGTGCAGAGACCACTGGTCTGCTGGAAACCTGCTCCAGAGGTTTGCTGGGACCAGCTGGGAGCCTGGGGCAGAGGGCGCCCGGCTGAGACCCGGCGCGCTCGGTGCAGCCGCCGGCAGGCGGGGCCGGACGACGTCCTTCCCGCGGGCGGCGAGGGGCGGCCGGAGGAGCCTCCGCGGGGAGCCGGCTGCGTCCTCGCCGCGGGGCGGGCGCGGGCCCCAGTGGGGCTCCATCCCTTCCCGGCTCCTCCGTGCCACTGCCCGTCACGCAACGAGCTGGGGAGGAGCAGTAATAACAAACGGCTGCGGTACGGGAGCAGCAATCGCACGTAACGGGGCCGCAGGAGCCGGCGGCTCCTCCGGCTGCGGGCGCAGCGCGTTCGCTGCCCCTGCCCCGCCGGGCGGGCGCGGTTCCTCGCCCCGGGGGTTTCCAGCCGAGATGGGAGTTTTCCTCCCTCCCCTTGCTCGGCAGCCTGCCTCCCGAGGAGGAGGAGGAGCAGGGTGGGCGACCGGCAGTGCAAACCAGCGTAAGGGACCCCAGCCGCCGCCCCCGCCCCCCGCCCGCCGGCTCAGCCGAGCCGCGGCCGTAGGAAGAAGGAGCCGGTACCAAGGATAACATGCTTTGCATTCCAGCGCCGTCGCCGGGGGAATTTCGACTGATCTACATGAAAAATACTTGCTACCCCCGAGGTCAATGTGTCTGGAGGAAAAATTTCCTAGCGGAAAGGCTTAGAGGAGCGCGGGAGGAGGCCGAGCTGGCCGCTGGCGCTGGGGGCTCGCTGGGCACCAGGGGCCTCGGCCAGCGCCGCGGCCACCAGCGCCATCCTGCCTCTTTCGCCCTCACGGGGGCAAATTGCCCTTTCCCTTTCCCCATCCCTTTCGCGTGGCAGACCTAATATTCTCATTGTACATTTAAAGACATAAATCCATGTCTGGAGTTGGAAGGGGAGGAGGAAGGCTTACGGAGGAAAATGAAGAGGAATTTAATTAAGGGCAATGCTGGGAATGTCTGTAGCACAATAAAGATAAGGAGGATCAATTGCTCCTTCCTCGGATCAAAGCAAAGGGCTGGAGGGGGGGACCTGCGCTGTCGGGAAGGTGCAAGGTACAGCGGAGCAGGGAGAGGCAGGGAAAGGCACACAGGAGAAAGCAGGGGAGACACGGCCAGATAAGATTACAAAAATAATCGATTCTGTCGCTCCCACCGCGCTGCCAGGACTCACGGGCTGTTCGCAACACGCCAGAGCTGCTGACTTGGAGGTAGGAGTGGGGGCCACACTGTCTCCCTGTCTATCCATCCATCTGTCCATCCATCCATCCGTCCATCCATTTGTCCATCTGTCATCTATCCATCCATCCATCATCTATGCATTCATCCATCCATCCATCCATCCGTCCATCTATCCATCCATCCGTCCATCCATTCATCCATCCATCCTTCCATCCATCCATCCATCTATCTATCCATCCATCTGTCCATCCAGACATCCATCCATCCGTCCATTCATCCGTCCATCCATTCGTCCATCTGTCATCCATTCATCCATGCATTCATCCATCCATCCCTCCATCCTTCTGTCCATCCCTCCGTCTATCCATCCATCCATCTGTCCATCCAGACATCCATTCGCCCATCCCCTCCCAGCTCTGCAAGAGCCACGGGCTGGTGGGATGGAGCCATCGTGCCCACTTTTCGCATCGCGGTTGTCTCAGCAGGTTGCCGCCGGCGAATGCGTTTGACCCCAACGGGCGGGAGAGGCGCCCAGCTCCGAGAGGAGCAGCAGCCCGTCCACTCCGGTGGGGACCCGCCAGCCGAGTGGCACCGTGGCGGCCGGGGGCACGGAGCCGCCTTCCCGTGGGGCGGCACCAGGAGCTCCCCGCAGGGACCGGATTGTGTTTTTTTGGTTGCAGAGTCAGATTTGCTGAAGGAAAAGGCCCTGAAACTGTGCAGCCCATCCTGGGGCGCAGCATCAAAGTTTGTGGGGGCGCCGCATGCTTCACTTTTTCCAGCTGCTCCAGGCTTCTGCAAAGTGTCATCAAAAAATTGGCAGGACTTTCACGCGGGGATTTCTCCTCTTCAAAGCAATCCAGCCATCAAACAGCAAATACTTTAAAAAAGCCGCTGCTTTGAAGGTGTCGGAACTCAAAAGAAGCACCTGAACTTTGTTGTGTTAATTCCTGCATGATGCCTTGGAGATGCTGTGGGCTCGGGGCTGCCAGACGCCCAGCGGAAGCCAGCGGCCGGGGCAAAAACGGGAGGTTCCTACGCAAAAGAGCCCAAATATGGGCTCGGCACATCCGGTGCCTCCGTGCAAGCCCAGGCAGGAGCACCGGGGTGACTCACGGCCCGGCGGCGCCCCGGGGCCAGGGCAGCGCTGGCAGCTCCCCTCTGCTGGGAAATCCCGCCGCAGAGCAGCTTCCCCGCCCCAGAACAGCCCTTCGCCCCCTCGCATGCCCCAGCGCTGCCCCCCGATGCTGCCTGTCGCAAACCCCAGTTTGCACGCTTTCGGCAGCACTGCCGGCGGGCCGAATGGCGGGGAGCCCATTTACACGAGCCTGGTTGTGCAACGGTGCCGAGCGCCGTCCGGTCACCCGTCAGCATCACCCGGGAGGGTGCTGAGCACCAAGCACCTCGGGGAGGGGTGCAGGCACCCCCCCACCCTGCCGTGCCGGTAGGGCAGCTCCGGGCCAAGCCGGGCCACGGCGCCCCAGGAGCTCGGCTGCAGAGGCTGGAGGGAAGCGGTGGGTTTGCAAAGCAGCGACAGGTTTGCAAAGCAGCAGCAGCTTTGCAAAGCAGCGGTGGCTCTGCGGGGAGTAAAAGGGAGCCGTTAATAACAGTCAGGGCCTGAAAGAAGGAGCAGCCGCGGCTCCAAGGGGGAGGAGAGGCGGCGGAAACGGGGTTTGGGAGAGAAAGGGCCGTTTCCCAGGGGAATCCCCAGGAATGTCCCGGCTCGGAGCGCAGCATCGCTGCCCTGCGCCGAGCAGGGCCCCGTGGAGCCGTCGCGCGGGAGGGGACGGGCAGCGGGACGGGGATGGATGGTCACTGCGGCCACCCCCCGCTGGCGCCGCGGCTGCTTCCAATGCGTGAAATCGCCACCGTGAGAGCAGGTCGCGCTGGCCAGAGCAGCGCAGCTCGCTGCCCCCTAACCCTGCTGCTTCCCCGCGCCTCGGAAAGCCGCCTGCCTCCCGGGGCGGCGACGGAGCCGGTCCCAGCGGGGGCTGCAGCTCCGGCGGGGCTGGGAGCAGCGCTGCTCCCCGGGCTCCCGCGGCGGCTCCGCGAGCGCCGCTGGAATGCTGCGGCGGCAAGGAGCAAGGCGATGCAGGGGGGGACGGCCCCCCGCCGCGGGGAGAGGGCAGCGGAGCCCTCGCCGGCTCGCCGGGACTTTGCCCGGCTGAGGGGGACGCGCGTGAGCGGCTTTAAAGCGCTCCGGCGATGCCTAACGGCGCTGGAAGCACGCGGGGAATGCGCGGCGGGGGGCCGTTCCCGGCCCGCGGGAGCGCCGCCGCCACGGGGAAAGGGCAGCGGCGGGGGGTGAAACGGCTCCCGTCAACCCCCCTGGAAAGGGGAAATCGCTACAGGGCTTCACAGCCTAATAAAACCCGTCCCGGCGGCGTGGCAGGAGCAGCGGACAACGGCGGCGGAGGGGAGGGCGCGGGGAGAGGGGCCAGGGCTGCGCACACCCCGGGCCCCCTCCGGGAAGGTGCTCGCGGGGGGCAGAAGAGGGGGCTCCTCGCACCCAGACCCTTCGCCGTTTCACATAGGCAACCCGCGACCGTTGGTGCCGGGAACGGCAGGTCTGGGGGCAGAGCTTGACGGCCCCTCGGCCCCAGGAGAACAGCTGAAGAACGACTCGGGGCTGTGCTTTGCTTTGCTCTTAATTTAATTGTTTTCTCTGGACCGCGTCGCAGGAATAAGGAGAAACCACCCACATCCCGGGCACAGGAACGGGCCGGAGAACACGAGGCAACATAGTGCAAAGGAGGGTGGGGGTGCCGCTCTGCGGGCGACGGTCCCCTACAAGGGGAGGCTTCCACTGAGATGGGTGCAGCCAGCGCTGGCGGAGTCCCACGTTAACTCGACACAAGGCAATAAATAAAGAAGCGGTGCCTTACGAAAGGCACTTTTTTTTTTTTTCCTCTCCTTTTCTCCTTTCATCATTAAAAATTGACACCGGCATCAGAGCGTGGTTTGGGACCGCGGTTTCCCGCGGCGCTGGGAGAGGCAGCGGCAGGACGTGGGAGCGCCCCAAGGGCGCCGGGCTCCCGCGGGCAGGACGCCGGCTGCCCGAGAGCAAGCGGAGGCACCGCGGCCTCGACGCGAGCCGGGAGCCGCGGTGCTGGCCGAGGCGCACGCCCTTCCCGTTGGGTTTTGCGGAGCAGGAGGGGGGAAGAGTTGGGCTTGGACCCGTCGCACCCGAATGCCAGTAAATCCCAAGAGCGCAGATCTTGGGCACCAGCCCGGACAGCACCTTCCGGCCTCCCCACGGCGCCCTGCTACATCTCGAGCCTGTTTGAGGTATATCCCTGCCCCATCCGTTACCTTGTGCAGCCAAGAACAGTGCAAAGGAAAAACCACGAAGGAACGAACCCACCCTCCTCCCCCCGCCATGAGATGGTGCGCCCGCTTGCGGGGCGAGGACGCAAGGACAGCGGAGCGAGGACCGCGGGGCCGGAGGAGCCCGGCGCTTTGGTCCGCCCCCGGGCTGCCCCCGCTCCGGAGCCTCAGCTCAGCTTCATGCTGATGGCCACGGCGCGCTGGTAGACCCCGGCGACGCTGTCGCAGTCCTCCAGGGAGAAGCGGCTCTCGGCCGGCGGGCCCTGGCAGTGCGTCACGGTCCAGCGGCGCAGCCGGCGCCCCGCCGCCGCCTCCTCCATCTCCTCCAGCCGGAGGAAGCTGTCGACGGAGACGCAGCCCCGCATGCCGCCGTCGGGGACGCGGGCGGGCAGGTCGAGCTGCTCGAAGGACTCGGTGGAGAGGATGCTGTCCTCGCTCACGGCGCTGGACGGGCGGGCGCGGGGGGCCACCTTGGGCAGGGGCGCCTCGCCGAAGGGGCCGAAGCCCGGCCCCGGCAGGCCGTCCGACTCGCCGCTGCTGGAGGAGTACTTGCCGTTGTGCTTCAGGATGCCTTTCCGGCGGGTGGGGAGGCCCTCGGGGCCCTGCTCCGGGGAGGGACTGTCGGCGAACACGCTGGCCTCGAGGTCCAAGCTCTCGGAGTCCAGGAGCTCCGGCGACTCGCAGCACTCCAGGGAGGAGTAATAGCCCGACTCCCTCGTCGGGGGCTTTTTCAGGATTCCCTTCCTGGGCACGGCCATGGGGACGGCTCTGCTGTCCTGGCCGCGGGCCAGCGCCCCAGCGGACAGGATGCGGGTCAGGCCCGCGGCGGCGGCTTCACCCTCCTCGTCCCTCGCCTCTCCAGCGGCGGCCGTCTGCGGAGGGCCGGGCACCTTCTGGTCACTGGAGTTCTTCTTCTTCAGGATCCCCTTAGGCCTCTTCAGGATGGACTTGGAGGCGTTCTCCGGGGCCACAGCCACCTCCTGCAGCACGTGGGAGATGTCATTCTCCTTCTTGGACTTCTTGAGGGAGCGCTGCCTCTCCAGAGCGACGCTGGGCATGTGCTGCTTGAAGAAGCAGCGCATCTTGGAGCCGTTCTCGAAGAGGGGCCGTGAGGATCGGCGCAGCCACTCCGCCACCGTGGCCAGGGGCGGCTCGCTCTCCCGCAGCATCTCTTGCTCCCCGATGGGCACTTTGTAGCCCCAGTTCACCCACCAGTGAGTGGCGATGTCTTCAATGGTGGCTCGGCGCTCCGGGTTCACCATCAGCATCCACCGGATCAGCCCACAGGCATCTGGAAAAAAGCCAGGTCAGCCACCGAAGGCAACACGCACAGGGGGATGGAGAGGGCAGAGCTGCGTGGTGCTGCGGGGGTCTACCTACCTGACAGCTTTGCGGGCTCCCGGTAGTCCCCGCTCGTGATCTGCTTGACCAGAGTCTTGTAGTCCTGGCCATCAAACGGCATTGTACCATGGACCAGGATATAGAGGAGAACGCCTAGAGACCAACTGTCTACCTGCAAGGTGGAGAGGTGGATCAGGGTGGGCCAGCAAGACAAGGCTGCTCCGTCCACCCGCCACACACGCCGGCTGCCAGCGAGCTCAGTGCCTGTGCATGGCCGAACCAACCAGCAGTTCCTGGGGTGGCAGTCCTCTTCTGGAGGACAGGGGAGTGCAGCAGGACCAGCTCAAGAAGGTGCTGTGGGCAGCTGCCTGCATCCTACCACGTCCGCCTGACGCCCCTGGCATGACTGGCAGTTACCACGCACTGGCTGTGCGGCGCTTTGGTAGCGGGCCCGTTACTCCAGTTTGCACCAGTAAATCTCAGCCCACTGGCTCCAATAATATCGCGCTCTCCTGGGAAAGCGCTCTGAGCTTCCCTGTTGTGATGGAAGTGTCTTGCATGAGAGGAAGCAGGGGAGCAAGAACCAACCTACCTCGGGGCCTTTATATGGCCTCCCGTTGATGATTTCTGGAGACGCATAGAGCGGGCTGCCACAGT
Source organism: Rhea pennata (assembly GCF_028389875.1). Taxonomy (NCBI): domain Eukaryota; kingdom Metazoa; phylum Chordata; class Aves; order Rheiformes; family Rheidae; genus Rhea; species Rhea pennata. The sequence continues at coordinate 5,427,629 of NC_084687.1, forward strand.
AAGTCTGCAGAAGTTTGTCCTGCTGGTAAACATTGGAGAGGCCAAAGTCTGCAATCTAGAGAGAGGTTTATAGCTGTAATCAAGCAGCAAAGTCAAAGTATCTGCAGGTGGAGCAGCACTGCCATGTGATGCTCCCGAGCTGTGGCTTGGCTGAGGCCAGGGCTATCCCCTTCCAGGAGCCTCATCCTCCCCACCGCACCCGGCGGCGGTGACCACGGCTAGCCCGAAGCGGCGCCCGCTCCCAGCCCGGCCGTCAGGCAGGCGGCCGTGCCGCTCCGGCCCATCGCCGGCGCCGCCGCGGAAGCTGCGGAGCTCTCCTCCAGCTCGCTCAGCCGCGAGAGGCTGTTTATTCCCAGCCTGCTCCACCCAGCGCACCGGTATTCGTTACACTCATCACGCCTGTCACGTTGCAGCAGGAACGGTCCATACTTGCAAGCCTCCAACCGCGGGGCCGCCGGGAGAAAGCCCCACGGGCGGTTTGCCACCAGCCGCAGCGGCAGGGCCCGTCCTCCCCCCGGAGAGCGCTGCGTTAGCGGCGAGCGGGACCTCCCTCAGGAGAGGATTTCTTTCCTCCCTCTCCACCCTGTCGTGTTTTGGATGCAGCGTTCAGACTTCGCCCTCTTATCAGCGCTCAGATAAGCGGCGACGGCTTCCGCAGCCAGAACGGGGGCTCGGCCTCTGCAGCCTCTTCTTCTGCATCAGGCAGGCGCCGGGCCCTGCCGTCCCCGCGCGCCGTCACCCCCAGCGCCACCTCCCAGCCGCTGCTCGGTCCCTCCAGCCCCAAAAGGCCCCGTGACCCACGGGCAGGAGCAGCCGCTCGGGGGCTCGCGGGCTCAGGGAGACCGGGGAAGCTCCTCGGCCACCATCAGCCCTTAGACCCGTCGCTGGGCAAAGCGCAGCCGGGCTCTGCCAGCCCCTCACCTTGATGTTCCCGTTTGCATCGAGAAGGATGTTCTCCAGCTTCAGGTCCCTGTGAACGATCCCGTTCTGCACAAGAGAAGGCGAAGGCAGGTTTAGTTTGCAGCACGTTTGAGGAAGAGAAAGTCACCGCGGGGAGGTTACTGCCATCCACCCAGCCAGCCGGCTCCCCGCCGGCAGGCGAGAGTTCAAACGGGACACGGTTACCGTAACGAGATGAGCAATAAATAACTTGTTTTACAGCCCATCCTTATCCATGCACAGCATCCCGAGCTGGGCGCGACCAGCGGCGCTTGCTTGGCTCATCGGGAGCACGGTGCATCCCAGCCGGCACCCCGGGGACACCAGCCGGCTCTCGCGTCTCGACAACTCCCCGACCGGTTTAATCGGACCGGCACAGCGGTAGAGCCCGGGTGAAGCTTTCCAGGAGCAGCTGCACCCCTTCCTCCATGGAGGCCAACCGCATCCTCGGATCAGGGGGAGGATTAACGCCGCTCCCCACCCTGCCCTTCCCCGCGGGAGCCGGCGGCCGCGGTGCGGGGACCCTCGCCCATCGGCTCCGGCCGTCCCGCGCGGCGCCCACCTACCTTGTGGCAGTAGTAGACGGCGGAGACAACCTGGCGGAAGAAGTGGCGCGCCTCCTGCTCCGTCAGCCTCTGCCGCTCGCTGATGTAGTCGTACAGGTCCCCCTTGCTGGCGTACTCCATCACGATGACGATTTTGCTGCTGTTCTCAAACACTGCAAGGGGACGCCGCGGGACGTGAGGAGCCGCGGGACCTCTCCAAAGGACCTCATCGGCGCGCGCTGTTTAATTAGCGGGCGAAGCCGCAGGCGGCCGCAGCACGCCGCCGGCCCCGCCGCCCGCGCCCTCGGCCCGTCCCGACGGACGGGAGCTCCTGGGCTTTCCGCGGGCGCCTGCTCTGCGGTTTGGGGGGGAACCGGGCAGCCAGACCTGCCAGCCGCGAGCTTTCCCGCTGCTCCGCGGCCGCGGGAAGGGCTCCCGTCCTCCCGCGGAGACGCGGTTCTCTGCTAGGCCGATCCCTGCTCGGAGGAGCAGGGAGCGGAGCGACGGGTGGCCGGGCCGGGGGTGGGCTCTCTCCGCACTCCTAACCAGGGTCAAGACTCGAGCCAAGAGATGGAGCGTTTTCTTCCTGTTTGCAGGAAGCTACCTCCATATTTCTGAATTCCAGAGAGGCAGCAATCAGCGTGACTCAGTCCCTGCAAACACCGAGTATAAACCGCCAAGCCGCTTGCTTTTGTTTAGAGGACAAAAGGACTCTGGAGAGCTCACGTACGCCACCAACCCGGCAATAACGCAGGCACCGGGCACGCGCACCTACCCAGCCTGGCGCGACGGGGCGCGTGGCCAAGGGACTCGGTGCCGAAACAAAGACTGATCCACTTGGATATTTGCTCCAAACCTGACTGTAGCTAGAACTTAAATCCCCCTTCCACCCGCATTGGCCTCGCCACCCCGGGAGCGGAGCGCAGCCGGGAAGCACAGCGGCACCAGCAGCTCTCCAGGCTCCCAGCGGCTCGGTTTGCCCGTGCCCCGGGGCCGGTGGAGAGGAAGACTCCAGCACCGAGACTCGCTCCTGCCCGCGGCTGCAAGTGGAGCCGCCGGGATTCCCGCCATGCTGGCGCTGGCCAGTTCCTAAGCACGGGTTTCCCGCGGTGCCGGCTCAGCGGTGCAGCTCAGGCAACAGCAAACCCTTTCTGCTTCAAAAAAACCCCGTTTTTCTTATCTTTAAGAGCATTGAATCTTGAACGTGCCCATAAAACCTGAGCAGAGAGCTCGGCTTCGCTAGGAGCCGAGGGGGGATGCGGTGATCCAGTGCCGCCTACGGGAACCCCGGAGCGGATCCTACCGCCCCAACCCATACCAGCTTTCACGAGGGATTTAAGCCCAGGTCCGAGCCGACATGCTGAGCATCTCTGTGCAGCGCAACACCCGCGGCAGGATGGGGTCCGCAGCCCCACTCCGCTCCCGTCCGCCCGGAGCGGCGGCTTCCCCAGAGCCTCTCCGCACCGTGCAGGGTGCTGCTGGACCCCCAGGAAGAGCGCTGCAGGGGCGGCGAGGCTGCCGGCCCCGGTACCCGGCTCCGCGGGCGACGGCGTGCCCGGGAAGCTGCTGGGAGAGGAAAGGGGAAGGGAGAACTCACCTTCGTGGACAGCGATGATATGAGGGTGATTGAGGGACGACATGATCTCGATCTCTCTCCGGATATGGACAAGGTCCTGCTCATCCTTGATTTTGTCTTTCCGGATTGACTTGATAGCCACCTGCAGAAGGGGACACGCGCAGAGGGATCAGCCGGAGCCCAGCATCTGCGCCCAGCACCCAGAAGCATGTTGCAGAGCAAGGAACGTAACCCGCTCCTTCGGGAGGGGGCTCGCGAGCGGCAGGTCAGGGGCCCAGCTTGTCCAAGCCGCTTGCCAGCTCTGCTCGACGGCTGTGCTCCAGTGGGACCCTCCGCTGCAGTAATTCCAGTAAAAAGGAACTTTATCAGTTAGGATTTTTACAGTTTCCAAGCCATTCTGCTGTGCACGAGGGAGGGTCCCACCCCCACAAAGGGAAACCTGCTCCCAGCTCTCGAGAGCAGCTCGCCAAGCTCCTTGCATGGGCAGCACAGACCTGCTCCTTGCGTGTTTGCTTACAGGAATCGTGTCCTCGGCTAGAGCCGGCTGGATCGCGGCCAGTGAAAGGAATGCGACCTACACACATGACTCGGGAGATAACGACAACATCTTCTTGGGGTGGTGAAAATGAAAAAACAGGTTTTGTTTTCCCTGCAAATATTTATTTCAGGGAGTTGATTATGTAGAGGTAAGAGAAAGTCTGGCATTAAGGAGCAGATTCTGCCTAGGCAGCAAACACAGGACCTTGCTCGGGCCAGCTGGGAGACCCAGCACCAACCATCCAAGCCGCCTTCAGGCTTTGCTTGGGTTTTCAAGTTATCCTCCACAAGAAAATTGAAAGGGGAGGAGAAAGAAGAGTTAGTGCTGGAGAATAGACGCCCTCTAATCCTCTTTCAAAGGAGCTGGGGAGAGACAATAACTCCTAGGGCCGAATTTACAACTGAATCCAGCAGAACCCCTTTTTTTTTTTTTTTTTTTTTTTTTGTATCAGACAAGAATGCGGAACAGCATTAATCCCGTAAAGGGATCCCGGAGGAGACGGAGCACCAGGTCTCCCAGCAACGGGGAGAGGGGCCGCGGACACCCGCTGGCCCCCCGCTGCCAGCGCCAGCTCAGCGCTGACGCTAGACTCGGCGGAGACCCTCCTCCGCCTTCAGCGGCGCGAGATGCACACCCGGCGTCGTCTCCCTCCGATTTTGGGGAGTCGGAAGCCTTGTGCCCTCGAGACCCGGTCACCTTGTGCCCTCGAGACCCGGTCTCTGAAAGGCTCCGACAGTCATAGCCCTGTCTCCAGCCCTGCTCCTTCTTGGAGCACCGAGACCACAGCTCTGCTCCACTGACCCACTTAGGGCCAGTGCTTGCCAGGCCGCATTTGCCTTCTGCACCTCCGAGAAGCGTTACACCCGCGCCAGCCCCGGGCTTGAGCCCAAGGGCAATTGAGCAGAATGGACTCCGGCCCAGGGAGGTTTGATAACCCAGGCCCAGGGTGTTGCACAAAGCAGTACTGAGGGCACATAGTAGCTTCTTGAAAGCCAGGAAATCTTTTCCCTGACCTTCGTGCTAGGTTAACAAGCTAAAGTTTAACCATTTCTGCTTCAGCCCCCTCTAGAATGCATGCAATGCCTCGAAGCCGTTATGCAGCAAGCCAGCCTGGTCCTGCCCTCCCATATTCCCTGCTGACTCACTCCATTCATCGCCCCTCCACCAGAGCTTGACACCTAGCCCACCTTCCGTGTTTTAGGGTCACCAGCTGTACGTAGTACTTCGGCTTGCTGACCAAGGTGCTATTGCACATATGCCGTGGAGCCTGGTCTCAGAGCAGGACTCTGCTGCCTGCAAACACATGCAGTGGCTCCAGGCTGCCAACACAGGAAGCCTTCAGAGGCACCCCTGGCCGTAATCAGCAAGGAGAGCACAGGCAAATGCCTTCGCCTGTGAGCCTGGCAGCCGGCATTAGTGACCTCCGAGGCACAACGGAGTCGCACTCCGGCCCCAAGCAGGTTAAAGCCCCAGGGCTCTTGCCGAGTGCTCCTCCCCACCTGCCCAATGCAACGCTTCAGGTGCGACTCGGCAAGGAGAAGCCACCGTTGGGCTCCTCATCTCCTGCCAAGGGGACTGAGCAGGCCACTCAGGGCAGGGTGATCCAGCCACCCGCCAAGCCCTGCCAGGGAAGTCGATCCGTAGGTTCTCCCTGGGGAAAGGACGGGATACACAGAAGCAGCTTTGTTCCAAAACCTCTCCCCTCTAACCAGGCTGGTTGCAGAGGATCCCCATGCTGAGGCAGCAACAGCAGTGCTCAGCTGCCCCGGGGATGGGAGAGCAGCTTCAGGCTGAGACGCAGGTACCTGTCAGGACCCTGTGCCCATCCCCTCTCTCACCGATGCCCGCGAGAAGAACCTCCGGCAGGGGAGAGCCCCAGGAAAACCTGCAGCTGGATCCTGCACAACCCAAAAGTACTTTTCAAGTCAAAAAAGCTAATTAAAGTTAGAGGGGGAAGAACAGGTATTTTAAGTAGCTGCTGAAAGACACATTAAGTTACAACCCCAGGCAGCACTTTAAAAGTTGTTGCAGATTGCAAGTGCAGCATTTCATGTTCCATGAAATACTGATTACAACCCACAACGGAAGAGACTGGGGTTCTCCCCTTACTGGAGATCAAGAGAGGCTTCGCTGCTTTGGAATATTCCAGGTGCTCTCTTCCCCTTGACATCACACAAGCCCAGGAATACATTTCTGACATTGCAAGCAAGTCCCTCAGGAGGTCCCGGTTTCTATTTGACTTGGCTATGGTCCAAGGCTTGGGAACTAGGCTGGAAGAAACACTAGTCTGGAAGAAAATACGCCAGATGCTGCAATGCAAACAGGTGCAGGAGCCAGCTTGAACCACCATGGCACATGTTACTGCATCTTCGAAGCAGGAGACACAGCAAGAAAAGCCAGTAACTCTCTCCCCATCAGCCTGCTATTTCAAAGGCACACCAGTTTTCCAACTGCTGGGAAGGGTGCTCAGCAGAAGTCCCTATTGGAAGGCATGAGCGTCTCTTCACCTAAAGGATTTCTAACCAGAAAACAAGTGGCAATTTTCTGACAATGAACATTCATGGAATCCCCTCAAAAATCCAGCACCTAACAGAGTCCAGTCCTCCTGGGAATCAACTAAGTGGTTAGACATGCTTTGCTTTGAGCTAAGTCCACGTAGTATGGTTAAAATTCAAGCAAAAAGAAAAACAAGCAGTAAAACAAGACAGTTCAATATGTAGTATATCTAACAGAGGCAGTTTCTGATTAGCCAGAGGCAAAAAAAAAAAAAACAAACAAACAAAAAAAAAAAAAACACCACATGTGGAACAGTTTCAACTTTACAGCTTCAGCCAGCAGCGCTGGATCAGCACCCAGCCAGCGAGAGGGGGAACTGGAGGAGGCAGTAGTACCTGCTCTCACACCTCAGTATTTAGGAAGTGAAAGCCACTTAGCGAACGAGCAAATAACAACCCAGCTCAGGATAAGCCTGAAGATTAAACAGGCCCGGAAATGCTGAGTGGTGCAAGAAAGAATTCGTGGGAAGAGGAGAGATTTGTGGCTAAGCCTCCTGTTTCTACACGGCCAGTTCTGCGTGGTACCAGTCAGTCAAGCCTTCAGCTATCTTTGGCATTTATTGAAGAGTTATGGGCCTATTTACTTATTTCACGTTATCACAGCCTGTACTACTAGGCAAACAAGTGCCTGTCCTAAGGGGCTTGCACAGATAGGCAAGCTTTCTGGCAGTTCAGAGGATCTCTGTACAAGCTTTGTTAGTGGCAGAAAAGCAAAACCAAGTCTTCTCACCCATCCAAGGGGAGGGATCATTCTAGGTCAGTGGGTGGGGGCTGTACTGCAAGGCCCTGATTATGCAGGAAAACAGCAGTCTTCAGAATCAGATAGGCTAATGGAAGTGGCAGATCTGAGTTAATTAAGAGCTGGTGTGTTACACAAGAAAACCTCCCCGATTTACAGTTGCTTTCCTTGACATGCCTTTGCAGCATGTTAGCAATTCGGCCTCTGCACCCACCTCTGCTGCTGCTGCACCCTGTTGGGCCAGTTATGCTACTCGCAGGCGGACCCTTGTTGCTCACCCCTATGGTCTCACCAGGGCTGGGGTGTGAGTACCTTTCACAGGTCCCATCCTGCACCACAGGGAGCTTGAGACTGCACGGGGACAGGGAAATCCCACGCAAGTTTGTCCTTTGAACATCTGCTGATTGCTAAAGGGCAGAGCTGCTCAGGAGCAGCAGTAGCCCCCTTTCCCGGGGGGGCTATGCTCCCCCACCTCTCCCTGCACACTTCCAACGCGTTGGGTATCTGTGCCCTGGGTTGAGCTGTGCCTTGCACGCAGAGGCACTTGCTTCAGCCAGGCTGAGCTATTTGATTCAGAGAGTCACGATTTCACCCAGACACTCGGGGCACTCCAAGGGGCTCGGCTTTGCTTGCACTCCGCACACCGCTGCTAAGAGTCAACACGTAAAACCAACCAAACTCCAGGGCAAGAGGAAGGGAAAAATCCTTGAGACTCGAGCACAGTGTTTGCTCTGCGCTGCCGGATATGTGCAAACTCCTTTCACCAGGAAGCTCGAACCAGTCAAGTGTGTGACCGGAGCTGCGATCTCCCGGTGGGCAGGAGCGGACCCGCGTTAACTGCTCCGGCTGCCGCTCCGCGGCTCCGGGGGCGGCCAGACCCCCGCGCTGCCCCGGACCCCCGCGCTGCCCCCGGCCCCCCACGCTGCCCCCGCTGCAAGGGGACGCGCGGAGCCCACGCGCCGGGCTCGGCGCCTTGCCCGGGGGATGCGCCGGGTGGGGGGGGGGGGATGCGCCGCGGACCCTTACCAGCCTGCCGGAGCGCTCCCGGGCTTTCTTCACCTTCCCGTAGGTGCCTTTGCCCAGCGTCTCCAGGAACTCGTAGCGGTGCTTGAGGTTGTGCTTGTGGTGGTGCCGCTTCACCGCCTGCTTCTTCATCAGCGGCCGCGGCGACTTGAGGAGCCCCTCGGCCAGCGAGGCGCCCGCCGCCGCCGCCGCCGCCCGCTCCATGCCCCAGCCCCGGCCCCGCACCGGCGCCGCCGCCGCCCCGCACCGGCGCGGCGCTAAATGCGGCGGCCGCGGCGGCCGCGCCCCCCCGCGCCCATTGGCCGCGCCGCGCCGCCCGCCCTGCGGGGGGGGGGGGGGTGAAGGAGATCCCACGGCCCCGGCGGCCGGGGGGAGCCCGGGGTGCGGGGTAGCAGCTGGGGTGCAAAGGGAGGATCTACGGAGTGAGGGGTGCAAGGGGGGGGGGGCACAGGCACGGCAGGGGGTGTAAAAGGTGCCACGGTGGTGGGGGGGGGGATGCAGGGTGGGAGGCTTGCAACAGGATGGTGCTGGGGAGGGCCCTGCACCATGCAAAGTGGGGGGGGGTGCAAGGAGACACTCGCACCCCAACGCACAGCGCTGGGATGGAGCCTGGGGATCGACCGCCGCAAGGGTGCGGGGCGAAGCGCCGGGAGAGGTGCAGGAACGCGGGGGGACAGGCGAGCCGGCAGCCTCGGGTTGCTGCCAGGAGCCACAACGCACCCAGCTTCTCTCAGAAAAAAAACCCCACGTGCTGAGGGCAAAAATCAGCGAGGGAAGAGGCCTGGGCAAGCGCTGTGCGTCTGCGCCAGCCCTGAGCTGATGCTTTGCCCTCCGGGACAGGGGGCTCTGGGAGGAGCAGCGGAGGGGCAAACACGCAGGGGTGCTTCGGCTGCTGCCACGCTAACGCTCGTCGCGGCCGCTCCTGGCCCGCTCCGCAGCACCTCCCGTCGTGGTCTCCCCACGGCCATTCTTTGTTTCGAGATATTAAAAGAATGCAATTATTTCCCCAAAGCAGCCAAAACAAAAGCTCTTGCCCAGCTCCGGGCATGTGTGAGGACGCACCGTATCGATTGAAGAAAGAGATAACTCCAGTATTAGTCAGACTGGGATTTTCCCAGCACTTCCAAGGGCTCTGGGCGGCTGGCAGGAAGAGGCAGAGCAGGATCTCGTGAGATATTCGAGGGATGATCTCAGCCAGCACTGGCCCCTCCGCAGGCTTTGGGTCCAGCCCGCAAACCCAAGGACCTCGGTTCAGACCAGAGCCAGACTGGTCCTGCAGCCTTTCCGTCCTCCCCCTCCCGCCCCCACGTCGAACGCACGCTCAATTCACTACACAGGGAAATAAGCCATAAGCAAACATCTCCCCCCATTTTATTGTCAAATCAGTCATCTCCCACCAAAATGAGGGGTTTAGTGCGTCCCAAGAAGATACTGCACTGAAGCAGCATCGCAGCAATGAATTATTCACCGTGCAGTAACAGGAGCTGCATTTCGATCAGAAACTGCCCAGCAGGGCCCACGGGAAAGATAAACAAGGTGTAGATGAGATTAACTAAACTGCTGTAATTTCAATGTCAAAGTAAACAGATAGGATCCTGTTCGGGCTCAGCCTTTGGGCTCAGACTGCAGAATAGGCAAAGAGGGAAGAAACAAACCTCCTTAGTGCTAGGAGCAAGGCAAGTCCAGCCGATTAAGACGAAAGGGCCCGGGTCTCCCGGCCCCGTAAGCCCATCTCCCTGCCTACTTGCAGCTCTACTGAGGTTTGTGGAATCACTCAGGGCTTAGCCCACTGCTCCAAGAAAGCACTTGAGCACGCATTTAACTTTAAGCACATGCTTAATACTCCCACTGATTTATAATGATGCTTTCCAGAGGCTTTTGCTAGGATCAAAGGAAATGAGGTCTTCAGTAGCTTCCCTTTCTGTTTCTGCCAGACAAATTCTTTTCTGCAATTTTCTGCGTTGTCACTGATACATAGGCTTAGGTATGCTTTTGTTCTAGACTAGCTCAGGAAGCCTTTTTTAATGGAAATGTCGAGGGACGAAGATCTAAGCCCACTGGAATCCACTGATAAGGATCCTCTATTGTAACAGTTGGTATCACTACTGCTGTCTCAGTAGTGGGGAAATCCACTAAAAATGCTCCTGCCTCCCCCAGCTGTAGCTTTAGAAATCCTAAAAAAGGTTTCTACAGGAGCAGCCCTTTGTAAGGCAGGGCCGAGCGCATGTCCGCTAAAAATCAACATGAAAGTCAACAAGGAATTTGGCTCTGTGTCAGGTAAACCTGCTCAAAGCTAGTCTAATCAACTCGATGTTTTGTAATGATGGAAGCCTCATTTACGTCAGGCTCATACTGTGGAGGGTTTTTTTTCCCCCTGTTTCTTCTCCTTTTAGCACTAAGTCAGTTCTGTGGCATTTATAAAAACATCCATGGTGTGGTCAAAACCTATGGCTTTGCCGTTGGAGGCAGTGGGAGTAGCCTTTATTCACCCGTTTGTGGACTGATAAAGGAATAAACTTTCACCAGAAGACATGTTTATAGAAGTGAGCCCTCCAAAAGGGAAAGGAAGAGTTCTTCTAGGCATTAAAATACCAAAGATGACAAAAAGTTAAATGATTGCCTCCCATTAGTGGTCTTCCAAGCTGGCAGCATTCCTTACCTGCCGCTGGGTAGTGCTCAGACAGGTGTGAAACCCATTCTGCCTTTGAAAACACTAAAGAAACTGGTTTTACTCTGATCCTCTCAACTGGGTGCCCCATCCATCAGCAGAAGAGGGGAAACACATTAGCACCAATAGGAGTTTTTCGAAAAGTAATTTATGACCTATCAAATCTAACGACTGCAATGTAGACCACCTCCACGCGGGCCACCTCTACAACCTGCTCCTACCGCGTGGGGTGAACGAGCCTGCAAACGCCACCCTGCCGTCCGCGCAGGAGGTACCTCTGCTCTGTGTAATACCCGGGTCACTTTTTTTTTTTCCCTGCAATCCATCTTTTGTGCTCAGGCTGGTCGTTTTTTAGAACCATTTTGCAAGACTACGCTAGCCTGGTGGGGTTGGCCCTGCTGCACTTGTGCAGACACGTCCCTCCATCCCTCCTCATCGTTGCTAGTGAAGACAAATGCACAGCAAGGAGAGCAGAAGTGAGCCCCTTGCTGTATGTAGCTACAGAGATAAGCAAACCTGCTGCAGTCAAAGATGGATTAGGACTGGAGAAAGCACAAACACCGTCTTTTTCAGCTGGACAATGCAGAGTGGGAAAATGCATTACTCTGATTAGTGGAAAAATGATTACTCTGCTCAGCATGCAGAAATTTGACCAATGAAGCACACTAAGAAGAGAAAAAGAGCAAAGCAGCACTGTAATTAAGAGTGACCTGGTTTCTGCACAGTGTGCAGGCAGTCCCTGCTGTGACTACAGCCCTCTTGGGAACTGGAGGCTCCCAGATTTGGTTTTCTGCTCCCATAGGACTCCCAACTGCCTCAGTTTCCCTGTCTCCACTAGAGAGAAAGTCATTTGAGATCAGTGAAACACAGTTGATTTAATCATTAGAATTATAGAATGAGTTCTCTTTAGTCTGAATTGTAGAGAGACCAGGAACCAACCACTTTAAAATACGAAGTTATCTTTTGGGGCTTTTTTTTTTTTTAAATCACATGATAACATTATCTTTGCTATTATGTGATATTTACCTTAGAAAGCACTATAGAGAGATAAGAGACATGTACAGTGGTCTGAATTACACTTTGATTTAGAAGTTTAGAGAATAAAAGCAGAAACTGCAATCCTCATCCAACGCAAGCGCAGTACTCCAGCCGTTACAGCACGTGCCACCCCCCTGCTGCTGAAGCCCCACTTGCAGCTGGTAAACGCCACACAAGCAGGAGCAAGCAGCGAGTTGTAACTATCACGCAGTTTTCTCACGGGCTTGGGAGTTTGGAGCAATTCTTTGGGCTTCGCTCTCCTCTCACCTATGCGCAGATTATTTGCTCTAACGCAGTTAATAGGAGCCTGGTGCAAACATCAGCAAACACGTAACCCACCAAAGAAAGCCAACAGAGTCCTCCGCGGTGATACATATCGTATGCAGCGCGTGTCCTTCTCGTCTAGGGTCCCCCTGCAAGAGGGCGAAGGGGCTGCACGAAACACGGAGCGCGGCGCGGGGCGTGCGGCGCGCGAGCCGAGGAGCCGCGCCGGGCGGTTACGGCAGCGAGTCCTAGAGCCTGCGGCGGCACACGGAGCCGCGTAAATGCCGAGGCATTTATAAAGGAAAAAAAAAAAAAAAAAGGAAAACTCTCAAGGAAAGCCGGAGCCTTCACGTTCAGGGCAGGAAGCATCAGCGTTTCGCGGTAGTGACCTGATACCCGGTCCCGCCCGGGGTGGCGTTTACCCCACGCGGAGCCAAGCGGACGGGGGCATTGCCCTGCCCGTTAGGGGCCTGTCGCGAGGTGCAGGAGTCTGCGCTGCAACCAGACATCAGAGAGGTTGTTCTAAAGAAGTTTCCTGTTTACGCAGACACAGAGTTTGCTGAAGGACGACGAGAAGCGATCCCTAAAGGCAGGAAGGGCGGCAGAGCTGCGCCGCGCCGGAGCGGCCATCGGCGCCGGTCCTGGAAAGCCCGGCTTCCAGCGAACGCAGCTTCTGCTCTGGGGAGTTCAAACAAGGACACGGCAGCAGCCCGCTACACGGCTTGCTGAGCCCCGTTAGGTAGCTGGAGACCCACGCGAGCTCAGCCGGGTTCAGATAACGGCAGGCAGAGTTGCGCCCGCGGCAGTCCGCGGCTGCTTAGGAGGCTGTTGGGCATAATAACACTTTGATATCTGGGCGGCCGGACAGGCCAGAAGGGCCATCTTCCAGCTCCTTGCAGCTCCCCAAAGACAGGAGGAGCCGGCTGACAGATCTGGGAAAGAGCAATAACAAACAACACTGCAGCACACAGCTAAAGCTCTTGCTCTATGGAAACGTGATCCCATTCCAATGCCAGTCTCTTTGTGAGAGCTAATACATATTAAAAAAGTATATAAACATAGTACTGTAGATAATTACCAGTCCTTCTCAGGATTGCTGACAATTCTCCAAGCCAAACCAATTTTACTACTTATTTTGGAAAGAAAGCTGTTGAAACCCACTTATGTTTATTTGCTTTATTTTTAAAAGATTCCCTTTACATCACCATCTAAAACAGTTACAGCAGTTTAAGGCCCAAGTTCAGCAAATGCACTTTGACATCAACTAGCTTTCTCCTGCGCTTAAGTCTACGCATGCCCCTTGGCTGCACTACTGAATTGGCATCTAAACTGCTTTTCAGTATCAGACACCAGTGATCCTCATGATGTGAGACAAGGTGGACAATTCAGATTTCCTTCCCCTGAACCATAATCACTAAATCTTATCTTCAACTGGCCTTAGGAAATGCTGCCCAAAATACCAGGGCTGCAGCAGCTGACCGAGGCCAGGAATGACCTCAGCCCCAACGGCTCCTCTGGAATGAAGCAGGGAGGCACAAAGCAACCCAAAAATGGTGCTTACAACCAGGTGCGTATCTGTGACTCACCAAGCTGGGGAAGTGTGCGATTTCCAGCAAGTACCTCCCTGAGGTCCCTTCGAGCAGCTCTGGCACACCTGCAACTCAGGCCGCAGTGCCTAGCGGAGGAGGCAATACCGGACGACAGGTACGCGCAGCGCCCGCGTAGCCCCGCACAAACCTGGACGTGGCTGCAGCACACGCAGGGCGCGTCTGCGAGCTGCTCTGTCCCCACGGACCTGATGGCAATTTTGGTGTGCTTGGAAGCATGTCCGCACGTCTCTACCTCCTGCAGCCTGGCTTTGCAGAGCCAACAGCTTCCTGCCATAGGCAGGCTCTAAATGACCCAAATCCCTGGCATCATTCCGGTCCTTGTGGCAGCCATGAGCTGCTGCAACAACGGAGGAAAGAGCAGACAAGAGTCCTGCCGTATACAGCAGGGACCTTCAGAGCGGTGCCTGGCCCCCGCTAAGGAGAGCGGCCCAGGATGCACGGTGCTCCCACCCGCTCCCAGGCCCGTGAAAAAAGCTGCAGGAACAAACCTGCAGCTTGAAACAACTCCTAGGGCAACTCAACCTTGTCACGCAGTCACAGCTACAGTTTACGTGCACTTCTAACCAAATATCTGAGCAAAAGGTAAAGAACAAATCCCCAGGCTTTTGGGGAGCAAGGCTCAAGAGCCGGGTGCAGCTCCGTGGCACAGAGCCCTTCTCAGCACTGAGAGGCCCAGAGGAGCTTCGTGCTTTGGGGTCTCATGTCCACCAGAAACACTCGGCACAGCTACACTTTATACTGGGGGTGTCCACCCATGTTAGCATATATGAGCCTGGTCCCCCATATCGCCATACACACGTGTCCACCCACACGTGCACTGACAGTGCAGGGTATCTGCACATGCACACATACCCATTACTTTTCCTGCTGCACATATGCATGCACACACACTCCCCTTACGGCACAGGGGTATCTCTGTGCCATGTCCTGCTCTTCTCAGAACAAACTATTTTGGAAAACAGAGCAGTTTATTGGAGCATGTCTCGCTCCAAGAAGCAGCCTTCCGCTGCACACAGCCATGGTGACTAGCCCCACCACAGCTGGCAATTACGATCAAAGGCCCCGTTCCAAGGAGCTGGTCTGATCACAGGGCTTGACCTCCTGGCTGATGCTTTACCTTGTCCCTCTAGGCACAAGAGAATCCATCAAGTATCAGTTTCAAAGACGGAAGTGCTCTTGGCATCAGCTGCTGAAAAAAAACACGCAACACACATCTGGGGAAGGAAACCACAGCTCTCTAATCCCTAGAGATTCCTTGGAGAGCTCAGTTACATCCTCAGCATTGCTGTCTTCCAGGGAGCTGCAGTGGTGTTAGCAAGAGCAGGATTCAGCCACGCAGACATTTCCTTGATCGACTCTGTGCAGCAGTACTAGAGATGAGCTACTCAGGGGACCTGAGAGCAGGATTCAGCTGTTTCATAGCTGTGACAAAGCATTTAGACCAAAGACAACACCTGCTCACAGAAACGAAGCACTGGAGGAAACACTTAACATCCCTTTCACAACAGACTGCTGGATCCTTATGGCATTAGCCAGGATCCCTGCACAACCCAGAATGACGCATCAGAGCCAGCCTCCCATAGCAGCAGCAGCATCCAGCATCATGTGGGCAGGACAGGTCCCCCCAGCTGCAGCCTCCCCAGCGGGGATGCCTCCTTGGAGATGCTGGTCCCACCTGCACTTGGCCCATTGATGCCATCTGCTGTTCGGAGAGCACTCGAAGGAGAAGAGGAGCCCGTCCAGCACTGCTGAACTCAAACACTCGTAACACTGCCTTAAACAACCACTCCACACACACGCTGACCTACCTTGCTGCTCCCGAGCCTTCGCTCACGGTCGCATCTCCATCACCCAAAGGACAGACACTGTCCTTCTAACAAAAACGTGCTGCCTCCTGCAGCCTATTTCACAGGGCAGGGGGAACGAGGCACAGAAACACAGGATTCAGGGTGCCAGTGTGAGAATCACCAGCAAAGAGACTTCATCCCCTAGCTCATGTCTGCCAGCATGCTGGAAACAGTGATTTCCACCATCAAACCCATACAAGTAATGGGAAAACTGGAGGCTTTTCTCCTGATCCAGTAGGGAATCTGAGATCTATTTTTCTTTGTGCTGTTCTGTTGTCTTGCCCCGTTTCTTCCCCTTTAGCTTGGAGGTGGCACCTTAACACTACGCACCCTTCCTTCCCTTGTGCTGTAGCTAACCACAGTTCTCCTCTCTGTCCCTTCCCACCAAGCTTGCCAGCAGTGGAGGATGAAGAACGGCATTGACCAAGCTGTTCTGGGGATGCACATGCTGTGGATGAGAGGCACGCTTACCTCTTGGCCCTTGCAATCAGGTCCTGCTGCTTGGGGATATTCACACAACGTAGGTGGACACCTGGGTTTGGCGAGCCTCTAAAGGGCATAAGGCTGCAATGCACTCTTACTGTGTCTTGAACTGTGTTAATTTTCCCTGGCCTCTGCAGCAGTCTCATTAAATCACTTATTCTGTGATTAAATAACAGAACTCCTCCAGTCTTACCTTGGGTGCTCTGCCATGCCAGCAGAGCAGCTCAAAAGAACGCTCCAGAAAAAAGATTTAAACCTTTTCTTGAAATAATTAAAGAAGATTAATCTGAACACACAGCCAGGTTCCTTCAGCGGGGTCAAGCACAGGCAGAGTCCAGGAGGCCCCTTAACCGCGTCAGGGAACAGGCTGAACTTCAGACACCAAATTTCCACATATTAGAGAGGCTGTGTTGAGGGCAATGTACTCTAATAAACAGAGCCCAGCACAGGGATCGATCAGACCTGCCTTCTAATCTTAGCTTTGCCACCAATTTACTGTGGCTACATCTTTTCTCACCTTCCTGCTGCTTGATTACCCCTCTCTGTGTTTGCAAATCCATTTATAATCTGCTGGTAAAAAGCATGACATTACTAGGGAAAACACTCCGGCTCCTTGGATACACACGTCTCCAAATGGGCGTTATGCAAAAATACTGTACAGCAGCATGTGCTAGAAGTGTATGAAGTCTCAGCAGCTCCCTTCCCCAGAGAGTTTTGGGGAGAGCCCAGCAGGCAAGGCAGGAGCTGCAACTCCGGGGAAATCTGGTCAGGCTGGTAACTAAGCCTGGAAAAGTCCAAACCAGGTTGAGGTGCTGAGCTCTTGTAGAACATGTGGTTCTGTACACCCACAGCACCACCAGAAAGGAAAGCGCAGCCAGCTGGGACTACGGAGCACCACGACGCGACGTGCCCCGGCTGCAGAGACAGCGGCCCCACGCCTCATCCTCCGTTTGGTGACGACAGCCTGGATTTCACTGGCAAAGGCAGCTGACCTAGAGCTGGGTCTCGCCAGCCTGCGCCTCGGAAAGCTCCTCCTCCTCCTCCCCTTCTCGAAATGCTCTGCACATCTCCAATTCCGATTGCCGACCGCCTCCCCCCGTCCTCATCCCCAGGCCCCGACATCTCTTCATTGAGTCCTGGTGCCTGCTCTGTTCCCACGACACTGCTTTGTCTGTCAATCTCGCCAGCCTTTCTGCGTGCAGAAAGGAAAGGATCAGCCCCCAGCTGAGCTAGAGCAAGGCAGAGGGACCAGATGCCTCCTCCCTTTCCACCAGCATAACACCAAAGCCAGTGGCGCAGCAGAACAAAACCCCGAGCCCCGGCCGGCACAGCTGCCTCGCTGCAATAAACGGGGCCCAGCGCTCATTAGAGAGCAGGAGCATTAGAAAGCAGGAGCAGAGGAGCATCGGGCTGCGCGCGTGGGGGCAAGGCTCCTTACGGACAAAGGGAAGCACTTCATTCATAGCTAGAGACGCTCAGCTCTGCAGAGGGGTTTGTTCTGGAAAAGCGTAAGGCGCCCTCCAAGCTCCCCCCATTTTTTTTTTCCCAGCTCAAAGGGATGTTTTCTTACCGTTCTTGGGTCAGGTGGCAGGACTGGAGGCACGGAGAGGGGTGTTCTTAGCCTCTTCCCTCAGCTCAGACCTTTAATCACCCCCACGGAGATGGCATCAGCCAGACGTGCCTGGCCACAGCGCCCTGCTCGCCCTCCAGCAGACCTCCCCACCCCGGGTGGGCGCGCAGCACCGTTTGTCCAAGAGGCTTTCCAAAGCTAGGGAAGGATCGTTCTTGCCCAGGAAAAGGAAACTAAGTCACAGATCAGGAGACAAACTGCTTGTCAAAAGACCGTTTGAGCTGGCGCTGTGCTCTTCCAGCCCAGACGGCCGCGTTCCTGCTCCAGGTGCAAAGCTCCTTTGCTGCAGTTGGATTTTTGCACTTATACAACCTTCCAAAACACGGTGCCTAAACAACTAATGCATCAGAATCCCAGATGGGGACATGACAGGAGATGGGGACAGACACCGTTATGTCTATTATACTTAGCCAGGGACAAGCAGGTGGGATGTAAATAATTAGGGAGCAGGTTGTTAGCTGCGGAGTCAGTGTCTTTCCGCTTTCATCTGCTCTGCACAGCACTCTGAGATCAGAGGCAGACGGGACTTGCAGCTGACAGGGCTGCACTTCAAAAGGAGCCACTCGCTTCATTGCTCCCTAGCAAATACCGAGGGGCAGGAACAGCTCCGGCCACCCACGCGAGGGACAGCGGCTGGCCCAGAGGACAACGGCCGCGGGCCGGGGTCTTGCTGCAGGAGCGAGGATCTCGTGGGACGCGGGCGCAAGTCCTGCCGCGTGCTCCAGCGCGCCTTGGCCGGCCCGCCTGGTGCAACACGTCCATCTCCAGCCGCTCGGGGCCGAGCACCACCGGAGCCTGTGCCCCGGGAAGCGGCACAGAGCAAGTCTTGGCCCCCCGGGCCGCTTCCCCGGGGAGCCCCTGCCATTGCCGCGGCAGCCGCACGGTGTCCTCCGCGCTCCGCAGCGGCGCCCGGCGAGCCCTGGGAAGAGACCCAAGCTGGTTTTATCAGCACTTGCTTGGCCCCACACAGCCTTTTTCCTCCAGCCATCCCTCTGCCTCCTTCTGCACAGCACAAAGGAAATTTCACTGGAAAAAACCCACTCTTCAAGTCAGGGACTGTTTCAAAATAAGCACATGACGAGTGGGAAGGAAAGAAGAGTGCTGCAGCAGTGAGGCAGTCAGGCTTGCTGACACAGGGACATCACACTGACCCCAGCCATAGCTGCCTACGTTGACTCCCTCCCTCTTTTTAGTCCAGGTCCCCCCTTTCTCTACAATTGCAACAGAGATGGCCCTGAGGCCACCCTTCGCACAGACAGGGCTTGGCCGAGAGCTCTTCTGAAGACAGTTGTTAATGGTGCAACTGCTGCAAGCTAGAACTGTAAGCAATAGTTCAGACAGCCCTCAGCTCAAACTGCTCAGGAAGCTGCAAACCAAACGAAGAGGAAGCGATGGCCAGGGTCTTTTGCCTTCTCTGCCAAAGCAAAGCTTTAACCAAAGCCACCACCCAGACTCAGGGGATGAGAGAGCTCTAGAGTCAGAGGCAGGGCTCATATTTGCTCCTTCATCCAAAGACTGGGCAGAGAATTAAAAGGGCTAAGAACTGAGTTGGAGCATCACAGGTTGAGGCCATCCATGCATGAAACCCAGCAAAGGCAGTTTCTGTGCTAGTCCTGCACTAAAAGCAAGGTCTTGCTCCGACTGAAACTGTCTGCAGGCTTTCATCCCTCCCGGTTGCGCTGGCAGCCCCTTGCTCCAGCACCTGGCAAAGCAACAGTCAAATGCTACAGGTTTGCAGCAAAAGTCTTGCTATGAAGGCAAAAGCATGATCCCCACCCTACCCCCCAAAACGTGGCTGTAGATTCAGAGTTTCCCTTGTTGTAAGCCAAGGGCATCTGTGCAAGGAAGCACACATAGATCACAGGGTGCTCGGAAAGGGCAACCTCACCTCAGCTCACCCTGAACACCCATTGACCCGTCTGGATACTCCTAGCACTTCTGAACCCTTGTCATTTGACAGTGGGTCAGGACAGTAGGATGGAGGTGCTTGCCCATGCCCTGAGCTCCAGGGTCCTTCCTGCTGACGTGAGACACGATGTACCAGCTCTGTGAGCAGCTCCTTCATCTGGGTTTCCCTGTAGAGCTCTGAAGGCTATTGGAGGAGACCCTGGCTAAAGTGCTCCATGGGGGCTGTCTCCTTCCACCATCCCTCTGTAGGGCTGGACCTGCAGCAGGAGGGAGAGGAACAACTGCCCTGGCTACAGGCTCCTGCTGGCCACAGCTTCAGAGCAAGGCTGGTTTTTAGCTACCAGCAGGCAGAGCAGAGAGCTGCCAGGCTCCTAGTGCAGCTCAGGCGGTGCTCACGCAGCCTCTGCACTGCCAGGAGCCAGCCCAGCAGCAGCACCTCCACTGCTGCTTGATGCAGCAGGGTCTTCCACAGGAGCCACCTAGGAATCAGAGACACACAGAGCCTCCACAGCGCTGCTCAGGCCCTGGTTCACCCCACCGACAGTCAGCAGGCAGTTCCTGACCACGATGCTGGAACAGGCACAGCGTGGGGTGGGCATGGGGGGCAGGCTCTCCCATTTGCTCTTCTCAGGGTGGAAGGCCTCCACAGACTCCAGGACAGTTGGCTGGTTTCCTGGAAGCACAAAGTGAGGCACCGCATCACCCAGGAAGCACCTGCAAGCATCCCCTGCTTGCCTGTTTTGAGCTAATATTTGTATTCTTAGCCCCACACTCTTACAGCATCCTTTTTTCCTGCTTCCTTGGGCCAGCAGGACTGAGGTCTCTCTGCTCTGCTCCACTATGCAACACCACCCAACCCACATGTGCTTTTAAAGCGTTACCGCTGTCTCCAGTGCCTCACCTAGTCCCCCAGCCACAATGACTCTCCCTTTCAGGTAGCCGGCCACAAAGTCTGCTCGCCTTTTCTTCAAGTAGGAGGAGCGCTCCATCTTCATCCAGCCACCTGAGGAGGGAAAGGACAGACTGCTGGGTGGTTACCATGCCACAGGGATGTGCTGGGTTCAGGGCAAGTCCCCATTGGTTTTTCTAGGCTGTTTAAGTCCCCTGAACCCAATCTTGGGTCTAATTCCTGAAAGTAAAAAGAGAAACAACTGAAAGCTTGGGAGCTCTGCTTTCCCAGGTGAGGCTGGGCTGCTCTCCAAAATCCCAGCAAGCTCCTCCCTTGCAAGGAAGTCTCCTACATTTAACACCAGCAGGTGTACTGGCAGCAAGCGCTGCACCGGTATGGAAAACACTGGAGAATGGGCATTAGAGGAGTATCCAGACTCTTGGGAAACCATCTGCCTCAGCCATCTACTTGCTTGTGGAAGCGCAGTTTTTCTGCTGGATACCAAAACCTGTGAGAGCAGTCAAGTTTCTTGTCAAAAAATCCAGCAGAGAACAGTTGAACCCTGCTGCCTCACCTCACTTTCCTTGACTGTAGGCCTTCTTCTAGGCTGGGCTCAATGCACCAGCAACCACAGGACTCAGCAAGTGAGAGCTGGCTGCTCTGCAAGTACAGCAAAGCTTCTTAGCCCTGAAGCACCCACACCCATACACCCCACAAGGCCACCCTGGACCTTGAACACCACCCGTCCATTCCATCAGGAAAGGAAAGAACCACGATAGCCCCCACCTTGTTCAATGTCAAACACATCCACAGTCCTCATGAACTTGGGCTGCCGGTAGAGCCGGCCCTGCCGCAGGCCCCCAAGACTGAAGAGTTTGTCTTCTGTGGGCACAAAGCTGGAGAAGGCCCTTTTGTTGGGGATGTTGGGAAACTTGGTCCATGATCTGGTCTCTGTGTCAAAGACCTCAAAGGCATTGATTGCGTACTTGGACTGCCTTCCACCTGGGATAGAGGTGATGGAAAGAACAGGGTTGGTTCGGCTCAAACAAATCAATGGCAACAAAAAACAAAGCAGCCTCCTGGGGTAAGCTGAGAGCAATAGAGCTGCCACCTGATAAGATGCCCTTAGGTTTCAAATTATCTTCTGTGATCAGGCCCTGCAGAGCCAGGTAGCTTGTCACCCTCATTCTCCTTTTGTAATTTCCATTTCATGCCATTAAAAGTTTCTTTTAGTGCACCACACCCTCCACTTCCCTCCATCCCAGTAGCAGTGGGTAGCTAGTGCAGGAAGGTATTTAAAATGCACCAGTTTAATCAAGACAAATTCACAGCAGGGTAGGTACCAGCACTCAGAGAGCCTTTGCAATGCAGGTAACAGGTAAGTTCAGCACCAGTGCAACCCAGCAATGGTAGCCCAGGCCTCACTGCAGAAGAGTTCATGAGGGAGCCGAAGAGCCAAAACAGCTGCTGTTACAACCGCCAAAGATGTTGTATTATGCAAAATAGATCAAAGAATCTTCTGTGGAAGCCCCCTAAAGACAGCCAACATTGTCTGGTGCTCAGGACTCCTGGGTTCTGATCGCAGCTTTGCTCCTGGTGTGCCATTTGGCCGTGGGCTAACAGCAGCATTTCTATGCCTCAGTTTCCCCACATACAAGATGCAGCTAATGAAAATTGCTCCCTGCAAAATGCTTGTCTAGCATTCCCCAACAACTACAAGTCTTTCCTCTGTTAAAAAGCAGATCTTTGGTGTAGGTGTGCAGTACCTTCATGACATAAGGTAGATAGAAGTATTTTTACTTCTCAGTCAAGGTCAAGGGCTTCTATCACAGTCTCAGGACCACAAGCTCAGACAACCTGACAAGACCTAGCTGTAGCTTCAGGCTGCCAGCAGCCGCGGATGGCTCTGGGGTGAGGGAGGCTGTTCCCCTGGCATGAACAACCACATGATCTCCAAGTTCCCAGGCATTTAAGGGTGCACAAGCTCTTGCAGATGCTTGCTAAGGAGTTCTGAATGGAGATCTGAAGCCCAAGCTAGCCCCACTCAAAACCTATGGCTGCAAGTGCAAGCTCGGTATTTCAGACCGCATGAGAAGGCAGGACAGGGGATAGAGGGGAGCATTCCCCAAAACCCCTTCTAGGAAGGCTTCTCAGTGCTCATAGAGGCATGAGATCAAAGCAGCCACTGCCTGAAAGTGGAGGAAGGAGATGGTAGGTAGGACTGCCTCTTACCCAGCACATAGATCTTGGTGCCTCGCAGGAAGGATGTGGCAGCGTACCTGGGTGTGGGCATTGCCGCCAGCGACACCCAGATGTCCTTGAGCATATCGTAATGCTGCAGGTAATTGTGTGGCCGCAGGTCAGATCCCATCCCACCAGCTGCATAGACTCTGTAGTCTGGACAGGGCCAAGAAGCAAAGAGAACACACTTAAGGGAGGGCATCAGAAACACAGTCATGTGCAAAAATCCCACCACGTGCGGTGGGCCAGAACCATCCACTTCCATCTGAGTCGCTGCATGCTAACATGTCCTGGAGATTCTCGACCGCTGCCAGGACCTACCCATCAGCTGCCAGATCCCCTCCTTTAGCACAGAGCACTGCTCCAGAACATGGTTTTACATCAACCAGCTATGGCTTCAAAAGGGAGGGGGGCATCAGATCCAAACAGAGAAGTGATGCCTTCAGGCTTCATGCAACTGCTTTGATGCGCAGGGAAGCTGGGAGCCCCTCTCTCCAGCCTCGGTGATGGCCCTTGCTGGGGCACAGGGATATTCACTCCCAAAGCTTTGAGCAGGACAAGGAAGAGGTTAACATGCCAGTCACGTTCCCCTCCCTTTGGTAACTGAAGTAATTTCTCCCTTTCTTCATTTGCTCAGCACACCCAGATAGAGAGATATTTACAGCACTGCAGCAATTACAGCACCTTCATGCTCTCCGCTGGAAAAGCAGCTTCCAGCAAAGGGGTGGTCTGCATGGCATCAAGCTTGCCTTTGCCACCCTGTCTGGGCCACCAGGATTCATCCCAAGCCACCAAAATAAGGTCACTGCAAATAATGCCCTCATGTCCCTCAGAGCTGCTCCTGATGATCCACCAGGCCCACAGGGCCTTTGAGCCCAGCTCACAAGGTCTGACAGGGAAAAGGTGCCAGGAGCACCTGTGTGCTGGGAGCAGAAAGTACCAGACCTCTTGCAGCTCTGCTGATGCTCTCCTCACCCTGAAGCTGCCCTCCTTGGCCTCATCTGCCCCACCACCATCACAGGCTGGGACTCCACCAAGGAGAGCCAATTCTCCTCTGCATGCCCCCACCATGCAGCAGGACCTGGCCGCCACGATGGCACCACAGCAGGCGGGGGGCACGGCATGCAGCAAGGGGGGCAGCAGCAGTGGCCCTGGTGACTGTCCTCACAGGGAGCTGAGCTCACAGGACAGCTGGTGCACGTCAGTGACGGGGGATGATGGAGCTCTTCCCATGGAAGGAGGGAGCTCAGCCCCACTCAGACCTGGCACAGGATGGCAGCTTGGTGACCCACACTGCGAGAGTCAGAGCCAAGAGGGGCACAAAAGCACTGAAGCTATTTGTTCCTCACTGATTCCATATCAGTTCTACCCATCTTTAGCTAACAATAAACCTTGCTCTCCAAAATAAATCCTTTTCAATCCCAGCACCCAGCGTTATCTCCTTCAACAAGCACTTCCCTCTAGACACAAGAGTCAGGAGCCCACTGACAGCATCCTTGCCCACAGACCTACAACAAGGCAGCTGGAAGAGCAGACTACAGCTGCATTCTTCAAGGATTTGGGCAGCTATTTCTGTTCCTGCCCTGTTGCACCACACTGACCTCTACCCTATCTGTCGGTAGGCAAGATTATATTCAGAGAGAAAATCATCTCCAAGATGGTAAACATTATTTTTAAACATTCCTTGACAGTAGCTTTTAAACCCACTTAAGCACACAAAGCAAGCAGCTTTCAAAGAAGCTGCCTGGAGATTAGATTCATAATCCCAGGCACCGCAGGAAGCTGGCTGACCTCCGGCGTGCTGTGCAGAACACCTCCCAGCCCGAGGGCGCTTCAAAGCATAGCAGAATATGCTAAAGGAAATCAATGCTCCACATCTCTGCTTAGAAATTAAGATGGAGAGATAAGGCAGAGCCTTGCAGGCATTTAACAACATCCAGTTAAGGCAGCGCTTTACGTAGAGGAGCTATGCAGGAGTTCTCCACAAGAGCAGGCACTTCCCTTTCTTATATAAGGATTTAAGCCCACAACTATGAAGCCAGATCTCTTCTGCCTGGTCTTGGGCTTGGACCAGAGCCCTCCAGAGGTCCCTCCCAACCAAAACTGTTCTTTGGTTCCAAGACTGTCACCTCTCTTCGGCACCATAGCTCAGCCAGGGGTACGCTCAGCTAAGCTACACCAGCCAGCTTCAATATTCCTATTTTTCCAGCAGTTCCAGTGTACAAGAAAAACCCCACTGGTGAGTCTCAAGCAGACGAAGCCTTCTTCCTTTGGAAGAAGTTTCCTTTCTCAGCTCTTCCTTCCCCTATTCACAGACCTTTGAGGAAAGCTGCTTCAATTGTCTCCACCTGCTCACTCTAACCTGCCTCCTCACTCACTCATTTGCAGAGGAGTAGCCTGTTTTCCAGAAGTACCTGGCACTCATTACACTCATTGACAGCAAGCAGATATGAGCAATCAGCAGGAGCCAGGTAGAGCCATCTGGAAATCTGTCTGGGCAAAACCGTTATAAGGAGTTAGTTCTGTTCTCCAGTAAATAAAACTATTGGTCATTCCGGAAAAAGATCAAGAATTGCTCCAAATATCTATTCATCCTTCCTTTTCTCCTCAGCATGGGACTCTGGCAGAACTAGACCTGAATGGGCTACAAGACCTTGGAGAAGCCTGACTGCAGACCCTGGAGCTTGGGTCTGTGAAATACACCCACATACCAGCACAGCCACTGTCCATATGGTTCAAAGGCTGAAGTTTCAGAACAAGCCTCTGAGTTTATTTACTTTCAGCAGCCTCAGAGAAGAGTCTTTCTTTAGTAGGCGGATTGTGACAGAGACATAGGGCTCACCTTGTACAAGCACTGGAAAAGTTTTGGAGAAGACTGACCTTGCCTTAGATTAAGATAGCATTGCTTAGAAAGCTGCTCTGCTTGTGTATCAGGCAGTACCCAACCCTCCCTGACTATCTCCCCCAAAGGCAACTCCCACAGGCCTAAAAGCGCATAGTAGGAATTGAGTTTTCCTTGCCTTTTGCTGTCACTGAGATGCCCATGGCTGCTTCTCTCAGCGAGTTCCTCTTCTTCCACTTGCCCTCATCTATGTTGTACATCTCCACTATCTTCAGCGGCATCTGATTCACTCCGACCCCTCCTATCACCATGATTCGCTTGCCCAAGGTGGCCACAGCCACTCCAGCCCGGGCTGTGGGCATGGGAGGGAGCGAGTTCCACTGGTTGGCCTCAGGTGAGTAGACCTCGAAGCAGTCCATGGGGATGCCGTTGTCATCGCAGCCCCCGATGGCAAACACCTGGCCGCCAGCTTCCACCAGGGTCGAGTAGACCCTGCAGCTTGGGAGGGGAGCGAGGGTTTTCCACTGGAAGTCTTTGGTATTAGCTAACTCCATCGTAGCTCATGGGGCAAGGCAGCATCGGTCCCCTGTCCCCAGGAAGCAGGCTGACTAGGCTGCAAAGCAGAGCAGAGGAGTATCAGTCACCGGGGGAAAACCAAGAAACATGAAGTACGAAGCCCATCCTCCCCCTGCCAGGGCTCCCGGCCGCCAGGAGCACAGCGAACCTTCAGTGATCAATGCATCTACAACCAGGCAGCCCCCAGCAGTCGCAAGCCCCGTCTGCCACCCCCCAACGCAGAGCAGCAGGGATTGGTACCTTTCATTGCGTCTCCATTAATCCTGCAGTTCCAGATCTGCCTTAGAAGCTCTCACAGAGACGGATCCTAAAAATAAAACATAACAAAAGGGAGGAAAAAAGGCAAGAAAGGTTGGAGTCGGTTTGTTACCGCATTTCCTGAGCATCCCCACCCCCAAGCGACATTCAAACTGAGGAGGCTGCAAGCTGCCTGCTCGCTTCTCCAGCTCTTGTTTCCTGCCTGCTTAGGAACTTTTCCTTGCTTCCTCCGTCTCTGATCTGATTATTCCTCCTGACCCTTGTTTACATTTTCGTGCATGCCCCGGGGGGAACCTGATCCAACAAACCCAGCTAGGAAAGGGAAAAGCAACCACTCGCCCCTCAGCCCTGCAACCACAGCTCTGGCTGTGCCACACTGCTTGACAGCAGATCTGCAGGGGATCCCAAGGGCAGCCCACCAGGAGAGAGACACAAGCTCCTGCC
This sequence comes from Rhea pennata, assembly GCF_028389875.1. NCBI lineage: Eukaryota > Metazoa > Chordata > Aves > Rheiformes > Rheidae > Rhea > Rhea pennata. Next base: position 5,454,242 of record NC_084687.1, read on the forward strand.
GGAAACCCGGGATCATTTTCGCTTCTCTCTCCGAACTGCTGTTAAGCATGCAGATGAGGTTAGTGCAGGAAGGCAGAGAGAGGGCAGAGAGAAGGGAACAAAGGCAGCGGCCCGCTCACTCGCCCAGCGTGGTGGGGTAAGGTGCACGGTGCAGAGAACGTCTCCACCTTCGCTATGTAACTGGGGGTGTTTAACCGTAGCCCCTAAAGCAAAGTAAGATTTATCTTTTCCCTTACAGCAGCCGCTCCAAGCATGTGCCACCTGCACACACATCTGGAGAGGGGACTGCAGGGCAGAGGGAGCTTTTGCTAAAACAAAGAGCAGGCGCTCCTGGCTGAGCATTTACCTGGGCAAGAATCGTCCCCTCCCCTTCCTCTGACATTTTAATGCTTGTTTTTTACTGTGCTTTCCTGAGCACAAACCTCCTTCTAGCAGGTACCACAACTGCCACTGCAAAAAGCAAGGCAGGGAGGGGAAGGAACTGGCCCGAGGGCATGCAGAGATCTGGGAACAACAGGGAGAAGAGGAGAGCAGATGCCTTAGCCCCAGCAGAGCTGCCCAGCTGAGCAGCCTTTCCCCAAAGCATTGCACCCCAGACTCCCTCCCTGCACTGCTGGCTGCACATCAGAGCCCCGCGCGCCCGCAGCAACCCACCGCCCTGGCCGCACACCTTCTCCCAGGCCTGTTTCAAGGGATGGCATGGACTAGCCTTCCCCAACCAAGCAGGCAGAGAGCAGTCACTTGACCCCATCCTGCCAGATCTCCCCATCACCAAACCCTCTGGCAGCAAGGGCAGAAGACTGCAGCCTAGCAATAGCCACCAACAGCCACTCACCACTCCTGATATCTCCTGACCCGGCCCGTGTGGAGCTCACTGGGGAGGCCACACATCCCTCCTAAACAGTCATGCCCACTGTGCAGGGAGAAAGGCAGGACCAGGGCATTTACCCTCCTTTATCCCAGAGAAGTATAACACTGCTGTCACCACAAACTCGTCTCCTACTCTGCCTTGGGGAGTAGCCTGAAAGGACCATCTGAAGGTGAGAGCAGTCTCCTTGGTCGGGTTAGTCCCCAGTTTATTCTCTGAAAGCGCAGAGCACTAGTGGAAAGGGCAGGGCATCAGTGAAAGAGGCCTTAGACAACTGCACTGAGATCCATCAAAATCACTTTACGTCAGTCAGAGTTGGCCTAAAATCCAGTCAGTCTAAACAGCACTGATCGAGGAAATTCTGTCTATTTTAACTTATTCTCCCAAATAAATTTCAACAGCCAGCTAAACATTACTTATTGCAGAAAGAATATGATTAATAAAGCCATAAACACTCCTTTGACTGTAAACCTGCAGCAGCAGGACGCAACATGTGCACATGCGCATGTCACCTGGCACAGCGCAAACAAACCCACACCAACAACATAGAGCAGCAGCAAGTCAAACCGCGCTCCACACCTTCACGGCAGCTCAAGGAACAGGGCCAAAGAGCAGAGGAGATCGCTAGCTGCTGTGCTCCGCTCTCCTTGGCACCTTGCTGGCCGACGTGCATCACCGCCCACAGCCAGATCAGCTCAGGGATTTTTGCCCTGGCAGTTCAGAAGCTTTGGACCAGTGCTTTCATGAATAGTTAATTTTCTCTCTGGGTGAATTTTCATGCATTCATCTCAGACAAATTCAGCATGAGCCTGTAAATTAGAAAAGCAGAGCCAGCGCCTGTTTCCAGGATTATGACAGATTTGCTTTCTGGCCTCTGTACCTCACTTCCCTCTCCTCTGCCTCAGTTTCTTCAGCTGTAAAGTGCAGTCCTGGAATGATACAATCAATATTTCTCAAATATCTGACAACAGCAGAACCTCACTGCTGGTGCCAGTTTATCTGCTATCATTATGCTTGAGCTTTGGCTATTCCCTAATTCCTTGGGTTTTTTTAGTAAGTCATTGGCTGCAAATTCTCTCTGAATATATCAGCACACAAAAATCAATGAGCATGATTCAAAGCTTTTCAAGCGGGGTGAGAATATTTCTGTCAAGTGCTGGGCAGCTCCTTCATGAGAACACGCAGAGCAAAGACCTGCAAATTCACTACAGCTGTGGTCCTGGACAACTGGAGCCAAAGGATCCCGAGAACCACTGTGTTCAGCAGTAACACAAACCCTCTCTCAATTCAGCTGCCTTGGCATTAGAAAAAACTGCTGTTTTTCCTTGCAATGCACTTAAAAGAAAGTCAAGGTCAGTCCGAAGCACTGTGCCAACATCCTTTCTTTTGGTCTCTCCAGGATTACTTGACTTTTCACTAGAAGGCAATACCAAAGCTGTGCTTTAAGACTGGGAGTTGTCAAAATGTGCTGACCAACACCCCGGTGCTCTGCAGCCACATTCACCTCCCAGGCAAGTGGAATTATCACCTCGTTATACCAAACAAATTGGAAGTATCCCTTAAATGGCTGCACTAAAATAAAAACAAGCAGTAATTGCTTTCCTGTCAGAGGAGACCGCAGGCATCGCGCGGAGCCCACGCCAGAGCTGCGCAGCCCTTGCAGCCCGGAAGCCACCGCTCCAAAAGCGCTGCCAGCGGGATGGCAGCCCCGCTCCTCCGGGCGCCGGGCAGGGCTCGCCGGGTGACAGCACGGAGGGGAGCTTGGCCGGGCAGGGAGAGCCCCACCGCACCCACACAGACAGAGGACATGGGCCAGACGCAGGAGGGGACCCTCCACCCTGCTTGGAGCCCCCCCATGCTCTAACATTCAGATGCTCTCGCTAAGGAAGAGGTGTTTCCTCACCCCTCAGGTTACATCAGGCTCAGATTTTGAAGAGCTCGGGGTGTGGTGACATATTACTGAGAGTGATCTGTGATTTGTGAAAGAGAAGCTATCTCAGCACATATTAGTGACAGACCACCTGACCAGAGAGAAAGATCTCATGCCAGTACCAGGGGCCGCCGAGCGTGGTCGGCCGCCTTTGCTTTCCTTCCCACATTGCCTTCCTCCAGGATTTAGAAGCTTTTGGCTCTGAGCTCCTGAAATTCCCAGAGCTACAGAGCACCAGCACAAAGCCTAGACAGTTGAAGTCTCCTACCTTTATTCAAAAAGGTTTTTTCTTTTTTTGGCTTATATACTAGCTTGTGTCAGCTGCTATCTAAACATTGCACTGTAATGCTATTACACGACCAGAGAGTGAGCTGATCGCATTTACAGCCCTCCAAAGCGAAGAAAAGGCAAAAAGGCCCAGATAGTGAAAAGCCACTGAGATACACCCAAATCTTCTAGCTTGATGTCCATGCTGAGGAAACTCAGTCTAAGACATCACTGTACACACCCCACTGCCAAACATACATGCACACACACACTTCCTCCTTGGAGGAAGTCAATGGATCATGTAGAGCACATAGAAGAAGTGGCAAGAGACATCTAAGCCTTACCCCAGCCCCAAGGCAAACGCAACTCTCTATAAATTCATCCAAAAAGATGTGTGTCCTACTGGCTCTGAAAAATCTCCAGCACTTCCACAGCCCCAGAAACAGATCACTCCTGAGCCTCCCAGAGCTCATACTGCGGTGCTCACCAGCCCTTGAGCACTGCTCATTTCGGGGACACCATGAACATCCAGGTGACCGTGTTTCTCCTCTGTTTCTCATTTTAACTTCACACAAGCTGTTCACAGCTGACGCTGCACTTCGCTGACTTCAATAGGGTGACCCTAAATTTACTTTATTAGATCTGCCGTCACCAGGAGCGGGTTAAAATAGGAATGCAGACAGCCTGACAGGGAAACCTATTAGGGAAACCACCCCTTTTGAGCGCGCACTCTGGTACTCACCCAGAGGTTGTGCCACAGTAAGCACCAGGCAGTCCTGCAGCGTGCCAGACAACGTGACAGAGGGGCTGCAAAGCTCGCTGAAGATAACACAGCGCCCAGCCAGTATCAACAGCCAGAGCAATAATTATTCTCCATGTACTGAGGACTGGTGTCACAGAAGATGTAGAAACAGGGGCAACAACAGGCTGAGAATAGCACGCGAGCACTGAAGAGGCACCAGCTCCCACTCCTGAGCACCGCGCAGCAGTGGGCAGCTTCGTTTCAGCTCTCTTGGCTACGAGCACTTTATTAAATAAAGAGCAGGGAGAGATGACACAGCACAGACTGCAAGGAAGACGGCTAGGAGGAGATGATTCAGTGCTGGGAACCTGCTTCTGTCCCAAGGAATAGTTATGGTACGAGGCCAGGAGCAGAACAGGAGGAATAATACGGAGCAGAACGAGAGGCTGGTGGAAATGCCAGAAGCTTCACCCAGCGCCAGCACAGGGGTGTCAGACACAGCCCAGGTCTCCCCTACATGCTTCTTCCCGACTATCTGCCAGATGCACATCCCGGCTACAGCAACGCTCCGGGGCTCTCCTGGCGCTGCTCCAGGCACAGGGACCCACAGACCAGCCTGGGGCAGGAACAAGCCCACAGAAGGGTGAGTCGGGCCCTTGTGGAGCGGGTCTTCCGTTCTCCGTGGTACCTGAGAGCACAAACCACCTCTCACCTGCTCCGAGGGACAGAGACCGAGACCGCGAGAGGTGAACACCGAAGAGCTCTGTCCAGGGGCATCTCCTCTCCTCAAAAACTAAGGCAAAAACGAACTACCTGCAGCTGGAGCTGCCTTGAATCCCAGAAGCATCACACACCGGCTAGGATCAGGGATTTTATGGAGCGATGAAAAACGAGACAGGAACAGAAGAGGAGGGAAAACACCACGATAATTATCTTTATGCTGTTCTCACCGGCCCTGAAAGTTAGTTACGCAGTACCTCAAACACTTGCCACATCCTAAGAAGTTTCAGATGCGGGTGCAGCACGTAAACCTCAGCCTGAGTCGCTGGCCGACGCGAGCTGCTTTCGCTCTTAGAAGCGCGTAGGTGCCGCGGCGTAACCACCCTCCGCGCCGGCGGGCGCCGTCCGAACGCGAGCGGCTCGCCCTCCTCCCCGGCTTTGCCCTTCCCCCGTTTCCAAGCCCCCGGAGAGCGTTTTCCGCCTCCTCGTGCCAAACGCGATTTCCCGACGCCGCTGGCGGGAGGCAGGCAGGGAGGCCGCGGGAGGAAACGCTCCGCGGCTGACAGCAAAGCGGCCGAGAGGCGGCAGGGCGCCGGGAGCAGGCTGCGGCGTGCTACGGGACGGCAAGAGGAGACGCGTCCGTTTTCGGCGCTTGCTGGCGCAGGGACGAAGAGCAGACTCGCCTTGTCCCTGGGCGCGCTGCAGGGCCAGCGGAGCAAGGTAGGATTTATTCACGCTGCAGCTTGTCTTGGGAGAGACAGAGGTACGATTTTATCAAGAGAAAAGAAAATAACCCACCCGCAGGAAGGAGCACTGCCCCTTCCCAGCCCGGCATCGCCCTCGGCGACCGCCCAGCCTCCCTCGGGCACGGCTCAGCCGCACGCGAGCCCGGCAGTCCCACCGATCGCGTTCGCAAAGCTCCCGTTACTCCGTATTTAGGCCACATGCCTCCGGCGGGAATGCAAAGAGCTTGGGCCAGACTCGCGGCTGGCGCGCTCGCAGCCGGCACCCCGTCCGGCCCCCGAGGCCGAGCCGCGAAGGAGGCGGAAAACGTTTGATTTGGGGTCGAGCAATAGCACTGCAAAAAAAAAAAAAAAAAAGAAAGAAAAAAAAAAAGAAAGAAAGAAAGAAAAAAAAGCCTCCTCGACCCACTTTTTCTTTTTGAACCTGAGCTCGGCTTTGTGCCCGGCTGCACATCAGAGCTGGCCCCGCGCTCGGCGCAAGCGCGCGCCCCCCGCGACGCCTCCCCTGCCTCTGCCCCCTGCTTACCGCTGCCCGGCGGCCGCCGGCTCTGCGGCTCGGACGGCGGGGGGAGGCCGGCCGCCCCCGCCAGGCGCCCGCACGCTCCGGCTCCGGCTCCCTGGAGGCTGCAACGCTCCGGCTCCGGCTCCCTGGAGGCTGCAACGCTCCGGCTCCGGCTCCCGGGAGGCTGCAGCCCTCGCGAGGAGGGAAGCGAGCGGCAGCCGGGAGCAGCCCGGGGTGGGAGGGGTGCGTGGGAGGGAGGCGAAGGGCTCGGCGCACAGAGAAATAAATAAAAAAAAAAAAACCAGCATAAATCCGGCAGCCCTAATCCCCGCTCCCTACAGGGGACGCAGGGCGGTTAGAGCGAGAGCGCTCCCGTCCGCCGCGGCGAGCGCTTCCTGCGCGGCGCCCGGAGCCGGAGGGGTGCGCGTGCGTGCACGGGACTGCCAGACCCGTGCTGGAGCCTTTTATGGCTCCCCACGCTCGCACAGGACGCTCTGCACCAGCGCTCTCCCTCCCTCCCCTGCAAAACCAGAACTAGCAGAAAAAGGGAGAGAGAGAAAGAGAGACAAAAATAGAGGAGCAGGAGCTGAAAAGCAGGAGCAGCTTCCAAGAGGACGCAGAGAGCCTCCCGCGACGCCGGCGTTCCCGGGGGCCGAGCGCGGGGACGCCGGCCGGCGGGCTGCCCGGCGGTGCCCGCAGCGCCGTGGGGCAGCCACGCGCCCACCACGCACCTGCACGGAGGGTCCAGCAGGAACGGTTTTGCTCTCCGCAGCCCCGACCCGAGAGAGCTACAAGAAAATTGCTTCTTCTGAAGCCTCGGACGTGGCATTAGGACCACCTTGGGCCACAGCCGTATCGCAGCCATCGTAGCCTTCGCAGGAGCAGATGTTTCCCTGCCTCTTGGTCCTTCCGGGCTTATGCCTCCCTGACCCGCCTCTCAATTCTTCTCGTAAAGGTGACGTGGGATAACTTAGAATCTGGAAAAATCATTTCTGAGCAGGAGACCGAAAAAGAAAGATCCTTTAAACACATCTTCCATCAAGTTCCAAAGCTCCTTCCCAGAGCTGAATCTGCACTTCAACCCAGCAGATATTTCTAAGCCTTCAGGATACTCCCTTAACTCCAAAAATCCACAACGCTCAGGGGTTTTTGCTGCTGCTGCATGTCGTGCTCATACAGCTTTCCCCACTGAACAGGGCTGCGACCAGGCGTGGTGCTCAGAGCACCCAACGGCCACCACGCTCAAGCAGCCGGCAGCGTTTGAACCTGCAGCTTCCGGAGCCGAGAGCACCAGGTTCTTCCATCGCAGAGGGACTCACTCATCTGGTCGCCAGCTCCCAGCAGCACGGACCAGCCTGGGGAGGGTGATGGTCTCCAGAGCTGGCCTGAGGAGGGGTCACAAGCTCAGCGCTGGCTTGTGAAAGGCCCCCAGGCATTGACCATAAGTTCAGCCCTGTAGTGATCCAGACAAGGTTTACTCTTGCTGATAGCTGATGCTGGTCTAGACAGGAAATTATTTTCAAGCAGCTCTAGCCATAAAATAAGAAAAATGAGGAACTCAACAAGAAGTTGAGTCAATGACTCTACATAAAAGCAAATTCTCGTCCCCTACCAGCTATTTTAATCTCCTGTTAGCTTTCCAGTGGGAGGATTCAATTTGCATTTAAATAAAAACCTCAAGCACAGGGCCAATCTAACACTAAAATGTTCATTATAGAGGCATTTACCTCTTAAGATATCTAAAAAGACCCCAAAGTGGATTTTAACGGGGGCTATTAGCAGTCTGGTGTTATTAGACACTTAGTATTTGTAAGTTATTATTTACCAGACTGCTTACAGATCAGTCCAGATAGCTCTAAACCCAGGGCTCCAGCAAGTCTGCAAGATCCTTGCTTACAAGCACAGAGGTGAAAAACCATCGCAAAAGGTCTTCTCAAACCACAGAAGACCTGACAGCAGAGAGGTCAGATTTACAGGGGGAACAGAGCCACAGGGAAAGAAAGGAGAGGTCCCAAGCAAAGCCAAGCAGCTGAGGACAGGCCAGTTAAAGGAGCTGCTGGCCAGCTGCAGGGACGGCAGCTCCAGTCCTTCCCCACGATGGACTGGGCGTTGACTCAGAGCAGCCCCAGCCCCGTTAGCAGCCAGAGCCCTGCAGCGGGCAACCCTCTGAATGAGGCACCAAGAGGTGAGCCCACTGCCCACCTTCAGCCTTGGATTGAAATCAGATCAATAGAATGGGCAAATGGAAACTAAAGTTCGCATTTCGGTATTAAAATAATAATAATAATAATAATAATAAAAGCCTTCTGTTTGGGGGAAGAAGAAAGATCCCTGTCATCCAGACAGACCACACACTTTCAGGAGCAAAGACTAACAGGCCTCTTCTGTTTATGCTACTCTGAACAAATGAGGTCCTGAGCCAGGGCTGTCAGTCCAAGCATGAAGATGCTGATGTTTTATTCCAGTGGCCTGGCCTAGTTGCAATTCGTTTAATAGCAGCATTTCCACCAGTGTTTCCATAGCAAATGTTTTGTTTTCTTTAAGGATGCGGTAAAAGCTGGCAAGATGCTCTTTGTGAGGGCCTACTTGTAGTCTTTACTTCTTGAATCCTCTGTTATGGAGATTTGGTGTGTTGCAAAGATCATGGGTACAGAGGAACATGCAACTAAGGACAAAAGGCAGGAGTCAAGTTTTTATGCCTATTTGTTTCCATGTTTCATATATGAGGTATAATTATCTGCCTGGGGACTTCACACAAGCTAGTTTCCAGCTTGAAGTGGAAGCAAACAGAGCTGATCCAAAGAGCTTTTTAAGAAACAGAATGCTCTAGATAAAATGCACGATTTGCACATCTGACCTGTTTCGCAACAAGTTCCAGCAGTGAAATTCTTAGATCTTTGTCGGTCTCTCCCAGTGATCAAAGTATCCCTCCAAATATCATTATACAGCTTATTACAGTCTGTGCTAATGCACTATTGAATAAGTTGCTAGGAATGAGGTTGAACTCAATGGTTTTAAGAGCTGTTCAGAAATATTTCTGAACAAATTCTTTTCCATTACTGGGTGGATCTCCAGCACATTGACCACATCAATCTCAAGCTTGCCACAAGACAGACAACCTCCCCATATTGTAAAGATGCTTTCAGTGATATAAAATTAACTGGAAATCAATTCAAATAAAAAAAATTATATTATTGCAACTCTTAACACAGAGGATCCTGAGCTCACAGCATCGCTAAGGGAGCGGTGGGCCGCCATGCCCAAGCCGCAGCTGAGCACGCTGCCAAGCTGGGCCACCCTACAGAATGGTCTGCAGCTGGTTCTTGCAGTCATTAAGCAGTGCTTTCCATTTTAAACGGATAGTCAACTGTGGTTTGAAAAAAAAAAACCCATTAAAACATGACAGCAGGCTGGTGTTTCAAACCATTTGGGAGCTCCTGCTTTGTGGGCTGGGGTCCAAACAGGGCTTTGGCTCAGGACACTGGATTCTGTTCCAGCTTTTAAACGTTGCTGTTTGATCTTGAGCCCTCCATCTCCCTTTTTTCTTCCTGCTTTTTGTCTCTTTCACCTGTTTTGTTTTTGCTCCCCCCAATCTGTCCAGCACCTAGTGCAGCGAGGTTCTCGTGCAAGCGGGGGCTCCGGGTGCTTGCAGGAACACGACTGACTGAATACAGGGAGCAGAAATGGTGCAACACACACCAGGGCACTGGTAGAGCTGTGCCAGGAAGCCTTGATAATCCATCCCCACACTCCTACGCATCTAATGCTAATAACTTATTAAAGCATATACCCTTTCATCTTTGTAAGCATTTTATTCACCCAAATAAAATGAAGTAAACCCAGAAGAGCCCCTTGAGACCTTTCACTTGCCACAGAGTCATTCCTTAGATTAATCCAAGCAGGCTTACCTTCCCACGAAGAAAAGGCTGCACCACGTAGACATCTGCAAAAGAAATGAGAAACAAAGGCAGGGGAATAAGGTGGGTTTAAATTGGATGAAAGAATTGAGACAGGTACAGCAGCTCGGCCATAAAACCCCAGGTGCTGGGTCCCCGACTGCTGGCTTGCCTGGTGGATGAGTCAGACCCGACAAGCTGAAAAATAACCAGCTCAGAAGAACTGAGCTTACGTAATATGCTACAGAGACACGGGAGCCTTCAGACACAGGCACACGCTGGCTTCACTCAGCAGCACTATGCCCCATCTCCGGCGGGTCCTTTCCGCAGCTGGGGACCTGCCGCAGTGTCCCACCTTGGCGGGGGGCACTGACACTCTCCTACCCGCAAGCCACGATGGAAACAGAGCCACCCGGAAGACGAGAAAGTTCAAACGTGCCGCTACGGCCACAAGAAAAGCAGCGTTCAGTCCACCAGCACGTGCTGCTGAGCGTCACCTGAACTAGGGAGGCAACGTGAAGCCACCTACGAGGGAGCTGAGGTCTGCTCCCCTGGGATCGGCTTAGCTGGAGCCTCCTCCAGATAGGAGTCCTTTCACGGCGTTATCCTGCGCAGAGCACAGCACAGAGCACGCGGGACGCTCCGAGGAACTCGCAGGATGGGGGTGGCCTGGGCAGACTGTAGATTCGTGCTTCAGAAAGGGGAAGGCAACTTTCCAAGCTGCTCAGAAGCGATACAGGAGGAACGGCTGTTACAGGTTAAAAAAATGCTAATAATCCGGAAAACCTGTAGCAGCTTTCTGCAATTCAACATCAGTTTCCATGGGAACAGCAGGAGAGGAGTTGCTGGAATTCCTGTAAATTACACAAATAAGCCAAACAGACATTTGTTTTCCCTTTCCCACCTACATGCCTTCCGGTCCAGCCAACTGAGTCAAACGGACACAGTAGCACGGGCAATTCTTCTCTCAGACTTTTTTTTTCTAGACACAACAGTGATCCGAAGAGAAGCAACTTCCCCCTTCTCCCTGGGCATTCAGGCCAAAGGCTGGGCTTGGACATGCCCTTGGCCAAGGCTCAGCTTTTAGCTACTGGGTAAGGGGTGAACTTCACAGCACGTGTTGGCTGTGAAGGGGCAGGTTTGTCCCCAGCATCATGCTGAAGCAGTTCTCCCAGCCCCCCTTCCACTCTTGACCGGGCCCCACTCTTGCATGTTTGGGGAAGGTGGGTTGAACTGCAGCAAGGAGGCCAGGAGGTAAAAGAAAGGGAAACAAAGAATTATCAGCTCCAGAAACCCACTGAAGGTTTTTCTTTAAGAAAAGATCAGAGTCCTGTAGATAAGGGGGAATAATGTGCAGGGGGGCAAAGCGATGCCTGTGCATACCTCCACGGCCAGCTGTGGCTGAGCTGAAGCACATCACCACTTGGAGCTGGTGAGGACCAAGGTAGGCCACACTTCAGCAGGAGCAATGGAGGGCAAGGCAGGGGGACTAGAGAAAACACTTAGTCCTCCCCTGCCATTTCTGTCAGAGATTTGGCAGCCTGACAGTTAATTAACTAGTTAATTAATTAATTCTTCCTCCTGCAGGGCACCAAGCTGGTTGTAGTGCAGATAGTCACCTTAATATGTGGAGACAGAAGGCAAGAGCTTCAGGATCTCTCAGTCAGAATAGCTAACCCACGGGGAGAAGCCCACCAGCTGCGCCCGCCCGTTTGACGAACGCAGAGAGACATCCTCGCAGCAGAGACGGGCACTTCGGAGAGGCAGCTGCCGGGAAAAAAAGATGCACACGGTAACACTCAGAATTAGCTACAGTTCGTAGCATTTCATCAGCAGCACAGAAGCGCCTTAAGCTGCCTAACTAGTTAGGCTGCGCGTGCACGTGGCTTTGCACACCTTTCGTGAAAAGGCAAAACACAAGTCCGTGTTTATTTTCACTGGAAGAAGCTGTTTGCTCCTAGGGAGAGGGCTTGTGCAAGAGAGCGGAAACAGCCGATCTCCACGCAGAGTTACCAGAATGTCAGAGTAAACCAGTGGCTTTCTGCTCTCACAAGCTACACCTTCCCTGCGTTCACTAAGAATGTTTGTTAAAAGGGAAGATATTTGCCGTCCTGAGCAGTCCAACAAGGGTCAGTATACGCCGGGGCGGAGTACAGGAGCGCCTTGGGTTTTCTGCAAACCGTGCCTAGCCCTGCGAAAGGGCTGAACGCCTAAGCAAGCAAAGGCACTGGGACAGCTGCGTTTTGTTCTCTAGTCTTCAAAAGAGAATTAATCATTCAGGGCAGAGGCAGCAGTCAGACCAGAGCAGCCTGAGCAAAGAATAGATTTGCAAAGGGTGAGGGGTGCAGGTAAAGAAAGTATACAATTCTGATTTGCTATAGAAAACAAGTTAGGTTTTGGTGAATTCATACTCTTCTCTGAAATTTCCTTATTCCAAGTTCCCTAAACCACTGTATTTAAACTGTAGAGAACACCATTTCCTTTCCTTTGGGTGTTAAGCATTTAAACATGTTGTGCTTTAGAAGGACAAGTTTCCAAAATGAGAGTGCTTTCAGAAGTCAAGATGCTTTGTTTCAGAGATTGTCGTAACAAAACATTTCCATTTCTCATGACCTGTCTTCCTCCTCCCGTTTCACTGATCCCCAACGCTAAGTTTATAGACAAATGTGCTAATCTCTAGAAACTTATTTTTGCCTATTCTCCATTGAGTTTTGGAAATTCTATTCTTGGTTCAATCACTCTTGTAATGAGTCACCAAAACCCTTCTGTGTCCATCTAGAAATGGCACAATAATTTGTTCCCCTGCTAGCTTGGCTGGACCTTGACTGCTTTGCCAGCATCTCTGCTAAGTCTGTCCCTTATATGCTCACACTCCTGACAGTGGCTCCAAAAATGATTCTCCACCTGCAAGATTTTAAGCACATTTGCATGTAGCTAAAGCCCAGAGTCAGGAAATTCTGAACTAAGATCACTTCAGCAGCAAGAAGAAAAAATTCCCCAAGAACAAGGCAAATGCAGAAGGAAGAAGAGACCATCTCATCTGTCTAACCAATTCTTGTCTTTTGCAGTTTCTACTCTCCAGACATCCAGAACCCCAGCTGCTGCCCATCCTGGCGGTGCCTCAGAATACAGAGATACGTTACAGGAAAGCTGATTATAATTGACCTTATTGCTGCAGCACTCCAGCTATTCCCTATTTAGCAACCGTTTTGCTGTCATTACTCTCCCAGAGCTATTTCTGCCAAGCATAGATCCTTGCTGACAGGTCTCTAGTGGAGGAAGCTGCCTTGCATAAAATTAGAGACATGGGGGAGACAGTTTTAGAGAGCAACCTGCCAGCCATCAGTGGGGGCTCTGAGCGGCAAGGGAAGTGCTGCCCTAGATGCCAGGCATGGGTTAGCTCTTCAAGCGGAGGTGGTGGGTGGTAAAAGGATGTCAGTTCATCAGTAATCCTGTCCACCCCTTCGAAGGAACTCAACACAGCAGCGTAAAGGGGGCTGGGGAAAACACTGAGAAGTTAAACAGTTCAGGCAAGACAAGACAAGAAAGTGCAGAACAGCAATCTGAGCAAATACTTTCCCTGCAGCCATCCCAGAGAGGTACCAAGTCCTATTCCTTTAAAACCAAGGGTGCCACACATGAAGGTCAGACCCCATGACCTACTTTTTGGATCACACCCTACTGAGTTTTGCTTTAGGGGGAAGGATGGAAATACACTTAGATTTTCAGCTTCTACATCCTGGATAGAGAAGAAAATCTAGATCAAAGCAAAACCCACACGTTCTCTCTCAAGCCATTCAGACCCAGCTTCTGCAGAAGTCAAACCGTGGCACCTCTGTGCGCTGAACAACAGCCCACCAGCAGGAGCCACGAGGATGGGGCTGCAACACTGAGCCAGCCCAGCAGCAGACAGTTACCCTCAAAAAATGAGCAAGCATTTGCGCCCAAGATAAAGGGGCTGGTAGACTTGACATGCAGTGAAGCAGATGCTCTGATGGTTCAGCTGGACCAAGCTGTGGCAGTATTTGGGTTGTCACTCAAGTGTCACAGGATGAAGCATGGAGCAGGGCACCAGAGGTAAAACACTGATATAGAGCATCAGTAAAAGGATGAAATGTCCAGAAACATGTCTTCTCCTATGCCTTCTTTCCAGCTTCACTTTGCTCCTCCAGCTCTGAAGTACTCTACATTTGGATTAAGACTAATAGATCAAAAATGCATAGTAATGAGCTTATGAAACAATTCCTCCCAGTCTAAATCTACTGGAACACGTGATCAGAGGAGGAAATTGGTTAGTCCCCAAAAGGATTTTTTCATGATGGTAGCCTACAGGACAGCTGAGAGGTTTGTCATGATACAGCACCAAGTCTCATGTCCCATAAGACCTCTTACACATCATTCCTCAGCAAGCATCCAGCACTCTGACAGAGGATGCTCAAACATCCTCACTGCCACTGCGCTGCATTCGCTTCCCCTCTCCCCAGGGTTTTGGGCATAAGTTGTTACAGGCTTTGGTTTACTGTGATGAGTTAAAAAACTCTTCTTCCATTTAAAAGAGATAAAAACAAGATTTTCCTCGAGTTCCTCATCTGATAAGCGAAGGTGCTGTAAGCTTACTGTAATCAAGCTGTCTAGTAGGAGACACTGCAAGTCAGAACTCATACAGGTGAATTTTCAAATATTTCACAGAAACAGAACAAATGAGGCCTCAACAACAACATTATCTTCAAAGCTGCACCAAGAATAAAGTTGGCCCAGTCATTTCACACTCTGTACTGAACTCTATTACAGCCCAAGTTTTGCTCTTGCCTGAGCAGGAGATCTGTACACACTCTCGCAAGGACTCCAAGTGAGGCATGCAGTCTCTAGCAGTTTTTTTTTTTTTTTTTTTTTAACAACTGGTCATTAAAAAAAAAAAAAAAAAAAAGGCAGGCCACCCTTTCTACAGCCCAGTGGGAGAAGTATTTCCAAAACATGGACTGAACAGAATGGAGGAGAGATGAAATGGAACAGGCAAGTGATAGATTTACACTGCAGGGGAGAGAAGAGGTAGATGCTCTGACTGCTTGTAACCCCCTATTCGCTCACAGTGAAGCATTCAGCCCAGAGGGGTGTGAGCACATGTCTAAGCATTTTGCCTGAGCAGGACTCCCGAGTAGCCGGGGCTTCCCCTGAAACCAGCAGGAAAAAATAGGTGTCAACAGCTTTGAGAAACCAGACCCCACCACGCACAGGTGCCACTGGCTACTCTGATCGAATCACTGCCAGAGTTCAGAGGGGGAAAGCCTTGTCACATCCGTTAAATAGTTTCTCATCAGATATTTAATCACTTCCATAGACAGTTCTCTATTAAAGAGCCAACTGATGAAACATTTTGATGTAACCCACCACCTCTTTCTACTCAGTCCGACCACGTTGTTCTTCCACTTCGCCTCCCCTTAACACCAATCATTCGAGCTGCACACCCTCCGAACTGCACACCTGCATCTCTCCCTCATTCTGCTTCATCACTCCAGAAGACATCTTCCCTTGCTCTCTCCATGCTCTTTACCTAGTCTCAAGGCTTTGAAACTCCCTAGGACAAACTCCTAATTGATACCATTGCTACTTCAGTGGAGCTGAACCACTGCAGATGTAACCCATCCCTCCAAAGAAACCTACACTCTCACGTAACAAATTCCTCCTTTAGAATATGTTCTCCTAACTCACTTTTAAGGATCATCATTATCTTTCTATACGTTATGCTATATGCAGATTTCATCCTTAGCATCAGCTACAGGTACCAGGTTGTGCAGGCTCAGAAGAGACCCTCTACACACATCCCAGTCTCAGTAGGACACACAGGCTATCCAGCAACATTTGACAATATTACTCAAAGTTCTTACTTGCAAATGACTCATTAATGTTCCCTGCATTCATTTCAAGGGCTCACAACTATATCAAACAGATTAAAAAAAAAAAAAATCTTATCAGTGCTCTCGAGCACTACCACTTCAATAAATCCAAGCCTTGTATGTTTTACACCTACTGTAATAGCTGAATTTTGGAGTGCTGATAGCTTCAGAGAGGTACTTAGCTTTCTGCGGAGCGGGTCCATCCATTTCTAGAACAGTCTAACACAACCTTGCTTCCAGAGGAAGTCTGAAATCTTCAGCAGCTGTAGACTCAGCACCTTCTTCCCCCATTCCAAGAATGAGGATTCTACCTGACATTTCTGCAGGGTTTAGCTAGATTTGTTCATCAGACTGGGCTTGAGCTCATATTCCAGACTCAACATTAAACTTTTATAACCCCTGGCATTAAGTAGGACCACCACTAACTGTGATGCTCTGCTTTCAGCCACTCACTCCAGGGTAACTAGGGGAAGACAGCTGTACTTGGAAATGCCCGGCCGTGTTATATGGTGATCCATGACTTTATCATTAGCAGTCCCAGTGCAGTTCCGTTCCTGATACCCCATTTAGTACATAGCATGCAAGAACAGAGTAGCACTGCATCCTTATTTTCTTACCTTGCCTCTTAGCTACCAACATTAGCTAGGAAAACAAAACTGTAGTTACTGCATACATTAAAGGTATTCCCCCCTGCAAAGTAAATACTCCTTATAGCTATCATTTTCAGGGGCTGAGATTACAGCGGATTGGCAGGGTATAGGAGTGGGGCACAACTTACCTTCTTGGTGCCTGGCAGTACCTACGTGTTCGTGTTGCTGGTCTGTTCAATAAAGTGAACAAGCACAATAGGTGCTAAGGGATCTGGGGTGCTCCACTCCCCAGGGAAGAAGGATCAATTCCTATTCTGCTCTGGCAAGATCACTACATTGCCATTTTCATTGCACCGCGCTGGGAGAGACTTGGCACAAAGTGAACTCGTCTGTGGGTGGAAGAAACTGTCTCCCCATTTTGAGCTGAGAAAAACAGACTTTAGCCCAAATCTGATACTGACAACACTTGCAGCTTAGCACAGGCTTCCTTAAAGAAGGTCAGCTGGTGGCAGGGAATCAACACAAGTTGCCACAGACTGGGAGGAAAACTGGGGAGATCTGTCATCCTTGCACTCAGCAAGCCTACCTCCTGCACAGAAGAAGAGCTAGACCAAGAGCTGCTTTTCCAAGTGTGCCTTGAGCTGCACAGCTAATGTCTCCATAAGCCTGGTCTAGTTCTCCCCCACTCTCCTCCTCCCTTTTTTTATTTTAAGAGAATTGATTAGGACCCTTTGCCTTCCAGGTATTTATATAAAAAGAAAAGACCCAATAAAATAGTGTTACACATCAGTGTTCATTTTATTAAAATATCAGAACTGCACATGCCCTTCAATACAAGGACACATACCCCCAGCACATTGAAAAAGAGGAGATTAATATTTTTGATGCCCATTGCCAGAAAAGTTTCAAAAAATATCATCCCTGGAGCTGATGCTTTGTCATTCTCAATTGAAGGGATGAAGCAGAATAACTCATTAAGTTATGGATAGTAAAACAAAAAGGAAAATACACATAGGCACCTTTCAGTGGCCTCCAGGTAAGTTAGCTAACACAAAGGAGAAGGTACTCCACTCCATTTTTTACTAGCCTCTAACATGTTCAAATGAGAGGAGCCAATATTAACTTTGCTTCCAGATAAAAACAAACCTCTAAAGTTAGTGTTAATTACCTGTCCACAGCGGCTGTCTACAGTGCGCTGTCCTTGCTTTCCCAGAAAGACTAGCATCTAAGTTCCAGGACATAAAAAGGCTTTAAGTTGAGCCTGTAACCAACAAGGATCATATGTGACAGTCTCAATTGCCTCAGAAGATACTGAACTTCACGCTAGCATGGGCTGTTAGGCAGCAGCAGGCCAGGAAGAATGACATGACCGCACAGCCCTCCTCCTCGACCCTAAATAACCAAATCCAAGCTAATGAGTATCAACTGGATCACTCGAGAGTTTTTGCAGGGGAAACTAAAAATAGCTAGAGCAAATAGGCAGAGTCCTAAACTGTGAATTAAAACAAACGTGGTATAATCAATTATTTAGCACCAAAGCAATTGCATCTAATCTCATTAATATAGTAATCTGAAACAGCTAAAGATTATTTTCCTATGAACACAAAACCATGCAAAAACATAATACATTCCAGCTTTCATTGCACTTACTAAACCAGAGAAGGCACTTCATGAAGGAAACATCTGAGAATACAGGGCTAACACCACATCTTAAAAATAACAACCAATTTACCACTAATCCTATAGCCTCAAGAGTGCTATAGGATTCAAAACCCCTCTCCATTTATTATCATTTGTCCTACTTAGAATAGAGGTAACCCCTTAAGTCACACTAAAGCCATATCCAAGATCTGAGGTAGAGATTATGAAGGGCACACATCTTAAAGATAAAGCAAAATGACTTAGAAGAACTAAGGAAGCCACTCAGTATAACACAATAAGCAAGTGGTGTGATATGACTTATACAAGAAGGATTTTCCTCTTAAACCAGAGCATCACACCTAAGGATATCAAATTCTCTTTCCTGGCAAAATATCAAGACTAACAGCAAAAAAACCTAGCAGTTTTTAAATCAAATGGCTACAGCAGCTTTAGGGTGCTTCTGTATGTTCCTTCAGATTACATGTCAAGCTCAAAGTATTGCATTTCTGCTATGAAAGGAAGAGACAATAAATGGCCTCAGCTTGATCTTAACCCATGAAATACCCTAATCATTTAAATCTTAAATGTCTGATTTATGAGAACATTACATACAAAATTCAGGTCACCTTCAGATGAAAGGTGGCATGCCACCACTGAGAGGCTGTCACTGCCACTGTACTCTTTTCAGTAAGATTTTTAGACTTGAAGCAAGAACATGCAATGCAGTAAATCCTCCCTTGATCCCTCAGGGCTTGTATCATGCTAGAGGCATTGCCTCTCTTGCCAGGTTGGCAAGCAACTTATTTCCCCTGATCTATAGCTGGTGTTGCTCAAATACATGATGGCCAAAGCTCAGAGAAGTCAAAGTTCTCAAAGACGGAATGATCCCAGCCACAGGCAACTGAGGAAAAACCCACAACCCTTCTGAGGGAACAAACTCTAGCTGGGATACAAAGTGTGCATCTACATGTGAACTTGGCTTCAGCAAAGAGAAAAACAGTTTAGCAAGTCACATTTCCAAGAATGAGCCATTGTATACAACGAACACTAAGCAGAGACAAGTTGCAGAGTTCTTCTCCCTCCTACTGGCCTTTTAATTCACTACCTGAAGAGCATGTTCATAAGTAGCAGGGAAAGAAGTGCAGTCTTCATTTTTGTAGTCATTACTAAGCACTGCGTACCACATCAGGACAGTGCTCTTATCCTCTTCCCAGGATGAAGTTTATGAGTGGATTGTTTGGGTCAATCTCCATAGTTACATATACAAAGAGCACAAACACAAAGATGGCGAATATCGCAATCCTTACAGGCATTGGTATCAGACTTCGAGAGGTCTCTTCCTGTGCTACTCTTGTTCTGTAACTGTCTTTTTCCAGTACAAACTTCTCCTTTTCCACTTTAAGTGTTTCCATAGCCTGAGCTGTTGACTGTTCATCCTCCTTCTCTGGTCTTTTCCTGCTGGGATTATGAGAAGAAAGATGTTGTTTCAGATAACTCGGGACTCATCATTAACCCTAGAGAACCAACATCTTATCTTCTAGACATACCACACAGGCTCTAACAGAAACCTACCACAGGGTGAAGAAAAGGAATCATTCAGTTTGGACAGAATAAAAAGCCAAAGCAAGTCCTCTAGTTATAAAACAAAAATATTAGTTTCAAAAGACAAAGAGGAGCTTGCTATTTCTTGCTGTAGATTTGCTAGGAAAGTGGGCACACTGTTTTGGATGGCTTCTAGCTGAAGCAAAACCTACAGGCAAGGACCCCTTTTGTTTCAGGTGCTCCCAAGCAACAAGACAAGACTTTCATGCTTTTCTAACAGCAGCAGGAGATGGAGTCCCAATGTTCACTCTCCTGTCTATGCAAAAAAATTTTTTTTTTTTTTTTTTTTTAAACAAAGCTGTAAAAGGGAGCTGAAACCTGAAAGAGTCCAAAGAGTCCTTGGGGACAGCTCTGATTTCAGTATTTAAGCAGTAAATAGTTAAAGGCCACCTGCATTCACAGTCTACCTAGAGTTAAAGGAAGCAGGCCTTTTCCCTCCCCACCTCCATGCCAGTTGTGTCTCAATTTAACATGCTCTTGAAACAGGTTGTACTGAAACGGCATCCCTTCAGCCAGCCACTGTGTGTTTTTCTCAGCACTGAAGAAAGCACTCTTCTGGCTTGGCCCATCGGCACAGGCATCGTCTTTGCTTTCAAAATCAGAGAAGGGCAGAAGTTGCAGGATGGGGGAGAGTCAGTTGTGCAGCAGTTTCTTTGCTGTTTATGATCATATTGTAGTGGGCTCTCAGACACCTCAGGTGAAACCAACATTGCACTTAAGGTGCTCTTCAACTGCAGAGTGCCTTGTCTATCTAGCTGAGAAATTGCTGGAGCTAAAGCTT
This sequence comes from Rhea pennata, assembly GCF_028389875.1. Taxonomy (NCBI): domain Eukaryota; kingdom Metazoa; phylum Chordata; class Aves; order Rheiformes; family Rheidae; genus Rhea; species Rhea pennata. The sequence continues at coordinate 5,474,418 of NC_084687.1, forward strand.
TCTTTTCTAAGCAAGAACTTCCGTAAGTCCTGTTCTTTCAGAGATGTTACTTGGCAGGTAACCACGAAGGAGTTTCCCCAAAATGCCAAAACAAGCCAAAGGGAAAAAGCGGCCAACAAAAAGAGGAAGAGACAAGCTAAATACACATTACCTGATACCTATGGGAGACCAAGGATAAGAAAACCATATCTCATCTGTGTCATCGTTGCCAGTTCCATCACTAGATGTTTCACCTGTCTGATTAGAGAATAATGTTCATGGTGAGAGATTTAACAGGTTTAAGGCAGAAGTTCTTCATTTCTAGCAAGCAAAGCTACCAAACAAGACACAGACAACTAAAAGAACAAGGCCACCTTAATTTCAAGGGAAGGATGCTTCTCTTTGCAATCCTGAGGTTATCAGGACAAGACTAATGAGAAACAGTAAATGCATGTCAGCAATCGCAGGAGTCTAATAAGAATGGTGCTTCAGAAATAACAAACACCATGTTATTTCTTGATGAGAAGCAAGTCAGTGAATGGAAGCTGCCTTGAAATAATCTCATTTAAAGTGGATCTTTCTGCAGACAGAACATAAAACAAACACCAAAAACCCCACACCTTTGTGAAGTACTTAAAGGTTAGTTGCCTGCAGTCTACTTTGACATGGATGCCTTTGAAATAGTAATTGATGTTCAGTATGTCACTGCATTCTTGTCTGCTGCTTTCTTACACTAGTGGGAAAAAAAATACTATTTTAAATAGATCTATTTAGCAAGTAATGCACAATATACAGTACTTTGCCTCCAGACACATCATCTAATCAGAGCAGCTCAACAAGCTCATTTGTATGCAAGAAAAATGGTGCTATAATCAACATCCCTTTTACTTTAATGCTCAAGGATCTCCCTCAGGACAGGAGTCCTGTTATGCTGGGTGCCACAGAGACAAAAACACTGTGCTAAAGTGACTGTCACCAAGCCATGTAAAGATTTACCCATTGTACTTAACATTATGCAGAGTCCATTTTCCGGGATCAAAGCCAAACCAAAACTGCATTACAACAAACTATTTATGGTTAACAATATTATAAGAGAGTTCAGACAAAAGATAACCTAGAAAATAAATATTACCTTCTCAGAATCACCTGCTTCAAGATGATTCCTTACTGATTTCTAAGCACTACATGGAATTTTATTCCCCAACTACATCAAAAAGTTTCTACTACATATTTTCTTCAAAAAGGCACACCATCTTCTTTAAGAAGGCTATCTTCCAGTCTACAGACTATGCCGAGAAGGAAATCAAATGCCTCACGAGGAGCATCATGCCGCGCTGACAGAAATCCTCTGATATGCAAACTCACTTGCTCAGAGGTAGCTCGGGATCCTTACGCTGCACTGTGAAGTATACCTTAGACAGACTCAGGTAAGATAGAAGACTTCTGAAATTAAGGTAGAGTAAAAGACCAACAGAGACACATTTGTAATGCTGTATTAGTAGAATCTCATTCTGATCTGTGACTTCTAGTACCATCTGGGCTGGGACCTGGTCTGAGGATTGCACGTCGGAGCATTTTGCGGTGAGAGAAAGGGTAGGAGAGGTAATGTTACAAGCTAACAGCACCGTAATACCTTTATCCTGCGAACAGCCTTGGGACTGCTGGGGGGACTGCCGCCACCTGATCGCTTTTGTTCCTGTGTTCGACGTACTGGCAGCTTATCCTCTGGCAGGATTTGTTCTAGCTGTTAACATTTTTCAGGACAGACATTTGTTAATGCAGGCTGCAGGTACACAATTAAAGCCTCTCATGGTGAGAGTTGCCACAAAGTACCGAACATCATACAATAAAAATTATGTTCTTTCCAATTACTTCTATAGATTTAAATAACTTTCTTGCAATTCTTCCACTTGTGACAAGAAGTCTGCATCTATAGTTACAATGCAAAATTGATTTAACAGAATGTAACTAAGAGCCTGAAATCATTCGCATTCCATAAGTGTGGAGAAAAGCAATCCTCTAGCTATCAGATGACTAATTAATGATAAAGTAGAAGCTATGTACTTTATCCTTCATTAATAATCTTTTATCTACTTGTTTTATATTTAAAAATGTGTGTATGTGTGCACGCATGCACACATGTATAATATATGGACTATTACAGAGTGGCACCAATGAAACACTTAATTGCCATTAGCTAGCAGTTTCACAAAGGAATTATTCTTATGAATATTATCAAGTATGCATTGAAAGCTGCAAGATCATACAAAGAAACAAAGTACAAGTAAGTAGAGTTTAATGTTCTGTGCCATAAATGGACCTGGCTTCCTGCATTTATCATTGCTACGGAGTCAGAAGTATGACATAACAAGCAGTAATGAAAATCCAGAAAAGTTCTCCTCAAAAATTCATGAAATGCTAGATGCAAAGGCACAACAAGATATGTAGCAAGGACAGATACTTTCCTCTGCCATTATCTTAGCAAGACTGTGATCTGCATTAGGTGACAGAAATTTCTTGTGGCGTTCAGGCACCTCCAGCTGTGAAGGCTATAAAGCAAAAGAGAAAGCAGCAAGAAATACCAAGAGAACACTAGTGACTTTGACTATGTTAAAGGTCAATATATTTTCAAATAGCATAACAAGAAAGGTTTTCTCCAGTATGGATGTGATAGGATAACCAAGTTCAGTAAATACATATTCTTTCTTCCAGCTGTTTCCCAATGCTGTAAGATGCTGAAGAAAACTATTTCCACCCAGATTTCCCTTCTAACTCAAGGGGCAACGAAAGAGGTAAAATGAAGCATGGCTCGAAGAGCAGCTACCATACAGGAGAGCCAGCTTAGTTTCCTGAGCTACTGCAGACTACCTAGGTAACCTTTGGCAAGCCACTTGAAGCTCCATGCTACAGAGCTACTTAAGTCCAAATTGCAGGTCTCCGTTCATAAAACATGGAGAAAAGCACTTCCCATCACAGAGGTGTTCTGAAGACTAATGTAATAAACTACCCAGTATCCACTTCTGTGTGAGAACTGAAAATACAAGGAGAAGCTATAGATCCTAGTTTTTATTGGTACTGATTTTTATTACAGTGGTAACTCTTTTAAACCAAGTCATTATTCAACATATACAACACTAAGGACTGCATCAGAATCAACGTTGTATTTTAAATACACTGCTAAATCTGTATCTGTAGTTACTTGGGTGTCCCAAAAAATAAACTTGACACACACTTAAACACCTTAGCTGGCTCACTGATAGTATACAAAGCTCAAGAAAGCAGAAGGCAGACCACAGAAGCATGCCATAATTAACTGATTGGATACAATTGCTACATTTGTCATGAGGCTAATACAAAAAGCATCAGTTTATATTAACTTGCAGTTTCCTTCATTTAGCTGCAGATACATAAAATATTCATGCATTAGTAGATTACTTACTTCACAATAGCCAGAGGCACAGGCTGCTGTCACTCTGAAGTCTTTTGTTTCAAGGATTACGTGAGTATTTCCCTCTGAATGATAGATGGGAAAAAAAAATAAGCAAGAACTAAAATGGGTGAATTCCTCCAATATCTATACCAGGTTGCATAATTTGATACTTTTAAAAGCTACAGTTCAGGCCATCTTTACATAGTGCATTGCTTTACTATCCTCTTTGCATTCATTGGAACAATGGTTGGTTATGGATGTGGTTTGTGTGCATGTTCAAATGGCTTGCCATCAACCAAGCCAAACTCCAGCAGGGACCTACAGAACACGGTTACAGAAATGGAGAAACAGCAAAGCCAGCAGCAAGAAGCAGAGCTGTATGTTGAAACACATTCAAGTCTCTAAGCTAAAGAAGTGATTAAGAGCCTGTTCATCTGGTAGGATCACATACCAAAAACAAGTGAACAGTCAAGTTATCCATCCACAAAGCTTAATACAGTAAAATCAGTAAATAATCTTTTCCTTTAAATCATTTTCAATCACAACACAAAGAAGCTGTGTTTGAACCAGCTCTGCTTTTGTTATGACAGCTGCTATACTGTCACATTAGTCCGATGCACAGCTGTTGGCTCAGTGTTTTTTCAAAACACATCTAAACTGCTCAGGATTTTGGAATTCTTCCTTCAAAGCAGCAACAGAAGTCACCCTACCAAGCTAATTGCTTGAACAAAGCTAGATATTCATTACAGTCTGTAAAATAAATGGGAAGCTGGCTTCATCTTTCAAGAGAACTTCAAAGGACATCACTAAAGAGAAAAAGGAGGAAAACCATTCAGTAAAACTCCCCAAAAAGGATTTGAGTTTAAAATAGCCAGTGTTCTACTTCAGTAAAGAGACTTTTGTTTTCTTCTAAGATTACTTCAAGCACCTTGATAGTCCCATAGGAATTTCAAGGCAGATCAGAAGCCCATTAGTTTCTGTAGCCAGTGAGAGAGTGGTCACCAGAATTATTTTCAAGAATTTCACTAGTATGTAACTTGAATTGGAAGATGCAGATAAATAACAAAGCCAGGTATGAGTAAAGACTCACACTTTTTTACTTTTAGATTCTAAGATTAATATTATACCTTGTTCTTTTTGATCTTCATTTTCTGAGCCCTGATCAAGGTGTCCGGTTTCATCTGGTTTACCATAGCAGGCTGGTGTGCTTTGATCTATCAACTGCAGAAGCTTGTTTTCATAAAGTGTCCTTGTGGAAGCTAGAATAGATAATCCAGAAAACACAAACGTATCTGCTAAAGTTGTGGAGGCATCCAAAGTCAGAACTTAACAATCCTCATTTAGGAGAATGGCTGAAAACACAACTATTTACTTTAATGGAGCTGATTTTTGGAGTCACACTAGTCTTTCAGTATTAGATCAACATCCTTTACCTTCTCATTCAGCCTCTCCTCAACCACACCCAATTAATACTTATTCGGTTAGGTCTGATTCGTGCATAAATCCCATCCAACCATAATTGCTATGGTGCATACGCAGTATTGGTCCAGGTTTGGCTCCATACAAGATGAGCTGTTCCTGCAGTTCGCTGTCACTCAAACGTTGAACATCAAGTTCCTCTGAGTTGTGTTGGTCTATGTCTTCTGGTTGTTCTATCAGCATGCCAACCATAACCTGGGCCATTGCTTCCCAGTGCACAGCCTTTGAAGCAAGAGTTCAGTACAAATATTTACTACAGTGTGAAAGGCATCTGTCAGCTTCATAAGTCTCATTTGTCTATCAAATATAGAAGTAATTAACAAAATTTTGGGATTCCTGCCACTGTTGGAATGGTTTCTAAATGCCTGGCACTTCCATCCAAGGAAGATTTCAACACCTACCTATTCAGTCCTATCATACAAAGCTAGACAGCAAATTGTAGGTAAGAAATTGCACTTAATTGATGAATATGGGTAACAGACAGTTATGGTTATGTGTAAATAAAAAATCCACACAAATCAAGAGGAATTCTTCCAAAGCAGAAGTAAAGGATTTAAATATGCTAGCCTGTCATATCACATCTACTGGAATGAATCATGCAGCACTATGTTATTGGCACAAATTACCCAGCCAGTGAGATATATATGCCCATGTGGAGAAGAACCAAACATCCCTCTCAGCTCAGATTTTTTGAAGCATTTAAGACCTCAGAAACAGTTTGCCCCCTTCTCTGTTCTCTTGGTTCCATCTCCTTTATTTGTTCACCCAGAGTAAAGGTATCCCATCTAGATACACCAGTCTAAGTGTATACACACAGACCAAACACAGGCAAGTACTGCTATCCGAAATAAGAGTTAGATTGCCCATGCTCATTTGACATATCACAAAAAGGCATGTAAGAGCTGCAAATCAAAGATCAGCTTTGTTTGGGCTGCTTGAATACAATGTGTTATTTTCAGCAATGCTCCTGCAGCACATTTCCATATATATTACACAGATGAAATGAATCATTTCTACCACAGAAATATTGTGCATGACCGCATGCAACAGCTGCTCTGTCATGCAGTGGTCTCTTGTGACCTGGTTTTGATTATAACATGTGCTATCCCAATTACAAAAAACCCTCCAGAGATCAGAAACTGTGTAAGGAAGCAAAAGCCTTCCCCCAAAACCACACCTCTCCTTTGCTTCCCCTTCTAAGGCAAAAGACTTCAGATTTGATCTTCATGCCTTTCCAGATTGCTTTCTGAAACCATGCTCCTTCCCTGCTCTACTAGGGAGCAATGCAACTGGGACAAGATAAAATGAAAGAACTTCAACACGTTCACTTAGTCTTTGTTTCCACTGCTGGGTGGCCAGTGGTATCTGTCTCACAGGACACAAAGTCCAAGTCATGGGTCTATACAAATATTAGTAGCAAATACTCAGATGAAAGGTGATGCAGAAAGATGAGGTTTTATATAAACAGAGCCCAAACAGCATCAGCTCTCTCTTCATTAGCTCCTGTCTGAACATTGGCAGTTTTCCCATTAATTTCTCAACACCTAACCAACACCAGAAGAAACCTCAGGAGCAAGGCAGGAAGCCCTGGCAAGCAGCAGCAAAGCTGCTCACCTCTGGGCACCATTTCAGAGACCTAGGTTTACCGGCTAACAAATACAGAACAAAAAACCCAGACAGGCACTGCCACAGTGGATCACGACTAGAACGGATAACGTAGATCTCCAGGTTGCGTTGGGGTCCATCTAACCAAGGGCACGGAAACTGTATCAGGAACCTCAGCATCAAACGATCTGGAAAAATCTAACCAATTCTCAAAGTACTTATAAAAATAAATAAATAAATAAATAAAGGCCTTAGTCATCTCTTGAAAGTTTTTATGCAGTTCATTTGATTAAGAAATTACAACTTACCTGAGTTGAGCAAGATACAAGCACTTCATCCTACTGTTTTTGTAGCACATGGACTGTCACTACAACCCAGTGGCACGTTACAGGATGATCAAAGCCATTTGACCTGTTTAAATGTCTGACAGTGCAGGCCTAAAGTCTACATTTAAATTCACATTTTTCTCTAGTGAAATTAAAATAACTACATAATAGTAAATTTGATTTTCCATGGAAATTTTTCTCCCATTAGCACCACTCTCCCATAATATACTTTTACCTTACTAAGCTTAAAGCTAACTCCCTAAGAAGACCATTTCAGTTTGAAGCGATGATGAATTTGCCCTGATCAGAAAGGAAAGTCGCTCTCCACTGCTGCAGCTCAGCTACGCCAGCACAAATTCAGAGGAAGTGGACATTCCCCAAAACGAAGCGGTCTGGTATTTCAGAGGAATCCACTTACCTCCTCACATGATCAGTAGAGACTCTGGTTGCTAATGAAAGCAGGAACGGATGGCAAGAGGGTGCCCTCTTCCTAAGAGCCCTTACCCCAGGATAAAACCTTAGCGATCAGTCTGTGAGATCACAGATTTCCACAGCAACCACGTGAGGTCAAGTCAGATTATGACTTCGCTACTGGCTTATCAAAAAAACTTCACTTAGGAGAAAATCCTTCTACTGGAAGCAGAAGCTGAGAAGTCCTTGGTGTTTAAAAATTTGAAGTAACTTCTTTCATACAACGTAAAAAACCCATACTGTGGAACTGTGGATAGAGGACAGGTAAGGGACACTGTACAGCAGTTAAGGGAATTCAGAGGAATATGAAAAAATAAGAGACTGGAAGGGTTTTTTAAGGTGGCAAGGTTACAGGAAATACAGATGCAGAGTAGAAACAGGATGATTATAAATAACAAGTTTGGATGACTATAAATAACAAATTCCTTCAGGCTGATTACACTAAAAAAGAAAAAAGTCTTCTGAAATAAAGATCAAGAGACCCAAGGCTTGAAGCCTTTAAGAAATAAGGCCAATCCCTGGAGAATACACTAAAGAGGGATGTTTGTACTGCAATACTCTCAGATACCATTACTGATTGAAGGTTTGGGAAGAAAATCACAGCATATCCAATTTTAAACACTAAAAGATAGGGCAGCAGAAAGTAAAAGCCATTTTCAAGTGCTGATATTCCCTCAGCTATTGTACTAACCAAGCTCACTGAAGCTAGCTAACATTAGAGCAGTTTTTGGTGAGTAAAACATAAAAAATACCTTCTGCAGAAGGCATTAGAGAGCCTTTTATCCCCAAACAGCCAGAGGTATGTTATTAAAGATAAAAAAAAAAAAAAAAAAAAAAAAAAAGCACTTACTAAGCAGCTGGCATTAAAATCCACGTGCACGTAAGAGGCCTTTTGGTTAAGTAGTATTTTTTCTCAAAGCAATGAGCAGATACTCAATAACCTTCACCCTCCTTCGTATTAAGTCATCCTGTTTGATCAGCATTGAACATTTCAGTAAAGGTATCAAGCAAAAACACAGCTCCCTCCGAATGTTCCTTGTTTCAAAAGCAGCATGAGAAATAAGCAAACAGGACACAGGTATCTTGGTAGCAAACTTGCTATCTAATTGAGAATAAAAGTGTTAATCATGAAATCCTAAAATCACATTTTCCTCAGGAAATTCCAATTAAATGCAAAGAGGACTAAGACTGTATACTCACTTCACCTATGAAGATATTCCTTAAACAAAATAGCTGTCCCAGCAAAGACACATATAACTGTCTGAAACCAGGTTTGCTAGGAGCCCTAACTATTGAACAGCAACACAACTTTAAAGAGACATAAGATGAATATTCAAGTTCCATTTTTTATGCTTTTAAAGTGTTACATTAACCTGCTTTAAGCACTTCCCACAGAACGGTTAAATCCCAGACCAATTACATACACATTTTAAATCAGCAGCCATACAGCAAACACACAGTTTGTATTTATTAAAACCTATGAAGTGAGGTTTAGGCATATCTTGCAGTCATCCGCTGAATAGCTTCAATACAGCGTATTTCAGAGAGCACACTGCCACAGACAAATGCTTTCAGATATAAGACCTTTTTGCCCAACCGTTTTCTCTTAATTAAAATCCTCTCCATGAAGCTAGTGCAAGGCAGTAAATAGAAAACTCCATTTCTATTTTAATCTGGTATGATTTTTTAAATTAAGGATAACCTTTGTGAAAACAGAAGCTCAAAGCATCATTTGTATGTGCCATTATAAAGCAATGAAATTCTGTGGAAAATCTAGTCAAGACAGATGCAGCCACACAGTGAAAAAGAGACGAAGCCTAAAGGAACTCAGGTGTAAAAAACCCACCATCTTCTCAACAGGTTAAAGTAGTCAGGGTTAATGACCACTAAGAAGTTTCATCTAGCCTGTAAATCAGACTTTGTTTTAAACTGCTTTAGATCTGGAGGGAGCAGTAAAAGCAAAGTGCTGCAAAGCTACAGGTGGCACAGTCCCACCAGGGTAAAGTCAAGAAAGAGTTACCTAAGGGGCATTTGTTATCTGTAATTCGAAAAACTAGTCCAGCTCACACACGTGCCCCTCTCACCCCACGCTCACCGCGCAGGACTGCCCGGTCGTGCTCCCGTTACCGGCGGTTCAGCCCCGGCATTCCGAGTCCTGCGTGTCCACGCTCAGGGTTTGGAGGAGACTGGATGCTCTCCAGCGGCACCAGAAGCAGCTGAACTCCAGCAGCTTGGGAAGTTCGCTCCAATGTTGTTTCCCTCTGTCCTTGAGAGTAGCAGCTACAGTAAAAAAGAAAAAAAACATAATGAAATAGTTTCTTCTTCCGAAGTTCATTTACTCATGCCCCAACAGCAGTACCTAGTCGTTCCTACCGCTTGTCCCAGTAACGGGACAGTTCTCTCCATGCCATAAAACACACTTTAACTGCCTCACCGCCTGGCGAAGGACCACCGGGGCAAGAGCACCACCTGAATCCACCTCCGGTTTGTAACGGATTCAATCCCCAGTTACTGTCTGTCCTCAAGTTTCGACTTCTGAGGAAGGAAGCTATAGCAGTGCTAGCACTGATACAGTCCCCGAAACTTTCAGAAGGTGCCAGTTTGCAAGCATCCCTCCTTCACCAGCAGCCCTGAGGTGCCCCATCACACCCACGACCTGGAGCGGCCCAGCTCCAGGCACAGGAGCAGGGAAAAAAAAGGGCTCGGCCTGGTGGAGCTCCCCCGTTTAACCCTTGGTGCAAACGCAGGGGGTAACTTCCTCTCTTTTCACCTCCCCCCTCCTCAATGCGGTTTTTGCTCCGGCTGCACCCACTTACTTGCTTTCCCGCAGCTGCTAACAGCCACGTTCTTGGGACGCTCTAGTTTTAGGAGTGCTCAAGCCCCGGCTGAGCATCTGCGGAGATGGGGCTGGGGGCTGTCACCGCCCGAGAGAAGCCCCCCGCAGCCACACACAGGAGAAAAATAGAGCCAGGAAAAGGGGAGGCTCTTCCCCCACCGCAGCTCAGCAGCGCCCCATTCCCCGGGGCGTTAGGGCACATCCTCCCCCCAACACTCCCCGGCCGCGGGGCTCTCTCGGGGGCTCTTGCTGCACCCCCGCAGGGTAAAAGGAACCCCCGCACTGGGGGCGCCGTGACCCCGACGTGATTCGAACACGCAGCCTTCTGATCTGGAGTCAGACGCGCTACCGTTGCGCCACGAGGTCTCCGCAACCGCAACCCCAGCCAGCCGCCAAGAGCCTGCGCGCCGCCCCACGCATGCGCGTCACCGCCCCCGCGCGCGCCCGGCGGCGTCCCGGCCCCCGCGCCCCACGGCCCCCGCGCCCCACAGGCCCCCCTATGCCTCGGCCCGCCTCGGCCCCCCTCAGCCCTGGCACGGCACGGCACGGGGCAGGGGCACGGCCCCAGCCCCCCTCGTCCCGGCATCAGCGACGGCGGCAGCGGCCGAACACGCCCCGCCCCCTCACGGCCCCAACGGCTTTCAAGCCGCCCGCCCGCCTCAACTGCCCACGCCCCCCTCGGGCCGTACCACCTCCCGGGAGGGGGGGGGGGGACGCGCGCCGCTTCTCCCGCGGGGACCACCTGCCACCTCCCCCCCCGCGCCCTGCTCTCTGGTCTGCCCCAGCCTCCTCACCCCGGATTTAAAGGGGCCCGGCCCCACGCCGAGCGCCCCGTTGCATGCACTGAGCTGGGCCGCCCCGCCGTTCTCAGCTCAGGCGGAGCCGCTGGAGGCAGAACGAAGCAGGGCGCGTTTCGCTGTTGCACTGCAACGCGTCGGGGCGTTCCGGCGGCTCCGGCCGGCCCTCGGTTCAGTCCGCGCCTGTCAGCATGCCGCGGCCGTCGCGGCTCGGCAGCCCGCGCTGGGGAGCGGCGGAGAGCCCGGGGCAGCGCGCTGCAGAGCGGGGGCTGCCGGCGCGGACCCGCTCCGCGCGCGCGGGGCCTGGCCGCGGCGGGGGGCCGGGGCTCACCCGGGCAAACGCGCCTGCGAGGCCGTCGGCCGCGGCCGCGGCGGGAATGAGGCGCGGCGGGGCGGGCTGGTTTCATGTTTTATTTCATGTTCTCGCCCGCGCCGGTCTGATCTCGGGCCCCGGCCGGGTTGTAACGCGGGAGCCCTTCTCGGCGCCCCCCGCCCGGAGCGGTATAAACGGTATAAAAATACGTTCAGGAGCCGCCGGCGGCTGGTTGGGCCCGCCGGGAAAACGCTCCGGCCGCGCTCCGTGGCGCGTCCGCCGCCGCCTGCGGGAACCGGGCGCTTTCCGCGGAGCGAGAGGATGCAAGCGGGATCGCTGCGGGCGGGGGCGCCCGGGGCCGCGCTCCCCTCGTCCCGCGGGGCGCCGGGAGCACGGGGACGCAGGCTCGCCGCATCGCCCCGGGCAGCCGCTCCTGCAGTGGAAAAGCAAAAGCCACGTGGACGAGTCGAAGGCAGCGGAGAGGAGCAAATTTTGAACGATAAGCAAAACCCTCGCTTATAGAAATGCCAGTGGTTGTGCAAACGTGTGTGGGGAGGGGGGAGAGTTTTCACTTCGAGAGCTGTCAGCTTTCCAGCCTTCCCAGCCTCGGGAGCATACGCTGCCTTATTAAAACGCTTCCCCTGGAAAGAGGAAAAAAAATAATCGTTAGGTGTTTTGCCCGGTGCGGATCTGGCTGGCAGCACCGGCGCGCGGGCCGGCAGCGCGGGGCTCTGCCCCGGGGCAGCTCTGCAGCAGGGGGGCCGCAGCCCGGAGCCGGGGGGGAGCGGACGTGCAGGCGAAGGGGCCTTCGGCCGTAAATCCAGGGGTGCAGTCATCGTGACGGCGGGATCGGAAAGCACCGGCAGCCGTTCGTGAACACAACAGAGGCCAGCACGGGAGCGTGGTGGGAAGCGTATCGTCGCTCTGCGAGCTGCGTCTACGCAGGGAGGTGGAAAGCGCTCTTTAAAAATAACTGGAGCCTGAATGCTTTAACATTCATGCTGCACTTGGTTAATTTATTGTGTTTTCAGATGTGGATGTGGCGGGTGTGGGCGCGTGTCTGGCTGTCTCGATTCTACGTGCTGCATTCATTAAACGCCTGACTCAGGAACTCTCACTGGAGACGGGGATAGTCCAGGCGGAGGGAGAACCCAGCGGGCTCGGAGCTGCCGGCCGCGTCCGGGGCACGGGTGTCGGCGATGCACACCGCGCGCGCTGCTTGTGTACGGTGCACGGGGTGCGCGCTCGGGTTGTGCGCGGTGTGTGTGCTGGTTGTGCGTGGTGCAGGTGTGTGTGCACAGTGTGCGCCCTGGTTGTGCGCGGGGCAGTGGGCGTGTGCACTGGTCGAGCACTAGTTGTGCACAGTGCGGGGGGGGGTGTAGTGGTTGTGCACAGTGTGTGCCCTGTTGTGCGGGAGGGGTGTGCACTGGTCATGCACCGGTTGTGCACAGTGCAGGGGGTGTGTGTACTGGTCACGCACTGGTTGTGCATGGTGCAGGGGCTGTGCATACTGGTTATGTACAGTGTGTGTCCTGGTTGTGCAGGGGGGGTGTGCACTGACTGTGCAGGGCGTATGTGTACTGGTTGTGCACAGTGTGTGCCCTGGTCGTGCAGGGGGTGCGTGCACTGCTTGTGCACAGCGCAGGGGGTGTGTGCAGCGGTTGTGCACTGGTTGTGCACAGCGCGGGTGGTCGTGCGCACAGCACGAGCACGGCGCCGGTCCAGGCCCCTCGGCAGCTCGCCCCAGCCCACCGCGGGACAAGCAGTGCCGAGGAGGCCCCCGAAGAGCCCGTCCCGTCCCGCACGAGCCTCGTTTCGAGGGGTGGTTCATCGCCGCCGTTCCAGCGCCGGCTGCAGCTCTGCGGCCGCCAAACCACGGCGGGTCCGTGACCGCAGAGGTTTAGCAGGCCAGGCTAGACGGCCACGAGCTGGGCCAGCCTTCCCGCAGCCCCGCGGGGGCCGTGTAGCTTCTGTAAAGTCCGCTCGAGTGACGCTGCCCGCGATTTCCCCCACCTCCCTGCCTCGCGGGGTCCCTCGGAGCACGCACCTGCAGCCGGGACGGCCACGGCCTCCACGCCGCATCGAGCGGGGGCCCAGCCTGTGGGTCCCGACTCACCGGCGGAGCCCCCACCCCGGGGGCTCGGGAGCATCCCCAGCCTCCGGGCGGCCCCGGGTTCCTGCGCCCACGGGACCGGCCGCGCGGAGCCACGCGCACCTGCCGGAGAGAGACTTCGGCGTGAATAAATAAATACAATAAAATAAACAACGACAACAACAACAAAAAAAAACAAATAAATAAGGGAATAATGCAGCTTGCTGCTGCGCTCAGCCCCTTCTGCAACTCACCGCCAGGCGCCAGCCCCGCGGGCGCTGCCGCGGCAGGAGCGCCCGGCCCGCGGCGCCGGCCCCGCTCACACCGCCGTCTCCCGCTCCGCGCCGCGCTCGTCCTTCTCCTTCCTCATCGTGCAGAAGCCGTGGAGGCCGCAGAAGCAGGCGAAGGTGAAGCGGGGCATGGCGCGGGGCCGCCGGCGCGGGCAGCGGCGCCCCGGAGCGGAGCCCGCGCCGCGGCCCGGCAGCTGCGGGAGGCAAGCGTGCGAATTAACGCCTGTTTGGGGCTTTTTTTCCTCCCCCCCCCGAAAGAAACAAGAGGTATTCACAGAAATAGCGCCTGAAGCGAAACTTTTGTTTTCCTCCCTGCTTTAATTTCCACGGTTGGCTCTCCTCTCGCCCCGGGGAAGGGGCCGTGCTGAAAGCGCGTGACAGCAGCGAGCGGAAACGCCGGAGCGTTGCCGGCTGCGCGCCGGGACTGCGGCCCCGTCCCGTCCGGGGCGTTCGCTTTCGCCGCGTGCGCGGGCCTGGGCCGCGTTTGCCGCTGTGCCGGCGAGAGTCGGGAGCCGCTGCAGTCGCACGCTCGCCTTCCCAGCGCTGCCCCCGACGCGTCTCTCGGAGCCAGCCTGTTCCCCAGCCCGGCCGTTGCCGGCCTCCCCGGGCTTCGCTCCGCCAACGCCGCCGCCGAGAGGGGAAACCTTCCCGCGGCGGCTCGCCCGGGAAGCCAGGAGTGCCCTCGGGGCGGCTGCGGGGCGTCACGGGCTCGGGGCTTTCACTGCATTTCAGTGCTTTTTTCTTATTATTATTTTCTTCCATCTTTTATTTTTTCCAAGAAATACAATTGAATCAACTTTCAGCTACCTCATTGGAGGGAAAAACCTTGCCGTTACATTTTGTGCTTTAAACTCTGAATTTCAAGGCTGTCTTCTGCCGCCAGCATGTTGATTTTTGCTGGGAAATGGGATCATTTGCAATGGAAATTGGTCCCTTTTTTTTTTTTTTTTTTTTTGCAGGGAGCGAGATTAAATCATTTGTAAAGAAATGTAGAAACGTTCCCAGAAATTTCGTTTAGTTTGCCTTTCGTGGTAGTAACGCTCTCTACCTCCGCAGCCACAACCTGTCCGAAACGACCGGTGATTCAGGGATCGCCTACGCAAAGCGGGTTTCCCCCAAAGCGCGGCGCAGCGGCGGGAGGTTCGGCGCCGCTGCGGCCGGGGGCGCAGCCCAGCACGTGCAGCTGCCCGCCGGCGGGACCCTCGCGCCCGCGGGACCCTCGGGCCCGGGTTCCCGCGCCCCCTCGCTGCTTCCACCCTGCCGAAGGCGAAAAACCACCTTCAAAGCCGTGTCCAGAGTCAGCAGCAAAACCCCAAGGGCAGAAAGGCGCAAGTGGGATAACGCCAACCGGGACAGGGGCCCCACGCCGTCACGGAGGGATCGCGGACGGGCGAAGCTGCTGCTCGGCGAATCGCTAATTAAAACATCGTTCTGTAAAGTATGCTGATCCCATCGATTCTTCCCCCCACACAGTTAATTTGCTGCTAGGAAGGCAAAGCCGCTAGGGCCCTCATTATAAAAATTTCACTGGCTGCAGTTAATGGTTGTAATTAATAGGTGCAATAAATTTCCAGCGGGCAGCCGGGGTGTTCGTTAGCCGTGGGCTGACTCAGCACCGGTGGCCCAGCCAGTCACTAAATAACCCATTTTCGAGCAGGCGGGAGGAGGAAGGTGCTCGGTGGCAGCACCAGCGCGTCCGTAATCCTCCCCCGAGATAATTCCCGGCAAGTCACCGACGGGCCGGTGGCTCTTCGCCCTCCTTGCCCGTTGTCCAAGCAAACCCCGCCAAGCCCTCCACCAGCTGCCCGGCGGCAGGTTCTCGCGAAAGCTCAGCTTCAGGGTGCCCTGAATTTCGGGCGGGTTCAGCGCTCCGGGAACGGGACTCTCTAAAAGCCTCTCTGCGTCCTGCGCGAGGTCAGAAGGGCTTTCTCCCAGCTCTGCTTTACTTACCTCGTTACGCTGCAAAGGTGGGGACGCCTCCGAGCCGGTATATCGGCACTTGTTTCTCCATCTGTGCTTCAGGCAAAAAAAGCCGCGTTCTGGGACCCCCTTTCCGGCCGTGTTTTGGAGCATTAGGGCATGACAGCGATGCAGATGCTGGGTAAACACCTATCGATAATGTCACGCAGTCAGGCACGGATCGAGCCCCAGGGAAGCCGTCGCGGCAGCGCTCGGGTTCAGGTGACCCGAAAAGGCAGCCGAAGCCCGGGAAACCCAGGCAACGCGGTGGCGGCTCCACCTGCGCCCGGCGGCTCCGTCCTCGCATCCCCACCGCCATCGTCTTCCTCATCCCGCGGGTCGGGCCGAGGGATCCCGCTGCTGGCGGGGAGGGAGGCTCCGAGGGGGGACCGCTGGGATTTTAATCGCTCCCTGATGCTGGCAGCGCGACGGGCCGTTTTCCAGGGGGCCTTTGGCCGAGCGGCCTTGGCACAGCAGAGTTTTCATCGAAACGTCCCCTGAGGACCACGGCGACCGCAAATCGGGACCGGATCCCGCTCGAGCCTCTGCGTGCTGCCAGCGAACGCGGGATCCGGACAGGCAGGGGCGAGGGACCGACGTGCAACTCGGGGCCCTCGGTGCCAATCCGGGTCAGGACGACCAGGAGCGGGCAGGGGGACGCGCGGGCACCGGCGTTTTCCCGCGCCTTGGGCAGCCCCGGCGCCGGGGCCGAGCCGAGCGTGTCCGGCGCGGCCGCGCGGCTTGAATGGCGCCGGGCGCCTTTGTGATTGGGGAATTTTCTGAATGAGCAAATCCTCATTAAAAAATAATTAAAACAGCCTGGTGAGATTGGCTTAATTCCTTTCATTTTGACTGATGGAGTTCAGTTTTGATGATTTATGTGCCAGCTCTCACGCTTTCATTGTGGAAACTCATGGGATTTCATGATTTTCTTCTTTCCACACCTCCTTGAGTCATGGGATTACAGCTGAATCTCAGCTTTCATTTTTTTCAATGACTATTATTTTTAGAGATGCATTCCAGGCCGGTGAAATAAACTTGAAAGCTTGACACCTAATGACTCAAAGCTCAGGAAGTGAGAGGGGGGGAAAAAAAGAAAGAAAAGAAAAGAAAAAGAAGAATAGCAAAATCACTTGCTTCCTGTTTGCTCCGGCTTGCTCTGAATCGGAGTTTGCAACAACTCGCTCAGAGCGTTTCGGCGCCCCGCGTCCCTGCTTGGGGATATTGGTGCAAAGAAGTGCAAATCTGGGGCCACACCTGCCCCCCCGAAGCCCCCCGGCGCTCTGTCCGGTGCCCAGCCAGGCCGCGGCGCCCCGTGCACCCGTCCCCGCGGCGACGCGGCTGAGCGAGGGGCTGCGGAGGCGCCTGGATGCTGGAGTCCCTCCTCCGGGCAGCCCATGGCTTTTCGCCCTACATGAGTTTGGAAAAGCAATCACATAGGAATAAAAAGCCATAGGCCGCAGCGGAGGGCTCGCGAGGATGTGCCGGTGGTCTGGGGGGGGGGGGAGAAAAGGAAAAAGGGAAAGGGGGGGGAATAAAGTGACGCGACCTCACCCTGGGCAGCTTTTCAGCTTCCCAGGAACGCCGGGGAGCGCTGCGCCGTCCCGCCGGGCGGTGCGAGCCAGCGGGCCGCAGCGCGGGCTCGCGGCTGCAAACCGAGCGGCCCTTTCCCGCGCGGCTCGCCGGCGGGCGCTGCTTCCGCTGCCGCCAGTGGATTTCGCAAGCAGGGAGGGAAGGTGTTTGGCAACGGGGGCAAGGAAGGCAAAGACGCTTCCCCGCGGAGCGTCGCCCCCGCTGCCCGCTCGGAGCAGCCTCCCCTCGCCGGAGCAGCCCCGGAGGAGGCATCTCGGGGCAGCGCAGCAGGAGCGCCGGGCGCCCGGACACACACCTTCCTCCGGAGCAAAAGCCTCTGCAGCTCCCTCCGGGAGCCGCTCCGGGGCCGCTGGCGCTGCCCAGGTTGTGCCTGGGAACGGGCTGGCCGCTGCCTTCCTCCTCTCCCCTGGCAGGGCTCCTGCTCGCTCAGCAGCAGCGACCGCTAATTGCAGGGAGCTGATGAGGTCAGCTCTGCTATTGAGGCTCGGAAATTCCCTTTCTTGTTGCCCTAGCAAGAAGCCTCGGGAAATTCAATGTTTCTGAAAGTACACAGCAGCCAGGTTTGGGAGCAGGAAGGGTTTTGCACCCTGCAGTCCGTAATTGCAGCGCACACAACTTTGACCCGTAAAGCAAACTTCTGAAGCGCATGGCGAGCTCCGAAATGGCAGCTCCCCAATTCTTTTCTCTTTTACCCACCATATGTAAGTGGCAGGAGAAAGAAGGTGTCCGTGTGCTGCGCCTTCTCACACGCTCGCACTCGCCCCACAACCCTTTTTCTCTGCACCCAGCGGATGGACGGTGTGTCCGGAGGACGGGCTGAACTGCAGAGCCGGGCGAGGAGCCCAGCGAGCCCCGGGGCCCCTGTGGTGTGTGTGGGGCGCGCGCAGCGTTACGCCGGGGATGGCTCTAGGAGAATACGCCCGCGCACGCCTGCGGACGCTGCCTGCCAGGCTGCCTGCACGCAGGGCCCTCCGCGCCTGGCTCCCGCGCCGGGGAGCTGCCTCAGCCCGGAGCCGGGCAAAGGGATGCACGAAGGAGAGAGAGCCCCGATACCCCCGCGAGCCTGACGGCGCTTGCAGAAAGGGCCTCGCGGCTCCGCTTCGGCACCCGAGACCTCTGCAAGGCGGGTGCAGCCAGCGCGGCCCCGCGGGGCGCCGGGCCGGCCCCCCGCCCCCCTCCCCGAGCAGGGCAGCGCCCGGCGGAGCCAGCCCGGTCCTCACCTGCGGCGCCGCATCCTCCACGCGGGAAGGGCCCGGGCCCGGCGGCCGCCGGCGCTCCGCCGGGCGCGTAGCCGAGCCGGCTGCGCGCCGCGGGGCCGGAGGAGAGGGGCGGGCGCGGGGGGTCAGGTATTTCTCCATCGCGGCTCCGCGGAGCCCGTAACAAAGGCGCTATTGAACTGGAGCCTCTCTGGTCTGTGAAGCAGAAACCTCTTGTATCTACTTCACTGCCTTTGATCTGACTCCCCCGGTGGGATGTGCATTACTCATGTCCTGCTGCTCGGGTATCGCTGCCAGCGTGGGACGGCGGGGGGGGGCGCGGGGGGAGACGCCCCCCTCCCGGCGCCCCGCCTGGGAAGCATCCCGGCTCCGGGGGCCGCCGAGCCCCGTCCTCGGCGGCCGGTTTGCGCGGCGCGGCGGAGGCGCGGGCGCCCCACGAGCCCCCGCCGCGGCGGGCGCCCCGCGGGGGAACCTCGCGAAGGGCTTCGCTGGCGGCCGGACAAGGGTCCGACAGCGCAAACGCTTGTCAGGGTGCCCAGATCCCGCGTGTCTCGGATACGCTCAGAGCCTCCCCCGTGCTGCTTGTCCGGGCTTGCGCTTTTCGGAGGCGGGGGGCGGTTCGGCAGGGCGCGGGGGGGGCGCGGGCGGGCGGCGGCTGCTCGGTGGCTCCCCCCGGCGAGGCCCTGGGCGCAGCTGGCCGGGAGCGGAGCGGAGCGAAGCAGCAACCCCAGCGCCCCGCGGCCACCGCCGCTGCCAGGGCAGCCACGGCCCCGGGGCCCCGCGGCCGCTCCTGCCGGCCCCACGGCCGCTCCTGCCGGCCCCACAGCCACTCCTGCTAGCCCCATGGCCGCTCCTACAAACCCTGCGGCTGCTCCTGCCAGCCCCGCGGCCGCTCCTGCCGGCCCCACGGCCGCTCCTACAAACCCTGTGGCCGCTCCTGCCAGCCCCACGGCCGCTCCTGCCGGCCCCACAGCCATTCCTGCTAGCCCCACGGCCGCTCCTGCAAACCCTGCGGTCGCTCTTGCAAGCCCCGCGGCCACTCCTGCCGGCCCCGCGGCTGCTCCCGGCAGCCCCACGGCCGCTCCTGCAAGCCCCACAGCTGCTCCTGCCGGCCCCGCGGCCGCTCCTGCAAGCCCCACAGGTGCTCCTGCAAACCCCATGGCCGCTCCTGCAAACTGATCCCAGCAGGATTGCTACCAGCATGTCTAAAATCACAGTCTCATGGGACCCCCCAAAAAATTCCTGGACAAAGGCATCAAATGCACCTTAGCAGCTCCCATCACTCAGAGCGGTGTCTTGAGAAGCACTTTGCTGCCTTGAGCGAGCCCACTGCCTCGCTCCCGAGGAGCCGGGGGCCCTGGGCGTCCCCGGCCCGGCCCGGGCGACACAGGGCTGCAAGGACTTGAGTGAAATCCTGCTCTCCTGCCTTCCCAGCTCTTTTCCAGGAATGCCCATGCCTGGCAGCCAGAGCGCCGCGTGCGTGCGTCACCTTTGGAGGAAACTGCATGAAAGCACCCAAAACGAGAGGGAACGGCGCAGAACGGGCCTCCCGCGAGCCGAGGCTCCCAGTGCCACTTCCCCTGCTCCCAGCGCCGGGCGCCTCCTTGCCCGCATCCGGGTGCTTGGCGAGAGCCGGGGTGTTTGCAGCTCGCCACGGCTGTTCCCGGTGGGCAGCACACCCGTGGCGCAGAGAGAAATCCCACCGGGGGGGAAAAGGGATGGACAGAGAGATGCTCCAGAGGAAACGTTCACCGACAGGAGGGTTTAGTTTCCCACTGTGGTCCGAACTCGCGGGACCCCACCGAGGTGCAGTCAACCTCTGTTTTGGGCTACGTTTCCTCCGGGTGAAGCTTCCCGCAGGCCCACCTCCTGCTCCGAAGGCTGGCCGGCGCCCCAGGGCACGCAGCGCTCTTCCAAAGCCTTGTTTAGTTTTTAAACATTAACTATCATAACTCAGGGGAGCAGCTGAAGTGAGAGAGTCGGGCAACGATCCATTTCTGAGCTATCTTGACAACTGGCTCCAGCACGGCAAGATTAGATCTACTAATCACGTTTATAAGGCGCCCAGTAACACAAATTGGTATTCGGAGAATATTCGTCACTGTAACAATGTCACTTCCCAGGTTTGCGTGTGCATTACCGCGTCCGCCTCCAAGGCGTCGCGCTTGCACCCTGGGGTTTGCAGGGACACCCGCTCGGGGAAGGAGAGGCTCGAACGTAGCCGTTGCACCAGCGCCTGCACGGCTACACGGCGAGTCCCGCGGCGACGCTGGGGGCTGCGTGCGGAGTTCACCCAGCTCTGCCATCACCTGGCTTTGCATTCGCAGCCGCTTTAAGAAAAACGATAAAGCCCAAACCTTGTGAGGATGCTATACGAATCCCTCACCTTCCTGCCTCCTACGGGCCGCGGAAAGCAAGGCCGGGTGAGTTTAACGACACCCCAAATCACACCGTGCACCACCCCGGGCGAGCTGACGGAAGCAAACGCAGCTGTGGCTCCCAGACGCTCTCCAAAGCAGGCAGCCGGCTTCGAAAGCGGGTTGTCCTCAGCACCCTTATCCAGACGCGCTCCGGAGAGGTGCTCCACGAACCCGCGTGCTGCACGCACGCGGGCACACACTGCTCCCAGAACACAGCACGCAGCGTAAAACTCTTCTGCTTCGTTTGAGGGGAGAAAAGAAATCCCTTCGTTTTCCGGCTCCTTTTGCACTTTTCTCCCTGCCCACCGGGATGCCCGGGCTGCCTCCCCCCAAGACGCTGCGCGAGCACCCGGCGGCCCGTGAGATGGGTTTCCCCTGGCACCGCGCACCAGCACCCAGGCTGGGCACGCTCAGCGCCGGCAGGCGCGTAGCAAACCCGGGGCTGGGGAGGTGCTCTGGGAGCGGGCGCCCAGCGGGGACAGGGCACCCGGGGGTGCCCGCCGTGGCAGCTTTTGTGCAGGGTTGGCTGAGATCTGCACTGGAGAGCGGAAAAGTTCTCGCTGGAGCCCGCAGGGTTGAGCTGGGAGGAACGCACCACAAATCCAGTTCGCTTGGACCAGCTGGCTTTGGTTGGAAGACCAACTCCGAGAAGTTGCAACGTTTCCTTTCCGCTTGCCATTTGGAACAACATTTTGCTTCCAGCCCTCCCTCACTCTCACCAAAAAGACCTGTTTTAGGTGGTGGTTGGAAATGTAATGAAAGCTTTCCCTCTGGATGAAACAAAACGTACCCAGACCTAGACGATGCTGTCTCCTGGCTTGCTGAAGAAATTCAGAATAGATTCATTTCGTGGAGGTTTTGTATGCAGTTTCACAGGACTGCAGAGCACCGACGCGCTCCTGGGCAGAGCTGGGTGCGGAGCACGCAGGGACCTGGCCTGGCTCGGGCCGTGTTGCTAACACGGCTGTGCACAGCACGACCCCATGTCACGGTCCCTGCTAAACCCCAAACCCCGTGAGCTCGGCTCTGCTCAGCCCCAGCGCCCAGCGCCAGGCGCAGCGCTTCCTTGGGGCGTTTTTGCAAGCTGGAGTGATGAGAGCGAGGCCGAGAGCGACGGAGCGTGGTAATGACCCAGGTCCCTTCCCACAATCTCGCCGCCAGTTTGCTGCACAGCCCATTAGGAGCGGGAAACGCGGCTCGGGAACCCTGGTAAGTCACTCACTAACAAGGTCCTCCGGGGACGGCATCATCTGCAGAGCTTGCACTGCCTTTGAGGGAAATAGGAAAATTTCCTTCCCCAGCCAACACCTGATCCCAGATGCAAACCCATCCCTGCCCATCACGAAGCGGATCCCGGAGCCCTTTTCCATGCAGCTTCGCCGTCGCACCCACAGGCTCCAGCAGCTCCTGTAAAGTTGCCCCATGGTCGGCTGCTGCTGAACTGCAATTCTCGCCACCGCTCCGCTCCCTCGCTGGCACAGCCGCGTTCACCCTGGCGTGAGCCAGACAAGCTGCAACCTGCGCTGCGAATCCAGCTGCCCGGCCGTTTGCTCCCCACCTCCCACCGCGGCAGCTGCGCTGGCCTCCCCGGAGCTGCAGCCGGGGTGATTCGGATCGAAATGGTGCAGGACGGATTTCATCCCCGGGGATGCGCTGGCCGCCGGGCGCTCGCGCCCTGTCCCCACCTCCCGGCCCTGGCTGCTGCCCACGCGCAGGTCCGCCTGCAAAGGGAGCATCCGTGCGCGCACGGGCTGGCGCGAGGCACAGCGACTCGGCCCACAGCGACTGTTCCTCCAAGGAGCCGAACCGCGGCGCTGCGCGGTGCGCACTGCTGCGGACAGTGGGGAGGCTCAGCACGACCCTCCGTGCCTTCCCGCGGGCCAGGCACCTTGCAGTTTTCCTGCCCAAGGAAGGGGACCGAGCCCGCCAAAGCAGCTGTCCTCCGACGAGCTGGGGTCTCCCCCAGTCGCTAAGCCCGTCAGGGAAACGCAGGGCTTCGGCACCCCAGTTACGGGCTCCCGGGAGCCGCATCGCGGTGCCTCCCGGAGCTGGGTCACGCGAGGCCGCAGACCCGCCTGGAGGACAGCGGTGCGGGGCGGGAGGGGAGCTGCAGAGCTCCCTCAGAGCAGAGCTTAGGAGGCAGCTGGCTCGTGAGCTGTCCCCTGTCTTCCCCTACAGCCCTGCGTAACTAGCAGTATTTTAGGGCCATGCACCTTGTGCGCAGGAAATGGGGAAGAGATGCAAAATGTGCACGGGGGCAAACGCAGATTAGCCTCTGTGCTGTGACCAGTGGCAGTGATCCCCAGAGGCAGGTCTTGCACGACTTGAGGGAAAGAGGGTTTGGAAAGCATCAGAGCCTCCTTGTGAAACCCTCAGTGCAGCACATGCCTGAAATTAAATCTCTGCACAGGGAATCACAGCCTCCCCTTGGCTTTTCAAGCCCACAATAGCAGCAGGAAGCAGCAGGTCTGCTCAGCCCGAAGGTGGCTCAGAGGAGCCCATGCAGGCAGAGATGCTCCACAGTGGACAGTGGCGGCTGCTTCGCCCCGGCTCCATGCAGGGGTGATGCTGGTGGATGCCACTTGCCAGATGTTTTACCTCTCTGGAGATGTCAAGCTTGTCTGTAAATGAAGGAAACCGGCATCTTGTGTTTTAGTACCAGATTTTGCAGTCTTCCCACCATAGGAAATATTCAGCATCCGCTATGTCAGGTCTAAAGCAATGCAGATGTGAGATACTTCTGTCTCATCCGCTACTGGCCACGTTGTTCACCGCCGCCAACAATTTGTCACGTTCTGTAGACAAGTCACTGGAGACCCGTGACATAATGTGACACCTATTAGCATGAGAAGAAAAGTGTCGCTTTGTCAATCCTTCTTCCCCGGCGCGCGTGCGCTGCCGAATAGCACGTCGGTGGTCCCACAGCTCCACTGCCAGCGACGAGCCACGGCCACACCAGGGAGGAAGACGAGCGCCGCAGGGAGACCGGAAAGCGCGGGGCGAAGGCGCCTCCAGCAGAGAAAAGCGACTGTTCTCCTTGACGGGCGAGCACCGTCTAGGCAGGCGAGCGTGCACCCGCACGCACATGCACGCACGCACACACACTTCACCACTGGTGCCCAAACCCACGCACAAGCCATCGGGAACCACTTGGTTTCCTCAGCCCGTGTCACCCCCCCAGGACCCCACTGCCACGGTCACCTGGGCTTCAGTACCCAAGCACGGAGGAAGTAACAGCGGGAATCAAACAGCACTGAAATGAAGGTAATTCCTATCCTAATTTCCTTCCCCTTTGCTGCCATCACTGCTCCGTTCAGGTTAAGACATGCACCACTCTCCTTATCTTTGCTCGGGATTACCTCATCGCAGAAAAGCAGGAACCTTGCTCTTTGCTTTTCCAAATACCAGCACTAGTGCCTGAACTGCAAGTCTCCAGCCAGAGGGAGGATTTCACAAATGCCTTTTCATCGCAACGCTGATCTCTTCCTATCACACCAACACATTTTTTTTCTTACAGGATTCAATCATATTCAGCAAGACATGATCAGTAGCAAATCTTCTGCTCTTAATGCTCCAGTTCACACTCATGAGAAAGAAAAATAGGCTTCCGAACTGAGCAGAGTTCATCTTTCTCTTTGCCTGTAATTAGGGGCTGATGCATGGATTTTATACACACAAAATACAATGCAAAACTATTTGTGCACATACACATATATAATCTTACACAAACACCCCCACTTCACTTACATGGTACGTGATGAAAAACTTATATTGCCATATATGCACATGAACATATTTCATGCGCAGAATCACTCATACAAGTGCATATACTTCCTTCTGAAATACAACAGTTAAAGAGCTTAAATGTAACTCAGCTGATCTAGGTGCATTAGCATGTGTTGCATATAAACTCTGTGTCAATATAAATAATGTGAATACATAGGAATATATATATATACATCTTCACAAATGTTCATTGATGATTGGTGACCAATCAATGATTATTCTTGCCTAAAACAAAGAGAACTTTTTTTCTCCAGCAGCTCACACATATATGTACAAGAATATAATCATTGCAAGCAAAAGTCACACAATGGCTACAATAGAGTGTGAATACATATAGGTATATATATATTCGTACACACATACATAAACACATTTTCAATGCGTACAACACAAAAAGCAGAAAAGCAACTTGAATTTCTTCAGATATGCTCATACACAGACATTACCTGCATAGTTTAAGGACAGGGGGTGAGCTATACAGGTAACACACGCGGGCACGCGCTGATGAACGCAGGTGTTTGCGTGTTTTGCGTGTGCTCCTCACAAACGCCCATCGGGGAACGCGTGTGCACGTGTGCATGCACTCGTGTTCACGGGCTCGCTCTCACGCACACACAACTCCACTAGGCAAGACTTCAGACAAAGAAAGAAAGAGAAAAATGCTGCCTTACTTTTTCCTCCTTTTTTTTTTTTCCTTTTTTTTTTTCTTTTCCTCTCTCCTCCCTGCTGCCTCAATTTCAGGACTTCAGCGGGACGGGAATTCTTTGGAAGAGATCACGAAAAGCAACTTAACGACCCAGCGAGCGCCGCCGGCCGCCGCGCAGCCGGGAAGGAACAAAAGCGCAGCGCTCGGAGCGGCGCTGAATAGGTGTCTTCCTAATCGCAAGGGGATTGCGCGGCCGTGCGTGGCGGCGGGGCGGGCGGGAGGCGGGTGGAAGGGGCCACGCCGGGAGGCTGCGGAAGGCAGCCCGCAACGCCGCCGGGAGCGGAGCGCGCAGCTTGCCCGCCGCCCCCCGCATCGCCGCCGCCGCGCCGGGAGCGCTGCCCCGCTCGCCGCCGCCGGCCCGCGCCGCCGCCCGCCCTCCGCTCTCGCCTCTTCTCCCTTTTTTCGCTTTGTCCTCGTCCCTCCTCCTCCTCTCGAGACGGGCACAAAAGAGATCCTGACCTAGGAGGGGACGTATCAGCCGTCGGAGCAGGGAGGGGGAAAGAAAATACCCAGGTGCACCAATTTGTGCTTCCGGCAGGCAGGGAAATTAAAAATAGCTGGAATAGCTCAAAATTGGAGGCAGCGTTCCTCCTCTAATGAGCGTAGGCAGCGGAGTGAGGATGGAAGCGTGTTTCCCCGCCGTCTCTCGCCGTCCCCCTGGATGCCGCTCTGCACGGTCGCTGCCGCACGCTTTTGGGAAAAAGCATTTTTGCGCTCCCGGGAGCTGCCAGGGCTTGAGCTGCTCTTGGATGCAGCTGCTGACACGCACTTCAGCTGCTTTAGCTCCAAAGCCCTGCTCTCCCTTGATCCCTATCTCAAAATAGAGGGGTTCAGCCAGAATTATATGCACAGATACAGATCCTGACTCCTCTGGGGCTTGCAAAAGCAAAGATAAGTCGAATGTGAGACTCTTTTCTCCTCCTCCCCCTTTTTTTTTGTGCTCATTGCTATCCCTTCACTGTGGCTCTCATAAATCCTGAACTGTCAGCAGGACAACGGGGATTTGGCGGGGATTTAGGCAGGCTTCAGGCCCGTAAAGCGAGCCGGAGCCTGCTCCGCTGCCAGCGACCCTCCCGCCCGCCAGCGGTTTTAGCTGGAGAAGGGCCGCGGCCGGCGCGGGAGCGAGGGCGGCAGCAGGCCAGGGAGGGCTGTGCCGCCTCTCAGCATCTGCTGGGCTTTGACACTGTGCTCACTTGGGCTTTTTTTTTGTTTTTAATTGTCTGATGTCCGGCATTTGCATAAATCCCCACAATGCAGCGCAGCAGGACTTTTGCTCTGAGCTAATAAATAGACGACAAAAATAAACGTGTCATGTAAGATTTGCTTCCATGTTTTTTTCTTTGCGAGCCGAGCTATCACCAAGAAATGATGCTGGCGGGACTGATCTCACAGGAACGGTCAGCCCGGCCCGCCACAGGCGCCGACGCGCGCTCTGCCCGCCGCGGCGACTTTGCCAGATGCTAGACCGAAGTGCCTGGGCTGGGAGCAGGAGGAAAACGTGTCTGCAGATCCCGAAGAGGTGCTCCTCTGGGCCCATCGCAGGCTGGCTGGTAACGCGGGGAGGGTCAAATCCTCCACATCTGCCTTGCTGTTGCCTGGCACCTTCACGGGGCAACTCGCAGCTTCCCTGCACTGGCCCCCAAGGGCTGTTCTCCAAATGCCGCCCCAAAAGCACAAGGGCAACAGCCTCGCAGCTCTGCCGGGCCTCTCCACAGACCCTAAAAAGATCTATCATTGCAACTGTACCATGTTTGCATCCAGTAATAGCCATGCAGGGTACCAGGGCTGCCCTGTTTCTAGATGCGTTTTCCATAAAACGACAGGGCGCTGGGGTTTTCCTCTCCCCGACACGGCTCCCTAACAGCCTGGTCAGCCCTCCGCACTCGCTCACGGTGGACATCGCTCTGTTTATGAACTTAGCTCCCAGAGCCAAGAGAAAGAATAATTGCTCTGCCATGAATATTCAAGTGGACTCATGGAAGCTGGAATCGTGCCATGTGTTTGCTAAAGGACAATTTCCTCCTTAATTTTTACAAGAGTTTATTTAACACTTCAAAGAACTTGACAGTGAATAGGGGATTGATGGGAACACCATACATCCTACCCCATGACACATTTGACATGCTCAAAGTTTTCAAAGACAGGCAGCAATTAATCATGGGAATCCTGCATCCCTGGAAGTCTTTACCCCACTCATGACAGGGTATTTTTGTGAGAGACCTGCTGTATCTCAGCTGGAAGTGTCTACACTCGATGAGGGAGCTGCCAGGTGCGCTCCCCCATTGGATCAGACTGGATGACCCCTACTGAACTTTGTATCTGCGAAGCAATGGGACTTGGATTTGGTGTAAAGACGGCAACAAGACTCATTACATCCTGAAGATTTAGCAGAAGATGGTTACTCTGCAAAGGGCGCGGGCCGTGCTTGAGATCGTATCTCGTGCACTACAGGAAGTAGATGTTTTTTTCTTCATGCAGCCCTTGATTCTGGAGGATTCACAATGCGTTTATAGAAATGCTTTAGTGTTTCCAACTGTGTTTTTTGAGAAAACCTTGAAAACATGAATCCTAAAGGGTAAAAGCTAGAAGAGTAATAAAGACCTAATAATGTGTGAGCTTGCTTTTTTTTCTTTTAAAACTCCAACCAATTCTAAATAATTTTTACGACTTTACAGAACTGCCTGCTGACATGTGAAGCCTTGGGACTACTGTGACCGTAAAGATGGATTCACAAATGCTGGTCAACAGTGGAGAAAGCGCTGCCTGCCATTTTCCAAAACACTCAGAGCAGCTTGTGAAAACAACTCTTCAGCCTCATAGAGCTGCACTTAATTATCATTTAAGGGGTCCTGGGATGAGGTTTTCTGCCTACGTGCAGGGTTCCCAGACCTGGCCGGTCTGAGGAGGTCTCCTGTGCCCTGTGTCACTGGGTGGATGTGTGTTTTACCAGGGACCCGGGGAGGAGGCGGGGCAGGACTCCGGGAAAGGGCAGAGCCATCCCGATGGAAATCAGAAAGCAGCATGGAGCGAGGTGGAAATTACATGAGGTTTGGGCATGAGGCAGCCATGAAGCAGCCCCCCAGGACCCGGCTGGTAATATCCCCCTTCCCCAAAGCGCAGCAGAGAGCGGATGGGATCATCTGTCTTCATTACATCACCCAAACAGGCTCTGTCAGTTCACACTGCAAAACTAATCAATATCTGCCGCCGGCTGCAGCCTCCCGACACGCTCTGGCAGGCAGCAGTGCCAGCGGGGCGAACACCGGCACCACGGGGCCGAGCCGCGCGCAGGCCCCGGTGCGGCCTGGCCACAGCCACCTCTCCCTTCGCAGCAGGGATCCCCGGGCTACGCGGGCAGAGACACCAGATCATCACCAAGCATTGCCCACGCGTGGTTGTTCAGTTCACTATTGAATTTGCACTCTTTATTTGCTATCTTTATTCGCTATATTTTAATTTCCCTTTGCCGCAATATCCCAACGCCTCGGCGGCTGCTATCCATAACCACCCGAGCAAAGCTTCTGCAGCAAAGCCGGGGAGCAAAGATCGCCACTGAGCGACTTGCCCGGCCAGTCGCGCTCACCCAGCGCTGCTCAGATCGTAAACCTGAGCCGCCCACAGGGCCCCGAGGCCCACGCAGGACGAGCGCAGGGCAGGGCTGGAAGCCGAGCGCGGCCCTACGAAAACCACTCGGCCCCTCAGCGCAGCACGGTCCGGCCAGCCCCAGCCCCAGGGCCGGCTGCGCCGCCAGGGATTTCGGCAATTCCGGCCTAAAACGGATCAAAAGGAGCAGCGAGGGGAGATGAGGGCTGCGGGGGTTGGGGGGGGTTGTCACGTGGCGGTCACATGCACCGGGGAGCACGTGGGGGGCGGGTCATGTGAGGGGTCACGTGAGCCTGCGTGAGGGTGTGCACGTGGGAGGCACGTGAAGGGTCACGTGAGCCTGCGCGAGGGTGTGCACGTGGGAGGCACGTGAAGGGTCGCCTGAGCCTGCGCAGTGCGTGCGTGTGCGCGCGCGCGGGGCGGGGGGGAGGCAGGCGGGTCTGGGGGGAAGCCGGGTCCCCGGTGGGAGGGGAGAGGCACAAACTCGAGGGGAAATTGGGTAGAAGCTTGGGCGCCAACGTGAGAGGAAGCAGGGGTTACAGATTGGGGCAGGTGTGTGCAAACCTGGGGGGAGGGAGGGGGTGTGCCCATGAGGGGGAGGGAGGTAGAAACCCGAGGGGAAATTGGGCTTAAATGTGAGGGGAAACTGGGGGTGAATGTCAGAGGGGAGAATGGGATGTATAGGTTGGGGCAGGTGAGTACAAGCGTGAGGGGAAATTGGGGATAAACGTGAGGGGCGGGTAGGAATGTGAGGAAAAAATGGGGGTGAATGCGAGAGAAAATTGGGGGTGAATGCGAGGGGTAGTGGGATTCATAGATGGGGGTGGGTGAGTACAAATGTGGGGGAAGAGGAGATATGCTCATGAGGGTCAGATTAGAAATGTGAGGGGAAATTGGGTGTGAATGTGAGGGGAAAGGGGGTGTTCCCATGAGGGGCAGGTGGGTGGAAGTGTGTGGGTGGTTGGCCTGCATATAGAGGGGTGGGTAGCTGCAAGTGGGAGGGGAAGCTGGATGTAAATGCCTGGGTGTAAAGTGGGTCTGTATGTGGGGTGCAGGTGGGTACACTAGTGAAGGGAAAAAGGGGGTTGCATGGAGGGGCTTGGGGGGGGGATCCCTGTTTGGGAATAGGCCCTACATGTGTTACTGCAGGCATGGAGGGTGGGGGTCTGCCCAAGGGTCCAGCTTGCCCTGGCATGCTTCAGCCCTGCTCCCAGGTGCTTGCCTGCTGTGTGTGTGTGGGGGGGGGGGGGAGGGGGCTGTGCAGCCCACTGCAGTGGGCAATGGCTGAGCCAGACAAGCTGTGGGGGCCAGGATGCAAGTGCCAGGCGTGCCAGCTGTTGGGCTGTGCTGTGCAGTGCAGGCAGTATTGCGGGGCAGCTACAGCTTTCGGCTGTTGCTTGAGGGGCTGCGCCAGAAGGCCTTGTGTAGGCTGCCCTGCCTCTCTGTGCCCAGATGTGCCAGGGCAGATAAATATTCCTCAGAGCTTGTGCTTCAGTAGCAATGTTGCTGGATTCAGAAACTCCAGCTTTGAAGAGTAATCCCATCAGAGAGGCCAGCCTGTCTGCAGCTTGCTGGTTAGCTCAAAGGTGGAGATGCTAAAGACATTTTTTTTTTTGCTCTGTCTTTTCATCTTGTCATACCTACAAAGGATACATTTCTTGCCCATTCTGCAGCACCTGTGTTTGTTTCAGGGGATTCATGCTGGTGCAGCCCAGGGCTGAGCTCTGCCACTGATGATGTGTAGCCTGGGGCAATTCCCCCCATCTGTATGGCCCTTGCCTCCTCACTTTCTGGACCAAACCTGCTGTGGTGGGAATGGTTGATGGAAGGACTGCTTGTTTTTCTACAGGACATTCACACCATCTGCTTTTGATTCCTTTAGGCACATCACTTGAGACTGATGTGGGGACCTGAGATGCCTGCACTGCTCTGTGGGGGTGCATGGTTTTGGAGAGCAGCTGTGAATGAGAACTGGTCACCCTGTGTCAATACAGTGAGTATTTCCTGCCTCTGTATCCCTGCAGTGCTTACCATAACAAGGCTTGCCCCTCAGGATCTTTGTGTGACACCATAGTAGCACCATGGAGTTTTTCTCCAGCAAAACTCTGTCTCCTACATTCTTTCCCTCAGGAGCAGTAGTGGCTTTGCATCTCCTTTTCAATTTATTTTTATAGGGAGGGAGAGAGTCGCATCCTAATCTGGCAAAATGTCAGGGAGTGATTCAGAGAAGAGGCAAGCAGCAGAGAGACAGCCCACACAGGAGAGTTGTTTCTGATTTTCAAATGTCAGCATGTCCTTTTAATTAAATGCTGATTAACAGGGGACGTGCTCCCTTGCGCTGGAACCAGGGCAGCTGCTGGTAACATCATATTCCACAGAGAGCCAGGGTGATGCTTCCTGCTGTCTCTCACCCATTGGATAAACCATCTTGCTTGGAGATGGGGAGCGGACCACCAGAGAGGTGGGAGAGCGGCAAGAGCCCTCTGTGGTAGAGGGGAGCAGTCTAGCCCAGTGGTCTGCACAGTACTTAGGGTACTGCATGGAGCTGGTTCAGTGACTGTGCTGCATGATGACCACAGCAGATTTCTTGCAATCTGGTTCCCACTGTCTTGTCTAGCCTTTGAGCTGTGCAGGGCTGGGATTGTGGCTGTGATTTTTTGTCTCCATGAGAAAGATGTTGAATCTAGCTTAGTGAAACTCATGCAAGCCTTGATGTGAATGCTCTTACTTCAGTTTGAGCGGCTCTTTTCTTCCTCGGCTTCTGTCGTTCTTTTTATGCTTAAGCTAGGCTGCAAACGTGCCATTGCATTTATGATTTCCGAAAACACCACCTGCACCTAAGAATAATGTCCTTAAGTCTCAGCAGCTACAAAGCTTCTCTTTTGTCTTCTCATGTGTGCTGTGCCTTTGAAGTCAATGGGAGCATTATTCTTGAGGTTAGGAGGGCTGGGTTGTGCTCTGGGCTGGGTAGGCTGTGTCTGCACTAGGGAAGTATGGACAAACCCTTGCTGACCCTGGAAGTAAGTGAAGAACAGCATTGTATCGAGATATCCAAATAGGAAGGTTCCAGCCACTTCGGTCTTGGCTGAAGCTGTCCCTAAAAGCTGGGGCTGATTCCTGCCTGTACAGCCCAGGGCTGGTGCAGTTAGATGGCAGGTGGGATGGAGCAGGTAAGCCTAGCAGCACTGTGCCTGGACAGCTGCAGGGACTGGGGAGAGGTGTGATCAGAGCCAGACCTTTTGGGCCTGTAGATACAGGATCTCAGCACCATTATTGTTTGAAGATACCTGAGCGCTGCTGAGCTCTGCCCTCCGCTGCTTGGGAAGACTCTCTGAGACCCCATGGCTCCTAGTAGGGAAAGTAAAACTAAATGCTCTGCTTCCCATGCCAGACCCAACTCTTGGTGCAGCAAGTGGACTGACAGCTGAAACTTCTTATGAGGGAAATGTATAGTGGAGAGTTGCATAGGGTCAAGGCAGTTTAGGCACACAGAAGGGAACAGAGGTGCTCCACTCCTTAGACTGCATAGAAACTTTCACCTTGAGCAGCCTCCCTCAGAGCTCTGTCTATAGAACAGCTTGCACAAGCAAAGCCCCTCAAAGAGGTTACAGGGCTGAATCACATGTCAGAGAAGGCTACATCTGAAAAATAGCTTGTAATTAAAGTCATGCTTTTCAGTGCTGGAGTTGAGAGAAAGCTTTCCATGCTTATCTTCCCATCTCCCCAACCCATACTGCACTTGCACATTCATGCCCAGCACCCGCACAAAGTCTTTTCTCCCTTTCTGTGGCACCTTGCAGCAGCTGGCAGGGGCTTGAGGTGTGGGTTTGCCCTCCTGGTCTGAGAGCACTAGCCCACAATGCCATATTTCACCTTGCCCCTTGGAATGTGCAGCTCACAGCAACAAGTGTTTGCTCTCCAGAATCCCACAGTGATGCTGCCTATTCCCAAGCGCCACCTTATGGCATCACCTCCAGGAACAGTTTATTTAGACAATATTTATATCTGCACAGACACAGTAACAAGCCTGGCTCTTGCACCACAGAGGGTAGAAATAGCCACTGGGAAATAGGATTGCTGGCTGAGAGTACCCTGGTCTTAGTGCCCTGCTGCCTTCCAGTCCCAAGGATGGGGCAGACAAAAAGCTATGAATTTGGCATATGCATGTGCTGGTTGTTCTCCTTTTCAAGACTACAAAAGTTATTCCAAGCTACCCGTAAACCAGGCAAGTCTTGCTATCCCTGGACAGGGATGCCCACAACTCCCCTTACCTTTTAATTCTGCTTGAGTAGTCTGAGAAAACAGCACTGTGTTTATAAACATGAGACCAAATAATGCAAAAATCCTGGGGCCAGCAAGCCCCAGGCAATGGGAAATAAGTCACTTTCTTCTGCCACCAAACAAGGGATTTTGCCACACAGGTGTCATCTCCACCTCCCTCTGCCTCACCAGAGAGGTGCCATCCAGACATTTGTCAGGGAGCCCTTTAGCCTGCTGTCTTGCTGCAATTGCCAAGAAGCAGGTCATGCATCCTTCCAGCCAGAAAGGGATGGGCATGTCTCATTCCGCCCCTCCCCAACCTGAAGTTAGTAAACAACAGTTCTGGCATGTATGACTGACATTAACACACCAAGGCAATTGGTTGCAATTAATCAGGCCTTTAGCGAGGCTTCTCTCCTGCCCTTGTCCCCATATCACTGCCCACTTAGGAGAGAGGCCTTAGGGGACACGAGTGTGCAGCTGTCTCAGCCTTCAAATCGGGGGGGGGGGGGGGGGGGGTGGAAACTAACTCTGCAGAAGTCCCAGCTTCTCTGCCACCTCCCTTCCCTCCCCTCTGCCCCACTGGGAGTGCCAGGAAGCTTAACGCTTACCAAGGGAACGGCATCCTTTCAAGCAAGCCCTCTGCGCCTTGTTGCACCCTAGGCACTTGCATGCCAAGCAGGGCAGCACCTGACCCAAGGACGATTCTTACCAGCCTGCATCCCTGCTCAGCGTCTGGCACAGGCTAGCTTCCTAGTGCCCCAAGTCCAGAGCCTATCAACCCAACAGGTACAGCCTGCTCTGTCCTGCTGCTCTCCCCGTGTCTTGCTTAGCCTCTGCTCTTGGCTTCGGTGCATGCAGGGATATTAAGACACCCAACGTTAAGTCACCCAGATGGAGAGACTGCAGCAAAGTGTTTTATGCTGGGAGGGATGGGGAGAGGATGTAGGGGGAGGGGAGGTAGCAGTGGTGGGAAGCGGGATGAATCATTTTGACAGAGCCAGATTTCCATATTCCCCCTGCTGGAAAATTAAAGTCTGCTCTTAGTTTGCATCCCAAATGCAATTGCTTTCGGATCCCTGCCTTGGAAAGCACGTACCTCTCTCAGCAGCCAGCCCTGCCAGGATCAGTGTCCATGCTGTCTACCTGTCAGCAGGCTCTTCCTTCTGTTCACGCTGAGCATCATATTTTCTTTGAACACTGAGGTAGCTAAAAGCTGCAACTTAAGGACTCAAGGGGGGTGGAGGTGGACAGACTCACTGAGCATGAAAAGCAGCCATTGGCTCTGCCTCTCTGGCTGCTATGCCAGTGGGTTAGGCTGAACATGTGTCATCCTTCCCCTCCATTCCCCTTATTTCCCCATCAATGTCCTTCCCTGCTCTGTGCAAGGGAAGGTGGGGGAGGGAGGCAAGTTATTGCCTGGTTATGAAAACCCACCAAGCCAGCATGTGTCAAACCTGCCCCCTTATGGGTGTGCTTGGGCAGATGCAAATTCTGCTAGAGACACCCAGCTCCCTTCCCATGCCGTGCGGCATATGGTGGATGATTTTTTAATTTCCTCAGGATAAGGTTTCTTATGGTGACTGGCAGGTTTCTCATTGCACTTTGAGGCCTTTGATTAACCCCCGGTAGATCCTTACATGCCAACTGGCCGTATGGGCTGAACAAGGCGCTTCCCAGTTTACCACTCCCTACTTCCGTCTCATTAAAGAAAAGCTCTTCGTTTGAGTCCCAGCTAGGACAAAAAGATTGGTGTGCCAGCATCATAGCTGTAACACTCCATCACCCCCACATTCAGGCAGGTGAGACCTGTTGCAGGGAGGAGGAACCCACCTATAATCCTTTTTCAAGCTCTACTTACCTGTTATGTGTCATCCTTGTGTGAAATGAACTTTGCCAAGTAAAATAGCTGAATATTTAAATTAGTTGGCTGGTGGGAATCTGAGTGGTCTTCAGAGCTGTGTCCTGCTGGGAAGCTTTACTTTGCAAGTCTAGCCACTTCTCTTGCAAAAATTCAGGCACTCAATAACATGAGAGATTAGTCCACCCCTTTGACAAATCCCTGTGTGACTACAAAGAACTGTGCCATGTCTCTTGGGTAACAGTTAAAATTTATAACACCATATAGTGTATTTGCAGATCATCTTTAGGTTTGTTCACTCTTCTGCAGTAGTTACTAATTTCTCTTGGGAATAGCTTTCAGTCTGCAGACTGTTCAAACCAAGATTTGGTTGGGTTTGAGTGCAAATGGAGACTGAGTGACTTTCTGGTTATCTCTTCTGAGAAGTTCCTAATTTATGCAGTATTGACTGTAACAGGAGGAATGTTACTGCTTTAGCACTCTCTTGTATCAGCAAGGCCATATAGCTTCTGTATGTAGTCAGGTCCACAGTGCAGAAGCAGCATGGATAGCAGGGAGCCTTTTGTCTCGTGTGATGAATATAGAGAAGCAGCTGCTACCTCGGTGAGGATGTGTGTACGCTTCCCATTTCTAATGCAGTTGTGCCATTTCCAAGTGCTGATCACTGCAGCATTGCTAGTGTCTTCTTGCTGGCATTAGAAAGAATGATCATGTGGCATTTTACACATAGCATGGCAAATGGATTTGCCATCTTTGTGGACTTTTTTTTTTTTAACAGAAGCAAAAAGTATTAAAAATGTAATCTCTTTAAGTTGCTGCTGTTACAAAATAATACTGAGTCTCACTCTTGACTAGCAAACAGTGTGAATCATTCACCTATTGTATTGTTTAGCCAAAGAGGGCATCATTAGGACAGCAGATGCCATCAGGAAAATCTTTGTTTTATTCTTCAGTAAAGCCTGAGGCTGCAAGAGCATCCTGTTAGCTGTGTGGGAACTAAGGGCTTTGCTATTTGTTTGATGCACAGGATATAGATCTTGGCAGCACCTTTGGACCTGGGACCCTGTTTCCCAGGGTTAAAGATCTTGATGCCCCAGCTAGAGGCAAATCTCCAAGAGCAGGTGAAGCTACTGACAAACACACTGTTCTGACACTGCTCAGGAAAGGCAAATTGCATCAGCACAGCTCTCTGATGAACACTGTAGTGAGTTCATGCAAAATTGCAGTATGATGCATGAAATCTGATTCTCATGTGATTGGTAGAATGGTTAGACTGTGTTTTCTGCTGGACAGACAGAGAATGTGTGTCTAGCTCCAGAAGTTTTACGGCTTTGCAAGGTTATAGGAGAGCTGTAGGTCAGCTGTAGTTAATTTTGAGAAAACCATTTCTAGTGACTGCCTCCTATAGAATACACGTTTTGAATTGGATTTCCATGACACTTGCTGAGCCCTACAAAAGATAGAGATAATAGCTGGTTGTCCATCCTTGGGGCAATTTGAGCAACATACAGCTGCCCTAAAACACAGTGTTGTTACAAGAGCCATCTGGTTCCTGTAATAGTGTGTGGCAGAAAGCACTGCCAGGTTTTATGTGTCTTTCCAAAATCTACCCACTAGCGGGCAGCAGAAGAAGTAGTTGTTTATGGGAGAATTAAGACATCAAGAGGGACTCATAAGAGAGGGATCATTGCCTTAAAAATATTTAATGTGAAGCTTAACAGTTATGGCCTGGAACAAACCCACAGATGTGTCATCCTGATCCTGTGCAATAGGTAGCCAAAACTTCTTTGTCCTTGTGGGAAATCTGTGTGGAAGCCAAAGATTTTTCCTTGAGTGTTCCTTAAAGCCTAGGCAACTGTTTATAGATAGAAAGAAATGACTTGCCCAGCGTTTCAGATGGAATTGATGGCAGAAGCTGGATGGGGACCCACACAGGGGTGTAATTCCTCCTCTCTGCAGCATTAGGTAGCTCTTTCCTGTGGGCCAGGGCAGATTGCAAGGAGGAGCCCTGAATGTTGCAAGGTGTGCAGCACTTACTGCCTTGCACTTGAGGCTTTTTCACCTCTTCCCGACACATTTGCCTGCTTCTCTGGCCTGTGCAGGCAGATTTTGGATGTGGACCAGGAGTGGCAGTGCTGTCCCCAGCAGAACAGGTTTTGCAGCTCTGGCACGCCCCAGGTTTAGTTTCTGAAAATGCTTGTGTGTCTCTGCATGTGTGCACATGTGGACTTGTGGGAGATACAGACCAGCTGCTGCTTTAACTCCTCCTCAGCCCTGCAGCAGCAGGGTAGCCCTGGAGAAGTTCATGGCGCTCTGATCGGAGGAACTGGTGTTGGTTTTTGTGTGCTAGGAAGTCTGAGCTCTGCTGCCTGCTCGCCTGGCTGCTATGTGCTGTTGATTTGTGATCCTGGCAATACCTGGGAATTCACAGGCAGAGCCAAGGCCGAGCAAAGGTATAAGGGTACATCAGTTCAGCCTGGGGGAAGGCAGCGGAGTAAGCGGAGGAGCCCTTTTTGCCTCAGCTGGGTTGCATGGGTGCAGATTGGCATTTTCCAGCCAGTCATTTCTCCAGAGGGCCACGAGGTGGAAGCATTTTCCAAAAACTGCAGTGCCCTAGGAAGGATGGGGGGACCTGCTTCTGATTTGAGCAGGGGAGACACAACAGCCAAGGGGCTGAGTGGCGGGGGGGCATGTCATGAAAAGAGCTAAGAGCAAGGAGAAAATAGGGATACAGTTCACAGGGGCAAAGGCTTCTTCTCTAGGGAAGGGCTCATGCAGCTGTCCATGATGTTAGCTGCCCACTACTGTTGCCAAACTAATGGAATTACCGTCTTGGGAGCTGGGGACATGTCTTGCCCATCCCCATGGCAGGGATCACTTTCAGCCCACGACTATTGCAGCCTGGGGGGAAACATCTTGGATTTTGTTCCACAGAAGCAGAAGTGCAGCTGTGTGCACTGCACAGGCCAAGCATCATACCCTCCACCCCCATGCTGGCTCCATGCAGATGGCCTGTGACATGTGGATTAGGGTCTCTCACTTTTGGACCCCCAAAGCTCAGCCCAGATAAAGCCCAAATATCCTGGAGGGATGATCAGGTTCCTCTTTTTCTCCTCTGAAAAGAGCTGCTGCAGATGTGGATTTGTGCTGCCTTGATATAGCCTGCTTCCTGCCCCCTTTCAGAGAAGGGCCAATGTAGATATCCAGAAAGTTGTCCATTCTTCCTCTGTCTCCTCATGCATCTTGTCCTGCTGCTCAGAGCAAGCAAGCCCAAGCAGTAACCCCCAGGCCACAAGCCTCACTTCCTCTGTTTCCTATCCCCAGGGAGGAAGTATGGACAGGATCCGTCTTGGGAGGCCCAGTGCTTTGTTGTCCCAGCAGTGGCCATGAAATACAACCAGGAGAGGGGATTGCCACTTGGCACGGCCTTGTGCTCAGCCTTGTTTGTCGTGGTCTGCACCGGCTCCTGACAGCTGAGTCACAGCTGGTTAGCTGTGCCTTATCTAGCCTGGTGACTGGATGCTGCTCCATCCCAGCTCCTCTGGGCTAGGCAGGAGCCACTGGGACCTTGCTGCATGGGGCAGCTGTCTCAGCGCACAGGAAAAGGCCTGGTGCTTTCCAAGCCAGGAGAGCTCATCCCCTGTCGGGCAGGGTCCAGCACAAGGCAGACCAGGGGCAGTGCCCCTGTAAATGTCGTTACTTAGTAGGCTATGTATTGATCATGGACTTCACACTACATAATAATATTCTTCTCTCCTGCAGACCATTAGTGCCTTTGCTGAAAGCACAAATTTCCCTGAAATATTTTGTGAGAAGGCTGAGGCACAAGGAGGATAAGGGACTGTCTGGCAGTGAAGCAGCCCTCAGATTAGCCTTAATTGCGCTCTGCTCTGCCACTGAATTCCCATGACCTTGGGCAAGTCACTTCACCACTTCTCTACTCATGGCACAGCAGTTGAGCACTTCCTTATTAGCGGTGGGTGTGGAGAGGTTAAATAGGGTAAAAGCTGGGAGGAGATCAATTATATCATCAGCTAAATAGATACTACACTCCTCTGATGGAAGATCCTACAGTCAGAAGGTGCATGGTTTCCAGATATTCAGAGTTTTTTTTTTTTTTTTTTTTACAAGCAGCAGCAGCTTTTAGGTGGGATCTGTATTCCTTTGCTAGTCCTGTTCTTCCCCTAGGTCCAGGGCAGAAATAATTTGGTCTAGCATCCCTCTATGTGATAGAATTAATGTGTAAAGTCCAGTTCAATATGTAAAAATGTCTTGACATTTAGCCTTCCCTTGTGTTTGTTTAATAAGTAAACAGCTAAAAATAAGTTGGTTATACCCAAGCGGCTTGAGAATAGCACGAAACCAAGAGAGTTGAGGCTGTATGCTGGGTAATAAACTGGTATTTTTCTGTCACTCTCAGTTCTGCATCAAAGTAGCTTTATGGACTTTATTTATTTTTGGCTTGAATGAGCATGAACATGAGATTTAGGCTCAGCATCTGCAAATGCAGACCTCTTCTGTGGTGCTAATTGATTTAATCTGTTATACAACAGCAAGATACCAGATTTATCCAGAATAATTCTGCCTTAAACCTGTAGTTTGGGGAGTGCCTTTCTTAGTCAAAAGTAGTGGCATCACTGACTGGCCTACAGGAATGTCTGTGCTGGCAGATGGCAGGTCAGTGTGGTATCTCTCCAAGGCAAGGCACAGTGAAGGGGAGAGCAAAGCACAGCACTAGGGCTGCTCTGATTTCTGCAACCTCCTGAGAGCTACACTGGCAGTGTTCCCTTAGGAGGTCATGTGTTACATCCCATTCGCCACTGCCAGGACACTGTCTGGCAGAGCTTGCAAGAGAGGCAATATAGGGCCCTTTAAAGTCCAGTCGTGAGGCCTCTTGAACGCTCCTGAGGCCTGGGAAGAGGAAGGCTGTGTTTCAGAGAGGTGGTCTCTTTGCACATGTCACAGGGCTTTCAATGAGCAAGTGCAGTCCCCAGTCTTAGAGCATCCTGCACTGTTCCAGAGTGTTTGTATCATGAGAGTGTGGAGTCCGTTTTGTGAGTGTCAGGATTTTGAAAGGCTTCTGGTCAAGTTGTTTGGTACAACGAGGCAGTATGCAATTGGGCAGCATCATGCTTTACCCTAGAGCTAGAAATGGCTACAAAGACTGTGTTTTCCCTACAGTTGCAGGCAGAGTGTTAACAGTTTTGACAGCCCCTTGATGTTGAGGGTGAGGTGATAAGCCTTGGCTCCCAAGGATTTCACTACTCCTGTGGAGGCTCAGTGCTTCAGAAAACTAGACCAATTCAGGGCAGGATCAGGCTGAAACCCGTGAGTGGTGCTGGGCCATGGCCACTGCATCCACAGAGCAGTCAGCAGGTGCCAGAATGAATTTTGAGCCTTTTTCAGCTAGAAGAAATCAGCAGAAAAGTTTCTCTGCAGGCTATCAGGGAAGATGATTTCAGGCTGTGTTTATAGCAGGTGTGGTTATAAGCAGGAGAGGAGACTCAACATACTACTAGAGTACTTATTGGCTGGGGAATTATAGCACTAATGAAATAATAGGTGCATTCAGCAAGGAAGAGGCTGATGCTGTATATTCTCCCCAGAGACTGCCTTACAGGGAGTTGTGTGCCACCAGCCTGCTGGTGGTTTTCTCCTGGGCGGATGCCTCAGCACTAGTTAAAGCAAATTCTGGGCAGTACCCTGAAATCCCTTCCCTGGTAGGGGAAGGCAGCCTATCTCGCTTTGCCTTCACAGTCTGGAGCTGAACTTCTGTTGTGCCTGCACAGTGCTATATATATATATATATATATATTTGTATGTACACACACACACACACACACATATATATATATATATATATAATTACCCCTGGGATATCCAGGAATGGGTTTTCCCTCTAGCAAAGACTGTCCTGGAAGGCTTTGCCTCTGAGACTTAGCACCAGGAATTTCTCTCTGCCCATCATAACTTTTGTTGCAGTTGTGCATGTATTTGCTGTACAAGGTGGGGGCAGCAGCAAATGGCCCAGCCGGGTGTCTTCCTGGGCTTTTGTCACTGCCCTGGCTGCTCCCCCTCTGATCACAGGAGCTGTCTTTCTCCTCACTTGTCTAAGAGGGAAGAACTTTCTCACAGCAAGTGGCAGCTGTATATGAGATTTTCCTCTTTTCAAGTAATTCTTCTGCCATCTGTTCTGATTCCCTGATTGTAACAGCAGAGGTGGGGGATGTCAGGCTGGTGAGCAGGCAGTGTGAGGCAAACATCAGCTCCAGTGGCCGGGACAGACGGGTGAGAGCCAGAGGGGCTCTGAGACACTGAGCTAGGCTGGCATGTGTGCACGCTTGCACATGTGTGAACATGAGACCGTGCCCATTCGACTTCCAGCTAAGCCAAGCATGTTTCTTGGTCGTATCCCTGCCACCCCTGTTCTCTCAAAGATGCTTGGCTCTGTGTCCATCATCACGTGCAGTTCTGCTGTCCTGCAGTTTGCATCCTCTCTTGGCTTTCCATTTTAGATGATGTATGCAGTAACACTTCTATCTCATGCATGCTGAAGTTTCTGCCTGCATCAATGTTTTGAGAAGCCAGAGCTGGGTTGGATCCCTCATTCAGGCTGAAAACAGCTGAGTGGTGAGCTGCAAATCCTGGCTTTGCATGCTGAGGCTGTTGGTAAACAGTGAGGGAGTCCCTTTCCGGTGCCACCCAAGCTGTTCTTGCTGAATAGTAACAGCCTGATGGCATGGCTGCTCACTTTCCATCCATCCATTCCTATGGTATAAGGCTAGGAAGAGTCATTATTCTCCAGCCAGACCTCCAGCACTGCCTAGGCCAGATGATTGCACACTGCTAATAGGGCTCTTGTTGGTTTGGGCTGGAAAGCCACTTCTGATGCTCTTTTCTTGACCATTGGGTGTTTCTTGTATGGCTGGTCTCAGTTTGAGTAGGGACTCTCACTTTCTGTTGGCAGGAAACACCAAACATTTTGATATTTCTGGTGTACACTGGACAAGAGAAGCATTTGATCTGTTGTGTTTGCCCAGGCACATTCCTTTACAGTACTTTAACCCCAGCATTCCTCACTCCCAAGAAGGAAGCAGAGATTTAAGCTGCTTGGGGTACTTACTCATCTTTTTTCCAGTAGAGAGGATTGTTCAACATGCCACTTGCCCTGTGAACTGCTTTGGAAAAGGGGAAGCTTGTCAGTGCGGAAAGATGGATTGTTCCCTGAAAAAATAACTTATCTCCTTTCTGCACTTGCTTCACATCATATTATGAGGGACAAGGTCCACTCATGCAAGCAAACTCCTTTGGTGCTGGCATTGTGTTACTTTAGAAACACAGCATTCTCTCCATGGAGCTGAGAGGCTTTGACTTCTAAGAAGCACTTCCTAAACCCACCTGGAGACCTTCAAGCAAAGCAGTCTTGCTTGGTTGCTCCAGGCCCCAATGGCTGGGTGAAGTTCAGGAGACCAGTGCAAGGCCTGTGTGTTGTTACATGGCTGTCAGCGCTCATTCTGCATGCCAGCCTTTTCCCTGTACCGAGGCTTGCCCTCTCTACTGTGTAACAGGCAGGAGGGCGCACACAGCCCCGAGCAAAATGTGAAAACCAAAGGCCAAATTCACTTTCCAATAATGATACTGGCAGGGCTGCAGATGCTTTTGATCCAAAGCTACTTACTAGGGGTGAAGTATTCAACATGCTCTCCTTGTGCATTTTTTTGGCTATGTCCGTCATGCTGCATGTAGTTTTGCAATGGAATACATCTGCAGTAGGATTCTGGGGGAATACTTTGTACATATTTTTTACTTTTTCATAATTTGGCAGCTTCTGGTTGCATGAGTCCCTGGCTTGGATTGGTGCATCTGTTGTTATGGTGATGATACAGGGCAAAATTAAGAGGAGCTGCTGCTGGATTCAGCCATTTACAATTGGCTTGCTGGTTGCCGTGGTCAGCTGTGTTTTGGCCAACTGTACTTTGTGGATGGTGAATTTATTTTGCATGAAGCATGCAGTACATCGACTTTTGCAGGGATTTTTACTTGCTTTAGTTTCAGGGTGGTTGATCTTTAAAGGGATTAAAGGGAGTTAAGGGGTTCATTTCTTGTGTGGGACAAGAGTAGACTGCAGTTTATCTGGGCTCAACTATGGATGTTGTCAAAGATTTGCAGTGTGATCTTGGGATAACTCTCTTGGCACTGGGAAATAATCACTAGTCTGCATTAATAAGGATAACTGAACTTGTATCCATTTCTCCTACACCTCAGTTCACCTGTCTGTAAAATGAGAATAACAATATTTGTTTTGTGTTGCCCATTTACGTTTCTGGAGTCAGTGGAGTTGCAGATGCCCAATAGAGGCCCAACTTATGGGGGTGACTCTTAGTTACACCCCTTCTTAACATCCTGCAGAGTGGCATACCCATAGTGAGCTTTGTGCTGCAGAAGCAGCCATCCTCCAAATGACAATAATGTTTTAATTTGGCCTCTCCAGCACTCGGTAAAAGCAGATCCTGACATGTCATACTGAGCCCTTTAACTTGGGGGCCGTTTGCCAGTTTTCCTTGATTTAACAGCCAGCCTTTAAACTAAGGCGCTCTGGTTGTTGCTGAAATACAGCACTGGACTCTGGGCAATGATTTCCACATGCCTGCATGTGCACAAGGGAGAGCTGTCCATGAGCAGGGGAGGAATTGAACACATTTTCTTTCCATGACTCGTCTGCACTACTATTGAATGTCAGGGCAATGGGAAAGGGAATTGCTGCCTGGATGCAGTGACTGTAAAATATTCCCTGCAGACCTACACGCAGCTATTTGCCTTGGGGCAGGACACACGCGTGCCCACATGAGTTTAGTAGTGAAGAAGACACGCCTCTGAGCATCTGCAGATCTGGAAGGATCTGCAGCTTGGATGCTGCTCTGTGTGGCAGAGGACTAAAGCCAGAAGAGCTCCAGGAAGAAAATGGATGAAATTCCCCTGGAGCTGACCTGTGTTTCGTAGATAAGGCAAGCACATTCATGGTGCTGATGCTCCGGTCTAGGTTGTACTTTCTGTATTTCTTGGAATTGCCTGGACTTTAATGAGTAGTAAGAGGACTAGGTTGCAAACTGGAGCTA
Source organism: Rhea pennata (assembly GCF_028389875.1). Lineage (NCBI taxonomy): Eukaryota > Metazoa > Chordata > Aves > Rheiformes > Rheidae > Rhea > Rhea pennata. Next base: position 5,518,557 of record NC_084687.1, read on the forward strand.
TGTGCCTTTCTCTAGGCAGACAGTGATGCCTACTGGGTAAAGAACTGTTTGGCAGCTGTATCCTTAAGTGGGTCTTATTGGGTCTGATACTTCATTGCTTGGTCAGTTTTGACATCTTAGCTCTGTTCAGCTCCCTGCTAAGCATGTCCAAATAACTTCAGCTTTGGCTTTGACTCAACACTTCTTGGCTTGGCAATGGCATTGGTGAGCTCCTGTCTACCCACAGGTTGCTGCACAGGGAATGTATAACTCGCAACAGGCAGGCAGGGCTGCCTCCAGTCTAGGGGGAGATATTAAATGGGGGGTTCCCATAGTCCTATCCTCGGACAGGTTTGCACAAGGGTAAGGAGTTCCCATGCTGCACTTGTCCTCATGCTGGCTGCACCTCTGGGACCAACTCCCTCATGCAGGACTGTACTCCCCCTCCCCACTGCCCTGAGGCTGTGCTGACCCCTCCATGCCCTGCGCTTTCACTCATACATATCTGCAGAGGTGTTTGCTGACAGGGAGGGTTGTGGAGAGGAGCAGCCCTAGCAATCCCCTTGAGTCTTTGATTAAAATGCTGCTCAGGATGCTGCAGCCTTCCCTGCTGCTCTTAGAAAATACTCCAGCTTGCGTGCTGCTTGCAGCCGACAAAACAGAGTTAATGTTTCTCTCTGGCCTAGCAAAGGGGCCCATCTCAGCAGCACTGACTGGTGCGTCTTGGGTGGCCCTTCAGTAGGGGTGAGGAGGGTTAGTGATGTTTTGATTCAGCAGCGGAAACGGGATTCCCTCTATAGAAAGGATGGATGCTTTCCTCTCTGTGGAAAAGGATGCCTGTCTTGTGGAAACTGCATAGGCAACTACAGAGGAAAGTCTGTGATTGTAACTCATAAGGAGTCCTGGGACTGTGCCAATGACATGACCAGACCAGAGCTATCATCCTTGCTTATGTGCATCACAGCCCGACTTTGGTATAGGAGCCAGCCTGCCGTTCTGGTTTGAGTAGAGACAGACACTAACGTGCAACTCTCTATCTGTGCTTGCTCTAACCTTCTCTCTTTCACAGCTCCTTCTTCTTTCCTCTCCAAAACAAAAGTGCAGCTAGGGTGAGATTCTCTTTGTGGGAAGGTGGCTGCAGACAGGCCCGGGGGAGGAAGCAAGATCTATATCTTTAAGAGATGCAATTAATATCAAAAGGGAGAACAGCTGTGGACTGCATTCCAGCACTCCTCTGACTGCACTAGACAAGTGACATGCCAAGAACTGCATAACTGGAGAAGCAGGGCAGGGATTTGCTGAGCAAAGTGGCCCCCAGCATGAGCCAAGGTGATCACAACCAAGGGCTTCTACAAAGTTGTGTAGTTTCTCAGCTAGATCATCCTCTGCAAAATACTCCTGAGTACAGTGAGCCCATTTTCACCCCAGATTTCCCCTGAAACTTCCTGATGCGACACAATTTCACTGCAAAAATGCAAAAAGGGAAAAAACAACCCTACAAAACAGAATAATTTCATAAAATCTCTCAGGAAAACCCAAGCATGTCTGTCTTCTGCTCAGCCATGAAGTTGGCACACTTGAAAAATGCCCTCAGGCATTGCCTTGCAAATGCACTGCTCAGTGTTGCAGAGGCATCCCTGGTTGGTGCCAAGTTCAACACTAGCGACCTCAGACCATGTTGTCCTTCACAGAGCACACATTAAGGGACAGTTTGCTTTGGGCTATTATTGGTGGAATGGACAGAGCCTCATTACACCATGTAGAGTCTGGTTAGTACTGTGTCAGAGTCTGCCTGGGGGGTGTACTGTCGTCTTGACCCACGTGCTGGTGAACACCTATCACGCAATGTAATGTGGCTCCTTTCCATTTGGTGAACGCACAGGCCTGGGAATCTCTCCTCTTTCCTAGCTGCACCGGCTGGGTACTTTGCCTCTCCGCATCCTCCTGTCATCCTCTTCAGGATTATAGCGATCCCTTCCTGGCATGGTGATTATTGTAATTTATGTTTATGAGGAATGTTACGCACCAGTAAGCAGCTTGTGCACCACAGCCGCTAAGCCTGTGTCTCTGTCCGCTAATTGCTTGTAACACTTGCTTCTTTCCCCTTGCACATTGCCTGTTTCTGTTACAGAGCTGGTTTCCTTGTCAATCTCCAGTTCTGGAGCTTGCGCCCCCTGATTAGACAGAGCTTTTGCTGGGGTTTTCCTCTGCTTTCTGTATTAAAATGGGCTTATAGTGCCAGGTGAGCAGCATCAGAGGCTGATGTCAGAGCTGTGGTATGGAGCGAAAGGCAGCAGTTGTTATGCTGAGGGCTGCACTGTGCTGGGAACTGCACATAAATGTTTGAGACATCTCTCCCCCCGAAGCCATCTCTGCTCTAAATAGATGAGACAGATGAGGGTGGAAGTCAGAGGTATGCCAGAGCCCGGCTGGACCGCTGGGCTAAGGAAAACATGCCAGTTTCTGCAGCCAGTGGCATAAAGGGAACGTGGTGGCTAATGTCACACAGAGCTGCCTCTGATTTTCCGGCCCACATGACCAGGTACTCATTGACCAGGGGTTAAGGGAGGGCAGCCTTTCACAGAAGCTGAGAGCCAGCCTTCACTCTTCGCCTCTGGCTCTGTGGTCTTTGCTGCTCCTCCCCAAGCCCTGCAGAGTGAAGGATGCAGATTCCCATTTTGCAGGTGGGGTGGTGGGACACAGGCATCTTGCCCAGTGTCACAGGGGACTGGATCATCCCCCTGCAGCAAAGTTTGCATTAGTCTCCAGCTGGATACTGTGTCCCAACTGCCACATCTACTTCTGGAGGGGAAGTTGCAGTTCAAAGCCTGTTCAACCCTGTGTGCTCAGACTAGTCTTACGTTCACATGCTCACTAAAGGAGTTGACTGCAGAGCTGGTGTCAAATGTTTTACCCCACACACAGAGTGGGTGAGTATTACTTAGGGCTTCAGGTTGCGGCTGGGTGTTGCTATAGACAGGGTTAAAGTGAACGAACAAAATGGAGTTTTGAACAGCTTGGCAGAACATGCTTTTCCTCCATGGGGGGCTCAATTTTTATGCTTTTGTGATACCATCTGTGAACCAGGTCCCTATTCCTCAAAGTGTCTTCCAGTGAACTTGATGATTCTAATATAAGAAATGAGAGTCAGCAAGTTTCCCAAGACTCCCACATCCAAAAAGGAAAAGGGAGAGAGGAGTTCTGTGAGCGGAACAACTAAGGAAGCCCGGATTTGTGTCTTCTGGATAGCCTTCCTTGTGGATTCTCAGACGTCTGCTGGGGAGTTCATCCTACATGCTTTTCTGCAACAGGATTTCCCCCTAGAGAGCTTCTGCCCTGTGTTGTCCTCCTTGGCAGCCCTGCTGTATCTTCTGGGTTCCCACTTCCATTCCCTGTGTAGATGTATTTTTGTCCCTTCCTTGCACAGGTGTCCTGCTACCATCCCTCTGCCTTCCCCAGGCACATTAAACCTTTTACACATCCCTCGGATTTGAGCATGGCATCCCATTAATTACAAAAGCTCTACTGACAGGATGGTCTGTGGAGGGAGAGTGAGGATTAATATAGCTGTGGATGTAAGAAATCAATTAGTTTCAACAGATAATGTTGGCACCTCCAGTCAGCCTGATTTATTTCCATGGTTGGTCTATTTTTGGGGAACTGAGAATGTTTAGCTAAACACAAGGCAATAAATAGTTGTGATGGAAGGCGAAGCTGCTGCTAAACCCATGATCCTGCTGGAGTGCCGGAGGCCAAAATTTCTGAGGGTGCCCAACAGCAGCGCACGCCTCAGCGCTCCTCCCGGGCTGGGGAGGATGGAGCCGTCCCCACCCGCCGGCTGCGAGGCGGCCTCTCCCTCCCGCAGCCCCAGCTCGGGCAGCGGAGGCTGCCGGGCCCCGTGCGCGCCCTGGTGCGGGTGGACGCGGAACCGAGGGCTGCCCGCGTTCGCGTGCGTCCGCCAGGAGCCCCGAGGACGCGCAGGAAGAGCTGCAGCGGGGAGCTCCCCTGACCTCTCTGCTGAGGGTGTGTGTTTGTGCGCGTGTGCGCGCGTGCAGCTCCCCAGCCGGCGGAGGAGCTCGGCGCCCGGCCGCGCAGTGTGAGCAGGGCCGGCTCCAGCCCACAGCAGCTCCCAGCCTGTCCCAGCACATCCCTGGGCCAGCTGTGAGGGTGGCGGGGCCGAGCCGGGCTCGTTTCTCCGCGGCTGCGCTGGGGAGGAGCCAACACTGCACGGAGTGAGCTCCCGGCACTGCTCCGGCACCAGCACCACTCCAGCACCGGCACTGCTCCAAACCCGCGCCGGCACTGCTCCAACGCTGCTCCGACTCCAGCAGTGGGACCTCTCCGGCCCCAGCACCGCTCCAAGCAGGCTCCAGCACCGCTCCAACACAGGCACCGCTCCAGACCTGCTCCAGCACCGACCCCACGCTCTTGCGGAAGAACTGCCCCCGTTTCTCTCCAGGACCCAGCTGGGCACAGCGACGCTGCCGCGGCAGGAAGGAGGAAGGAGGCTGAGTTATCCCTGCAGCCGGTAAGTGCCTGGTGTAAACAGAGCAAAGGTGCAGCAGGGAGAGGGGCTGGGCTGCCTCCCTGATTCCCGGCAGCAGCCTTTTGGCAGGGGCTCTCCTCCCTTTGGAAGGGCAGGAGGGAAGGTTTTGGGATAGTTTGGGCACGAAGTATTAGGGGAGGGGAAAGAAGTTGGGGATCTGGTGAGGGAGGGTATTGGTGACAATCAGGTTTGTACAAAGTGCAGCAAGAATTTAAACCAGTCCCTTCCCTGGGGGATGAGATCCTTGTAAGTGTTCTGATGGAACCATCCTGAACGTGGTTTGGGCAGCCCTATACCACCACCTTTCTGTCACTATCGACGTGTCCAACTTGTGTCATTTGCTGCACACCTCTGGTGTGGGTCCCTCTGTGAAGGAAGCTGGGAAGAGGAGGAGAATGCTTCCGTCTCCAGTGTGAAAGTTTCCAGGGCTGCTCACTGGGGAGATGACACCAGGGTGTCTGTCTGGCACGTTCCCCTGCTCAGGCAGGAGTCTTTCTGCTGGCTGACAGAGCATGGCATTCCCCTTGCACTGCACTTTTTGTGGCTGTTGATATCAGCTGCATCTTTCCAGCATGTCTGTTGCTCTGACAAGTTCCTAGTGGTGTGGAGAACTTGCCCCCAGAATGCTTGTTCCCATCTTCCCTGGCAAGGGGCTACCCAGGCAAAACAGCCTGTTGAGAGCTTGTCTCCCTGCCATGCCAGCACTAGCTCCTGTGCTAGCTGTGCTTCAATAAACTGGTTCTTCTTGGCACAAAAACAGACTGGAATGAGCATGCAGGCTGGTGGCCACAATGGTGGCATTAACTCTGAAAGGGAAGAAGCATCAGGGTCAGGCCTGGGGCTGCTGGCATTGGGCTTTTTATGCTTTGCACCAGCCAAATGAGTAGTGTGACATATGTACATACTGGGGGTTGGAGAAAGGACCTAAAAGAGAAAGATAGTGCTTTGAACAAGCAGCAGTCAGAAAGTTCGTGTCTGAGTTTTGTGAAAAGGTGTAATCGTATTTCCAGGAAGAGGACACTCATTTCCTTTTCAGTGGCAATTGGGCAGCATGTAGAGTTGCAGCGTGTGCTAATACAAAGAACTGGAGCGCATTGTAAATGCAAACTGAGTCTTACCCTCCAGCCTCATTAGACTGTGACAGAGTTTCTGGGTCACCCCATTTGTGGAGAGGTTATCAAAAACATCTGAAAAGACAATCCTGAAATCCTGATTCCTTTGATACAAACACCAGACCAACATTGGTGGTAATTGATCGGTTACTGTCAGTTTTGGTGATTGGCACTTAGATCTCAAAGTACATTTGTAGTCTAGAACATCCTTTCCCCCCCAGAGGAAATACCAACACATCCTGTTGATCAAGAGGATGTGACATGTCCAAGAGGCTGAGGCAAAGAAGGAGTAGAGGCAGGAACAGAAGGTGGGATCCTGCTTCACCAGGTACACGAAGCTGTATTGCTTCCTCTGTGTGTATATGTATGTGTCCCCTTTGCTCTGATTTTTGGACCCTTTCTCACTGTCATACTGAACAACTTCTGTGCCAGTTTTTATGCCTGTTCACCAGGCAGAACCACATTCCTTTAATCAGAGGTTTTGCAGATTTCACAAATTTGTTTCCAGGAGCCCAGACACAAGCACAGAAAAGCTTGGGTGCCACATCAGGGGAGGGTCAGGGTGAGTTAATAAATCAATAGTGGAATAACCTCCCCAGCAATGTCCGGGAGTTCTTATCCTACTTGGAAAAGAGAGGAAATGTTGTGGCTAAAGAAAAGGATTGCAAAGATCTGACTCTGTTCCTGGCCTTGCTACTGATTCTCTCTCTGACCTTGAGCCAGTTACTGCATCCCTATGTCCGAGTTTCCCCATCTGTTAACACTTGACCTTGCATTGTTCACAGAGGTTTGCTCACTGAGATCTATAGAGCATCGGGATGCTGGCAGAGATAGGCGTGGAAGCACTAAAATATTTGTTCCAATGCTGTGACGGCTCCTTTCACTGAACAAGCATTCTTTGTCGGTCCCCTGAATGGATGATTCGATGGCAAGTCTGTGACAAAGAACAAAGTGGTGGCGTCACATATTCATACATTACAGGTGACTGAAATATAGCAAACATGCTATGCAGCCTTTTACTGGCTTGCAGCCTAGCTGTTTCGAATCTTTAGCTACTGCATTTCATATGCATTTATTGCTATTGTTGCTGTATTATTTAACACACTTAGGCATGGGCTAGAGTAGAGCCCTACTGTGCCAGGAACATGGGTACAGTAGGAGACAGTTTTTGCCTTCTGTTGCTGACGCTGTAAGTAGACAAGATAGATGAAGGCAGCTTCACTTTGCATATGGGAAAGTGAAGAGAAAACGACTTGCTAAAGGTATTGTAAGGAGCCTGTGGCAGAGCAGAGTATTGAATTCCGATCTCTAGGTCTGTGAGGATCCCTCAATTCTCTCTGTATCTGCTGCCCTCCACCATTTGGTGAGACAAATATATATTTATGCACACATTAGACACTCATGGACTGTGCTTACTTCACAGATGTGATGTATGCATTAAAATATCTACGTTACTGTTTCCACTGAGACCATCCCCCTCTTCTGGCCTTCTGGAGAGAAATGAATGTTTGGTCATTCATTGTAAACCCTGAAACATTCCTCTGGCTTCCTTACAGACCTGAGGTTTGGGCCAGGAGATCTGAGAATCTCCAGAAAACCTGGGACACATGTTTAGAGTCATGTCCAAATAATAGTAAGATTTTCCAGGAGAATTTATACTCGGCAGTAGCCTCCCAAATTCTTGTTCCACATGCAGGGAAGTTGAGGCAAAGTTAAAGCAGCTTGTCCAGGGTATAGGCAACAGAACAGGAGGTCCTGATTCCTTGGCCAGCTACAGAGTTCAGAAAAAGATCCAAACCTAGCTTGGAGTAAGTTTCACTCAAGGTTACTAGTGTACTGAAACCCTTGAAAGGTCTGCTCTACACAGCACAGTGATGTGGTCTCAGTTCGCATCTCTACAGATAGTGGGGGGGGGGGGGGGAGAGAGAGAAAGACACTATTTTCAACACACTGTCCATGCAGAGGTATGGCCTGCTGGATTTGCTTTCTCATTCTTTTCCACATTAACTTTTGTGAAGGGATAACTGCTGAACGCAACCTGTTGATTAATGTGGATGCTCAAGTCCAGATTGCAATCTGGTGGACAATTAACTTTGTAGAGTCTGTAATCAGGTGCATCATCTTTTGTGCTCTCTTTTCATTTCTAATCAAGGTTTCTTTTCAGATAGCATTTTGCCTGCAGGCAATGTTGCTCATCTGCTACTTGTTTGCTCAGTCACTCACAATCTTAGCTCATATCTTTGTCTAGCCAATCTGGCTGGAATAAAGTTGGTGTGAAATTTTTTTCAAGCATCTCTGAGATGGTTGGGGTTCATCTGTGCTTCTGACACTATTACAGCCTCTGATTTTTCTTTACCTCTCTGCTTTCTTGTGGTTTATTCTTGCTGTATCTCCAATCACAACTTGAGATCAGTATTCTCTTGCCTTCTGGGTTTCCTTGCTCTTTTTATAGATTAACTCTTAGCCTCCACAGTTAAGGCTAGATTTTGCAGAAAGGCTCAGAGCTCTGCATCCCCACTGGGAAATGTCCACAGACAGATCTCCATCACAGTATGCCTACCCACTGGGCTGAATTCTACTGAAAAGCTGATCATTTCTTTTAGTACCTGAGCAGTAGCTGAGCTCTCGTTAAAATTCTCACTTCTGCTGAATGCATAATGGCCAACGGTTTCAAGTGTAGCCAGGACCTGTGGGAATGTAGTTCATAAAGCAGAAGGATGCTCCAGGCTTTGAGGCAGTTGCCTCTGAGAGTTTGATTCAGATGCCTGCAGCAGCCGTTTGGTTTATATTGGTGGTCGTCACTGAATCGTTTGCCTTTCTGCAGCTCCGTCTCGCATCAGGTACTGTCCCTGCCACACCGGGGTGCTGGGAGGATGAGTATGTCTAAAAGAGCTCACGCTGTGGAACTGTGGGAAGTTTGACATGCTGCAGCCATCTTCTGAGATGGCTGCTCATTGCTTTCTGGCAACTGGGTCTCCCCGAGAAGCTCAAGTGGAGATATTTCAGAGCATCCTTATCAAAAAATAACATTTTTTGAACAGCAGATTTCTGACATGGTGTGTTTAGTGCCTGGTGCTAGTCACCTCTGCCCAGCGTTGCAGGAACATATGGTATCATCCAAGTTAGCTGTTACTGCTTGTGGTGCACAGGGGAGGAAGTAAACAGGATGGAGTGGCTCTGGGATGACTGGCCTTTCAGAAATATATGGGAAAGGGAAAGTGTGCAGCTTCTGTGTGTACCTGAAAGGAAGGGCATTGCCAAATAATAGTGCGTTCAATCCAATTATTTTGATAACTTTGAGTGTTGTTTAACTTTGTTAATTATGCCCAAACAATTAACCCTCACAACACCCCTGAGCTAGTAATACCATATTGATTTATCAAATGGGGAAAGTGAGACAAGGAGCGTATTCCTGGTGTTATCAAGGTCCTATCACTGACAGCAATGGATCTCAAAGCTAGGGTCTACTATTCTCTCCAGTATGTGCTATTTTGTAGCTAACAGCCCATCTCTTGCTGTGGCCTGGAAAGCTCTTCCAGAGGGGTAGTGATGTAACATGAATTTTATTTGTCTTTTGGGTACCCTTTCAGCTTTTGATCATGATCTGCCATGCGGTGATGTTTTTATTACTGAAGACTGCTAGATGAATGCTCTCCCTCTCCCTCTCTTTCTTCCAAAACTCTGAAACATTTGGCTGATACTTTCAAAACAACCCTGATTTCCCCAGCCAGAGGCTTTGGAGTGGAGCGAGAGGCTGGATTAGACCAGTTATGAGTGCTGCTGCTGTTCTGATGACTTTTTAATTGAATTGCTAAATTAAAAAAGAAGAGACTTTTTGAACCTGATCGTAAACACTGCCGTCTCTGAACAAATCAAAATGTCCCCTTTTTGGGAAGCAGAAACATTCCAAGCGTTCCATTTATTTCTGCTATTTTTCTATTTTGATTTAAATAGTTTATTCAGTCTAGTTAATTATCTAGTAAATGTTAACATGTTGATCGCTCACAGGCTGTGGTTCATAATTCCAGTTATATTTAGTTGTGAAACCCCCGGCTATTGCTTCTCCTTCTCACTCACTTCTCTCCAGCACTGCCCACTCTTTTAAAGTTGTATGTTTTGTTAGTTGCTAAATTTGACAAAGTTTATGAACCAGAGGTTTAACTCTGCATTTGAGCACAGGCACGCACTTATAGAATATTTGTAATTTATTTGTATTCCTTCATGGAGCATCACCTAGAGCTTGGTTTTATGCCTTCAAGCATGACTGGAATTGTTTGATGGAAAGGCCATTTTGAGGCCTCGCCTCCTTCGTGAGGAAGGCTAAGGCCCAGTTGGAATTGAGTCTGGCAAGGGATGTTAAAGACAACAGGAAGGGCTTCTTCAAATACATCAGCAGCAAGAGGAGGACTAGGGAAAATGTGGGCCCGCTACTGAGTGGGGTGGGGGCCCTGATGACAAGGGATACAGAGAAGGCAGAATTACTGAATGCCTTCTTTGCTTCAGTCTTCACTGCTAAGGGCAGCCCCCAGGAATCCTGTAGCCTGGACGTGAGGAAGAAAGTCTGGAGAAGGGAAGACTTTCCTTTGGTTGAGGAGGAAAGGATTAGAGACCTTCTGGGCAGGCTAGACATCCACAAATCCATGGGCCAGGATGGGGTGCACCCACGGGTACTGAGGGAGCTGATGAGTGTTGTTACCAGACCTCTCTCCGTCATCTTTGAAAGGTCCTGGAGAACTGGAGAGGTGCCTGAGGACTGGAAGAAAGCCAATGTCACTCCAGTCTTCAAAAAGGGCAAGAAGGAGGACCCAGGCAACTATAGGCCCCGTCAGCCTCACCTCCATCCCTGGTAAGGTGATGGAACAGCTCATTCTGGATGTCATCTCCAGACATATGGAGGAAAAGAAGCTGATCAGGAGTAGTCAGCATGGATTCACCAAGGGGAAATCCTGCTTAACCAACCTGATAGCCTTCTGTGATGGACTGACTGGCTGGGTAGATGAGGGGAGAGCAGTGGACGTTGTGTACCTTGACTTCAGCAAGGCTTTTGACACTGTCTCCCATAACATCCTCCTAGAGTAGCTCCAGAAGTGTGGGTTAGACAAGCGGGCAGTGAGGTGGATTGAGAACTGGCTGAACGGCAGAGCTCAGAGGGTTGTCATCAGTGGCCTGGAGTCTAGCTTGAGGCCTGTGGCTGGTGGCATCCCCCAGGGCTCAGTACTGGGTCCCATCCTGTTCAGCTTCTTCATCAGTGACCTGGATGAGGGGACGGAGTACCTCCTGAGCAAGTTTGCTGATGATACCAAGCTGGGAGGAGTGGCTGATACACCACAGGGCTGTGCTGCCATTCAGAGAGACCTGGACAGGCTGGAGAGCTGGACAGAGAAACTTCATGAGGTTCAACAAGGGCAAGTGCAGAGTCCTGCACCTAGGGAAAAATAACCCTAGGCAGCAGTACAAGCTGGGGGCTGACCTTCTAGAAAGCAGCTCTGCAGAGAAGGACCTGGGAGTACTGGTGGATGACAAATTGACCATGAGCCAGCAACGTGCCCTTGTGGCCAGGAAGGCCAATGGTCTCCTGGGGTGCATTGGGAAGAGTGTTGCCAGCAGGTTGAGGGAGGTGATCCTGCCCCTCTACTCAGCCCTGGGGAGGCCTCATCTCAAGCGCTGCATCCAGTTCTGGGCTCCCCAGTACAAGAGAGACATGGAGCTACTGGAGAGAGTCCAGCGTAGGGCTACAAAGATGATCAGAGGGCTGGAGCACCTGCCCTCTGAGGAACGGCTGCGAGAGCTGGGCCTCTTCAGCCTGGAGAAGAGAAAACTGAGGGGAGGATCTTATCAATGTGTATAAGTACCTGAAGGGAGGATGTCAGGGGGACAGAGACAAACTCTTTTCATTTGTCCCATGTGACAGGACAAGAGGCAATGGGCAGAAATTGAAGCACAGGAAGTTCCGCCTGAACGTGAGGGGGAATTTCTTTCCTGTGAGAGCGATGGAGCACTGGCACAGGTTGCCCAGAGAGGTTGTGGAGTCTCCTTCTCTGGAGATATTCAAGGCCCGCCTGGATGCAACCCTGTCTACCATGCTCTAGGTGCCCCTGCTGAGCAGAGGGGTTGGACTAGATGATCTCCAGAGGTCCCTTCCAACCTTACTGATTCTATGATTGTCATCGTATGCACTGAGCTTGTACTGAAGCAAATGCAGCTGATCTGTAGAATCCCAGTGATGCATCCAGGGGATTTTTAATGCCACTTTGGTTCCATTTTGTGTTTTAGATTTTAGAAATCTGTTTTGAAGGTTTTTTACAGTAATAGCAGCTGAGGAAATCTCTTTCAACCCACAAAATGTCCTCCTGTTGCACCTGCCAGTGTCAGTAATTAAACTTCACTTTCTGCCAGATGCTCAAGTGATGTAAATCAGCAGAGCTCCACTGAAGTCAGGCCTACACCAGCTCAAGATGTAGCACTTCTCTCACCACTCAAGACTGTGAATGTCACAACTCCTCTCTAGTTTCATAGTAGGATCTCTTCTGCAACTAATGTGTGCTTATAAATCTGTGCTGTCACTCGGAAAACACAGCTAGAAACTGTCCACTCATTTCTGGAGTACCAGCACTATCAGTGATCTGATGGAGAGTATACTTTAGAAATTCAGGCAGGATTTGGTCCCAATATAGTAGATCTGGGCAGTAATGATCTGTAAATGGTGGACCAAACAAAGAAATGTTGCTCGATAGTAGTTTCTAGGTGCAATCCAAGACCAGATCTTCTGAGCTCTTCCTCGCTTTGCAAGGAACTTCCTTCCTTAATTGACTTGCTATTGACTTTGAATGAGTCCCATCCCATCTTTGTACTTCTGCTTTCCCTATTTGTGCTGGGGATAATATGCAGATTCACAGCTAGGTTGAGGTGCAGTTGGTACTAGTGAAATGCTTGGCTATCTTTAAATGAGCAGTAGTCATAGATGGATGAAGGACAGTTACTGTGTTGTTGTCGGTATAATAACCTTTACTGGCATCTGTTCTTCATGCCTCAAGTTCAATCAGTGATTGAAGTGCAAGGGGGAAGAAGTAAGGAAAGTCTGCACTCAGCCTAAAGCGTGTATCGCACCTTCTGTTACAGAAGTTCCCGTGGGTTGGTCAGTGTGTAATTATTAACTAATTACTGCACAGTAATCAGTGTGCCACATGATACAGGAAGTATATGCTGTTGGGAACAAACCTGTATCTCTCAAATCCCAGCCTGTTCTTTTCTGTCCTTTGTATTTTGTCCATCGTGATGGAATCTGCCTTAACAGCCCTGCCTGTCAGGCTCCCGGAAGGGACGTAGCAAGTCAGCCTGTGACTGGATACCTGCGTGTGCTGTTTGTTTTCAGTGTTTGCAATTAAGAGACTGAAGGCCGTTGTTAGCCCCGAGCAGGGAACAGCTACATCCTGGGCTGTGGCTGTAGGGAAGACCTCTTTTGCAATCCTGCCAATATTCCTCTGTCCTGCTTGAAGAAGACCACATCTAGGGAAGAGCCTTTGCAGTCCTCATAATCTGCCTCTACAATAAAGGCATTGATATAATGTGTTTGGGTGAGCCTGACACTGGCCAGAGGAGGTAAATTAGCAGTCCTGGAGACTGAAGGCTTCTGTTTATCCCAAGAGCAGGTTCGGCACAAACAGGAGCTGTTCTGCCAGCAGCACTGCACCGGAGTGCCACACGTGTGGACCTCCCTCGTCCATGCAGGACGCAGAGGAGTCGGTCCCTGTATGCCGAGCAGAGCTGCCTGTGGGTCTGAGTCCAGTCGGACCCAGAGGGACCACGCAGGGTCTATAGCACATAGATTTCAGCAGCTTTGGACAGAGCTGTCTTCAGGGCTGTGCCGTACCATAATCCATTGGCTGACAGAAGCCTGGCATATTTTCTTTTTTAGAGGAAGAGCTAGATCCTGAATTGCTGCCCAGTGCAGAGGAAACTTGTGCAAGGCCAAGTCTCACTGTAGGTTTTTGTGGTCAAAGCAAAAAAACCTCTAAGGGATTCCTCAGACTGTCCTGGTCAGAAGAGCCAAATAATTTGTTTTGCTGCCTGTTTGTTTTTTGATACAAGACAGAAAACTATTCTGAAGTTGGTCTGGAGTGTGGGGGGGAGGGAAGGGGGATGTTAGCCTATCAGGGTCATCACAAGCTTTCTAAAAAGACACTGTCAGAATAAAAAGGTTTTGCCCTGCTGTGCTTGTAGCTGAAAGGAGATGGAGACAGGGCCAACCAAAGCTGTGGGAATGGGAGTCTGAGCTCTGTGGGTGTCCCTAAGATCAGGCTCCTCAAAGCGATTTCAGGTCTTCAGAAAGGTAGCTGTGAATTTGCAGACACAATTTGCAATGTAAATTGGTATGGTTGGGAGAGGGGAAGGAGAGTAGTGACATTACATGGTTGGGAGTCAGAGAAGGATGGAGAATTAGGAGCTTTAATGGGGTTTTGATCATGTGCAGGGACTGTTTTGTCTCATCCAAAACATGGTTCTAAGTGTAAAGAGTGCCTCTTTGTCCCAGTACTGCCCTCCATCAAGAGAGCCACCACAACACCTCAGCACACACCTCCCAACACCACTTACACATCTGTCCTCTCCGGCATGATCATCCAGCTTTTGTCAATAACTCTTAAAGCCCCTGGAAGGAATAGTGGCAGTGGGGAGCTTTCTCGGCACTCTTGTTGTTGCCCTGCCTCTAGAGAGCCGTAGTTGAGATGTGCCAAGGTGCAGTGGCTGCATATTCAGTTTGCTCTCTTGAATTCCTCTCAGCCCCAGGTTGCAGCTATGCAGTGATGGCAACAAGCATTTTCTCAGTGCAGGAGTTGTAGAGTAAAGGTCCAACTGAGTCATTTTAATTCCATGAAAACATGACACAGTATCTGAGAGAGAAGATGTGTTTTTATAAATTAACATTAGCAGCGTGTGTTCTGTTTAAGGACATAATCCCCTCCAATCCCTTCTTATTAATGATTAATTGTGCAGCTAATCACGCTATGATAGCAGTGTTGCAAGTCCGGTTAGTTGCAGTGTGTACAAGCAACTTTAGCAGTGTTAAACCAGATAATAACTTGGTGCAGTGGTTAGAAGAGGGCACCTCAGGTCTGCTAATGATTTGCTGTGTAAATGTATGCCAACTCCCTCGTCTCTTTGGGTCTCAGGATTATATTCCTCACTTATCTCAAGTGTTTCCTATGAAGCATAGAGCTTATCTGCTTGCGAGGCAGGAAAGGACTAGAATTGAATACAACCAAGTAAACTTTAAACAGTCTTAACTCAGAGTGGTCCCTTTCCATCTCACTTTCTAAGCTTTCAGTTTCCTTGACTTGTATCGCCTGTCACTGAAAACCATATGGAAATGCAGATGGGGTTTGATTTTGGGGGGTTAAATTTGAAGTCATTTCATGACATGCTTCTGATGTCTTTACAAAACAGCAGTGGATTGCAGGCCACAGGTTGACAAGTGTTGCAGCCTGGTACCTATCTCTTCCTGACAGTCTCCAAGGATTGAAGAGCCTAACCATGTGTTTTCCTGTAAGAGGTCTCCTTCCCTCCCTCTCTTCCATTCTGTTTATCTTATGTTCGGCTCAGTTATCTCCCCCAGTTTCCAAGGCTCATGCAGAAATGCATCTAACTTGTCAAGGACACCAGAGCTGTGCGCAGTTGTGTGGGAGACTGAACCAGTCTGCAGTGAGAATTGTGATAGTTTCTAAAGTAGGAGGTGGTGGCTTGGGAGTGAAAAAGGAAGAGAGAGAGTGGAAAAATTAGATTAAAGAAAAAGTTGCCTGTATTTTAAAAGACCATCAAATGCACTTGCTTTGTCTGTCATGCTCGTTACTGACATTGCTGCTTTCAGGACACTGAGTGGAAAGCTGGGGCTAGGGCTTGGCTTGGAGAAACAGATGTTATTTACAGTTTAACAAGGAACAAGGTTTATCTAAACAGTGTGTGCTTACTGAGTTCCCAGATATGCATGAAATGTTGCCCTCCATAGGGAAGTGAGCAGAGGTTTGCAGGCACTGAGGCATGCTTAATCTGTTTATACATGTTTCATCTGGGATATCTCTCTTCAGTATCCAGACATATCCGTGTTTGGTTTAACATGAAAATCTTGTCATAATGCTTGTTTTAAGCTGCAGTGGGCTAAGGATGTTAGAGAGTAGTTTTTTCAGGCAGCACAGAAGAATGGTCAGGGATCTGCGACTACGTGTGCTGTTCTCAAAGGGACGGAGATTTCCTGGGAAGCAGCACCTTGCTGGGTTTGGGATCCTGGAGAGCTGTCATCGGGACCAGGTTGGGCTCATGGGCGGTCCCACAGCTGCCTCTGAGCATTCCTGCGTTTAAAGGAAATGGCACTGCTAATGCAAGATGCCTGATAAACAGCCTCTCGGGCAGAACAGGTACAGGACAGACACGGGCAGGACTGTCTTATCTGCTAGCACATCTGAATCCTGGCCAGCCTGGGGAAGACAGGTACATCTGAGGACATCCATATGAGGAGCAAAGGGAAGAGAGCCATGTCTCCATCTCAGACAAGCCTTCGGTCTTTGTGCTCTACCTACCTCTTCTTAAGGAAACTAGAGGAATCAAGGCAGTTGTTGAGGGTTTTTTTTTGTTTTGTTTTGTTGTGTGTGTGTAATATGGGCACAAGTCCAAGCTATTTGACAACCCCCAGACTTCAGGCATGTGGAGCTGACACACGTCTGGGGGAGCCCCTTGTCTGATGTCTGTTGTTCTAGTCAAATCTTAAATGGAGCTGAACTATTTGGGGGTTTGCTTTGTTTGCTTTCACTAGTTGTTCCCCAAGGTGTTTGCTACTGTAAAAATCTCTTTTGGTGTTTGTTTCTGCATTATTTCTTCACTGCATGTGTCCGGACAATGTCTGGTTTTCACTGTGCTGCTCAGCCTCTGGCTCTTTGCAAAGTGGAAATGCTTCATGCACAGAAATAAGGAGCGCAGTGTTATTGGTGGCTATAGTAGAGCTGAGATCTGAGAAGCCAGAAAAGAAATGCTCAGGGATACTTGGCTCTCTTCGGTAGACAGGAAAAAGCTTTAAGGTTGAAAGGAAAATGGGGAGAGAGCACAGGGGAATCTGAGAGGAAGGCAGGTGAAATTGTTACATATAGGAGCAGCTTTAAGAGTTTGCAGCAGCAGGGCACAAATTGTGCATCCCCTCAAGGCATGAAAAGTGCAGTCAGCTCTGCAATGATGGTGAGTGTGCACTGGCAGAGGGCAAGGGAGAACTGTCCCTGGAGGCTGTTTGTGCTGATGCAATAGTGTCTCAAAACAACCTGGCATCTAGGTAGCAAAGCAGAGCTCTTGCCAAGTGTGCTGCCTCAAAACAGCAGTCTTATCACACTGGGATTCCTGGCAGCTGCCTTTTGGTTCAGGAGGGTGAAGACTTGAGAATTCTTTCCCTAATCCAGAGAGTGAGATGTGGACTCTGGATCCAGGAAACAAAGACAGAAAGGTCCTACCAATGAGACCACCTAAATTCTAACTTTATCCAAACACTGATCCCACTGTTGCAGCAGGTACTCTTGGATGAAAGTCCCAGTTTAAGTGCTGCTGCTTGAACTTTTGGTAACGCCAGCATAGTGTTCTGTTCCAAAAAGGGGTCATTCCCTCTTCCTTGCAAAGGCAGTGTGGCTTGCAGGAAGGGATCCACACTCAGGGTTGAGAGGGCCCCCTGTTCCCGTTAGCTCAGCCTTCATGTTACTCTGCAAATCACAGCAAGTCATTTGGCTTCCGTGGTGCTGTTCACCTGCACATCTAATCCCAGCTGGGGCTCTAAGCACCACTGCTGTAACAGTGATAAGGAAGCGTCCAGGCAAAAAGAATTGCTGAATTACTGTTCCCATCACAGGGGAGATGGGGATGCCAAAAGTAATTACAGTTCATGCTGTGCTTTGAAATCCTGGAGTTCCTCAAGCATTGGTTTGTTATTTTCCCTCCCTGTGTTGGCTGCATTTCCCTCACATCTGAGAGAGAAATACATACGTGCACGTGCGCAAAGCCCTGCAAGGATGGGTGCACAACTGGTTTAAGATTAAATACTGGATTAGCACAATCCTTGGCAAGGAAGTAGAATCACAGTGTTTGCTCATTACCCCCTATCATGTGACTATTTCAGAGCTTTAAATAAAACAGATTTGAAACCTTGCTGCAAAGAGTTTTATGTGCCTAATGCTAAGCAGTGGTACTGCTGCTCCAGAGCACAGTCCTGGGGAGAAACCTAGTCAGTAGATGGTATTGTAAACTCTGCTGGAGTGGGGAGAAATAGGTCAGGAACACCGTCGTCTTTCATTCATTTCTTTTCCTGTTGCTACAGAAAGATCTGCCTGAGTGCAGTAAGGGGCTGGTGTTTTAGCAGTGTTGGCTCCAAGGAGGCCCAGCTCCTGGATTTGAGCTCAGAGCTTGCTGAGTGTTAATCCTGTCTGAAGCTGTTTGCACAGAATCTCTCTAGCTCCTTTTCCAATTTCTAGGGCTGGGGGGGGGGGGGGACAAGAAAGTGATGTTTTATTTCACTGCTCTGAGGTTCTTATGGCCTGACCCCGTGGGGGCTGAATGGCACAGAAATCCAGGTGCTTACAGCAAATTGCAGAACATAACTGGCAGAGGTCTCAGCCCTTTTGTAAGTGCAGTTTATCAAGGTAGAGCAAGACAAGCTGGACTCCGTGCATTTTTACTCTCCTAGAAAATGCATGGCAAAGAGCCAAGCTCTTAATTGCTTTGAGTGCTTGTGGTAGTGATGCGTCTTATAAATGTTGTGGTTCTGTTTATATTAAAACCGTTTTTCTGTTTTTCCCAGGAAGTGAAGTCCTGGAAAGATCCTTTGATTCCATGGTCTCTCTTTAAAGACTTTTCCTGAGGATCTGTCCTTTATTTCTTCTCTTCGTGTACTCATTGTGTGCTGGTTCCTGTCGCACTTCTTTTCGCATGCCAGAGGTAGCTGCATTTGACAAATTGCATGCAACTATCAAGTGTTCAGCATGTAATTTCTGTTTCTTTAAATATGCTCTCCAGGAATGCTTTTAGAAAGGGGACCCGGGTAGCAGGACTAAGTGATCCCTCTGCACAGCTGCCTCAGCAGAGCTGAGGCTGAGTACATTAGCTCCTACCAGCTAAGCAGTGTACAACATTTCAAAGCTAATTTTTATATCTGTCTTCTACATTGCAATTGAAGTGACTTACTTGAGGTGGTCTTTATCATTGAGTATGGAGCCCCCTCTGCCAGTACCTTCCTTTCAGTCTTGTTCTCATATGCATGGGCAGAGAAAGAGGCCTTCATGCCCTGCTGCATCTGTACACCCATTAGAGGCAAGAGGGGTCCTGAGGTCTCTCATGCACTCAGTCTTCCATGGAAGGATTATTGAAGGAAAACACCAGTGTTTCTTTTAAAAGACAGAGGGAGATAACTTCCCCTGGCTCCTTCTGGCCACTGCAGTGAAAGTGAATCGTGGCTGTCTGCGAGCGCTTGTCTGCACTGCAGTTGCTGAGTATCTGGTACACTTGCAGCTCTGGAAACTTTGTGTGGGCTGGGGAGAATGAAAGTTCTAATTGAAAAAAAAAGTAATTAAGAAGCAGCAGACAGGCCCTATGTACTACATGCTGTGTGAGGGTGCAGATGGCAGTATTGCACAGCTTCATCCACCAGGATGAAGCTGCAGGTGTGTGGAGGATGTTGCTGGTAGAGATGCTCAATGGGGTGCTCTCTCCTGTGCCAAAGATCTTCTCCTGTAATGGACATCCTCCTTCCCATCTAACAATAAAGGAAGGGCAGGTGCTTACAGTGTCAGCCACAGGTTAAACACTCCAGGGAAAGATAATAAGAGGCTTTGTGTTACTGAGAGTGACTTTTTCTTTGGCGGCTGGTACCTGGCATCCTCTGCTGTCTCTTAGCCACCTGGGAATGCTGGCTACCAGCCATGGGGGATGAGAATATGTGGTTTGTCTGGGGTGTCTTGCATTCAGCAGGATCCATAAACACCTAGTCTGTGCTTATATATTCACAAGTCTCTGTCAACTTTTGGAGCATGGCGTGCCTGCCAGATAACAAGAAGGCAATGCTGGGAAGTGCAGGAACTGCAGTTCGCACAAGACGTGTCTCCAAGAGGTTTGTGAAGAGCAGGCAAGCATCACATTTAGGTCAGTGAGGCATAAGAGGAAGAACCAATTTGCTTGGGATCCGGTTTGTGTTGTGTTAGTTAATTGTCAATCAGTAATTGGTTGAGTATCATAAAAGACAAGGACCAGACTGGCTGGATGTGTTTCTCCTTGGCAATTTCTCTTGTTGATATTTCAGTAGCTAGTCACTGTGTTAGGGACTTGGCATACACATAGTGAGATGTTTGTTGTGGGGACTCAAGCACTGTGTAGTAAAAGGATGAAAGGGGAAAGTGAGTCATGGAAAAGGGGAAATAATTGCCAATGCCATGCAGCAGATCAGCAGCACCTCCAGAACATACCTGAGCTGTAAAGTGCTGCTGCCCTGTCAATCACATCCAAGTGTTGCACTAGAGTCTTGGTCCAGCACCACCAGCTGAGCTAGTCAATGCTGCCATCATGGTGAATGCTGACAGTGGGACGTGAGGACTGAACTCCTGAGTGCCAGCAAATTAAACCTCAATAACTTAACTCCCAGAACAAAATGAATGTTGAAGAGAGCACCTCTGTCTCAAAGCTAAATGCAGTTGCATTGGGCTCTAGGTGAGAAAGTCACGTACTTCTGCTGAGACTCTTGTTTCCTACTACTTGCCTTGTGGATGGATCCAGTCCACAGCTTATGCAAATCAGCAGTGCATGATCAGTTGATACGGGGAATCCACTGATTTACACAGGCAGCAAATCTGGCCTGTTAATCCACTGATGATAGAGCGTACCATAGAAACACTGATAACTGATACTATCACCTTCAGGTTAGCTCAGCAAGAATCCTAGAGCAGCAAACAACATGGGCATTGAGCTCCTACCCGCTTGGGGTGTGCAACTGAGTTGTCTGTAGTGGACAAACTGGCTATTAGCAGTCTATTGTTGAGCCAGCCAAACACTGGACACTTCTCAGGTTAGCTCCAGCTGAAGAATAAGTGCCTAGTGTTGGAATAATGACTGTCATTTCAATGCCTTCCTCGGAGCTGCCCTGATCTCACCAAGAGCTGGGAAGAGAGGAGCCAAGTGAGAACTGCTGACTGCACCACACAGGGCTGCCGGACGTACAGAAAGGCAAAAATACACAAAGGCAGAACAAACCTCCTTTGTGTGCTCCTGTTACTGGGCTCATTGTCAGGACTTGGACGAATGAGCGTAGAACTGCTTATCTAGCGAAACAGCTTTCCTTCCCACTCTTAACCGTGCACCAAGTATAGGTTATAATGTCTGCAAGAGCTGGGTCTGCGGGAGGTTTTCCATAGCATTCACTCTTCCTAGGCTAACTTCATGAATGTTTGGGTCTTAGAGATAGGCTACGTGGAGCATGTACCAGTGCTTTGCTTGCGTCATTGTTGATTCTCCCACCAAGTTACCATGTCCACGATCCTGATGGTACAAATAAGGGAAGTTGCTGCACAAAAGAGAAGGATGGAAACCTTGTGTTGGGTGCTGCACATTCCACCAACCAGGCTTCTGTCTTCAAGGAAACCAAGGAAAAGGCAAACAAAGTGGAAAGGAGGAAGCATTGGCGTCCTTGATCTATGTCACGGAAACAAAGGAATGCTGAGATGGTCAGAGGGGGAATGAAAGCCAGTCTGATGCATTTGCTACAGGATCATTTTTCCTCCCAAGCCTTGCCTGAATTGAAGGCATGAGAAGAAAGGGCGGTAAACTATTGGCTACCAAAATCTTACTCTTGGTGCCCTGCTTTTATAGTAGTTGTAGAAGCCAGTACAGGAGAAAAAAACTTGCAAGGTGAAGGTGCACTGATGCTCTAGAGACCCAAAGTTTCAAGCATATGTTCAGCTCAATCTCTGCTCTGGGATGAGGGTCTTGCTGTTTGCTACATTAATAGGAAGTGAATGTACTCCCTTCCCTGTGCAGACATGACCTCCTGGTAGAGGTTTTGCTCCCTGTGTAGGAGTGAAATGTCAGGCCTCCTGAATAGTAGAGGTCAGTGGCAGGAGGTGTATGTACAGGAAAGGGAGATGACCTTGCTCTCTCCGCTCATTGCTTACAGAAAATGTACAGAATCAATTGTACAGAAAATGGAGACAGGTCTCCCATGGGCTGTGCAGGGCTGTCCTCGCCAGAGCGAGCGCATTGGCTTTCTAGTGCCTGCTCTGCGGACAGGGGCAGTTAGGAAGGGGCTGGAGCCCACAGTGACAGCCCTCATAACTGGGTTGAGAGGGCCTGGTGAGTTGGTGTCTTCTCTGTTGCCAATGGGCTTTCATGACTGCTGATTCTCCTTCCTTTCTCTGAGATTCCCACATGCCTTTGCAAATGCTGCCTGCAGTCCCTTTGCATTGCTTAGCAGTGAGAAGCATGTGCAGGTCACCCAAACGTCCTCTGGTTAATGAAATCTCTTTTCTCCTGTACCTGTGTCTGGCCAGCTATGCCTGTTCCCTTTCCCAGCTGCACGTCAGCCACACAGCCCACCCACCTGTGCATGCCCTGTGCAGGAAGCCAGGCTTTTCCCAAAGCTCACCCATCCCTCTTCACTCCTCACAGCAGCTCCCATTGATGGACCATGTCATTTGCCCATCCCGAAGGCAGAACTCTCGTTTCCAGTGTGCAGCTTGGGGCTCTGCAGAATAATGCCAGTCCTCTTGCTTGCTGCTCCATCCATCTAAATCTATCCAGGCACTTAGACCATGCTTTCTATTGCAGCATCTGTCATTGGGGCTGTGGCTTCCTTTTCAATGCTGAGCAAAATGAATCTGCTCATTTTGTCATCTTTGTCCAGCCAGCTGACTGAGTGAGCAGCTGTGAGCTTGTTACTCCAAGGAGGATTTCATGCTGACAGCTGAACAGCGCAGGAGCAGTTCAGCTGGTCATCAGGGGCTGATACTCTTTTCTGCCTCTCCTAGTGACCAGAGCATCTCTTGACCTTGCCCCAGTAGGATTCCCAGCTGCTCCAGGGAATTCAGCTTTGCTCTAACGTACCTTAAAGATCTCCGAAAGGTGCTATAATTTCCATCAGATGCCCAAGAATAGCCTAGGATCTTTGCAGCGCCTCTCCCTATCCATCCCCCCACCCCATGTACCTCTACAAGGAGCTGACTTTGGCCATGCTGAGGAAGTTAGGAGCAAGTGGAGGAGGAATTCCTCTTTGACTGCTTAGGTTGTGTTGTGCTCCCGTACACACAGGAATGTGCACCATAGCGGGTCCCAGATCTCTCCTGTTGTTTGCACACGGCAATCTTGGCAGCTAATGCGACTTCTCTCTGCCCCTCCCTCTGCACTTGGGCTTATGGAGGAACGACATGGGCTAGTCAAAACAGAGACCTCTCCTCCTGGCCGCTGGGGAAGGCTGCTGGGCACATGGGCTGCGCTGATGAGCTTTTGTTCAGTCGGGCTTTTGCCTCCATGCCTGGCTGTGAGGAGGGGCACGTATTCAGCTGGTGCCTTGGATCATTGTTTGTTTAGCCCCGTAGCCACATGCAGCGCTGCGTGGTAGCTGTGTTTGCTGAGCAAATAAGACTCTACTAGCAGAATTCACCACTCCTGTGATGCTTACAGGAGTGAATCGGTGCTACCTAATAGCTAGGCATGGGCCATAACTGCTGAACAGGATTGTTCATTTTGCCTTGTAAACACTACTGCTGATCTCTCTGGGGGGCAAAAAAAGTTCTAAAAAAGTGTGTTATCACCTCCAAACCTATCTTCCTTTTGACTGAGAAATGAGGGCAGTAATCTGTTAAAATGTTAACAAAAAATGAAACCAGTCACCTTTTCTGAAAAGCAGTAAAGTGGTTATTGCTTAACAGCCCTGTTCCTGATCCCCTGCAATATGCTGAAGGGGAAAGGGGACAGCTTCATACGCTGATGATGACTGTGCCTAAAATACCTGTCTCCTGAATGCTACAGCAATGAGCCAGTGGGTTTTAGTGTACAAATACAAGAGAGATTCATGTGGATAGTTACAGCTTGAATGCTAATGGGACTAGTTCACTAAAAAACAGTGAGCAGTTATTGCTAGTGCAGCTAATATGGCCTTGAATTCAGTGTTTAGAGAATCGTTAACATCTTGTCTTCATCATGTGATTAGCTTTCTTGATGGGATTCAGCTTTGGGCTCTTTGAAGTGTTTTATCCGAGTATTTACTATCTGACTATATTACAGCAAATGCAGATCATTCACACTGTTGGCTCTAATCCCTGTTTCTTGGACAAATTCCAGTCTGACTGATTTCATTTTTTGCCTGTTGATGCCTAAATTCCTTACTGCCATTTTAGACTGCTTCTTCCTTTCGTGTCCTGCCATGCAATGTCATGTTTCTGCATGTTCTTAATCAGCCAGCTTTTTCCATCCTGGAGATGGCTATAGTTCAGGCCAGGCTGTTGTAATTCTCTGGGTGCTTTGTGATTCTTCAGGCTGTGATCCAAGTGGTATTATTGCTTTGCCTAGCTAGTGTCACTTGCTTTCAGAAAGTCAATAAATGCCTCCATTTCCTTTAGTACACTACTGCTAAAATTCATGTAAAATGAGGCAGTTGCTGGCAAGTCTTATTTGGAAATCCACGCCATGGGAGAGGGCTCTACTCTTTTTAGCTGTAAAGAGGGTGCAGAAGAAACTCAGCTGGAGCAGGGACGAAGCCCATTGCACCCCATGGCGCTGCCCAGGGTTTACTGGGTGAACTGCGAGGAGGGAATGCCTGCTGTGGGCTCTGCACCACGTGCTCGCGAAATGTATTTGCAGTGTCCAGCACGCTGACACTGTGAGGCAGGCCACAAGAAGCAGCGTTTGCAGGAGGGGAGTAAATCCCTGCATAAAGGCAGTTGGACCCAAGTGGCAGGAGGCGTTCTTCTCTGGCAGGAGTGGAAGGCAGAGAACAGCAACAGTCCCATAAATTTCAGCTGACAAACGCTTTAATGTGAGCCCTTTCACCAGATGCCAAGTAGGTCCAGGTCTAGTTGGAAAAAATAGCCACAATTACACAGAGCCATACAGATAAAGAGTATAGGACAGGCTTGTGCATAGCAGGAGAGGTAGCTAGCAATATCGGTGTTATTTTTACCCCCATCCCACTTCCTCTCCACAGAGATTTATATTTAGTGGCCTGTAGCAGCTGGCACTCCAGTAGGTGGCAAGAAGAGGAAGGATTCACACCAGAATTTATAGCTCTCAAATTTTTGCCAGTGTTAAGGTCTTCTAAATCATTGGCACTGTTTTGAGGAGGGTGTGTGAACAGAGAAGGAGAGAGAAAGACCCTTCCCCTTATTTTCTTTTTATTTACTGGAGATAGGGTATCTTTCTTACTCATTGCCTCTTTGCTGGTCCTGGAGTCGAGGCTCCTTCTACAGCTGGTGGATTGGCCTGCTGTGGGATTGTCAAATTGAAAGAGAAGGGCTCAGAAACTCATGCTTAGCACCTTCTCATGACCTCCTGGTCCTGAGCATGGGTCTTGCTCTCCTGGCCATCTGCTCTCTGTTTGGTAGTTTTAAGAGAATCACCGTGCCTCACACAGAAGCCTTTACTAGTGTCACTTTGTCAGTGTCAGCATGCACAGTCAAAACAAAACACTTCAGTTTAGTTCTTTGGGTGCCTGCAATATTAGTGTTTTTGCACACCCCACAGTGCCTAGTTTAAAATTTGCTTACTTTGCAAGTTAGAGAACCTGATCAGAGCCATGGACTGAGCAGACAGTTTTCAAAGCAAGTGTCAGGTTTTGCCTTCCCTTCAGAAGGAACAACACTGCTTAGAGATTATATTCCTGGCCGTAAGGAAAGCACCAGCACAGAGACCTTGTTAATGCAGCATTTATTATTGTCAGCCTCCTTGTTGTCAAAGCATGTTTCTGTAGTGGTGAGAAAACATTTAAATGTCTGAAGCCTAAAGTGGATGTTTCTAGCATCCTTCTTGCTTGAGATGCAAATCAAAGGGGTGGTGATGTGCTTCAACTGCCCAACTTGTAGAAGGGAAGAACAACCTGCCATGTTTGCTTGGCCCTTGGGAGAGTCCTCCACCTGGACTACTGTGGGAGGTCAGCAGGAGACAGTTGCTGTAATCTTTGGCCTCCCTTCCACCCTGAGCCGATCGACTGGATGCCTTGCCTTGGTTCCAGATGCATGAGCGTTGCGGTCGAGCCTTCAGCTTTAGGGGTTTTTGCAGCAACAAAGGTGGTGGAAGAATGGAGTTTACTAGCAGGTGGGATGTGCGAGTAGGGTGAATCCTCAGGATTCAGGTGAATCCCAAGGATTTCAGGGGATTGCACCTGCAGCAGGAAACTGTGCCTGGCAGAGGAGTGTGGCTGAAGTGCAAGCAGAGTGTTTGTATTACTGACAGATAATCTTTTAAGCTTTCAGATGCAGGCATGTCAACCCAAGTGTTCCCGTTGCCTTAGCGACATGATGCATTAGCTCCTGGATGCTGTGTCTGATCACATCAGTCTGGAATGTGATCACCATTTGTTTGTGCTGATAAACTCCTGAGGGGGGTGGGAAGGGGCAGGGGAGAGTGAAGGAAAAGGACTGCTCAGCTTGCAGCGGGGTCACTCAGGAATAGGGAAATGGGTCTGTGAGGGAGCACACAGCATACAGCAGTGCGTTAGGGGACGCACAGAGGTTTGCAGATCTGGGGGAGCGGGGAGTGTTGGCTGTCCGATAGGTTTGTATCAGCGGAAGGAATAGCACTGAGTGCTGCAAGGCTGGTTCTGAACACCAAACCATGCACGAACAGCTCTTGTGCCCAGTGCTGTCGAGCTAGGGACGGGCATGGTGAGAGCCAAAGTGAGGAAAGGCGGAGTGGCACGTGGCTCTGGGATGCCCGGGGTGAGCTCCCTCAGCCTGTTCGTGTAACTGCTCAGAGTCAGCATGCTTTGCCATTTGTCCCTTGAGGGTTTTATTTGTTTAAGGGTTTTATTGTTTTAATCGGATCTCTGGCTGAGACAATTCCAATGCCAGTACAGGATCTGAGCCAGTCAAGAGCTTGTAAGCAAACCGTGAGCTCTCAGTGTGTCCCTTTCTCATAGCCCTAAGGAATCTCCTCCTGGTCGGTTACTTCCCTCAGTACTTCACTGGTAGCTCAGGAAGTCCTTCTTGTAAGAGCAAGACAGAGAGAACCAACTGCTGGGACAGAGGTGCATCTTTGTACAAGGAAGAGTGTTGTATTGAATCTTTTCTGGCACTGTTTATTCTTTCTTGCTTTCCTTTTTGTTCTGCTCCATTTTGCTTTTTTGCAGCCATTCCTGAAGTTTCCAAAGATGCTATAAGGCACAGCCTATGCTGATATTTATGATTCAATGTCTGTAACTGTGCCCTGGGCCCATGTCTGATAAATCAGAAAAGGCCCTGTGCACCTCTTGACTGTGGTCATCTCATAAAAACATGAAGAACCTGATTCCCTTGGTGACCATGAGGCTGCTGCTTTGCTCTGATGCAGCAGCAGGACCTTGAAGAGGATGTTCCTGAGGATACCCTGCAGATCCCCAGCTGGTGAAATTTTGGTCTGGGTGCTGCCAGCTCCAGAGAGAATGAACTGCAGGGATTAGTGAGGTTGTCTCGTACACCATCCAGGCATCTCAGCCTCTTCTCCCTTTTCTCCAGGGCCCTGCTATCTTGCAGCACAAGGTAAAATGAACAAGATGAAAAACTTCAAGCGGAGGTTTTCTCTCTCAGTTCCTCGGACAGAGACCATTGAGGAGTCACTGACAGAGTTCACAGAGCAGTTCAACCAGCTCAACAACCGGAGGAATGAAGGTAAGGAGCCTCCAGGCCTTTCCAGTGGTGCTAGGGCTGGTCAGGGGCAGCTGGAGTCAGTGCCGTCAGCAAATATCTCCAGTGCCAGTGGCATTCCTCAGGGAGGGGGGTGATTTGTGGAAAGTTGATGACTCTTTGTGTTAATTTCCAATCAATGCAGCGGGATTAATAACGCCCTGTCTTTAAATCTTGTCTGAAGAGAGATTTAGACCTGTGTAGGGAAAGTGTTGTAGGAGGGAAAGGTGCTTGTAAAAAGCACAGAGAGGAATGACATACCTGCGGTTAAGGCAGAGGATGTGAAAGTGTGAGATCATCTTCTGCCTGCACAGAAGTGACAGTGATGCTTGAGCCTTCTTCCCTCTAGGGGTGCAGGCAGCCAATTTCACCAAGACCCCAAGGCCCCACTGTCTCTGTTCAGAGGAGCCTTTGGGGCTCTCTGAACCATCCTTTCTTCCCAGACCCACAGCCTTCTGCCATGCAGTTTTTAAGGCCCCATGGAGCAGGGAAGTTCAGGGTTAACACCCCTGTGAGCTGAGCAGGGCACTTGGGTTCTGCAAACAGAGCAGCTGCCTCACACTGCAGGCTGGGGCAGGCTCTGCTGTCTCAGGGCATACAAAGGGAGAGGCAGTGCTTGAGGCATGAACTCGGAGCAGATTGCATGAGGCAGCCATGCACAGACAAGCAGGCAGAGCCACTGACAGGCAGGCGTTTGGAGACCTAATAAAGTTAGACTTGATTCATCCAGGGGTACATTTGCTGCTGTGGGTGCAAGGCTAAACTGCTCCTGGCGATTGCATCATGTTTTTGCTGCTGCCTCCTACCAGAACAGCTTGCTTTGCCACAGGCCAGCCTGTTCATGTGTTGAGGCCCTCTGCTCCATTCAGGTCACGTTCAAACTCCTTTTCCCCTCACCCTGCAGCCATAATTGCTAGAAACTTTTGCTGCAAGCGGAGGCTGAGGCCATGATGTAATTGCCTGGCACTTGCATCTGCCCCGGCAGGGGGAGATCGTCTCTTTGTCTGCTTGAAATAAGAGATGCAGTAGCCTAATTTAGAGCTGGCTTTTCTCATTCCTGCAGCTCTTGACACACTTCTTGTCTCTCATCACACACCCAGGCTGCTCTGAACAGCATCCATTTACAGCCTTCTTCCTTGCTCTGACACCTGTGTGCTCACAGTGAATCTCAGTACCTGACAAAAGGTGTTGCTCTGCTCCCACAAACATACACATTCCCTCACACCTTAGCAAGCAATCAGGGCTATAATTAGACCTGAGTCCTTAATTAGAGGCATGGAAGATGTGGGGGTAAAACGGTGCAAGGCTAAGAAAGTCCTGGGCACTGATGGCTGCAGCTGCTGTTGCCTTCTTTGGGGGGGGGTGAAACTCAGCTCTGGGATGTCTGAGCCTGGGCTTGTTATCTCCACTGTGGAAACTAAGGCTCTGTTGGGGAAGCCATTTCTCTATTCTTCTGTTTTAATGAGGCTTCTGTCATGGTTCTTCCTTTGCCCTTGAAAGGCAAACCAGTACATGCAGCATCTGCCTATTCCACCATCATTTGGTCTCGATCCTCCTTAGGTATCCAGGAAAGAATGACAGCGTGGTCCGAGCTGAATGAGCCTGGAGCCAGGACCTAGGGTGTTCCCGTCTCTGGTAGTTAGAGATGAGACAAGTACTAGGCAGTGACATGGTGATCAGGAGATTGTCCTGCATGGATGCAGGAGTGCATCAGGAGCTGGCGCTGGGCTGGGGGTGTATCAGCACCACCACATGGGGTATGGTTTGTCATGTCCCCAAGGACCCAGTATTGGACTGAGAGGTGCTAGCCCCCCACCATTTCCCCACTTGAATGCAGCCTTTGGATGCACATCCTGGCACTGTGCCACATCTTTCTCTGTGGAGTGCCCCATGCTCCCTGGTGCATGGTTCCCTATTCATACCTGAGGCTTTTCCCATGCAACACAGGCTGGGAATTGCTGCCCCCATTGTACCACTGCCCTGACAGGCTTATTCCATCACCCCCCTCAACCCGCTTCTTCCAGTCTGAGATCTCTTGATTAAGTTTTGCTTGGGTTGTAAACAAGCCTGAGAAGTCACCTCCACAGTGCCCTTAATCTCTGTCTCCTGCAAGCTGCGGCTGTTGTTTATGAAGAGCCCTGACAGCCACATTTGTCTGAGGCATCTCTTCAGCCATTTAATAAACCCCTTGCTGCTGGGAGCCCTCTGCCCACAGCCTTGTGCCAACAGGCCTTGGCAGGGGCTCAGCAGAGGCAAGCTGGAGGCAGAGCTCTGTTGGGGCACAAGCCCCAGCATCCTAGAGCGAGGAGGCATTCAAGGATGGTTTGAGGGAGGGATACATAGGACATGTTGGGAGATAGGATCAATTTTGTGATGCTTGAGAGGAAGAGAATGAGATTTAGTGTGCAAGTTCCTCTTTTGCAGGGGTTGGTTGTGAAGACTGGATCTCTTGAGAAGGGGAGGGAGTCTGGAGAGGGGTCTTTAGAGAAGCAAGAGCATATAGAAAAAACAGGGTGCAGAGAGGCAAAATGATTTTTCTAAGGTCATGTAGAGAGTTGGTAGCAGAGCTGAGACTACAGCCGTGGCAATCACTCTTGTGCTGCTTCTCTCCCACATGATACAGGGAAAAGCTTTGCTTCAGGTTTCATCTTCCTTGTTCTGGATTTCTAAACATGCCCTTAGGGCTACCTCTCCCTATCTGCATGGCAGGCAGGCAGGCTTGCCTGCAGTGATCATTGCTCTCCAGGTGAATGGATAACCAGTGACAGCGCACTGTGATCACTTACAGCAGAAGAGAGCAGTGATCACAGTGGAGATCAGGAAATCATTTTTGTTTAATCACCTCATACAGTTCTTCAGGGAATCACTTGCAATTTCTATTCCCCACCCCTCAGCATTGGAAATCGCAGGTTATCAGAATTCCTAGGTCCCTGACAGTCTGCAAATCCTGCCCTTACGTGGCTTTTGAATGCCTCTGCCTGCCCTTGAAGGGGACGGTGATACAGAGGCCAAAGGACCTGTTCATAAGATGCTCTAAAAGCATGCAGAAAGCTGCTCTGACTCTTGCAATGAGACAAGGCATGGCCTTCTTGTGAGTAGAAGCTTGCCTAGTTTGTTGGTGGTGCATTGGGAAATACCCACCCCTGCTGTCCCCCATCCTGTAGTCTCATGACCTCGCTCCCAACCACAAAGGCCGATAAAGCCAGGCTTGAAAGAAGCAGAGCTGGCAGATGGAAAAGCAAACAGCTTTCCAGCTTGGATGCCTCCTGTCCTAGGCAATGTCACTTTGGCAGAGTCTGAGGAATGTGGTCAGAGCTTAATTAGCTCACACCCTGTATCAGGGGCATCAGATGCTTCTCTGCCATGCTGTGCTTCACTCCCATGGGCAGCACGATATTCCAGCAGCCACATGGGCTGCTGAGCCACAGAAGTGGAATGAAGTCCCTGGGTTAGGGAGATCCCAGGCTGGGCTCTGTGCAGTATCTGTTCTCTGACACTGACCACCACCAGCTGCCTCCAAGGAGGAGGCAGCACATCCTTGGAGATGAGGCACCTTCTCTTTGGCTGCTCCAATCTCATGTTCATGCTTTGGCAAGTGAGCTCTTTCTTTTTCTCTTAGGCTTCCCCAGTCATAGGTACAAGTAGCCCAGACCTGATTTACAGAGGCATCAAATGTTGGTAGCTCCCTTTTGCTTTGGTAAGAGCTAGTTACATTCAGCAATAGTTTGTATCTATCTCAAGGATTTGCCTCAGCACAGCTACTGCCTGGGCTGTCCCTTGAGGCCAAATAAGGTCCTAGTATATGAGCTGCAAAGCGTGCATAACTCCTAGTTTGCAGTGGCATAAATCAGAGCCAAAGCTGGCCTTTGGAACACAAGGCCACAAAGAAGTGATGAATAGGGGGAGGAAGGAGGATGAATAATCCAAGATCTGAGTGTAGCTCTGCCTTGTGAACATAACAGAGCCTTGAGAGGAGAGTTCACACTTAGCAAAGTAATTAAAAGTTATAAGTCAGGCAAGCGGTGAAGGGTTCTGGCCCCTTTCCTTGGGAGATCAAAGCTTGTTTTGGCAGAGGCAGTGTTTAAATATATTTATAAAAAAAGGCGAGAGGTTCGTCAAAGGCAGCCGCTGTGTCTGCGGTCTCACTTTAATTTGCTTTGATATCCTATGCAGCCTCATTATTTGCACGGTGTCAGGGCTCGCTGTAATTCACATGAAATGCTGAGCAGAATCAAACAGGCCCTTGCATTTGCTCACCCATAGCCTGACGTCACCTCCTGCAAGCACCCAGCAAGATCCTCAAAACCCAGTGGGCCCGCACCAGCCCTGTGAGAGCATCTTCGTGGAACTGGATTCACATTTTGTTTCTGGGCTTTTTGTGCACCTTGCAGGGGACTCAGGATGGACTGGTCTGACACATGCAGCTGGTGCTCTCTGGCCTCAGGGCAGCCAAAACACATGAGAGCAATTTTCAGCATGTATTTACCATATATGCCGTAATAGGAGCCGTGTTCCCTATTTCCCTCTTTCTTCTGTTGAGATTTTGCTTTTGAGAAAAGTGCAACCAACCTTCTTGTCCATTCTGAACTGACAGAAATGTTTTTGATGAAACTGTCTTTTGCATACCCCCATTTCCCTTTGTATCCACTAGAATGCTGAGGTTGTCATCTTACCTTTGGTCTTTGGGCCCAACGCTCTTGTAGACGAAGAGAGATTGACACTAATCTACCTGGTGGGCTCATTCAGAGAGACATTGCTACTGATCTGTTTCTTTCAGGGACGAGCTGCCTCTTTTACCAAAACTTTGGGCTTGTTCCTATAGGAACCAGCAAAAAATCACCCAAACTATCTTTTAAAGTAGATTAGTTGAACTACAATCAATCCCATGATAGTGTAATTCAGATGTTAAATGGCCTTTTGTTTAAGATAATTTACTTAGGAGGTGAAAAAGTTAAAAAGACTTGATCCAGTTCAATTGATGCACTTTAACCTGAATTAGCCACAGGTATAAAATTAAGTTTCTTAGTTGTTCCTGCACAGACAGATACTTTGAGAGAGAGAGCAGGTCATCCAGTGGTCCTGGGAGAAAGAATCTCTGTGCTTCCTTTTGCCTGTCCATATAAATACTCCCAGCAGTGTTTGAGATGCTCACATGCACAGTGGCATTGGCTGACCCCATCCTTAGGTGTGGACTATCTATAGATGATGACGTCCTGCTTCCCTGTGGTCTTGGTCCCCTTGTTCCCTTTGTGACCATGGCAAGAAACCACATCTTTTCCCAGGTCATTTGTCTGCCATCTCTCATCCATCAGATGGGCAAATTGCAGCCAGGTCCCAGCCCTGCTCGCTGCCCCATGAAAGCTAGCCCTCCCTTTCCAGTCTTCAGCAATGAGATCATTGCTGGCTGCGTGAGCAGGTTGGGATCAGTGCGCTGAAGTCGACATTAGACAGAACAGGAGATTGTCTCTGTGCAGCTCATGGCAAGAGCTTGACAGCAGGTGGGCTGGGGCAGGACTCAGTAGCTCAGCCCAGGGCATTGCCAGTCTTCCCCGGGGAGTTTCCGCTCTGCAGTATTTTTCTTCGCTC
Organism: Rhea pennata; assembly: GCF_028389875.1. NCBI lineage: Eukaryota > Metazoa > Chordata > Aves > Rheiformes > Rheidae > Rhea > Rhea pennata. The sequence continues at coordinate 5,551,649 of NC_084687.1, forward strand.
TGACAAATTCACTGCAGAGATTCCTAGGGACAAGGAGCACACCAGTGATTTGTGGCAGAGCTGTTTGATCCTGGAGACTGCTATAGACCCTGCTAATGTGGAGAGGAGCAACAAAGTGTAGACTAAAATGGAGAGAGCTGTGTGGCCACCAGGAAGGGGCCGAAATAGTTGTTTTTGCTCTGCCCAGCACCTTTTTAAAAGGAGACACATTCTTCCCTCAGGGACATGGTTGTTCCTCTGTCCACCTGTGTTTGAATGGGGAGCACACCTAGGCAGCCCTCCCTCACTCTGAATGTCTGCCTTGGAAACAGCCTGCCTGTGAATTAAGGGAATTCACTTTGCTGGGGTCTGGGTGACCTGTGTTGAACTCATTCAGTGTTTTGCTGAGCTGCTGTCTGAGTTGCTGCATGCCAGAATATTCCTAGCAACCAGTCAGTAATTACAGACTGAGGAGGTCTAAGTGCAAGCCTCAAACTGGAGACCAGAGAGAGGTCAATGGCTTATTTTGTTCTGTCTGATTTCTTGTTCCTTTCAGGGTTTCATGGACTTGATGGGGCTTCACACTTGGAGTCCCAAGAGAAGAGAGACTTTTTTGAGCTGCTTTGGTTTTCAAGAGAATGTTTTGCTTCTCAGGGTTGTGTCTCTGGCTAAGAGCAGCAGATTGGGACAGGAAAGCCTGGAGTGTTCCGTTTTATGCTAAATGACTCTGCAGTCTTTAATCGCAAACATCATCTGCTTGGTCCTTGGAGGAAGGTGCTTACCCTAATGTCTGTTAGTTTTAGTGGTTCCTAAAGCAGATTAGGTGTGTTTGTAAGCTGTGTGGGAGGCAATGCACCTGGAGCAAAAAGCAGCTATTCCCTCTGCCTCTTAGGTGCAGAGAAGGAAAAGAATTTTCCCATGACCGCAGGGTATCTCAGTGTCCAGGCATCTCCAGACCTCCCTGCCCTGTGTGCATTCTCTTTCTTCAAAGCAAATGCTTTGGCCCTCTGCAGCTTTCACTTGCTGCTCCAGCCAGCTCACTCTCTTTTCTCTTTATCCTCAGACCTAGCGCAGGGGCACTTGCAGCTGGGACACCTGGACAGGGATTACCGAGCAGGCACCACCCCTATCTCCCCCTCTGAGGTGGAAGGCCAGTCCCCGATGGCTGTGCGCTACCGGAACAACAACCAGCGCCGCTTCTCCATGGAGGCAAGTACTGCTGCAGGCTGGAGCAGGCAGAAGGGACATGGCAAGGGCACCCTGTCATTGTATACCCGCCAGCTGTAAGACAACTGGTGTCTTCACCAGTTCAATTCATGTTCCCATGAATTCCATGGCAGTGTCAGGCATGAGCCATGGCTTCCTCCCAGCTGCACTTGGCACGACTTCTGCTGGTACCTGACAAAGTCCAGTCCATCTGCATGCACATACACCTTCTGGCTTCCCATGACCAAGGGTCCCACAGATGCTGCCCCCGTTGCTTCTCTAATAATATTGGCTCTGGTCAGAGGGTGCTTCTGCTTGTATGTCTCTGTACGATTGTCCTTTTATCAGCCGCTTTCATCACTAGCTCTTCTGGCTCTCTCCATAGGATGTCAACAAGCGTCTCTCCCTTCCCATGGATATTCGCCTGCCCCCAGAGTTCTTGCAGAAGTTGCAGATGGACAGTCCGGAGTTCCCCAAACCCCTCAGCAGGATGTCCCGACGGGCTTCCCTTGTAAGTTTGATCACGTAGAGTGAGCGGTGCTGGCACAGCATCTTGCTTCATCCATATAGATCCCAGCAAGCAGATATATGCATTATTTCCACCCATTCATGCAGCCATGCCCTCCTATGCAAGCTCCCTTATATCTCTATATTTCATTGAGATTGTACACGCACACATACCTCTGCCTGTGCAAATCCCCTTCTGCACACACCCAACAGTACACGTTTCCATATACCCCATGCATATACATATCTGTGCATCCTCTTCCGTGTGTCACTCCTACAGAGGCAAATCTGCACATAGCTGTGCAAATCCCCAGGCCCGCACATTGCTTCACTCACTTCTGCACATACCTGCCTTTCCTCTCTCAGCTTGGCTTCTTTGAAAGGAGAGGAGGTGGAAAGCCTCCTGTGGTTTAGCAAGTGCTGGAGCCTCTGCTAGTTGAAATGCAAATAGTGATAAATAATGAATTAACCTTTGCATTAATATTGGCTTTTCACTTTCTTTACTGCAGAGCATCAGCATATGTGGCAGCAACAACTTGGTGCCCTGTTTATAAATGTGCAAGCATATGTCCTGCTGCCCAGGAACATTGTGTTGCACAATTGCCAGACAGAGGTCTTGGCAGACATCTTCATATTGGTTATGCCCCTTAAAGGGGAGGGAGAGTAAAGAAAAGAGAGCTCACATTTACCTGCACATTCTGTCTAATGAGTAAAATAGACATGGCCAAAGCAGCATGTTATTAGTATTCATAGTCCCATAAATGAATAAGGCATGCGTCTGTAAAATTCACCATATGACATTATGGGGTTTACAGGACTTCAGATTGCAGCAGCCACCTCATTTTCCTGCTCAAGATGTATCTGTTCCTGGTGTGTGCTGCGTGTTTGAGGGAGCCAAAGTGGAGTAAATAATACTGTGTTCCCCTGGGACTTACTAGTTCAAATCCAGCTTGTATGAGCTGGAAGACAGTCTTCCCTGTAGCGTTTGGCAGCTTGTGAGAGCTTGGTGATGTGGTTGGTGCCTGGAGCAAGGGAAAAGCCTTTCTGTGGGGCACAGCTGGTGAACAGAGGGAGCTGCAAGAATGCCCCGGGCTCTGGGGCACTTGGTTTTCCATGTCAGATCCCTGGATGCAGTGCAGGGGGCTCCCTCATTGCCTCTCCCATGGGACCCTTTCCCTGCACAGCCCCATGTATCTCCCTGCTGATAGACAGCTGTCCATCCAGCACCATCTGCTGATGGAGAACGACATGGCACTAGCGCTTGCTCAAGGGTATGGGCAGCACTGCTGGGTTGGGAAGGCTTTAGCCAGGCTGGAGTCAGAGCTGGCTCCATGCCTGGGACTACACAGACACAAACATGTTTGTGGAGGAATGACACAGGTTTATTATTTATGCTAAAGGAGCAGTGAAGTGCCCCAGGTTTCAGGCAGTTGTGCTAGGAACCAGTCCATGCCCATGTTCATGAATAATCCAGATTAACTGAGGAAGTGTGTCTCTCCCCACAGAAAGCTTAAAACACATGTGATTTAAGAGATCTGCTAGGAGTGAAACTTAAATCTCCTATGTTGCAGTGCTTGCCTTTTGTTTCGCTGGGTTACGAGAGCAGGTTGCAGCAATACGTTGAAGACTTACTGTTCCAAATATGGAAATGTCTCTTTCATGCTTGATTTGAAAAGGACACAGAAAAATGAACTGAGTTATAGTACAGACCAGCCTAAAAGAAACCACTGAAGAAACGGGCCAGGCATTAGCAGTGTGATCCCACTAGGTTTCTCTGACAGAAAGGGCATCAGCCCTTTATAAACCACTACTCTTGTTAGACTGAGCCATTGCTAGTGGAATGTCAAGATGATGGGTGACAGGGATAAGTGGAGAGAACAAAAAGAGAATTAGAGGAATGGGAGCAGGAAGGAGCAATCTTTCAGGCTACAGCCACCCTACAGACAGAGCCACAGCCATCACTGTGCTGAAGTTTAGGAAGCAGGTGTCATCCGTTTTCCTTAAGCAGTCGGTTTGTGGAGGTTTTCTGATTGATTGCCTGGTTGCCTGCACTGCTTGTCTAGAAAAGTAATAGACTATGTACCTAGATCAGCTGGGCTGTTGCATGCAAACACCTGCCTTGATTTATCCGCCCCTAAAGCTATTACCATCTAGTGTCCTTCACTTGACCTTCCCCCAGGTGGTTAAGCTTTCCCTGGATGTGATCTCCCCCAGTGATGTTCTCCCTTTTCTCTTACAGTCAGATATCGGGTTCGGGAAGCTGGAAACCTATGTTAAACTGGACAAACTGGGAGAGGTAAGGAGAGTCTAAAACCCCTGCAAGGATTTAAATTAGTTTAGAAGGACAGCTTAAAGTGCAAAGGACAGACTAGCAAAATTTCTTCAATATCTAGGAGTCTCTAGACCAGTTCTTTCTGTGGACTTCAGACCTGGTGCTTTAGCTACAAATTATTGTTCCTGCAAATGGTATGAAATATATCGGCATTGTGCCATCCTGATAAATGGTATGCACAACCTGTATTTTATCTCTCTGCCCTAGGGCACTTACGCCACTGTCTTCAAGGGGCGCAGCAAGCTGACAGAAAATCTTGTGGCACTGAAGGAGATTCGCCTGGAGCATGAGGAAGGGGCACCTTGCACAGCTATACGGGAAGGTGAGGGGCTGTTCAGATAAGGTTCAGTATAGATCACAGACCTAATGAGCAATGCCAGGTCACAGGCTGATGCAGGGCTGGTGGTGTTAGTGGCCATTTGTATCTGCAGTTGTGCAGAGGGCAGTCAGCATGCTGCCACACAGCACTGAGATCCTGGCTGTTTGAACCTGCCATCTCCTTTTCTTCTAGTGTCTCTGCTGAAAAACCTGAAGCATGCCAACATCGTGACCTTGCACGACATCATCCACACAGAGCGCTCCCTCACCCTTGTCTTCGAGTACCTGGTGAGTCTGGGGGCCTCACTGCAGGAAATGGGGGAAGGCTGCACTCCTCTGGGAGGGCTGGACTCTTCTGCTGAAGCAGAGATGGGCTTGATTACAGGCAAAGTTTGTTGGCTAAGGAGGACAGAGGGAAGGAGAGGTTGATGGATGCTTCTCTTTGCAGGACAATGACCTCAAACAGTACCTGGATAACTGCGGGAGCCTGATGAGCATGCACAATGTGAAGGTAGGACAGTGTTGCTTGGGATCTGTACACCTGCCTCCCTCCTAGGGAGAAATGGGAACTGCAGGGAACTCACTCCAAGTGCATCCCAGGACATCAAGGAGCCGGGATGAGGCAGGGATACCCTTTTTTGTCTTCAATTCAGCCCTCCGTTCAGAATACTCTTCTCTGATCTTTTTCAGCAGACTCTGATGCTACATCAGCTTTTCTTAAGCTACAGCTACCTTAAATAAAAATGAATTGTTCATTATGGCTTGAACAATTGTCTACAATGCATTTCATCACAGGCCATCTTCAAGGCATCTTACCTGTCTGCAAGTTCTACAGTTTTTGAGACAGACTCACTTTTGATGCCTGTGCCTCAGTGCTAAGTGTCAACTCCTTCTTCCTGCCTCTAGATTTTCATGTTCCAGCTGCTGCGTGGTCTGTCTTACTGTCATGGAAGAAAGATCCTGCACCGAGACCTCAAACCCCAGAACCTGCTCATCAATGAGAGAGGAGAGCTCAAGCTGGCTGACTTTGGTAGGTAACGCAAGGGAGAAGCAAAGGAGTTGTGGTCTCTTTGGCCAGGCCTGTGTGCAGCTGGCAGCAGGTTTATGCTCCCCTGGTGCAGGAAGAGATGTGGGGGTCCCACATAAGCAGCTTGGGAGACAGCTCTCCTTCAGCAATATTATGTGTACTCCGAGGCTGAACTCTGCACAGCAGCTATGTGCTCCACCCAGCTGAGTTTGAAGCATCTCTGCGTGAGCACAGCCACTTGCTTTATGTACTGAGCAATCTGGCCTTGCCTGCCTTGTTCTGCCTCTCTGGGGAGAATGCAGTGTTGCCGCAAGGTACAGCTGAATACAGCTCCTTGATACACATACCTTTCATTCTCAGGACTAGCCAGAGCCAAGTCAGTCCCTACAAAAACATACTCCAATGAGGTGGTCACACTGTGGTACCGGCCCCCAGACGTCCTGCTAGGATCTACGGAATATTCCACACCCATCGATATGTGGTAAGCCACAGTGCCCATCTGCAGGACCGGGTGGGGAAGGGGTGAACCTCCAAATTAAGATTCCCAGAGTCTCCAAGACAGTGGGCTTGGATAATACCTTTCATCTGCCTGTGTAGCAGCATATGTGCCAACAGTGTTGTGTTGATAGTTAAAATAGAGGTGTCTGTCTGTCGTAGATGCCATGCTGGTTTTAGTGTGCCATGGGTCTCAAGGTCTTTGGAGCACACTTTCCATGTTGGGGAGTAAATAGTTATCTGTAGCAGTGAAGAGAGGTGGCTCTTGGAGCTTATTTCTGTCACCAGGGACACTAGCAGTTAGCTCGAGCTCCAGGACCCTATTAGCCCTTGCTAAGGGGCAGTGGGATGTTCACAGGGCTTCTCCATCGCAAATACTGTGCTGCCCTTTTAGGGGTGTGGGCTGCATACACTATGAGATGGTCACCGGTCGGCCGATGTTCCCTGGCTCCACAGTGAAGGAAGAGCTGCATTTAATCTTCAGGCTGCTGGGTGAGTCTTCTGCTGTCTCCCAAATCCCCACTTGAGGGCAGTGGCTGACTGCAGATACTGAGGAAAAAAAAAAACACTTCAGGTGCTTGAACAGAGCCTCTTGGCAAAGCAGCAGAGTGGGATGGGCTGGGCAGGCTGTACAGAGCTGTGCGTAGCCTGCCCAGCATCCTCGTACCAGGCTTGCAGCCAGGCGAGCTCTTAGGGCTACTGCCCCGCAGGATGTACTAGCAAGTCTAAGCCTGCTGTTGAAGTTCATGCTCTCTGTCCTGCCTCCTCCTTGGGAGAGGTGGACACTAGCTCTTATTCTTACCAAATGAACATGACAGGTTTCCCTCTCTCCCTCTCTCAGGAACCCCCACAGAAGACACCTGGCCTGGAATAACATCCAACGAGGAGTTTAAGGCTTACAATTTCACACAGTACCGAGCCCAGCCATTAATAAATCATGCCCCAAGGTACCTTCCTGAGCAGAGACACATAAGGCATGGTAGGCTTGTGCTGGTCTTAAATGGGAGCCTGGGGAGACCAGTTTCGTTTCCGCATTGTGGTGCTGGCAGCCTCCGAATGAAGTTGTGCAGTGGAGGCCCCAGCTGCCTCTTGACTCTTGCATTGACTATTGCAATGTCTCCTGGGTATGATAATGCTCCACTGTTTATTTCCTCCTTCTCTCAGGCTGGACTCAGAAGGCATTGACTTGCTGATGAACCTCCTTCTGGTAAGTACTAGAGCTGTCTGCCTGGATGGCAATGGGGTTTGTTGAAGTGAAGTACCCTGGCTGCCCTAACGCTGATTTTGGATCCAGGCAGAGGAGGTGTAACTGCAGAATAAGCCATAGTTCTACGGTTATGGCCATGTAGATGCTGTTCCAAACCACCTCCCATTATCTGACCATCTGATCTGCCCTAAATTCACTCCAAAATTCTCTGGAGACATGCTTCTGTCTCCTTGTGAGTTTATGCCCTGGTTGATCAGAGCCCTTGTCTACCCTTCATCATGTTTACCAGTAGGTAAACTGTCTTTCACCAATCTGTCCTCTCTCACACAGCCTGCACACACAAAAAGAGGTAATCCATAAGGTATTAAATGGATGGTGCACTCCTGTGGCCATACAGTGTATGAAGTTCCTTGTGCACATACAGATGGCAACCCAATTGCCTGCACGCCCCCGTGATGCATTTTGAATACATTCTCTCTCATGTAGCATATGAAATTTCTTGGGCAGGGCCTCTATGCCTACTGAATGCCTTCTCATGCATGCACACTGTACATAATTTCCTTTCTCTGGGGCTCTGTTCAGTACGAAGCCAAAACCCGGATTTCAGCGGAGGCAGCTCTGCGGCATGCTTACTTCAAGAGCCTTGGGGAACGGGTACACCTCCTCCCTGACAGTAAGTGTGCAGCATCCCATTGCTGGGGGGATATGGAGCAAAGAGGTTCTTTGCAAACTAAGAATTTTGCTTTGCAGCTAGGTCTCCTCGGATGCCTCTTGTCCTTGTTCGCCCAGAGGAAGTGAGTGCTTCTGCAGCATAGTGGGGTTAGAGTTTGGGGACTGTGAGAGCAAGAAACAGAGTTTTGGGTATGATTGGCAGGATGGTGCAGTCTGTCTTGGCCCTGGGTTTTCAGACTACTGACGGCTCAGCCAGCTGGATTGACTTCTCTCTGTTCCCTCTGCCTAGATGTCTCCATCTTCTCACTGAAGGAAATTCAGCTTCAAAAGGACCCAGGATACCGAGGCTCAGCCTTTCAGCAGTCAGGTAGGACTGGGGAAAATGATGTTGACCTCCTCTCAGACGGGTGGAGAGGCAGCCTGCATAGGTAAGGTACCACAGACCACACTGGCAGTGGGGTTACTGCCAGCTGGTACCTATGTAAGGAAAAGACAAACCTGATCCCTGCCTCCTGCTTTAGTCCACAACAGCCACATATTGCTCCTGGGGCATCATGACTTGTTACTGCAGATGCACCAAACTCACATCTAGGTGCTCTGAGGCACCATCCCAGAACCAATGCTGTGGTCCAGGTCCTTGCATCGGGTGGTGCCTCTGCAAAGTGCTGCTCACTGTCTAGCCTCTTTAACTCACCTCTCTCTCTTCCTCAGCCCGAGGGAAGAACAGGAGGCAGAGTATATTTTAAACCTGGATTTCGCGTTCTCATTGTTGCCATGGAGATCAAAGCACTGAGAAAGGAGACAGCAACACGCTCCCACCTGACCCATCGCAGAATTACTGACTCGAGCAGGATGATGCTGAAGCACCGCTGGCTGCAGGCTCTCCTCTGCCCGTCCTCACAACCCTTTCCCCACCACCCCTTAGCCCCCAGCAGCTGTTGTCAAAGGAGTTGTGGCCTTCCTCCCCTCGTATTTTCATGTTGCACCCATCAGACAAGAGCTGCTACCCTCTGTACAGAGGCTTTAGAGAGTAACTGCCCTGAGCATTGCCTTGAGCTCAGGGTGTGTGCTGGCCCTGAGGGAACTCACTCACGGTGCTCTGAGAGGTGAGCTGGGGGCAGGGAGGTTTTCTGAGCAAAGAGTGGTTTCTCCAAGAGCTGAGCAGTGGCCGAGTCATGGTACCTAGTTTCTGGCCCAGACAGGCATTTCTGGCAACATACCTTTGCTCAGACAACTGGCTCTGCACCCTCTGTCTCCTGGGGAGACAGTTTGCAGCCACATTAAGAGTTGGGGGCATGACCCAGACAAGCACTGGAGAACCTGAAACAAAAATAATGAGGGTTAGCCCTCCCTCATTTTCCCTTGTTCCTGCCTACATAACCCTTTTCTCTCCCTATCTCTGGACCTGAATCCTGACTGAAGGATGGAGTGGTTGGGAGGAAAGAGATTCCTATTGCTTCCCCCAAAATTTCCCACTCTGTGCCAGCATTGCATTTATAAATGTGGTCAGCTGGCTGCTCTCCAGAAATGTCCCTATCTGAGAATGAGGGCTCAGTGAGGCTGCCTGGGATGCGGGATGCTTGTTGGTAGAGCTGTGTAGAAGCAGGGCCAAACACGCACACCGGGTTCGTGCTGGTTTCCATTGCTGCGCTGAGCCCTTCGTTCAGCCTTTTCCAAGGCACTAATGGAAGAGCCCATTTCTCATCCCCAGAGCCTGCCACTCTGCTAGCCCGCGACCATCTCCAGTGTTGTCACGAGGGAAAGGACGCAACTCCCAGACAGCATCTCAGGAGCGTATGAACTGTTCTTTCCACCCAGCCGTCTCAGCTCTGTGCACAATGTGGCAGAGCCTGAGCTGCTCAGCCTTGCCGTATCAAAGTGTTATGCACACCCACCTCAGTGCATTTCTACCTAGAGGAAGGGGGAGAGGTGCCAAACCTCCCACAGCTCAGCTGTGGGACCAGAAATAGACTCAGTAAGAAGCAGAAAGCATCCCTCAAACCTCTTCACATGGCCTCTACAGCACTGAAATCCTTTGGTACTGAATGCCAGATCGTACCAGCCCTGACTCTTGTACATATGCAGTGGGACTGAAGTTCATGGTTAAATCTGAACGTGCTTTGCTGGCTGAAGACTATTCCTGCTGCATTTCCCTTTGTACGTTTCAGGAACATGCCAAATCCAGGGCAAAGAAGCCCTGCTTAACTGCTTTCTCACAGCTTACAGTCTGAAATGTCTTCAAGTGAGTGAGCATTGTGGGAAGTTTTTCTTCTGTATAATATTTACATGCTTTTCTTGGCTCTCCTCGATGACTAGTTCTCTCACCCACTGGGAGTCCCTTGGGATGACAGGCATTCTGACCTTGCCACTGGCAGTAGGACTGGCAGGAAACGCCAAATTCTTAACCCAGCCCATAGCACTCCCAACCTGAGAAGCATTGCTCAAGGGATGGTAACCCTCCATGCCTTTCTTTCCCCAGTGAGCAGGGAGTTAGAGCCTCCTGCTTCTGCTTTGCTCTGTGGCACTTCTATGATAACTGAAATGCAAAAAATGAAGATAAAGCAGGAGATCCCAGAGTTCCTCACATCTTTGGGAGGCAGCTGTTTCCTGTGCCAACCTCAATGTGATGTGCCATCTGAGTTTCTCCCATCAGACCAAAGCTGTTAAGCTGGGTTTGTCCTAGACAAGCATCCAGACGTCTGCATTGTTTGAGGTTTGCCCATCCCTGCTCAGTTCCTTTGTCGGTATGTCCAGTGTACAGCAGGCTGAATAGTTCATTAATTGTTTCCATTTGATAGGGGAGAGCATGAATAGCCATCAGCCACCAGTGACGCATTTCACTCTGATACAGGCGCATATAAAGGGTAATATTTTGGCTGGTTTCACATGGCCTGCTCCTGCTGCGTGGGGCTTTTTAAAATAGCATAAGTGAGGGAGGTTCACAAAGGGAGGTGTTGGCTAGAGTAAGTCTGTACTCTCACATTGTTGTCTTTTCTTTCTCAAAAGCATTTTATACAGAAATTTCCTTGGTCTCGCAGGGATCTGTGCAGCAGACTTGCACTTTCCGGGGCAGCCAGCTCCTGTCACAAATTTTCAGCTCAGTTGACAGGCCAGCTCATGGAGGCCGTCTCTCCCATTCCTGCATGGCAGCATGCTCAGGTACTGGTGGTGATGGGCCAGTGACGGGTGAACACAGATTAGACATGAGAGCAGGCAACCACTCTACCCACTCTGGGGACACCTTTTCAGGATGTCTTTAGCCTGTCTTTGTGTGATTTTCTTTCCTGATTTTACCAGCCCTATGCTCTGAGATTGCCTTGGCCAAAAGGAGCCACATCCATTGGGACAGAGGGTGTCCAGCTGAGCCCTTCTAGTTTCACACTGGGAAGGTGGAGGAGTTGTTTCAGGTCTGGGGGCCTTGCAGGTGGTGCAGAGCTGACTGTGGGCACACGAGGTGAGAGAGGGGCTCTTTTACCTGCTCCCCAAGAGCTGAGCACCTTGAAATCAGTCCCACCAGATCTGGTGTGGTTTCAGCTCCCCCCAGGGACAGATGTTCCTCCTGAAAGGCAAGGTCACCTACTGAAACAGCATCATGATACTGGGGGAAAAGGTTGGAGAAAAGACCTAGCATTGACTGTGTAAACAGCTCAGCTTTATCCAGGATCAGATAGGAAAGAAAAAGGGCCTGTTAGTTGCTGTTTATTCTTTCATAGCCTTTGCCTTTTCTCCTACAAATCCTTCCTGAAGGAGATCTTTGTGCGGAGGCACTATTATTTATTAGCCCTGTGAGCTACTAACAGCCTGAATTTAAGATAACCCCTTTTGTTCCACTGCATTTAGTGTGGATATTTGATTCCTATTCACCAGAGTGATAGTGTGTGTAAATATTTGGCACCCCACTGAGCAAGGTTTGATTTACAAACTCCCATTGCTTCTACGCTTGCACGTGTTGGCTGGCAGAGCCCCGAGTGTGTGATCTCCAGGCTCCCGTGGCACGCTGCCCACAAAAACCTTCCCTGCTGCCAAGAAATGAGCTGCAGGTTTGCAGCGATTAGCACTTGAAGCCAGACCCCCCTTCTCCCGTTCCTGGATGTTGTTACTGTGCTGCTGAAGACCGTGGAGCCTGGGATACGTTTATGAGGACAAAGACCCCTCAAATGCTGAGACATCCAAGAGGTTTGCAAAAGCTCCCAAGCAGAGGGGAACTCCTGTCATCCCCACATGCAAGCATGCTGTTGAAAACTGAATGAGGACCTCACAAGCTTGCCAAGGTGCTTGATCTAGGTGACCCTGCTGAGCAGGGAGTTTGGACTAGATGATCTCCAGAGGTCCCTTCCAACCTTACTGATTCTATGATTCTGTGATCACTGTTGTAGCTCTGGCTGATGGTCTCGCGCTCTGCTTCCTTCGGCAGCTGACAGTGCTGTCTTTTCTGAGTATTTGGAGCACTAGATGGTTCCAAATTTGGATTTTTAAAGTAGCACTAATGAAAATGCTGGGAATTACTATGTCTCTCTGGAATTTTTTCATTTAGTCATTTTGTGGGTTCTCCATCAACAGCTTCGCCAAGTAGCTGATGCTTTTTCATAGATTGGGAGTTTTGACAAAAAGAAATTGTTGCTTGTCTTCCAGACGTTTTTTGTGAAATTTTTATTTTTGCCAGTTCTGGTGGAAAATGGAATTTTGGATGTGCCCTCAGGAAAGGCTGTATTCTTTCATCTCTCCAACTGATAGCTAGTTAAAGAAATGTAAGTAAAATAATGTCAATAGCAAGGTCTGTATTGTAGGACAACAATAAAACTTTACAGGCAGAGTTATTTCATTTCACTCTCTCTGTACACATACGCACACGCCTTTCCTGGCCCAACCCATTGCCAGATCTATGTTAAGATTTTAAATAACAAAACTACATTGTATCTTGGATACAAAGGAGATGATAGGTGTTTTCTTCTCTTTAACATGGTGGGAAAAGAAAAAAAAAGAAGGCTGTTTTCCTAAACTTCCCAAATGTTTGGTTTTATTTGTTTGTTTGTTTTCCCAGGACTTATCTAGTCAGAAATTAGGCCATCATAAAACATGAACCTAGAATTCCCGGGATCAGACTAGGAACACACAGATGGGAATACATCGGAGAAATAGTCTACCTTGCTAGACTGAATAATATCAACAGGCTTAGTGAGTTTGGTTGTGTGTCCTAGTATATGGGGGGGGGGGGTGTATTCTTTGTGTGTGATGGAAGTAGAGGCAGATTCTCCATTAGGACAGCTGATGCCAATGCATTTTTGTACAACCCCACAGCAAGTAATGGCTTATTTACAGTGACCATTCCTGTGAACCTCACTTGGCACATGGGAAGTGTCTGTTCCGTGTTCTGCAAGGGCCATTAGGTCTGCCTGAGAATTAGGGTTAAAAGTGACACTGTCTCGCGTGTCAAAAGTCATGGGTCTCTGTCTGACCAGATTGCTCCAGATATGTTATATCTCTGTCCCATTTCTGTACTCTCAAGTCTTAGAATACATACATTTTGATGTCCCTTTAGCACTGCCCACTAGCAGTGGCTTGGGTTAATGGGCATAAAAACCATGAGACCCACTTTCTAGTTTTTTCATTGCCTTCTTTCATCTGAAGCATCATACTTGTCCTACAGCAGGAAAAATATATCCAAGTGGCCAGCATACACATACTGTGAATGTTCTCTGGTGTGATTCATCTGCAGAATACCAATAATGTATTTAACTAGCATTGTGCGATCGAAAGATGCATTTTAAAAGAAATGATTTTAAAGATTTATTCCAAAAGAAGAAATGATTTTTTTATAGAAAGTTTTTCTGGAATAAATGGAAAGATACAAAACAAGAATAAAAGATTGTATCCATCTGTCAATCCTGTGTCTGAATGTTTTATAAAAATACTTCAATTTTTATATTTCAGATGTTAAATGGACTGTTTTGTGGATGTGCTCATTTTCTTGCTAGGGCTAACACTACAAATGCATTGTGAATGCTCTGAAGCCAAGATTGGACAATAAACTAATGAGTACAGGATAGTTTTATGCAAGATATAATTTTTCTCTTTTCTTTTTTGGTAGGAGAAGGATCCAGTTTGTCTTTGAATTTCAAATAGGTAGAACTGAAGTCTCAGGAGTGCAGGTCCCTTCCCCAGTTCCTGTGCGGTAAGTTGCTTTGCTGCGGGGTGCGCAGGTGAGGAAAGCTGCTTGGACCTTAAAAGGGGAGAGTACTTTCTTTTTTCTTTCCCAGGAAGTTGTTTCCCCACAGCTGTTTTTCTGTGCTTTGGGAGAAAAACTTTTTATTTTCTTGTACAAAAGACATCAGGTTCCTCCTGGGCCAGGCTGATGTGTGCTGCTCTGCAGGGACTGGCTCAGAGCAGACTTGTTACAGTTTGAGGTGTGGTTATTGAGTTACTGCCTTGGTAGGTGACTTCGAGGCTTCACAGCTGTGGTGTGTCTGGGAACCAGACACAGAAATGCCTTGCTGCTGGCTTGGGGTTTTTTCTGTTCTGCACTATTGCCCTGAATTTCTCCATATTGACCTGCCCTGTGGTTTGCTATGGCCCTGCACTGTCCCTGAGAGAATCAAAAATACTATGGGCTGCAGATAAGAGGCAGCTTTCCATATTGGTTCCTTTTCGGGAGATTTAAGCTCACAGGTTGTGGTAAAACTCTCAGTCCAGACACAGAGTTACTGTTGAGAGAGGTTCCCTCTACCTGACCTTTTCAGCAGGTTGAAACACAAGACCTCAGAAACTCGTACGCAATAGGAAAATGTTTCTATAGTCCCTTGTGTGGATCATAAGTCCTTAAACAAATATTGCCATAAGCCTATCAGGCAGATAAAGCACAGAAGTGGCTTGTCCTGCCCATGGCTGCAAACCAACTCAAGGGCAGAGCTGGGGAAGGGGCAGGAGTGTCCTGTTTCTCAGGAGCCCTTGAAGCAGAAAGTTTCCTTGTGGTTAGAGCTATTCCCCTTAAAAGAGCTCTGCTCTCTGTGCCATCAGGTAGTGCTGAAAACCCCTAGCCACCCCATGCAGAGGACCTGGGAAGAGCCAGAGGTGGACTATGAAGGGAATTTTTGGAGTTTAGGGCCAGACCTCTGACAGGAGCCCACTGATGCTGGGTGGGTGGTGCAGAGAAGGAAAAAGGGGCAATGCACCACTTCCCTCCCCAGGCTTCACCTCTGGTGAGAGCCCAGCCCGCATGAGTCACCTCCAGAGCCAGGCGGACACCGGCATGGGCAGATCCCAAGTGACAAACTGTCAGACCAGTTCCTCCATCTGCCACACTCATTCCTCCAGTCTCGCTGCTGCTACACCAGCGTTGGGTCTGGAGGAATGCTGCCGAGCAGCTGACAGCCACATCCTCCACCCAGGGGCTCTCTGGAGTCAGGATGTCACCAGATGTCCCAGTAGCCATGACCTTTCTACTCCCTGACAGGAGCTCCATGTTCATTAGGGATGCCTCCTGCCTCACAAGGATGCTCAAGTGACATCATTAATTGCTTCCTGGGTCTTTTAGCATATCTCTGCAAAATGGGGGTGGTATCTACTGTCCTCAATGAGATTAGTTGTGTGTTATTAAATTACAGGTGTGTTTCAGGAGGCTCAGCTGGAATCTTTTACTGGCTTTCTTACAGATCACAGCCACTGTGCTGCAGTTTTAGCATGGTAAAGGAGGAAGCATATTGATTCCAGCTAAAATGGAGTGGGTGTGTGGAAAGGAATTATTTCAGTTGGATGTTAGGAAAACGTGTAGGTGAGCACTTCCTCCTTTTTGACAAGTGTTACAGCATCTGTAATAAGTAGGCCAAGATCTCAGGATAATGTTTGACCTAGAGGTGGAGTCAGGCTTTCCAAATAACACAGCGTGTTTTGAAACTCTTGCCCCCAACATACACGAGGTTAACAGCTCTCTAGTGCTGGGCCATTGCAGATGCCCAGCCCATTCAGGCTGGATTGCTGAATGTGTTGTACGCAGCCAGGAATAATTCAGCCCATTGTTTGGAGAGTTCACATTGTGTTGTAAGACGCATCACATCTTTCCTCAGTAACGTTCAGTACGGTGGTTGTTTTCTTACTTGATCAAACTTGCATAATGGTGGTATTCTTGGGCTAAGCTGCAGCTATGGAAAGGCATTGGTGTTCCCATTTCCAACTGAGCGTGCAACTCTTCAGCCCATCACATTGGCACAAGTGGTTGCTGGAACAGCATGTCTGTATTTTTCAGAGTATCAGCCCAGATTTCCCATTTATAGTGTCTGGACAAAGGAGCTACACAGAATTAGCATCCATATGTGTCCCTAAAAGTTACCAGAGAAAGAACAGGCTGAAGTGTATCCATGAGCAGGGCACAGGGAATACAGATCAACGGTATCTCACCCCAAGCACCCAGCTACAGTTGCCACCTGAAACACAGGCAAAAGTCTCAAAGGAGACTCGTCCCAAACACCTGCTCTCCCAGTCCCACCTGTGGGACCTGTAGCTTGTGCTGAGGGAAACCAGGACCCTCCAGAGCACCAAGCCTTCCTGCACCCTTTCTAGCTGGAGAGCTGGTATCTCTGGTTTCTGCAGGTGCGGCTCAGTCCCGCTGTTGGCAAGCTCAGCCCGAGTCACTGAATGACTTGCCCTCTTCTGACAAGTCTGTCCAGAAGAGCAGAGCTGGCGGACTCTGCCACTTCCACCTGCTCCCGTGTGCTTCAGTGTAGGGACAGCCATACCCCCCGCAGCCAGGTTTGCAAAGGAGAAAATCCCTCCATGCCTTTGATTTTCACAGGGGAAACATATGCAAATTGCCCTTAGCAAACCTGTTACTAGATTTGATTCCCCCACTGAGCTAAGAGAAATTATGCCAGTATCCTAAAAACAAATCTGAATAAAATGGGGCTTCTAGGTTGAAGCTCTATAAAGCAGTCACTGCAAACCAGGATCTATTATTTTAAATAGGTAATAATTGATCCATTGGCTGAAAAGATTAACCTTGTATAATTGGGGTCTGTTAAAACACACACAAAAAAACCAAACTGCTGTGCCACTTGCTGCACCAGGAAGAATGTGTGAGGGCACAGGAAGCAAAAGGAAGGTGTTTTTCAAATGCATGTCAGATCTTTTTGAGCAGCTTTGGCACACACAGGCTGATGCTGCTGTCTGTAATCATGCAGCTCTGCTATTCATTCATTCATGATTTCACTTTGCAGTTTGCAGCAAGCACAGAAATGTGGGTGTTTAATTCATTACAAGTACAACATAGATTTCAGTTTGAAAAACAGCCTAAAGTGCCTCCTTGTGAAGCTGATTCTGGTATTGCATATACTTATAATTCTATGGCTTGCATTTTTATGAGCTACCTCTGAGGATCTGGCTTTCAGTATATGGAGCCAGAATGGATCTGTGTGTTCTTGTGCTGTCTAACCCACCTACGCTTCATTTCTTATTTGCAAGCATATCTTGCATGGTTTGTGCTATCCCTGACAAAATGACCTGATATTCCTGGAAGCAGTGTACTGGCATTTAGGCCATTGCTTAGCAAAGTGGGGTCAGCTGTTGTAGCTGGGGTACAGGCTATACTAGTAACTGTAACCTCTGATGTTTAGATGCTGCCTCTCTGTTGTGTGGATCCAATGAATTTAAAAAGGTGGGGAAAGCCACACACAGCCATTTTGTAGCTGGAGAAATCAAGGCCTAGAGTACCGATGCTATCAGGTTATGATGATGGAGTAATGGAAGCTGGGAGTAGACTGCAGTTCTCCTGACTCCGCCTGGTGCTCTAAAACTGATCTTCGTCAGAGATGCAGTGTGTCTGTCCACCCATAATATGTTGGCCTCCTTGCTTGCCATTTGGCATCACAGAGACAAAGCTGTCCGTGTTTAGAGTAGTCCATATCACGTCACTGTCAGCAGAAGAATTGTAAATATATTTCCTCTCTCAGGGCTGAGCCATTTCAGGTTTTGCAGAAAACAGTCTGTTTCCAAGCTCTATCAGGGGAGTTGCAGAGTGTATGTAAAATATCTGGCAAGCTACACTATAGTAGGTTTCAAGTAAGGACGGAGCTTGACCCATTTTGCCCAGAGACATACAGAAATAATTGGGGACACAGGGCTGAGGGCCCGAGGAGGAGTTGAGGTTCTGAGTGTGCCTTTGTTGCCAGAACCACTATGGGGAGCAGGAACTGCAAGAAAACCCCTGTCATCCCTTTTTTGGGAGAATGATACCTGATGTATGGAAGATGAGGAGCCAGGTATGACCTGCAGAGCTGGGAACAAAAGCAGCCAGCTGGTGTTTCATGCAAGTAGCTTCTGCTCCATGCAGGAGCAGTCATACAGTCAGACAGGGCAGAAAATGACCTTCCTAGCAACACTGATGGATGGGTCTTTGTCATCATAATCCTTCCTCTCCCATGCTGTTTTGTCCCCACTTTTGGATGGGGAATGAGAACCTGAGGTAGTCTTCAGTGGTATGACTTTTCAAAGTCCGTTATTCCATGGCAGAGAAAGCCTGAGGCTCCAGCTCGCAGGCCCCTCTCCTGTCCTGTGTTCTGCCATAGGGCCTACTAACAAGGTGGGTTGCTGAGATATAACGATATAACGATAGCCCTGTTTCCAGTCATGACTCATTCTGCATCCACAAGCAAGTCACTTCATTCCTTTCCAGCCCTCAGTTTCCGTATCTGTAAAATAAGGTAACAGCATTGCTTTATCCCTCCAGGCAGCTGAGTTGTTTCTTTGATTGCTTAATGGTTTCAGGTGCAGGTTTGTTAAACCACAGGTGTTCTCCCTTCAACAAACGTGCCATCAGGGCTTCATTTCCCACCTGGTTCTGTACTGAGCTGAACCCTACTGCAGATGGCCATGGACAGTCACTTTGTTCACTTTGTCTGGGTGAGAGGAGGGTGAGATCCTCCCTGCTTCGTTCAGGGAAGGCTCCTGCTGACGCTGTGAGCAGTGACCTGGGCACAATTTGGATTAGCTAAATATTAAACTATGTCTAGGTGGAAATGAGCACCTGCAGGCTTCAGAGCAGCATTCCAGAGGCCTGGGTCATGGGACACGTGAGTATGTGTGTGGGGTCCCCTGGCATGAAAAGGTACCTAACATGCAGGCCTGGAGCTGGCCCTCTGTCATGGCTGAACTCCAGCAATTCTGGTTTGCCTGGAAAGAGTGTTCTAAAAATTGCTAGTCTTTCCCTAAAGTAGGTGAAATATTTATAAATCCATCCCCTAGAGGAGACCTTCTGCGTAAGCATCAGCCGCTCTGACTTTAAAAGACACACACCAAGCCATCTGATGCTTCTTGCCCGTTAGAGGGGCAGAGACAACTTTCATCGCATCTATCCGGAGCGGTTGCACTTATTTACTGGTACCGAGACTGCACAGACCGTCAGTAGCAGAGGAAGGGGATTTCTGGGCTTCCTTGCTCGGTGTTGTGTGATGAATCAGATTTGCTCCTTCCCACTACGGTGGCCTTAGGCGAGTGTGGGGTGTGTGGCAAGGCTCGCCCCGGTGTGGGGAGTGTTGGGGGGGGGTCACAGCTAGGGCCGGCCCCGGTGTTGGGGGGTGCCCGGATATCGGCAAGGGGGATGCGCAAGCGGTTCCTCGTGGTCCCCGCTAGGACGAGCCGAGGAGCGGCCGGGGCAGCGCCGGGGAGGCTCCGCGCCGCTCCGCCCGGCCCCGGGAGGCGGCGGCGGCGGCGGCCCCCGGTCCCGGAGGCGGAGCCAGCGCCCGGCGCGGCGCCGCGGGCCCCGGAGCCACATCCTGCAAAGGAGGAGCGGGGCGGCGGGAGGCGGCCGTGCCGCGCCGCGCCGGGCCGGGGCAGGGGGCCGGGCGGCGCGGGAGCCGCATCGCCGCGGGCTCCCCGCGAGCCGCCGCCCGAGGATGTGGTGGGACGAGCGGGTGTCGGCGCGGTTCCGGAGGAACCTGCAGCCCACCCTCACCTACTGGAGCGTCTTCTTCAGCTTCGGCCTCTGCATCGCCTTCCTGGGGCCCACGCTGCTGGACCTGCGCTGCCAGACCCAGAGCTCGCTCTCCCAGATCACCTGGGTCTTCTTCTCCCAGCAGTTCTGCCTGCTGCTCGGCAGCTGCCTCGGAGGGGTCTTCAAGAGGACGTAAGGCGCCTGGCAAACTCATCGCACCTCCTGCGGGTGGGCTCTGCCTGCCTGGAGTGCTCCCCTGCCTCCCTGTTCTGCCCTCGGTCCTCCCTGGTGGCTGCTGACCGCCTCCGGGTTGGGGTTCGGCTGTTCCAGCACCCCTTTTCTTTTCCCTGGCTCTGCAGTTCTCTCTCTCTCTCTCTCTCTCTCTCTCACCTTTTTTTTCCCTGTGTGTGTGCATGCATGCGTGTGTGTGTTTCTCTCCAAGGGGAGCATTCAGTATTGCCTGGTCCACAGCCCCTGCTCACCTGAGCAGCTCGGAGGTGCGCGAGGCTTTGCAGGAGGTGCGGGCCCAGTTCTGCTGTCGAGTCCTCCCTTGCTTGCACAGTGTTGCACCTTTGGAGAGGAGCTGCCAGCTCTGCTGGCGCTCAGGACAGAGATAGCCTTAGCATGAAGTTACAGCAAGAGCTTCCTGGAGGATATTTTCCTAAACCTAATTGTTTAACACAAAAATATTGTTGAAAGCCTGTTTTAATAACCTTGGTGTCAGAAACTGAGGCATGGTTATACTCCCCAGGAGTCTGAGCAAACACGACCCCACAGGAGAGGCGAGCGGTTCCCACAGCCGCACTGCTGCGGGGGGCCAGGGCAGAGGCAGGGTTTCAGCCTCACAGTGTGGCGGAGGACAGCAGCATGCTTTACGGATCAGTAAGATGCTCGAGCACAGCCAAGTGGGGATTTGCACCGAGTCTTCTGTCCAGGATATGTTTAAAATAAATAATACGCAAAGGCTAAACCTTAAAGGTTGCCAGACAGGCATCTGGTTTGATGTGTGGTGACAGCTATGTTCTACTGAGTATCAGCTGATTATTTGTCACTGATTCTTACTGCACTGGTGTAAGGTGTTAGCTCAGTGTGCATCTCTCTTGTACACATCATATATAAGATTCTCTCATATACACGTTAAATATATACATATATGTATGAATCCTTTGTTGTTATGAAATGCCCATTAAGCATTCGTTAAATTTTTGTCTTGTGAATTGTGGACAATACTGAGTAATGCTTGGCAGTGAAGACAGCATTAAAGCGCCTGTTAAATTACTGTCCCAGCACTGTGAACTGTCCCAGGCCCCCGGTTCGTGCGGGGCCCAAAGGCATCGTGGAGCAGCCAGAGCTACTCTCAGGCAGACTGTGCCAGGAGAGGAGGTGCTGGGTAAGGTGCACGGGAATGGGAACAGCACGTCGGAACCTTGCCCTGGGTCTGACACAGATCTGAGATTGCTGGGTCAGCAGGCACTACCTTTGCCAGCACCCAGTCTGCTTCACATATGTTTGAAGGAGCTGGGAAGGAAAATGCAGAATTATTTTCTGTTGTCAGTTTCCTACTAAAACCTTCCTGCCTGCAGCCGGTGCTGGTTGTGCAAACCAGTTTGGGTGTTTGTGGGCAGAGATTCTCTAAGCTTTTAGCTCTTTGCAGCAGCAAGTTTGGAAGAGCAAGTTTATCTTGTTATGAACTAGGATGCGCTTGTGGCTGTCGATTGTAGCCTGTGTGAGTAATGGGCTTTTGCAAGTGTCTGAAAGTCCCATGGAGAAGTGACAGCCCTATCAGGCAGGAGGGCATGTTTTGGACAGTTGTAGCTCACTGTCCTTGTGGGGAGTTACCTAGAGCAATGCAATATACAAATATGTATTTGGATAAAAACATTAACTGTTTAGGTTCTGAAAGCTCCTGGTAACATCCCCTCTTCAGAGATGGGCAGACTGAACTCTTTGCTAAGGATTTCTATTTCTGGGCAGTCCTATGGGTTTGTAATTCAAGTATTCCTGGCCATCCAGCCCTGGGCTGGAAGTGCTGGACAGTGCTTCTTTACCACTTAAGGAAACTGTACCTTCTAGTAGAGGCTCTCAAAGCCTCAGCTGCCTGCAGTCCCAGCTGATATAGGGTCTAGGTATAAGCTAGGCTTAGTTTCCAGTGTGTGTAGGACCCAGACTTTGTTGTTTGCTTTAGGTTAAAATCCAAATGTTGGTCTGAGCTGTCTGCTCTGAAATTTGGACTCTCAGGGAAAAGCACTACTGTTACTAGATTGTGCAGCACAGGGGGTGGGTGGGACCAAAACAGCCCTCAGGTTCCTCTCGCTAGAGAAGTTTAGTGAACACTGAATTGTAGTCTCAGCTCTTTCTTTGCCCTGCTGGAGTCTTGGAGCATTGTGAGAAGAGAACATAATGATGGCATCATTCCCTTCTGTAACTTGGTACGAGCCTGGATTGTTGGACTTACGTCCAAAATTCCCTATTTGCTGGATTTCAAGGAAGAAGAAAGTTTGCTGTTGTGAGTTTCCTCAAATTGTATAGAAATGAAGCTGTTGCCTTCAGTGCCTTCACTGGGGACTTGGATTTGCTGACCACTTTTTTCTATGGCTTGTCAAGAAGTACAAACCCAGAGCAGTGGAAAGATCAACGCCCTGTGCAAGTGCAAGACGTGTTGTTCAACTCAAGATCAGGTTCACAACCCAAGTGTGCTGGTTTCTGGTAACTCATGTTTGTTTGCTGTGTTTTAATTACAACTTTGGTTCAGAAGAATATAGCTTTTTACAAGATATCACAAAATCATTCTTTTTATATGAGTGGGAATAGGTTTTAAGAGGAGTGCCTGCCGTGGCTCCAACCTTATTACTACTGCGGTGCCAGGTGAGATGCCTGGAGCAAAGGCAGCACCGTGAGCAGCTGATGCCCTGTGCAAGTAGCCCTGTACGCTCGTTTCGTCAGAAAGACACTAAAGAATCATGTTTCCTGGTATTACCCAGACGATATTTTCAGGAGGGCTTGACATGTTTCGTATCTCTTGTAAGGACGTGGAAATCCAGCCAGCAGTGTTGAGGTGGGAGTGCCGAGAATACTTGCAACTCTTCCTTGACTCAGAAACCAAAGTGGGAGGTGAGCTCCTTGGAAAATCCACCCTGAGCACCTGGCACTGCAGAATCCAGGGATGGGCTCAGACCAGCTACATCCCCCTGTCATTCTCCCTCCTTGCTTTCCTTGTCCTCCCCTTTTTCTTTCCCGTTTGAGTCTAGATTTTAAGCTTGCATCATGCATGTGAAGGCATTCTCCGTTCATGGCCCCCTCTGTGCTGCTCACAGCTCTGTGACAGGGTCACTGAGTGCCTATGCCCCGGTCCGCTATGTTTTTTTTTTCCCCCCCTTTGGTCTGTAAAGTTGGAAAGTGCCTACTGGGTCAGCTCATATCCAGTGTGTGGGAAGGAGAGGGGAAGCTTTGCTGGCTGTGACTACAGAGTCAAGTTAGCCACTAATCCTATTGAAGAGATCAGGCTGCACCTTTTGGCAGGAGGCTGCAGATTTTCCCTCGAGGCTCGTGTTGCAGTCAGGATGTGTGCTGGGTGCTCCTGAAACAGGAGTCTGTGAAGTTACAAGAATCATTTCACAGCCTGCTGAAGTGAAGCCTCCCCCAGGACAGAGGATAGCAGCTGTTTGCACAGAGCTGCACTGCAGGCCTGTTCAGCCCAGACATGAGGACCGGTCAGTGATGGGGTGGGCAGTATTGCCAGAAGCCTGATCATGCATGAAGGGTGTTGTAAGCCCTTTTGGTGGTGCGTTGATTTTTGTGTCATCAGGGCATGAGTTCAAAACCCTCTGAAAGTCATGAGGTGCCTCATCAAAGATGCTTTTAAAGACCTTGGTTGTTTCTAAAGAGATCCCCTCGGCTGGATGTCCAGTGCCTCCCAGGGTGTTGAGCAGTGTCCTGCAACAACATCTTAACTAAGTGGCCACTTGGTGATCTGGCAGAAGCTGGTTGATTTCTCGGTCCCTGCTAATACCAGAGCCAGGGAAGGGGGCAGCAGAGCCGTGTGCCGAGACAGGATGTTTGCCTGTGGACTACTGGTGTTTGTAGGGTGGTGCAGTTGTGTAATTAATGTCTTATGGCCAGAGGCAGAAATTTTTGCTCTTTGAGGAACAGCGAAGTGATCTTCTTAGTGCTTTTTTTTTTTTTAAGGACGTGACATAATTGGCAGTTAATGTTTAACACTAAAAATGAACGTGCTCCCTAACCAAGTGCAAGCAGTGCTGTGATTGTTTTGCTAGGGCTGCAGAAGAGAAGAGGCGTCTCTGGGATGTCTTGGTGCATGTTTTTGCCATCTCTCCTGGCCTCAGATTCGCCAGCTACTGGGGCCCCTGTCTCTCTCCCTCCTGCTGGGTTCCTGCTATACCCTTGAGGCTGCTGCCTTGTCTGTCTAGGCTTGAAGCTGCTTCTTTTTCATTTGCTAGTTGTTTTTCCTTCTATGACTGTGTGCGTCTTGCTTTGCTCCCCCTCTCCTCCAGAAATCCCACACTGGAGCCCTGTTTTACTGTGGAGGGAGATTGACAGTTACAGCTTTGCAAAATATTGACTCCTCCAACATGCACTGGCTGATTGGTGCATGAAGCTGCGCCTGAAGATAAAAGCAGACCAAGTTTGTGGCGCCAGACGAGAATAAAGGAAATACGCCCTTGAGCCATTTTTCTCCCCAGGGCTATTGAAGTACGGTGTAAGCAACAAGCAACGTATGGAAGGCCAAATTACTCCTGGTTTGCAAATGAATGAGGGCCATGCAGAGTCAAAGTGACATGCCCAAGGGGAGGCCATTTTGGGCAAGTGGTCAGGACAGGAGGGCTGGTAGTGTGGTGCCCTGCAGCCTCGGTGGCTCTTCGCTGTGGCTTCAGCTTGGGCATCCTGGTAACCCTGTCCTCCCTCTCGGCAGAGCAGGCAGCAGACACTGCATACAAGCAGCCTGCGAGAGTGAGCCATGGGGTTTTTGCTTACTGGTTACATATTTAACTCTAGGGATGTGGTGCATTACCAGTCCTTTACTGGGGACAGACTGCTCTGCTGGATCCCTCAACAGTGAACCTCAGTTGCTAATTAGCAACTCACTCACTGTAAGCTACTGGGTTTTGCAATGGGCCTTGAAGGTTCTACCAGTGTTTGGGGGCCCTGAGTTGGGAGGGACATGTCTGTGCTACTTATTCTCTGCTGTGACTTTATAGTCCTGTCTTTCTGCTAGTCTCAATCGTTTCAGTGCTTTGCTATCTGGTCTCTGTTTCCTTCCTTCCTTCCTGCCTCTAGACTTGGCAGCTTCCAAGCAGTGCAGTGCCAGCCTGGGCTCCGTTCTCCAGCGAGCTGGCTAGCTCTGCTCACGTGGAGAGCAGCCTCCCAGCTCAGCTCATGGCCAGATAGGCAGGCCTGGCTGCGCTGCTGCCAGGCCCGTTATGTAATGCACTTGCTTACCTTCACCACGACTGTCCCTTGGGCTCCCCGATGGACCGTGAGGGTGGGGAAGTGACTGTCTGCACCAGGAACAGCACCAGCCCTGTGACCTGCTCTATTGTACTAGAGGAAGGGTTAATGCTGCCAGAGTGGAAGATGGCACAAGGCAGGGAGAGGCAAGGCAGGGACCTGCCGTGGCTCCCTGGGGCTCCCTGTCATGCAAGGCAGGAGAGGGCTGAGCTAGGTGTGCAGGTGGGTCCATGGGTGATACAGGGTCATGGAGAGGCAGCTGGAACTGCTGGTGTCCTTGCCAGGGACTGGGATTTCCTAACAGCTCTTCTGCCTGCACAGCCCTGGCATGAGAAATATCCCAGAGCTGTTCAAAAGCTGTGAAGCGGCCTCGCTTACACCTGCCCATGTCCCTCTCCATTCCCAGACCTGTCCAGTTAGCAAGGAAAAGCTTTCTGACTATCAGACTAGGTGCTTCCAGTGGTTTTATCTGGTCTGAAACTTGCAAAAAGAGTTTAAAGGGGAGAGTTCTCTTCTCCACTAAAGTTGGATGGAAGATCCACCTGTTGGAGGCATTGCTTCCCAAGCTGGAGGTGGTAGCCCCTTAGGCTGACTGCAACTGCACTGTTGATGCACAGAAGGGGAAGCAAGGTGTGTAGCATCTCCCTTGTATTGTCAGCAAGAGCATGTGCTGGAGCAGCGTTAGTGGGAGTTACGGCCTCTGAGTGTATCTCCTGCTAATGTATACACTATAGATTGACCCATGGCTGAAAATGCAAAATGCATCACAGATGCTGGTCTCAATGTGGTAATTCTGTCCCATCTTTCTTCTTTTCCCTGTCTCAGGTTGTCTCAGTCCTTGTTTGCCCTCTTCGCCTCATCACTGGCAATCTCCCTGGTCTTTGCCATCATCCCTCTATGCCACAATGTGGTGGTACTGGCTGTGGTTATGGCTGTGGCAGGACTGGCCATGGGTTGCATCGACACCATCTCCAACATGCAGCTGGTGAAGATCTACCAGAAGGACTCAGCCATATTCCTGCAGGTGAGCATGGAGCCTGAATCTCCCCTTGCTGTGCTGCTGCTCCCTCCTCCGAGGAAGAGGAGGCTATGGGAGTGAGCAGCTTGAACAGCTTTCCTGCAGGGAAGAGCGGTAAACCTCACCTCTATATTTGTCCATCTCATCTCTTGCAGGCACTTCATTTCTTTGTGGGCTTTGGAGCGCTGCTAAGCCCACTGATAGCTGACCCCTTCCTCTCAGACACCAACTGCATCCTCTCAAACACCACAGCCAATGCCTCCAGCAACCTCCCGCACATCCGCAAGTCCCTGGTCCCGCACCATCCAGGCAACTTGTCTCATTATGACCTGCCAATGAAAGGCATGGTGGTCACGCACGTTTCCTACGCCTTCTGGATCATGGCCCTCATCAATGTAAGTGTTACAGCTGGAGCAGCCCAAGCTGCTGCCAGGACCCCTCCCTGCTTCTTGGCTTTGAAGACCCTTTTGGTGTTTAGAGACATGCTGGTGCTTGTTAGGTATTCCCAGCAACAGAGGGAGGCATGAGAATGGTTGTGCTGGTTGAAAACGAAGGTTCATTTTGCCAAGTGTCTGTTTTCCAGCAGTGGCTCGTGGCAGGAGCCCGGCAGGGAGAGCAGACCATGCGCAGTAGTGTGGTTCTGCCCAGTTTATGGCACTATATGCCATTCTGGGACCCCCTGAAGCCCCAGGTTACCCTCCAAATCTCATTCTAGCTTGTTTCTTACGCAGTCTTGCTGGACTGGCAGTCTTCATGCCTGTCCCCAGTTCATCTGCAGCGGTGCTAGCTGAATCGCCGCTGTCGTTTCCCAGCGTCAGGAGCCCTGCGAGTGCTTGTGTAATTGTGCGTGTAGATGTGGAGCAGGGCATATTGCTGCAGCAGGTATCAGCCCTGAGTGGTGCCGTTCGTGCCTGGACTGATGCCGAGGGTAGCTCTGCAGCAAACTTCATTTTGAGCACCCGAGCGCTGCTACTGAAACCCGTAGCAGCATCCCCTGCTAAGCTGCGTGCGCAGCAGCTTCTGCTGGGGACAGTCCCAAGGGTCTCCTGTCAGGGCAGCAGGAGTGTCTGGTCCGTGCAGCCCTTGCAGTCAGGTGCACTGGTGTCCGTTTATAAATAACGAGTGTGCCCAAGGTCCAGACCACCAAGCTGGTGCCTGTTTCGCTTGTGTAGTTGAGTGCTTGTGTGGTAAAATTGAAGGCTGAAGCTGCCTGCACAGAGGAAGGACCTCTCCCTGCCTGTCTGCCCTGCTGTACTGCCCTGTCCCTCAGTTACCTGCCAGGCTCACGGTGTGAGATGGGCTGGTTTTGACCTTGTCCCACAACCCTATGAGGCTGGAGTGGCCTAGAGAAAGGAACTTGTGCTTAACTCATCCAGTGGGACTAGAGGAAGCCTTGCTGTTTTTTCCAATTTTTTCAACTATCTCCTTGTGTGACTTTGGACAGGTCACTTATTGTTGCTTGCAGATATGTTTTTTGAGAGAAATAACACCTTGCAGTCAGAAGATGCTATTCAGAGAGTTTTTAGAAACTCCCAGAATGGTCTGTCACTGCCTGTAGCTGTGTAAGTTTAGCCATTTTCCTCCTTCTAAAATGTATTTTGTGATGGTGCTCCTTCTCCCGTCCTAGACCAACAAGCAGCCCTTGACCTTCCATTACTTAGCCTGCACTAGGCAAAAGGAGCAGATTTCTTTGTGCTTTCTTGGTCTGTCTGTCTGCTGATTAACTAAAACACACAATGGTGCCTCCAACCTGGTGGCTTTCATTAGACCAAGGCCTGCACAACTCACTGAGGCAAGGAGAACAGGCAGCCTAAATAGCTGGGCAGATGTCACGATGAGTTCCTTTGCAGAAGCACCGAAAAGGATGCTCTCTGCCTGGGAGGAGAAGCCAGCTTTAATTACCTCTGAGTCCGTGTGTGCTGTGGGAAATGTGCTTTTAATTATACCAGTGTTACCTATTTTACCCATCAATCCTGAGCAAACTATTTTAATTTTAAAGGCAATGTTTAATGTCTGATAGCAGGAGCACTGAGATGAGAGGGTGGTTTTCAGACCACTTTCTGTTCCTAGCAAAATCCCCTGGTGGTTTTGCTGCTGCTGCAGTCCATGGGGGCAGGATGGGACGCAGGGTCCAAAAGCTGATGTGCGAGCTGCAGGCTTAAGTGCCGTTTACATGTGAATTGGTGGGTTTTGCACACGTAAAGCAAGTGCGATCACCAGAAGTAGAGCAGGGAGTCCCTGGGCATTAGGAATATGATGCTTTCTGTGCCATGAGGATTAGGTAACAAACATGAGAGGAGCTGGGGGGCAGGACGTACGCTGCACATGTGTAGCTCTTGGCTGTGCCTCCTGGCCAAAGTGGAGCCCTTGCTGTCTTTCCCAATGCCTTGCTAAGAGACTTGACTTGATTTCTTGTTTAAACTAAATAATCCAGCCCACTAGCTCACCGTATGAGCTCACCACCCTCTAGTTTTGCTCCAGAAATGGCCATTCTTTTAGGTGTAAACATCAGAGAAAGGAGATGGTAATTGGTATGTAAAACCCCATGGAAGTGGGTGAAATTGAGTAAGATACAGAAATGGAAACGAGGACCATCAGCTTTTTTTTAAAAAGAAATGCAAAACATAATTCCATCCCAAGTTTTCAGAAATGTGTGTATTCTGACAAGACAGAGACAAAATGATTCATTGCAATTTTCTTGCTTTGTTTGAAGTTGAAATGTCTCAATTTTACTTTGGCATACATGCAATGTGTAAAACTAAATAGACTAGTCATTTCAATGTTATTGAAGCAAAATGTTTTTGTTTTAGTGAAATTAAATGCTTCAGTGATATCAAAACGAAGTGCTTGGGTGACTTCCAGCCAAAATTTTTCATTCTAACAGAAAATTTTGGCTTTTCATCCAGATTTGGAACAAAAACATTTTAAAATTCAGTTTCCCACAGAACGGAAATGTCATCATCCAGCCCTTACCAAGGGGCTGGAAATCAGGAAAATGTTCCTCAGAGAGGGATGTGTTTGTCCGGAAGGTGGTTTCCCACGGGAAGTGTGGGACGCTCCATTGTGCTTAGGTTGCTTAAAAGTAGCCTGGATACAATAGGAGCACAGGATTGTTCCCTCCTAGGGGGAGAGACTGAAATAGAAACGGGAGAGAAGAATCCTAGAATTATATCCACACTTAACTGCGTGATGCAGCATTTTGTTGAGTTTGGAATAACAGTAAAAGGCTGCAAGGCCAGGGGGAGGATGTTAATGTCTCCGTCGATTCAGCAAACCAAGCTGGATCTGCAAGTGCAAGCAAGGGGCTCTTTCTGCTCATTTTGATTTTCACTCCCGTGCAGGCTCCCAGCATGATGCTGAGATGACCCTCTCCCCTTTGACTGAAGAAAGCTCTTCTGCCAGAAAGGGTTCCTGCAGAGCAGAGAGTTACCCTGGGAAGATAACCCATGAGCAAGGGCTTATTGCACTGAACACCCAGGTTAAGAGGATGGGGCTGGATCTGAGTCGAGATGGTAGTTGTGAATGTTTAGCTTGGTGTGTGCTGAGCTATGGGGAAGGGGGCACACTCAGCCCTGCGGGGAAGGGAGGTGCTTTGAGGGCCGGTGTCCTAATTTTAGGCGCTGTACCTGCTGCTTTTCTGTGGTTTTAGCTGTTTGTGCTCCCGGCGGGGTGGGAAGCTTTGATAGCTCTGCAGAGAGCCGCTCGCCTTGTGCCAAGCAGCCCAGGCAGCCGATGTGTCAGCCCAAGAAAACCAAAGCTGCTCTTAGGAGCTGAGTAGCAAGTTCCTGTCGTAAATGCAGCGGCCCTGCCCCTGTATGTCTTGGCTCGTGGAGTGCCTCCAGGAGCCAGCGAGGCTCATCATCGCTGCTTGACCTCTCCGGTTGGGGCACGTGGAAACTGCAGATGGGGAGAGGAGCTGAGTGCCGGACAGGCGCTCAGCGGCTGCAGCTGTGCTCATCGGGGAGGTGCAAGGGGCAGTGCGCGAGTGCTCCTCACCCTGGAGTCGAGGTAGGCTGCGCCCCGGGATGGATTTGGCCCTTGGCTTTGTGACATTCACCCTGGCAGAGCTCTTGCGTTCGACTCTGCTCATCTCCAGCTGCCTGTGTAACAACTGAACTGCTTTCGCGGGTGCTCTGGCCCCTGTACACACCCTGGATTTATGGCTGGCCTCTCCTATGTGCCTGATGGTCATGGATGACTTTCCCCCAGGCTTTTTGCCAACAGGCTGCTGTGTAAGACACAGAACTGGTTTAGGATGAAGGGCCTGGAGCCCTAGGAAGCTCTTTTCCCTTGATTTTGCACCTTTGGTTTTCCCTGCTTTCCTGAATCCTTTGATAGAAAAGGTGTACCTTGTGCACCCAAGGTGCTGCCTGCCTTTAAGACAGCATGCTCCGAATACAGTGAAAGGGGACCTGCTTGCTTTAGAGATGAGGACTTGTGATCTAGAGACCAGTGGCTTTCCTCCAGTTTGACTGGAAACAGGAAGGCAGATTTGTGGCCCTTTTCTGCCTAGGCATTGTGTGTGCCTTAAGGCTGGGAGGTCTGCAGCAGTTATCTGTATGGTCAGTCCCTCTGTGTGGGTTTTTCTGCAAAATCTGCAGTTTAGAAGAATAAAATCTGGTCCTGACCTCCGGAAGGATTAGAACTATCAAGCAAATGCGTTTTTCTTCCATGGGACTGAACTAACTGTTCCTATTCCCATTGTTCCCAGAACAATGAAGTCCTCGTAAATGAATTCAGTCAAGGGGGGAGGGAATTCTCCATACATTTAAATAATGCCACAAGCCAGCAAAAGGCAGGAAAGTTGGAGCTGGAGCTCACACTTGTTCACAGACATGTAGAAAACAAGAACTCAGCAGCTGGAGCGTGAGCTGTTGCTCGTGGATATCCTGGCTTTATCCCCCAGCTTGTTGCAGAATAAACACTGCTTGGTTGCAGAGGGAGGGTTGACGAGGGGCAGACCCAACTTCATTTACTTCCCTCTATTTTCTCTCGAAAAAAAAGAATGAGTCCCTCTGGGTTTGGGGGCACCACCAAGTCGTGGGACTGAGCAGGATGCAGGCTCATCCCCTGGCGCACTGCAGCGAGGCAGCGTCATGCCAGGGGGGAGACCTGGCACTGTGACTACTGTATGACAGGCCCACCAGGCAGGTACAAGCCCAGGTTCCTGCGTTTCCTCTTGTGCGCATTAGCACCAGGCAGAAAGTGCTGACTGAAGGAAATCCTGCTGGAAAGGGGATCATCGTGCGCTGTGAGTCTGCGCATCAGCCAGTGCAGTAGCAACCCTGAACGTGTGGGCTGAGCAGCTTCTGCTCATGGCTATAGATGGGCAAAGCAGGTCTTGGAGCAGCTTGATCTTTCTTCACAAAGAATTTCAATCAGAGATATCCCATCAAAGTTGTTCAAACTTCTTCGGGCAAAAGCTACGTTATTTTTAATAATTACAATTATCATTTTATTCTTTGGCCAGACGTGGCCAAATGCTTGGAAGCACTAATATTTTGTTTGATAAAGGCAGGTTGGTGCTTCATGAGGTTTTGTATTTAGGTGCCTTCTGTTCCAGCATCCAACGTGCGTGAATGGTACCAGGACCCTCCTGGGAAACATAGCACAGCCCTGCCAGAGGAGATGCTGGGCATACGAGGCATCCCGATGGGATTACAGCAGACATCCCGACAGCACCCTGGCTCAGGAATCTTGTTCTCAGTGTGCTGCTTTTCCTGCTAGTCTCTTAAGCCTCATGTGCTCCTGCAGTGGGCTGGTTTCTTACTGATTGCCAGTGTCTGCCCTTTCTCGGACAAAAGGGCAGCATGAGGCTGTTCTGGGAGGGAGGTGAATTAACCACAGATGCGTTTATCACAGGTGTCCAGTGCAGTTTCCTGAAAGGTGCTTGTTCCTGGGGGACTGCACTGTGTTTTGTGCAAGTCCTATGTCATGTTTAACTGCCTCTGTTTCTCCCCAGCTGCCAGTCCCCATCGCAGTGTTTTTCTTGCTCTACAAAGAACGGATGGTACCATGCTGCAACAGCAGCAGTTACCCACTGCTGTCTGCAGATGAGCTGGCGATGGAAACACGGCCTGCTGAGAAAGATGATCTCTCCACCACCGTGCAGAGACCCCAAACGGCAAGAGGTGAGCTTGAGGCATTTACAAGAACTGGTTTTTGGAGAAGAGAAGGGAGCAGGGGGAGAAAAAGCTTTATCTCTGAGTTTCTCTACTGAGTTTAACAACTGAGATCCATTGCCTCCTGTCTAAGGAGGAGACTCTCCAAACCACACAAGCCAACGTAACTCATGAGTACCCAAACAATCCAAACAGGATTTTTGTGCCCAGTTACCCTTGAATTTGAGACCACAAACCCATGAACAGAAGTTAGTATCCTATCATTGGGATTCTAGGCTGGTTTGCTCCAGGCTGCTCCAAAATTAAACCTTGACTCCTAAGTTACTTAAGCATGTGTGAAAGCTGCGCCCTTTATTTCCTTCAGTTTTTTTGGTCAAGTTTTGAACTGGCTTCTCTGTTCAGTTTAAGTCACAAGCATTCTGCAGAAAGCTGATTTTTATAAAATCTGATGGGAGTAAGAACAATATCCTTACTTGAGGTGAAAAATTAAACTTCAGCAATAGTTTGTTCTTAAACTTGTGACTACACACTGTTTTGCAGACAACAGTAACTAGTTCTTTCAGAAACTTATCAGAGTATATTCTTAGGCTAAATAGTGAATCTTGGAAGTATTTACCTTCTAGAATTATCAAAGGAGTGTTTAGTGTTATGAAAGAAGAGGTGGCTTTACCTGAACAACAAAATAAATACCTGAAAGTAGAGGCAGCTAGAGATGTGGTGAGGTGCTGCAGAGAAGGATTCATAAGTGCACCTAACAGTGTGGATTCTCTCTTGTCTAACAAGGTTTTGCTCATCTAATAGCATTGCCCTTGGCTGAGGTACTGATGATTCCTTTCTCAACCCAGCTGCCTGATTTCATACAACCCAATGGAGCTTGATGTTCTTGGTATCTCCATCTTCCTCTTAAATATGACTGAGAAGCCGTAGATTAGCGTGATCTTTAACAGACGTACCCACACTGGCAAAATCCCTCCTCCCCCACAGAAGTAGCAAGAATTTCATCTTTGCCTGTGCCGTGTTGCATCTCTGTGAGGAGCAGTTGTCTCACCAGCGCAGGACTCCAAGCACTGTCACCTTAGCTCTGGTCTTTCGCACTCCCTGGAGTGTAACTGCAAAGTGGTGTGGTATAGCACAAGGATGGGATAGTTGGGAATTCCTGGGGTCCTGACCCCAGCTGACTTTGGGGAGCTGTCATTCTCAGTGGTTTATCTGGAGGAAGATAGCTGTGTGTTTATTGCCCTCTTTCCCAGAGTTGGCTTGTTTGGTTAAATATTGTTTAACTGAGGAATGTGAGCTGCCCTGGGCTGGACTCTCCTGTTTGGTTGTACGGTGCCTTGTCTGAGGGGCTCAGAGCATGAGTGCTATGGTTGAATGGGCTTGTTTCTTTTCACTGTAAGAGGAGGGCCAGCAGCAAGAAACTCCTAAATGGGAAGAGGAGCACAGACAACTGCTGTAAGAAAAATAGCAAGTTTCCCGGTGAGCTAGGACCCCAGTGTGTGGACAGCAGCCCCCATATGCATACCTTTTTTTGTCATCAAAGTGTATAGGTAGGTATAGAAGGACATCGTGCTAGCAGTTAGCATTGTTCCACATTGTTCACAGTCCTCCATGAATCTGTCCTGCGACTGAGTGCAAAACAAATCCCCACTGCAGGCTGGCAACCAACCAGCCGCAGGGGGACGTTCCGGCTAAGTTTGCTTTGCATTGTTTTTCAGCAGGTCATGATGACTTATTTAGCTGCTGCCAAAGCAAAAACTTCAGAGGGGCTTCTTACACCTACTTCGCAGTCCACATCACTGGGGCTCTTGTTCTCTTCATGACTGATGGGATTGTGGTGAGTTCAGCTGGTCAAGGGATCTTGTCTGAGCAAAGCTGTATAGCTTTCGTCCCTCCAAATCATTTGTAACAGACTAAACCCAGAGACAACCACATCTTCTGTGTGCAGTGGGCTGGACCTGAGGGTCTGCCTATGTTACAGTCTGGTTCCCAAGTTAGTTCATTCACAGCTAATCATAGCCTTGCTGATATTTGCCCTGCTTCTTGGGAGGGTTTTGTGGCTTCTCCTAGGCTCTGTGTTGTTGCAGCTAGATGGCTACTGCTACTAACCTAGCCAGTTTAGAGCTGGAGTTTTGATATTGTCTACTTGTACGCAGCAGAGGACTCCTCCTTTCTCATTTCAGCCAGGAGGCAAGAAAAGCATCATTTTGTTTCATAAGAAATGGTTTGATAGTTCTTCTCAGCCCACAAAATCCAGGACAGGCATGTACTGGGATGGTGCAGTCTCTCTGTCGTGGCTCAAAAGCAGTGCGGGCACACTGGCTACAGTGTAGTAGGCCTTCTGTCCGGCTGAGGAAGGCTCATTCTTGGAATGGGCCATTTATGGTTGCTGTTCCTTTTCTCTCAGCATTTTTGTGTCAGCCCCCTCATGTTAAAATACTGCAGAATCTTACTGGAGCATTAAATAGGGTCTGGAAAGAATAGTGGGGTACAAAGCAGCTGTCAGATACTGGAGCTTTCCAGGACCTCCATCTTCAAGGTTGACTGACTCCAGGTTTTTAATGTGGTATGTTTTAAGCATATGCAATTCCAAAAGGACAAGACAGGCCCTTGGGGAGGATTTTATTTTTATTTTTTTTAAAGCTAAGCACTCTGCATGCATTTTACCTCGTAGTGCTGTTAGTCTTGCCCTATAGGAGTGCTTATGTTCTATGTTTTCTCCTGGTGGAAGCTGGTCTCCAGCTGCAAACTCTTGGGAATAGGGATCATCTAGGTTAGGCTGCAAATCCGTAAGTGGGCTCTCCAGCAATACTGCAGATATGTGAAGGACAGGTGGAAAGTAAAGTTGCAAAGTCAGTAAGTCAACAAAACAAAGTGACATGCTGTGTTGTTTTCCCTGCAGGGAGAGTACTCGGGCTTCATTTACAGCTACGCAGTGGAAGAGCCACTCTCCGTAGTACATAAAGTTGCTGGCTACCTACCCAGCCTGTTCTGGGGATTCATCACACTGGGAAGGCTCATCTCCATCCCTGTGTCCTACCGAATGAAGCCTGCAACTATGGTCTTCATCAATGTGGTAAGGCTATTTTTTACCATGTCTTTCTACTGCTTGCCTTCAGGATACTGTCTAGCTTTGGCTTTGATGTGCAAAGGGGCAGCTACTCTCCTACCACACCTGGGCTAGCTGTTGCACCAGGCAAACAGGGATAAGCAAGTCATTCAGGGTGAGTGGCCTTAGTCCTCTCCTCTATCACTACCTCTACAGGATTGCAGCTGACCCCAACGCAGGAGGTGGCTAGGAGGACTTGATGGTGCTGCTCTTCTGAGCTTGCTCCTTAGGCAATCAAATATTAGAATTCTAAAAGCACCTAGTAGAGTGCCTGCCTACTTTATTTACTTTGTACAGTATTCTTTCTAGCAACTACAGGAAAATTAATGCCCCTCTTAGCTGTGAGAAAGAGAAGATAGATAGCTCAGTATGTTCTCTGCTTAGTATGTAGCAGCTGTCAAAGAAGAAAAATCAGTATGATGTTAGGCTCCTTAAATTAATAAAATGCAATTACTTGAAAAAGGGAGAAGGAATCCTGAAAGGACATATTCATGCAGTACGGAGGGAATTGTACATATTTACACTTCTCACAGAAAAGACAAAAAGAACCAAGTGAGAAGGCAATTAATTTACAATTTATTTAAAACCAAAGGTTGTTTTGGTAACAATATGTTCCACAGTTTATATTACAAGGCCAAGAATATAACAAAGTGGGAGAAAACAGGATAGTTCATACTTGCCTAAATTTTCAAAATGTCCCAGTATCTTCTGCAAATGGGACACAGGTGAGACAACCTGCTTGCAGTCACTTTAAAAATGAGCTCAGATACCAAGAGTTAGAGCCAAGTGAAATGCGATTATTATTTTAAATAACTACCTCCTGTTTCAGGACATAGTCACTGTCTTCAAAGGAAAAGCTCAGTGCTAGCAGATCTGTTTCAGGTATCTGATACAGAGTGCTGTGCATCTCCTTGATTTGGACTACTGGCTGAATCGCTAGTTTGAACTGCACAGTCTTACTACTAACAGAGCTGAGGACAGGATTCCTTGTTATTTTAGCTGCTGCTAATATTTGGGGAGAAGAGGAAAGAGCCTCCAACCCTGAATGAAATTCTTCTCACTTCCCATAACAGAAAGAGCATCTTCCAAGGACAGAGAGTCACTTGACCATTAAACACTGATCACTAAACACTAAAATCTAACTTGCTAGTTAGTACTGTTACATGTAATAAGCTATTTCAATTCTTGTCATTAACTTCAGGATTTTTTTAAAAAGAATCTAAATTGCTGTATGTGTAAAGGCACACACCCATAACCAGAGCCTAAACAATCAAGAAAAATAACTTTGATTGGTATTACAGACAGCACGAGCTCCCTCTGCTGACTCTGTGCCATTGCTAACAGTTTATCTTGAATGTTTTTGCTATTACGTGTGTTAAAGTAAACCAGAGGGATAGCAAGTTTGTTTAAATTTTGTTGGCTCTTTAGCTTTACTTAGATGTTGTAGGGTTCTGAACAGGTATTGAGAGTAAGTATATTCTTTAGCCTGTTGAGTAAGAGTTACTTATGATTGAGATATCTAAATATTACAGAACTGGTAGTATTGTTCTATTTAAAAGCTGAAAAATATTTTTCTGGTTATGATTGTCTACCTAAGAAATTGAGACATAAAAATCATACAGTTACTTTAAGTCCTGTTAGAAAGAGGACCAAATACTATATTGTTAAGGCAGATAGATTTGCTTTAGCTAGTTATTTCATTTTTTTCAGAGACTGTGATCAATTTTTCAGTGTAGATTATCTTTTCCAAACTCATTTAAAAAAACAAAGAAACAAACTTGAATCTATTGCAACTCAGCATTTTACCTTCATACTGACACTGTTTTTTACAGGTTGGAGTCCTTGTAACCTTCCTCCTGCTCTTGATCTTCTCCTACAGTGTTGTTTTCTTGTTTGTGGGAACAGCATGTCTGGGTCTGTTTCTCAGCAGTACTTTCCCCAGCATGCTTGCCTATACTGAGGACATACTGCAGTATAAAGGTAAGCAGGGATTTGGGCACACCTGGCTGACTCTGAAAGCAAGTGAGTGTCCAGACCTGGAGCTCAGATATAACCATTATACCTAGCAAGTCTCCTTCCCTGCTCAGGGGTACCTAGAGAGACAACAAGATGTACTTCAGAAGAAGATTTATTTTTTTCAGGTTTGCAGTCAGAAAACCAGACTACATGAGTCCCAGTTCAGTAACCTGTACAGGCAGTGATCCAGATAGGTTCTTGCAGCTCCATCTATGTCCCAGCTTTAGGTTTCCGGTAGAGTAACAAGCATATCCACTTTCAAAGAGCTTGTTTTGAAAACATGGTCCAGGTTATCGGTGAACTGAAAATCCTCCAGTTTGGCCAGCTCTTAGAGGATGTTTCTGCCAACCTCAGCCTTTGGGAAAGTGATACAGAAGAATGAAAATCTTTTCAGCAGGAAGCATTGATGCAGACATAGGCGAGTGCCAGAACAGGCAGAATTTTGGGGTTTTTTTGGTTTAAACTTTTACCTTTCTATACTACTGCATGTATGTTGGAAGAGGCATTCTTAGCACTAGATAGGAACATCCATTAAGTATTGTAAATGCTGTAGAGATCAAGAGCAGTTTAAAAAAGCTATGGCCTGATTCTGCTGCAGTATTATTTGTTCCCTGTCAACATCACTTACGCTGTTTTCTTTGCAGGTTGTGCCACAACTGTGTTAGTGACTGGAGCTGGAATTGGAGAGATGGTACTGCAGTTATTGGTGGGGTCGGTAAGTAAGCATATAAGAACTTTTTTTGGCATGCCAGAAACAGACTGAACATGCAAGTTGATATCTTGGTCTCTTATTTGGACAGCTACTGGGAAAGAGCACTGGGCTAGTCTTGTGCTACCTACCAAACAGTAAAGCTGTTATTAATTTTACCAAACATTAGTCAAGTATTTGAATGCTATGAAGACATGTCCCCTCCTTTTTTTTCTTTCCTTCTCTAATTGCAGATCATACATGATCAGGGCAGCTACAGTTTCCTGGTCTGTGGGATGATCTTTGGAGGCTTGGCCTTCACCTTCTACGCCTTCCTCTTATTTTTCCACAGGATGTACCCCAAGCCCTCATCAGGTAAGAAAGTGCCAGCATTCAGCCCTTCTTTATAATGAGGGGAAGGGTGCCATATGTATCAATACATAACCAGGGTGCAGCGCTTCAGCAGAATGCAAGGAAATGTTTATTTTACTTCTGCTTCCTGTCCCCTCTTCCTGCTTTGACTTGCCCACAAACCTTGGCAGCTATAGCTCTGGGTTTACTTTCTTTTCTCTTGGAGAAGCAGGAGAAAACTAAGAATGTTCTGTGGACTGCAGAAGAGCTGTAAACCAAATAGGCTGCTAGCTGTGAACGCACTGCTGTGCTACTGCACAGCTAGTAAGAGGGAGTTAGGTCCTGCTAGTTCAGGATTCTGCAAGCTTCCCTGGGCTGTTCACTAGCTAAAATCCAGGAAGCTATTGGGTCTTCTCTCCAATGTAGCTGTCAGGCTCCTGAGAAAAGCATTACTGACAAAGGATCTCTCTTACCTGTCTATATACACTTGTTGCTTTTGTAAGTACCTTTCACAAAAGCAGCTCCTGTATGACAGTCAAATAGCTTGTCCAGGTAGGGGAGCTGGAAATGGAGGCCTTCCTCCCATGGCTGATGAAGCAGATAAGCTAGTACAGTGCATGATAGAACAGCAACATTTCTTTTTAAGAGAGCACATGCATTTAAAGCATAATAGAATTGGTACATTCAGATGAAGTAACCAATGTTGATTTTGCAGATATGGATGCTGCCTCACCTGACAAGCCAGCAGTAATGGAGGACACTGGACTTTATCAGCGCTAAAAGAAGTGGCCCAGCCCTAGACAAGCAATAAAACAACACACAATTAAGCATTAGTATTAAGGATGATTTCACATTTTATGACTGAATCATGCAAGTTCTCTGCAATCAAAAGCACATTAGATTGGAGCAAGTCAGAATCAAGAAAATGCCCTAAAACACCGTGTCAAGACAAGCACAAGTTGCCCATGTCACACACATCAAGGACTGGAAACAGCAGACTGACCCTGTATCCAAAAGGCTATGATATGGCAGGTATGATGGAGGATGATTACTGTTGTAAGTAAGTGAGCTTTCATACCAAATCAGAGAACTGGCCTGGGCTGGGGGAGGTCTATGTTTGTTCATGTATTAGATTTTGACCATCTCCTGGCTTAGAGTCAATGAACTTAACCTTTTTTTTTGATCTGTGAATTACAAGAGCCTTTACAATTTATAGAACAGTACTGGTTTTGAATTCATTTTTGTGCAACACTGGAGTATATATGTAATCTCCATGTATATTTCCAAAGTAAAAATCACATTACTCAGACCAAGTGCACAGTGGTAGCAGGATCTATCGGTATTTGCACAGTTGATAATTCTTGTATATTACACAGTATCAGACATGTTCACTAAGACAGCGTCTTACTCGGCATGCTAGGGCCTCTTGATTATTAAAATCATTAGCTTTTAGAGTCAACAATGAATTGTGATGGTTTGTTTTGCTTTAAGTCATTAGTTTAGCTGCTACATTGCAGTGTTTTATAGGGCAGTTTCA
Source organism: Rhea pennata (assembly GCF_028389875.1). Taxonomy (NCBI): domain Eukaryota; kingdom Metazoa; phylum Chordata; class Aves; order Rheiformes; family Rheidae; genus Rhea; species Rhea pennata. The sequence continues at coordinate 5,591,613 of NC_084687.1, forward strand.
TTTCTAGCTTCCAATTGAAGCTTCAAACAGAAGTATTGGGGAGCCAGCCTCCAGCTGCTTAATCTGTGCAATACTTACTATAACAGGTGCCTTCTGTAAGGTACTCTATTTCTTTTTTTTAATAATCCTCGCATGACCTATTACAAGCTATGAAGAAAGATTGGCTTTAGAAGAGCATTAAGCTACATACACCTGTTTCTTCAGTGAGTGACTGGACATGTACTTTTGCTTTAACTGCTGTATGTGGATGTACATATGTATGTGTGTATATAAAGCAGTGTTTAATTAAAGGTGACTGATTGCTAGATTTCAGCATGACTGGACTCAGGTAACTTAAGCTCTTTCTGGCCCAGGATTATCAGCTACTACCTCAAAGTGTTCTGGCTCTCAAATTCAGACTGAATCATTACGACAGCTGTTTAAAGTGTTTTTAGAATTTCTATTTTTCCAAGCATTAGTGTCTTACCTTTCATAAAACACCTTCACAAGCAGCCACAGGTGTCTTCTGTATAATTTCTGAGCTTTCAGAAGAGTTGACTTGTTGAATTGACTTTCTGTGTCTCAAGCTGAACGCACAGGGAGAGAATGTTAAATGCAATCGAGTTTAGGGAGAGAATGTTAAATGCAATCGAGTTTAGGGACTTTCTCCTAAATGTACTTCAGTGCATTCCTAGTCATTAGCACTCCTACCTCACATCCAGTGCACAATGAGGTGTAATTCTTCTCTAGCACCACAGGATGCCACTGTTATTCCACTTGAGATAGCTGGGATGAGAAGAGTGGTGTTGAAAAAGGTCATTTGCAGCAGAAAATAAAATCTGTCATTAACAGAGCCCTATGAGAGCGTTGTCTCCATCCCTGTACAGAGGAAATTAGCATGAAATCATAAAATGATGTTTAGTTTGACAGAAGTTTACTAAGAGAAATTGCATACATGTCAGTACAGAGGATGGCAGCTGTATATAAAAGTCTTGTATCCTTGCAAGGTTGACAAGACCTCGCTAAATGCTAGTGCCAGAACAGAGTTTCTGTTTGGTTAAAAGCCTGCTTGGTAATGCAAATCTCCATTTTACCATCATCATTCTGTAGCCTGGAGCTACTCACCAAAGGAAATCTTAACTTGAAACAAGTGGTACCTGATCTGGCACAAAAAACTGTGCAGCACTACAGAGTTAGCAACAGCAACTCCATCACTCTCCATTCAGCAAGACGTAAGGGAGCCTGTGCCTCTGTGAGCAGACAGGTTAGCTCGAGGTATGATGAGCTCCCTCATCATCACAGAGCTGCCCTGCAGCTGTAACTTTTAATTTCCTCTACAGAAAAGACAGTCAAAGGATGAGTAACTTTGTTAAAAATATTTATTTAAAAAAATACAATTGTTTTGCATGTCTGGTTGCACATAACTATTAACATATGATTGACTTGAATAATTTGCTACAATGCTTTTTTAAAGCCAGCTTGCATTATACAAAGCAAATCCCTCTGTCAGTTCTTACATAAAATAGTTTTCTTTAACTATTCCCACCCCATTTTTAAAAAAGATTGCAATACATTGATTTTTTTTTTTTTTTTTTTTTTTTGCACAGAAAAATGAAGCAATAGAAAAGTCACCTGATTTCTCAGGAAAGACCTTCATTATGTTTGAATAATAACTGCCAATATGCCACTCTTTAAAAGCAGCATTTGATACTTTGAAGTATCATTATAGTGCACCTCCTCCAAAGCAAGCTTTGTATCTTAGAACTTTGCCCTCTGAATTGTTGCCACACCTGAAATGCATTCAAATAACTGCATATTTGCTATAGTAAAGCTGATCTTACTTTTTTTCAATATACTATCAACATGCTGAAGGTCTTCCTAATATGTTATCTTCGAAGGTTAAATAAAAGCAAATTTAGTAACAAACACCAAACAATTACTGAAAACTTTGGCTATTTATGTACTTGCATTACATACCAGCATTTTTTTTTTTAACACAATGGCATTAAGATACTCTGTATTATAAGGTATGCTTTTCAAAAAAGATGTTAGACTGAGAAGCTACTCTATCCCAGGCAGGTTTACCCAGCCGTAACCAGAGCACCAAAGCGGTGCAAGGTTACAGTTGTTTCTAAAAGACCATGTCTAGAATAAATTTCTAGTGTAGGAAGTTAGCAGACATTCACTACACCGTAACAGAAATTTACTTAATCTCTTGACTTGGTAGTATATATTAAATGCAATTCTGTTCTGGAAAGAGTAATAGAAAATATCTGCTGAATTCATGTAATTTTACTGATAGTTCTACTTAACTTACAGGAAAAGTAAAATGGACTCTATTTCAGAGTTAAAGAGTGAGTTAACCAACATGATTGTCTCCTCAGTTTACTCCATGTAAAGATGTCAGAGCTGCTGTAGTATTTAAAAAAAAAAAAAAAAAAAAAAAAAAAAAAAAAAAAAGCCTGCAAACATCATCTGCTGCTTTTCAATGAACCCAGCTTAACTTAAAAATTCAATTAACACTAAAAGCATCAGCAAGTCACTTTCCAAAACAGATGTGCACTTTAAAAATAAACAGAACAACAACTGTCACATATTATCATAGCTGATTAGGTTATTTAAGTAAGTTCTCTAAAATTTAACTTACATTTCCCTCCCTTAAGTCCAGTCTCAGCCATTAGACAAAAAACTGCAAGGAAAAGATTCTCAGCTAGTTAAATCAGATCCCTTCCACTGAAGTCAACAGATCTAATCTGATTTACAAGCCTCTGGGACACAATGCAAACCTGCCATCAGAAGAAACAAGACAAAGTTTCTTGCTGGTTAACTATCCCTGTTCAGAGCTGTTTCAGTCTCAGATTAATTCCAGCTGTCCTAAAATACATTAGAGAAGAACAACTAATACTCATGTCCTTACTGTACATGTCATTACAATTTGTCCATTTATTCACCTCTATCATTAAGAATATATTTCTCAGCTATAAAAACAGAGGGGGGAGGGAAATAAGCATTAAATGTGCTACTGTACTTATCACAAAACACTGTGACGTACATAAGGCCATCTGGTAACACTGCAACAGAATACAAACAGGATTTTAAAAGGGAGTTTCAGAATACAACTTTTCTTTTTTAAAAAAAAACTACAATGAATAATCTCAACCCTGTTCACAGAGAATTAACATTAAAACTAGTACATCATATATAAAAAACTCTGTGCAACTGAACAACAGCAGAACAAAAAGTCAACACAATTCTATAAAGCAGTTTCAAAGCCTGAAGATTTAAGACATGCTAGCCAAAAGAAAAGAAAAAAGAAAAAAAAAAAAAAAAAACACAGCACATCTCAAGGAGCCTAGAGCAAACCCAGGTATTGTAACCCCTCTAGCACACAGCACACGCTAGGAACCATGCAGAGGCCATCCACAAAGCCTTCCTATGTTTAAAGAACAGAACAGAACAAAACAAAACAGAAAAGTTTCCAGTTATTAGTAGAGCACTACTGCAGGTACTGCTCAAGGACTGAAACGGGCTCCAAACACAACACGTTCCAACCTCTTCTCTCCTCTACCCTCCTTATCTGCGCTGCTCACAGGTCATTCAGTGTCTCCATTACAAGACCCCTGTTTTCCAGAAGTTCATAATTACCACGTTACAAAACTAAGACAAGACTCTGAGATGAGAACCTTCTGCAGCGCGTGGTCTCAACCGAGAAGCATGTGTTTGGGGGAAGAGTCTCAATTTCTGTTCCATGAACATAAAACTATTCAGAGATAAATTTAAGACACTTTTTGAAATATGTGGCATATAACAATGTCAAAGTTGCATTTATAAATAACCTTTGGCAACACATTGTGGTATAATGGATTTGAGATCTACATTCCCTTTGCCCTCCCCCCTCAAAAAAACCCACAACAGCAAGTGCAAAACATTTAAAAGTGGCAACTGCACCGTGCAGCATTTACTTTCAGTATACACTGTAAGCACTATTTGTACAAGTCTGAAAGCTAGAATACATAATGAACACACATCCTCACAAGCAGTAGGTGTGTACAAACTTACTTATGTTCATATGAAGAGAGCTATTCCAGTCTCAGTTAAACAATGCATATAAAAAACAAAGTTTTCAGCTGTCAGAGTATGCTTTTTTAATCAGATGTCTGGAATAGCTCCACAGTCAAAATCGTCTACAACATTCTTTGGCGAGGGAGGGTAAATAAAAATCAAATCTAGTCAGTTTATTGGTTTTTGTAGAATACTATATATGAAGCTGCTGACATCTTGCTACCTCAAAAGGGAAATACATTAACATATTATACTCAAGACAATATATTCAAGACAAAATATCGGGCCCTGCCCAGTTTTCTTACCTTGCAAGTTACATTTTTTTTAAAAAGCATAGTCACGGTCAGCGAAGCTGCATCCTCCAAAAAGGATCAACATTCTGCTGTGAACATATTCGCCCTTCTTAATTTGTTCTTTGCACAAAGGCAAAAACCTGTACTTTCTAAGTTGAGGATCCACTAGATATCCAAAGACAAAGTTTAATCCTTCTGCTTCAGATGGCACCAAGGCAGTCAGGGAATTTAAACAAGTGTGTTAACAACACATAACACAGATCACAGAAATATGGCAGCGCTGCCATTACTGTGGCTTTGCAGTTCCAATACTACATCCTTACAACTAAGAGCAGGCTACAGAGAAAGGGTTTGGTTCCATTTTGTAAAATGTCTCTCTGTCCAGAATCAGCTTTTGTAAAGGGCTCTATGGAGCCAGTAACTATTAGCTCGAACGAAGTGGAATGCCGTGTCCACAGATTTCAATTCCAGGAAAACGCCTTTCGCAGTTAACAGCCCTGAAGAGCTGCATAAAACAATTGTCACTGCATTTATCTTTTAATCTTTATCTGAGAGCTTCTGGTTTCAGCAGATCAACTTTAGCATTTCACATTAATCACCACTCAACCTGATGGCAATAGCCAAAGGCTTCTACATTAAGCAGATTTGCTAATACTGTTCAGACTAACGAGCAGCCATTGCCACTTACAGTTTAATTAAGTGAAATCAAACCATAAAAATTCCTGTTTAAGCAAGACATGCTATACCTCATTAAAATGTCCCAAATCAGCTTCTAAACAATGTGACTGCATTTCTAATGGATTATCAACTTGTCTGCTGAGTACAAGATCCTGTGGGGCTCACGCTCTTTGTTTGCATTACCATGCTCCACAATTATTAAGACCAAATAAACTATCCATACCTAAGACCTTAGAGGCCAGAAGGTATGTACATTCCTCACATAGGAGAACAAAGGAACAAAACAGAACAGAATTGTTGTGGACACCCAAAACCCAAACATCAAGTTTTAAAATATCTGTCAACTTTGACAATGTTCCTTAACTACTGATGTAGTTTATTTCATAGCTGACAATACCAAGATAGCCTCTTGATACAACACTGAGATGTGTCTTGTAAACAAGTATGCATTAAAAAAAAGAAGAGGTTAAATTGTATAGTAAAACATGAGTACATACAAAAAATGCTATAAAACAGTAGCAAAAAAGTAACTAAAAAGGTATATGAATAAAACATGGATAGCCAGTAGACTGTCAGGACTGTAGGCTTCTGAACGCAGCACTAGAAAAATGCTACAGAAGTGGATCAGAACTCTGCATTTCAGTTCACCTGAGAAATTGTATCAATGCGATAATCTAGTTCTTTTATCCGATCTCAATTTGCAGAAGTTCTTGCATGAAAGTTGACATCATGAGGGAGTCTTCTTACATTAAGCAACGATTGCGTTTTTAAAAGCTGTGTAAAGGAAGATACAAACATAAGCAGCCTTCACGGGGTTAAAATGAACACTATATAAAAAAACAAAAACAATCTATTTGCTAGCTATCTGAGGTTGAAAACATATCAAAAGATGAAGTTTTCCTAGACAAACCACTGAATAGCCAAAGCCTTTCACTGCAATACAATGCATGCTCCATTACGTCAATGACTGCATGGATACTGAAGTCTTTGGACATTAAGTGAATACAATGAATTCTCAAATTCAATGAATTTCATTACTTCCTGACCTATAACAAAATTGCAACTTCAGTGTGCCAAAAACAGTGCATAGGAATAACATTCAGCAGACACCGCTGAAGACCAGTTTTCTGAAACAAGGATCTAGACTTAAGCTACTGTTAAAGAAAACACATTCCTCTATCACCCTTATTACTAAGATTACATCTCTGAACACAAGTAGAGGCAAAACAAGTATGGTTCTATAACCACAGGGTATTATTAACACATTTCTTCTTTCCATGGATTGCCTTTGCTAGCAGCACATGTTGCTAGTGGCATCCTGCAAAAAAGCCAGGCATGGCACAGACAGCAACAGCAGCACAAGCTTTTCAACTCCGCAGTACTACTACAAAGCGGCAATGACATGGAAGAGAGACGTCTAGAAGCAAGACAGATGTTCAGCTTCCATGCTCATCCAGTCTAATTCTACTATCATCTATGAATCAACTATCACAATGCAAAAACTATCAAGCATTCAAGAATACCATGGCTACTTCAGCAACATGAATTTTAATGTAATAAAATGTTTTCCTAATGCTGCACTATTAATTTTTTTAAACCAACACGGTATTATATCCTTATTACAAACGGCTAACGTGGTAACTAAAAGAGAGTCTGTATTAACTCCCACCTTCCCTACACTGTATTAAAAAACAAGCTGCAAAAAGCTGCAAAATACTCCAGAAGTGAGCTGGTAGCGTACCAGCAATTCATGTAACCAAGCTCCAAGGAAGTCACAGCAACACTGTGCTGTCAGGAATGTGCCAAATCAAAAAAGCTGACAGTTATATACTGGTTACTGAATGTGTGTTTAGTGAGACAGCACACACAGAACAGTATTACCTCAGGAAACCTGGAAGCTGTAATGGAGAAAAGGTGAGCAAGCATCTCTCCCACCTCATCTCACTTACCCTTTCAACTTGCTTTGCCCACTGCCTCCTGAGATTATAATCCTATATGGGACTTTTCTTAGGCGTGTGCATAAGAAGCAAAAGTAATTATCTTCTCAGTGCTTCCTGTCAGAAAGCTGGACACTTCCAGATTGAAACCAAACACACACATATTAATTTCCTCTGAAGAAGGTATTCCCAAAGAAAAGATGAAGGTGTATCTCATCAACCACCTATGGCAGTGCAATCTTGTAAAACTGCTTGGAGAAGAGCATGACACTAGGCCAAGCCGAACTGACAAGCTACATCAGCATTTGGTTCTCTTGCGTTCCTATACTCAAAGTGATACAGTCTACAAAAAATTAAGTGCATGTGTGCACATACACAACTTTTAAACAAATAAACTTGGCTTTTCTCCATAGGACAAGGAAAGGGAAGCAATTAAATTGCAAGTCTTTAATTGCACGTCATTAGTGCTCATTAATTATTTTTAAATTCTAATCCTAGTCTGCAATGTTGCTGTCAGGTCCACACACTCAGTGGGTATAAAATTGGCCAACCTAATACAACCATTGAAAGTGCTGCTATTTATATATACCTATATATATTTTCTAGAGCAGACTCATAAACTGTCATGCAAACCAGAAAATTCCAGATGCCTGCTCTTAATCACGATCTGCAGCTTTCTTTCTGCATTAAAAAAAAAAAAGTCAATATTGCACATTGTCATTTTAAGAGCCACCGGCACAGGAACTTCATCTGCTGATGTCTAAAGCGTGCAGCAGTATTATGCCTCTGACTGACCTAAGGGGAAGACAGTTCACTGTATCAGCTAACTCCCTGCTATCTCCACTTAAAGACAGGCATATTCTTTTCTCCAGCCTCCCACTGGACAGGGGACTTTCTGCATGAACAGCACCCCAAAAGCAACACTATTACACCTGACTACGTAGGGTAGCATATCAGAAATATACTATGTGGTTTGTATATCTCAATGCCAGGATACAGAAAGATAACGTCACTGCAGTAAATTAAGTCAAGGGTATCGTCATACATGCAATAAAGTAAATTCAGAGTCTGCAAAAGTGGCAAAGGGAAAACTCGCGAAAATCGAGTTCACCATTGATCCGTAAGACAGGTGTACTACGTAAAAGTACAACGCCAGCTTCTCTTGCTCTGAAGGTACAATCTTTCTCTGCTCATTAATACTTCAGTGTAAGCCAGCAAGAGGTCAAAGCAAAGAGATGGTCTCTGTTTCCTAGTGGACATTTTATGCCGAAGATTATCTTGCATCACCAACTCAATGTACATACGTGAGTAGCAAGCAGAAGTCGCTGCCTGACAGCAGATGGCCAAAGTGGAAGGGCACACAGCCCAGTGCCAAGACACCAAGACATCCAGTCTCCAAGGGGCTGTGAGAAGAATCTCTCTTCTTTCATTCCTCAGTTCTCTTAAAAGGCCTCCTGAGGTTCTAAAAAAATCTATCTACAAATTTAGTTTCACCAGTGTTTCAGATGGCTCTGGAAACTAATCTTGTACTAATCCATACAACCAAGCCACCAAGAAAAATAAGCAAGCACAAATTTACAGTAAGGTTGATACAGTGTGACACCTCTCAACTGTGTGTACACACTATGACTAACTTTTTCTGGGTTTCAGTTCTTCCTCAAACAAAAAAAAAGGAATAAATTTAAAGCAAACTTGAGATAAGAGCTAGGAGAAAAGGAACTTTTCCGCTTCAGGTGTCTGTGGGAAAAGAGCAGTAACGTTAATGCTCAGACGTTAGTGTTCTCACCCACTGCTTGGGTCTGAAGCTCTAGCATCAGGCAGCAACCTCACCAAGTACAGACACACCCTCCAAACCTCACATAAAATCCATCATTCTGCTAATTTCCTAGAAGTCAAATTACAAGCTTTGTAACAGATTTCTGGCAAAAGAAATGTTTGGACTTTAACATTCAAACAATCTGAGAACTGAAAGGAACTAACCCCACCATTCATGTGTCTCCAGGCCTTGCCTGCTCACCGGAGGGAGGGCAGGGAAGCATCCAGAAGCTAACCAGTCCACTTCTCGGAGAGGCTGAACTGTTTGTATGCAGTGCCATTCAAAAATTGTCTGTATCTCAATAACACCGTCATTGAGCATTCCTTGAAAATTGCTCCCTGCAAAAAGATAAGTTGTTTTTACAGTAGATAAGACGTGAGCTGTTTTGTTGCTGCAGAAGTTATCGGGCCCCAAGGCAAAGCTGAGTGTGCACACCCCTTTCCCTAGCATTTCCTGGAATGCCAGCTTCAATCACAATTAGATTTCTTCTTGCCAAGCACAGGAAGCAGAACAACAGAAGGGTTTCCAAGAGTCAGAAAGAAAAGATTTCTCTGATACCATTTACTGCAATCAGTGCAGACTCAGCTACTGCAACACAAACTGAAACTCCCTTTACTCATAGTGAAATCTTCCAAACCAAGAAGGGAAGAGACTGGAGCTTTGGCTCCTATTAAGGCGTTTGCATATACATTCCCAATTTGGGTCTTCAAAAAAGGGAATTTTGCAAAAAAAGGCATTTTAATTGGGAATGGTATGACTGTTGATAATCTCTGTGGAATTATAAATTGCTCATTTAAAAAACATGGTTAAATATAAGTGTCATATCTTTCCTTTGCTCGCCAAAATGTCCTTTCCGTGAGTTCATGTGCTATGTCTTCTGGAGATCAGGGGAAAATGGGCCAGGGGTAGAGGGTCCATCCAGTCCAGACAGAGTAAATGGCCCGTGACTGTTCAGCACTGATGGAAACTAAGAGACAAAACAGAAATGATTAAGAAAGAGGCCCTTTAATTTACTGTTTCTCTCATATCTGTGTCTATAAAAGTTCCCCCACAACACTCCAAAAACACTTTCAAGGAATCTCTTTGGCTTCCTCCAAGTAATGGATTTTTCAAATGCCAGTGCACCACAGACTGTATAGATCCAGCTATTATAACGAGTACAGCCATGCAGAGAGGACAACACAGTCTGTAACCTCTGCACTGAGCATGGTCTATGTATTAAACTAGTAAGATCACAATTCAGTGATTTTAATACAGGTCATTGGGAACAAATATTCTAAATTGTTCCTCAATTCATTATCAGCTATTTATAGAGAAACAGATCCAATGGATTTTCAGATCTCTTTGTTTAAATCCTATTCTGACAGTACATATAAGCTACTCCCTTCATCTCCATGGAGATGACAGATATAAATCCAAAAGACAATTCTGTAAATTTCATCCTCTGTCTAAGCAGAATCAGGCAACAGATATGGTTATTCCAGTTCCAAAATAGAAGGTGAAGGAAAAGCATCAGCAATTACAACTTGAGGACTTTTAAAATATATTACTTAAATAAAAATATGCATTGAATACAGTGAAACTGAGAATTTCTAAACAGGAGAAGAGAGCAGAATATCAAGATCATGCAGAACTGTGCTACACATTGCTACAGAGATTACATCAATGCAAAATCTCCCTTCCTACTAGTAGTGAGATTTAATTAATGTATTTCAGCAGAAGCAGCTGTAACAAACTATTACAGGAATCAATAGAGAGCACCAAGTTCCATTTCTCGTAAAGTCTGAACCCATAAAGGTAGAGGAAGACAATTTTTACAGGAGGGACAGACCTAAAAAAATTCCATCTCTAACTACAACACAGACTACCATTAATTTAAAACATTTCTGAAACATCAACATTTACAATATACTTAAAACAGAGTAAACATCACAATAAAATTAAACTTGCTCATGAAAGCTAACATAGGGGACAGAAAACAGAAATTGCTATTTTATTTCTCTATAAAATGATCCCTTGAATTAAAGGAAATTTTCAAAGACAAATGACTTATTAGGATTTCAAACTTAAATTAGCTAAGTAATCTAAGTATGGATGAAGTCCTGAAATACCTACTATAAAACTGCCTAACATATTAGGCAGTAAATGTTACTGGCCTAAATTTGCCATCAGATTTTTGGGCTAACTGATGCCTACAGCTCTTCTGAGAAAGGTACTGACAACGCAGCTCAACGGCAGAGGCCAGCTGGACTTGCTGGATCTTACCTGAAAGAGTGTATTAGCACCTTGCAACCTTGCAGGACTGAGAGGAGCAACCGGACTTAGCGTACTCCAGAAGTGAATACTGGAGAGCAAGGGGCTGGGGGTCAGCAAGATGGGCGTCTGCAAAACATGCAAAGAAAGTCAGCTATCAGTTAAACCTGCACTGTGAGTAAAACACAGCATACGTAAATCCAGCCACAGTAATCTAACTCCTACAGCTGTGCAGGGTAGGATCCAGACTTCGGGGACTCCCATTCCTCCCTCCTCCACCAGGCTGCTTGTCCTCCCTTCAAATCCAACAGCAACAGCACCCATCATCCTGCTTTCCCTCCCCTTTCTTAGCAATTGGCTCTCTTTTCCCAACAGCTGCCAAATCCCGCTGAAACCTACAGCAAACCAGACTTGTGCAATTCGCTATATGACACCTGTAAGCAATTCTGGAAAACTTAATCTACGAGTTTAAAATCAGCCGGCACTGGGCATACACATGACCTGGTGACACTGGGTGTCAGCTACAATAAAAGAAATTTACATCCAGCTTCTGAAAACGCGGGATTTTCCAGATTCACTCGCCAAATACTTTAGAAGGTGCCAAAAGAGCAACTACACTTGATTTTTTTCCCCTATTTTAGCTGTTTTGGTTTTCAATCAGCAGTTTCCCTATAGTTTCCTTCCAACTCCAGTTTATTAAAGGAAAGAGATTAAACATATATCAAACAATATAACAGTCTAGCTGGATTCAATTCTTTTCCAAATCTTCCATGAGGAATGAAAGCCTTCCTCTTCCACACAGTGATAACACACTAGTTAGGCAGCCATTCACATTACTTTTAGTCTTATGCAAATGGCTACTAAATCAAGTAAAAGAACACAGTTAAACAATTATCTCAGTGGTTCTCTGTTTATTTTTAAACGATTTTCAAAATCAACTTGAAAGACATGGAACAGGTTTAGGAGTTTTGAAAGAACTCCCTGTCACCCGGGGAAGATTTACAAATGATCCCGCAGGTGCTGGTTCGGGCTCTGCCTCCGTATGCTAACACTGCACAGACATGTATAGCAGACATACCACTGGGCACACTTCAGGGTGAAAGCTAACACTGATTATAAATGTTCTGGAACAAACTTCTGTTTTATAAAAGGAGGCAGTGACATCCTGATTTTAAGAATTCCAAATATAATCTACCGACTATTAATTTTTCACTTGTCCTCTCTTATCGTTTTAAAGCATAACCACTATAGTTAATAAATAAAAAAGGAAGCTTAAGGAATAGAATTTGGTTACCTGAGAGAAAAGTGCTGGAGTAAGAGAAGCAGTTGGGAGAGAAGGGCTCAGTATCCCCAACGGACTTGGATCACTGCCTGTAATGACCAAAGTAGGAGCCAATTCTAGCCCTTTGGGTTTTTTAGATCTGGAGAGGTGATTGACAAATTCCTTCTCCAGCACAGATGAATCCTGCTCTTTGGGCTCTGGGGATTGATGCTGAAGGCTCTGAGCCTGCTCTAGCTGTTGAGAAGCCACTGACTCTATGTCCGTGTCAATGTCCAGGTCAGGATTAGAGCTCAAGGGTGGCGAAGGTGGTGTAGAAGGAACTTGCAGAGTGGGAGAAACTGAGGATACAGGTGGAGTTGGGGTGAAGCTGGTGGTTAAGTTTGGCAAAGGTGCTGGAGCTTCGGGGGCAGTTAACTTGGGTAAAACAAGAGTCTCCAAGGTCTGAAGAGTGTCTTCTGATGCCACTGGAAGATCAGATACAGCTGAAGTGGCAGAAGCAGTTGAAGTGGCAGAAAGTGTTGAAGTGGCAGAGACGAGGGGGACAGACGAAGGCTTTTTGGAGGGCATGGTTACAAACTTGATGACAGATGGTGTCAGATCCTGAGCAGGTTTCTTCTCTGTCAGTTTCTCAGCTGGATTCTCAATCTTGATGGACCTGAAGAGTTTTACACCGGAAGAGTTCAGGGAGTTCAGAGTAAAAGAGGAGTACAAGCCTGAGTGGATATAGTCATTGCGGCTGGAGGATTTACCACATGACTGAGACTTCTCCTTCCCACAGTTTTCCACATCCTTTGAAGCACTGCTAACTTCTGTAAAACCAGCCATTTCAGGGTCTCCTTCTATACGGCCCACCACGAGTGGATCCATATTTAAAATCTCCGGATAGGAAACAAACTTGTACACAAACTTCTTACCATTCACTTTTTTAATGATATTCTGTGAGTAAGAAGATATATATTTTTAGCTCTTCTGCAGATTAATTTCCTTGCTACAAACATTGCCTAAAATAGACTGAGGAATTAGATAGTCTAGATAGCCTGTATCCTTTAATCAAAAGCTGCTTTTTTTAATATATATATAGATAGATAGATAGACTGGATTCTTGCTGTTTAGTTATGCTCCCAAAGTATCATTTCCAGAGCTCTCAAACACTGAAGCAGGAGAGTTTAACCTGACCTCAAATGTACTAACAATAGTCTTAAAACTGAAGAGCAATTCTGTTTAAAATATTTTTAAAAAATCGTATAGGAAACAAAAGATATTCCATTACCTGCATCTAAGTCATGATCACTCATCTGGGTAAAATAAATATAATCTAACTTACACACAAGAGAACCTGCACAACTAAGGCTTACAGGTTTGTACAATCGAGGCCTAAAGCATCAAATCAAGCCACTCTTATTCTTAATAAAATGATAATAAAAGAAAATAAATAGCTGAATGGAGTAGTCTAAATAGCTGAATAGTCAGCAAAATACAGGCTAATCAGCGATTTCAATGTAGCTCTTGTCAAACTTTTTTTGTCCATAACTGAAATGCAACAATTTCAACCTAAGAAGATTCTTATTTGTTGTACAATTGTTATCAATAAGATTTCTCAGTACAAAGATTAAAGAAACTGTGCTACCCAATAATAAACTCCATGCAACATACCACCTGCTACAAACTGACAGTTTCCTCAGAAACTGTGTTTTATTTTCTTACCTCACACACCCGCACAATAACAGTTGTGGGATAAACGGCTTATTGAGAGGTTATTGAAACAAAGGTTAACAATCTAATTTTGTAATTCTAGTTCAGATTTTTGACATTACCTGTACATCAATGAAAGGTTCACACAAGTCATCCCAAGACACTAGCTAAACTACAGGAGTATCTTGCTTAGCTTGACCAATCAACTAATCACATTATAAGTGCAGTTCAGAATACAAAGAGAAACAGAAGAAGATTTTGGGTCTGCCTCACCAGAAATCCATATTTTGACAGCCTCTTTGTAGGGACAACTACAGAAAAGATCTCAAGATGGTGCAGCATTCACTATCTTGACCATGTGGGGTTCCCTTCACCCTAACTTACGCTGGAGTGTTCAGGATTTTAACCGTTGCAAGGACACATGCATTTGCAGAAGGGTTAGAAAGGGGATAATTATTCACAAAAAGGCTCCTATTAGCAAAGATATAAATGAAAAGAGAGAACATTTTGCAGAAAGCTACCTAGACCTTATAAATCTATCACTGAGGAGGAACCAGGTGTAAATGAAAATAAAAACTAAACATAACCAAAAGTAAACTAGCACACCTCACTTAAACCTGGGCGACAGAAGTGACACCTATCTCCTTGAAGAGGATGGAAAAGGAAGCAAAGCTCATTAGGCAGAAGCTGGTAAGAGGGATAAAGATTGGAGGTGGATTTACGGGCTCAGTTACCTTCACATAATAGTATCTGAGAGCACGGCTGAGTTTATCATAGTTCATACTGGGCTTGTTCTTGCGGATTCCCCAGAGTCTGGCCACCTCCTCTGCCTGCAGCAGTTTGAACTCCCCGTCGTTGGAGGTCCAACAGATGATATTCTTGTTCTGAGGCTCTTGGAGGAGCTGGAGGAGGAACTGCCACAGAGTGATAGCACTGTCCATAGCAGTAAGCTGAAATTCAAAAAGGCAGATAAGAGGCAACACGTTAGGAATAGCACATTTTCTTCCTCTCCCTAGAAGGTGCTAACGGAGCAGAGATGTTATTTCCAAAGGCAACAGGAGTAAAAATTATTAGTCACCAATCGTGAAAGATGTTCCCTGCAGAACAGAGAGGCTGAGAGCCAACTGCTGTCGTCTCCTCCCACATGTCAGTCCTTTTCACATGCGTTATATTTAGCCTCATTTAACTAAATCAGGTCACTTTGGGTAAGTTGTTATGAGTCATTATCCAAAAAAACCAACTTCTAAGTCGCTCCATGTTCTCCAATTCTGACTTGTACTGCTTTATGAGAAATAGCTCGGGTGCACCTGGATAAAATCAGCCTCCTCACTCACCTCATTTCCTTACCTGCACCCACCTCCAACCTCTGTCTTTAAAAGAGAACAGATAGCACATCAAATAACTGCTTAAGTAACTAGTAGGTCCAAACAGTAAAAAACTAATTTTCCTTCTATATTCATATTTCTACCACCTCTTTGTATGAGGCCCTCTCAACCCAATGGATCAATCTCCAGTCTCTTCTCAATTTTTTTTCAGATTTAATCCCTGCCTTTTCTAAGAGAATAAACATTTTTTTTTTTTAAGAACACTCTCCTCTGATTTTCTGTTGATCCCCAGTTGTATCTTACCTACATCAGTCTTTTAGGCTGAGACCTTCTAGAATGAGCATTTGTCAGTTGGATTCAGTGCACTGCCAGCATATTTACTAGCACTGAAGTTATGGCTTCAAAAGATACGGTTTATCAAAAGATGGGCAAGGCAGAAGAGATGACATTTTCACCCCGAACATATCTGATTACTTAAGACATCACTTCAGCAGACATTTTTAAGCAGAATAATAAGCAATTTTGTCTGCACAATGGGATTTATATCAGTATAAGCTACACTGTGAATTAAAACAAATAAAATTATATTAACGCAACATCCTATATGGATCGTCTTATTCCAGAACAGAATGACTTCTCTCAATATAGTTTAAATTTCTTCCAATGAAATAAAACAAAACCAACCACTCCGGCATAAGAGCGACGGTGACCTACAGTGGCAATATTCTGATATGCACAACTGCTGGATTCCTCCCACACAGACAAGCTCAGCAAAGGCAATATAAAGAGTACAGAGGTTTCTATCCAGGTGAATCTGCAGCACAAAACGACCAAATGTTATTCTCAAGGCTCAGCTCCGAAAGAGATGCACCAAGTGCTACTGCAGCAAGTGGGACCCAGGCCCATATCCTTTGAACTACACGTATATTCACAGATAGGTTTAAGATTCAGTCAGGACTGCCAGTTCATACTTTGTTACCAAAGCCTTTTATTCCAATCCCATTACTGCCCGGCACTTATCCACCAGAAGAGAGCCCTATATAAGGAAGAGAACAGTCTACATGTCAGAGCTTCAGAATTTAGTCAGCCCTGTAAAAGGATTACTGCTGACAGTTTACACAGGACTCCACATTCTTATTTAAAGAAGGTGCCCTAGGGCAGGTACTTTTTTGGGGCAGAGCCCAGGCCTTTCAACCTATTTTTAAGAATACCCGCCTAATGGCACACTTACATGACTACACAGGGATGTTAAATTGATCAAGTTAGTTAAATTGCTGCAGTTAGAAGGAACAATCTCAAAATGAAGGACACCCACATCACCCTGTTATGCTGGCCTAAGGTGCTTTCCTTGTTAATTACCGCGTGCATACAACTCCACGCTTGCCCAAATTAATTGCTCTGTACTCTAAGAAAACAACCGCTGCTGCACTCTATGCTTTGAGACTCTTCCAACAGCACACTGTGGAATCCCAGCTAAAAGTTACAGGAATTCAGGGTCAGGGAACCAAATTAAAATCCTTCCGCTACTTCTCCTCCAACTTACATCCACTTGCGCCAGTAACGCTATGTGTCTGCCCGTGGGCAGCGCAGAGGACCAGGCATGCTGCGGAGCACCGCGATCACGGGCTCGCCGTCTGTCAGGATGATGCACGCGCCTTTGGGGCTGTGTAGACGTAAGGACGTGATTCTGCCACTCTACAGAGCTGTCAATACCGCAGATACGTGCTAACAGAGAGAGCAGAAGCTGGGTGATTATTCCCACGCTACATTTACATACAGCAGTTTCAGAACCCATACGCAGCCCTGCACCAAACAGCACTGACTGATGCACAGAATTAGATTAGCAGAAAAAAATTAGAGCAACAAAGGCTTTGTTTTCCTAGAAATCTGCTTAGATCTCATCCTAGGATTAAAATTCTGTAACTCCAAAAGAGTGCTTCTCCTTAGTAAGTACTTCAACATTATCTCAGAACTCTCCAAACCTCTACTGCAGTCAAGCACTAGTGCCCAGGTTATGGCTGTTACTGCATCAAGTTAGAGATACATGATGCTGCTCAGCAATGCTAAGTACAGCTGCAGTAACTGAAGTTACTGAATATATAAAAGATTAAAGTAAAACAACCAACACCCCCCCCCAAAAAAAATGAAAAAGAAAAAGAAAATTAAAAAAATCCCTTTCTTCATGATGAGCTATGTTGTTCCAAAGAATATTTACCAAAATAGTAGCATGGTTCCTCTTTATAGAGTCCAGAGTGTCTGAATCTCAAATACTGCAGCTTTATGCTGGGAAGAATACTTCCCAGCAGCACTCTTGCATGCCTATACCGGAATGTTACATTGATCAAACTACTACCGACATTTCCAGATTCATAGGCTTTAGTGGTGTCACGATTGTCTCTATCACGTATACCTGACGTGCCCTCAGCTGCCACTGCTGTATAAAGTCTTATGTTGGACATGTTAATAGGAAGGAAAAATTTTACTTAATCCTCAGTTGTTGCAAAACATGACTTTTGCAATTTTGACTTGTTAAGGAATAGGTTATATTGATTATGAGAAGAATGACCATCTCTTGCTGTTAAATATTTATTTATTGTGCACATCTACAAGAAACAATAGGGAGATGTCTCAGAATAACTGGGAGTATAAAACAGTATAATCTTTCCAAAGATTATATACAGACAAAGGGAATGCCAGAAAATAACCCAAACTAATCAAAAGCAATGGGAACACTGGTGGATCTCGCTCCTACTGAGTCCAGGAGCAATTTGTAACTGGGAACTGATAATGGGTAGATGAGATGCAATGTTGTATTATGAATGAACATATATTTCATTTAATATTTTTATTAAGCTTGCTTTGGCATTGCATAAAAATGCATCAAAGAACCATTGCTTCTTCAGGGAATAGCAGGGGGGAGAAAAAAGCACATCACATTACAAGATGTAAAATTAAAATCAGTATAGCCAAGGTATAGTCAAACAAAGAAAAACACTGAGAACAACTCTGAACACTGTGCTAAAAAGGTTCTGCCTTCTTCAGCACCTGGGGCAGAAAAAGGCCGACTCCTTTCATGAAAAGGCCTTGCAATCGCACGGATTAAACAGGGATTTTAGCACCCTGTGTTATCCCAGTTTTGAGAACATCGTTGGCTGCCATTCAGCACTTGGCAGCCTGTCACAGGGGGAACAGCTGTTCTGAAGACTTTTGTCCATACTGTAGCCCTTTTAAGGGCCACACACTCAAAGCATCCTCCCTTCTGCATGGGCACTGGAAGGAATTCAGCAGATCATCTTAATCTTTTTATTCAGACATACAGCATAACTATACCCTCTCATTACGGCCCTGTTAGTTACAGAAGCTAAAAGAAATCAGGAGGACAGGAACCCACTAGCCCACTCCTACTCTATACTCACAATGGCAAGATGTTACTTCTGTCATGATTTGTAAACAGCATTTCATCTTCTTTCAAATCTACGGTTCCCTTCAAGAAAAGGCATCAATCTCCTAGCATAGCTCCCTGTCAGCATAAAAGCCTAGTAGTTTGATTGCTTTTTCTTCAAGATGAATACACCAATAATTGCAGCGCACCACTGCAAACTATCTTTTTTGCTGAAGTTTATTTTCCTTGTGAGAATCCATGAAGAATTAAAAAGCTCTCACTTGAAAAGACAATGAAGGAATTAGAGCTGCAGCACTGCTGTTTATGATGATGGCTTTTCCACTTCTGCACCGCTCGAGCAAGAGGAAAAAATACTTGCTAGAGGCAGAGGGCAGTTATACTTCGTAATGAGTATGCTAAAATAGAGCACTATTATTGTCTTGAGATCTTCTCTGACGCCTACAGATGACCCCTCGAAGAATACAGAGTAGCTGACAGAACTTGGCTGCAGTATTCTAAATACAAATGCTGCAAACTTCAGCCTTCTCATGTTGCTTAGCTTTGTTTGAGGCCCTGACCTCACGAAGCCTCAAGCTTACAAAAACCCAGAACACAAGATAAGCATCTTTTTCAGTGATTTCTCCTCACAGGCCTCTGCCATAATAAGCTTCATGCAACTCTATTTGATTGCAGAGCTTCAAGGCTTTGCACATCTTTTGGAGAAGGAAGTACAATCGCTGGCTGGCACTGCAAACGGGAGAGGCAGCTTAGGAAGTGGCATATGACAATCTCCACCGTGACCTACAGCCAGGTTGGAAAACAGTCGTAAGCGTTCAGTCCTTTGAGCTCACGCAAAGGAAAAGGACACCTAGATGTGCCCCACAAGGCACGAGTCAGCCAGGCCTCAGAAAGGTAGCAGCAGCCGGATCCAAGGGGTTCGGCCCTAACCCCTCATATCCAAGGTCTTTCAGAAGCTGCCTGTGCTTTGACTCAACCCTAGTGAAGAGCTCAAGTAATCTTTCACCTTTATTTGTTCTAGCAGCCTCTTAGAAACATCTGCACACTGATGACTTCTCCAGATGGACTGAAAAAGTCCAGCCAGGTCCACAAGCTCTTCAGGACTCCACACAGAAACAGAGGATGGTGCCAGGCAGAGGAGAAGAAGGGATGTCACACTGCCATTACATCTGGGGAAAAACTCACCACAACCAAGTATTTAAATAGGACAGTTATAGCTGCCCAGGTATTTACACTGAAGTGACTTCTCAAAAGACAACTCTGAAAGCAGCATAGAGCCAAGGTGAATAGAGGGTGACAGTGCCACAAAAGGTACCGTTTAGAGACTGCCAGAAACAAAATCAGTTCCATGTACACACACACACACCCCAACCTTAAAGCATAAAAATTTACCAAAAAGATAAAATCAATCCTTTTCCCAGAATACTGATGTTAAACAAGTACTTCCGTTTTAAACAGATTGTGAACAGCAACAATAATTTAAAGCTGCAACTCAGACATCCAGGGGGCCAGCAGATGAGCAAATTAAGTCTACACGCAATTATGGGAAAGCTGGGCATGCCGTGCGTACAACACAGAAGCACTCTGCATGTTTGCAGCAAACCTGAACTGTTAAGACTTTATTGTGCTTGCACAAAACTATTCGCAGGACTTCTGCATAGATTAAAATGGCCACGGCGTGTGAACAGAAGGAATTTGTAGACATTTACTCCTGTTACATTGTGCAATATTCCTGCGTAGACAAGACCCTAGATGGTTGTTCCAGGGGAAAAAAAAAAAAAAAAAAAACTCAGAATAATTTAGATTGAAAGAGATATTTGGAAGTCATGAGGCCCAACTCCCTGTTCAAACAGGGATAACTTGAAAGTTAGATCAGGTTGCTCAGTGTCTTGTCCAGTCAACAAATAAATAAATAGCTGCTTTCTTCTCCCTATTCCTTTCCTCCCAAGAAAGGAGAAAAACTTAAGTAGCAGAAAAGAAAATAGCCAATATCAGCTTTTATTTTATAAAGAGAAAGAACTGCAACATGTTGTTATTGATGAAGCATCTAATTAAATCATTATCAACATACAACTAAGGAATAATTTAATTAGCACAACAGTAAAAATATCCCACTAGTAATAAATTTTTCATAACAAAAAAAAAAAATTTCAAGCCCCAGGGAAAGTGACTCACTGGAACTAGTACTTTTAGTATTTTTATCAATTTTGATTCATTTTAGAAAGAACCTGCTGCCCAGCACATATTAAACCCACTCTCCAAGATTAGCACTCTCCAGAGCACTAGTATCTAGCTACTGACGTACTCTGGTGTAACGGGAAGTAAGCAAAAAACTTACGTACTTAGTTCTTTTCCAAAGTACACAACACATCGTGAAGATGCTTAAGTTGCTTCTGCCACTATCACTTGTTTTGTCAGCATCCTGTCTGAAAAGGGGTTAATTATCAGTTAAAAGCCTGTTTTATATATAAGATGAAGAAGTTGCTATTCACGTGGAACTTAACTGAAGATCCAGATTTCTGCATCTGCCACATCATTAAAAACCTAAACACTGGTAGCTTCCCAAGAGGTATTCCAATTGCACTTTCTCTAATAAAGTCAGGTAGGAATTGAGGGGGGAGAGGGGAGAAGGGCAAACACCCTAGACTAGCGAATTCCACTCTTCCCCTTCGCTCTGGTATTCACTGCACCCTCGTTTCCAAGTCAGTCTGGAAAATAAGCTTGTTCTGAAAGAGAAACCACGGTTATCAAGGCAGGAAGTTCCTGGGAAGGAAATGCTGGCGGATGTCCTCATGATAAGAGCTGCTCCATAGCTTTCATTGCTTAATCCTTCTCCAAGTTTGGCAGTTGTATTTATGTAAAACAAAATGTCACAAAAAGTTTGGTGTTCTTGGCTCAGAAATTAAGTTACAAGTATACGTGAAATTAAGATGTTTGCAAATACTCTGGGCTTTAGGAGCAATTTGTTTCATCTTTTTAATTCCCATGTGAAAAATAAGTATTTCCTGTTCTATGTTATTATTTGCTAGTCTCCTCCACTTTCAGACCCCTAAGAAAACATTTCTGTGTTAACAAACAAGTAATGGAAAACAAACCACTGGGGACAACAGTAGCATCAGAATTCCCATCCTAGTTACGGTAGCAGATGGTTAAGTTGGTAGGAGGACACAAGCCAAAGAGATTTTTTTTGATCTTGATACTTAGACAATGGTGTCTGGTTTATTAATGAACAAGATTTTGGCTAGCGCACCCTCCCATTTAAAAATGTTTTAACCTGTTTGAACATGGCAAACAAGGGCAACTTCAAAACACAGGCCATGTATTTCCTCCAGTTGCTACAATCATTCTGATCCTCCATCTCTGCCTGAGGATGACTGACATGCCAAGGTAGACAGTTTTATGAGCAGCAGACCTCACTCCCCTGCTTTACCTCGCTGTGATCGAGAGTCAGCCTTTTCTTAATCTCCTACGGCGGGATGAGAGACTAAAGAGAAGTAGCACAGAAGCCTCCAGGACAAATAGAACAGCAAACTTAAAACCAAATACCTTTGATCATTTACTTGATGGGCTTCTAAGACTGATGTGAATGTTTCTGAATAAGCCATAAAATCCTTATTTCCAGAGAAGCTCCTCTTTATATTGCACTTGCTGCCTCCTTATCTGCCACGCAACAGGTTGAGAGGAATGTTTATCAACAGCAGAATAAATTAGCTTCAACGGGCACAATATGTCTGCAGAAAGTAAAAGCATCCTTGTTTATGCATAAGGGGTCAGGTCTCTGCACCACACTATGGAACAAACTTCAAACAAAAGGCTTAATGTTTTATGCTGACCCTAACTTTATTATAAAAAGGAAGTTTCATTTAAGATGGAAAAGGTTTCCTTTAATAATGTTTATAATACACTTAGCCTGGTTGCTATGACGATGGAACAACTATTCTCTACAAACAGGCACCAAGACCCTAAAAATAAACAGGCCGACAAAAATCACGAACACGCAGTCTTGTCAGGAAGGCTGTGCTTGGTGCACGGATTGCACGCATTTATTCCAAACATGATGAAGATAAAGACATTTTAACTACTAAATTCTGCACCCAATAAACGGGGCACTCACCTAACAAAGTGATTCCTGTACTTCTCAGGAGCTGCTGCTTAAAAACAAAGAAGCAAAAAGAGCAGCTACAAAAATTGTCTCCCCCCCCCCAACTGGGCAGGGCAACAGAACAATAGAGATTATTAGAAGTCTGTAAAAATAATAAAAGCATTGTAGAAGTAAAACATGTGCACACCTTCCGCGCGTGCGTGTCTATGCATACAAAAATAAAAATAACAGCGTGTTATATTTTTATATTATATTTGCATACTTTCTTCGTGGATTTGCATACTTTCTTCATGGACTCACTTTTTGATGTGGGTAGGCATCCACCCATTTCACAAAGAAATCAGTACACAAATATTCAAAAAAAAAAAAAAAAAAAAAAGATTACAGAAAAGCAAGGAAGAAAACCCCAAGTATTCGATTCCAGTCTCTTGCTCTAATCTCACGTAAGCACACAGAGGCAAATAAATTAGTACCAAACGATAACAGAGATCTTCAATCTTTATTCCAACGCTCCTCCAGGACAGCTTGCCTAGTGCAACACTAAAACTAAAGCCATAACACACGCCACAGCCAAAGGGGAACCGCTTCGTAACTACGCACCGAGGCAAACAGCTGCGCAGTCGCTGCCAAAGATGCGCAAGGGGACGTTTCTCCATTTTCTACCGCTGCGTAAAAAGTGTCTCCAGCAAGAAAAGCAAAACTTCACGGCAGGGCTCGGGCCCGGGACCCCGCGAGGCGCCCCGAGCGCGCCGGCAGAGCGAGGCCCCGCGGCGAGCGGCAGCCGTTCGTGGCCTCCCCCCTGCTTTCCTTCCCCGGCTTCCTGGCACAGGCGACCCCCGCCGCGCACACGCCCACACCCGGACACTCCCACGCGTGTGCGCATCCCACGCACGTACCTCCTGTTGCAAGAAAGTACTCCCACGCGTGCACGCACACCACGGGTGAACCCCTAGATACGCGAAACGCCCCCACGCATGTATGCATCCCACGGACACCTCCACGCGTGTGCCCCCGTTGATCAAACACCCCCGCGCGTGCACCATGCCCACAGACACCTCCACGCCTGTACCCCCCCGCTACAGGAACGCCCCCACGCGTGTACCCAGCCCACGGGCGCCCCACGCGTGTACCCTGCCTATGCACCGCCGCCCCCGCGCGCCGGGAGCCCCCGCGCGCGGCTCCCCCGGGCCGCAGCCGAGTCCCGAGAGCCCCCCGCGGTGCCGGGCCGCGCCGCCCCCCCCGGCTCACCTGGCAGGAGCCCCGCCGGTCCCCCAGCGTCGCGGTGGCGGTCGGCGGGCGGCGGGCAGGCGCTGGGAGCGGCTCCGCCGCCACCCTTCATGGCCCGGCGCCCCCGCGGCGGGCCCCCATCGCCGGGCGAGCAGCGCGGCGCAGCGGCGCGGAGGCGGCGGCGCGTTACATGGCGGGACGCGGAGCGCCAGTCCCTGCGCCGCGGGAGGCTCCGCGGCCGCCGTACGCCACACTTCCGCCCACGGGCCCGCGGCCCGCGCGCCGCGGCCAATCAGCGCGCGCGGCGGGGGCGCCGCCGAGCAATGGGACGGCGCCGCCCGCCCCTCCCGCTCGCGGGGGCTTGTGGGTAGCGTAGTCCTCCGCGGCCTAGCGGCGGCCGAGGCCGCCCCGCAGCCATGTGCCCGGCCCGGCCCGGCGGCACCGGGGGGCGGGAGGGGGGAAAGGGGGCGAGCGGCTCCCGCGTGTGTGTGCTGGGGGGAAGAGGGAGGAGGGCAGCGGCGGCTGCATCGTGTCACCACTGCCACAGAGCGCTCCGGCACCGAGGCTGCGGCAGCAGGTCCCAGCCAAAAATAGTAGTAATAATAATAATAAAAACAATAAAAACAGGCCCCGTGTTTGGAGGGCCAAACTGTATTCAAAGCATAAAACCAGGAGGAGCTGTAAGGCACAGAGAGGGGAAGACGAGGGAGGGAAACGGAGGAGCGGAGTTGCCTTGCGTGAGAAGGAAGAAAAGCAAAAATCCAGAAGCTGCGAGAGGAGCAAGTTTACATAAAGCAACCCAGAAAAACGCTGCGGGGGGTAACAGAGCAAGAGCAGCAGGAATGCAGCACCCCCCCGGAACAGAACCTAGGCCACCGGATGAGGGATAACTACTCTAATTGCTCTTTGAACGCCAGTAGTGCCAGGGTTGCTGCTTTTGGCTGTGCTTACTGAGGAACACGCACGTAAAAATATTTGTTCGCTGAAAAAAGGCGCTATCATGTTTTGTCACTAGGGAACATGGCAGAGCCGAGTCGTTGGTTCAAGAATCCCCCCAACCAGAGACACTCCTCACTGAAGGCTACCTACCGCCCTCAGCCGAGGCTTCCTGAGCAGTTTCCTGTTCCTAGGTCTTCTCCAGGGCTCGCTGCGCCCTAGCCCCCACGTAACGCTTCATCGCTCCCTCAGAGCAGAAGACAGAAGCGGTCGCAGGGCAGGTGGGGAAGGGCAGACAGGAGACTGCACGTGCAGCGGGAGACGTGCTTCGTGCTGAAGCTCATTGAAGGCAACCTGTCCGCTCACTACAGCCGCCAGGAAGCCAGTCTGCTGCGGTCAGGCACTGGTTATTGCGAAGGGGCACTACCTTGGCCTACAGGTCACCAGTTTTAAGTGCTGAAATATCTACTGGCCAGGCAAGCATTGCTCTTAGAACCAAACAGTTCAACAGATGTAGTTTAAGGGCTCGTTTCATTCACATTGGACCAGGCACAGGGAGAAGTGCAGAGGTGGTGGCACTCTCCCCGTCCCTCTGATGAACAAACACTGCTCTGCTTCGCCATCGGATTCCCACCCATTGGCAGAGAAAAATAAAATTAAGCAGCACTGCACTGTCGAACATTACACGTGCCAAAACATGCAGCTTCCAGTTTCCTAGACACAGCGCGCTAAGATGTTAGATGTGTTAGTAAAAAGTATTCTGCGCACATTTCACCTGATTGCCTTCTTACAAACTTGACTCCTGCTGGATATGTGATTACAAGGCAAAGCACAACACAAACATGTATATTTTCATTTGGGAAATACTATCATCTCCAAATACATAAGGTCTAGTTAAGCCTGAGCAGTTACCAGCCGCAATTAATATTATTTCAGTGAAGACAAATCTCAAATCATTACCATATCCCCTCCTTTTGCTAGTTCCATTTCATGTAGTTAAGTATCTACCAAATTAAGTGAAAGGAGATAGTTTTTTAAATTCATAAACAAGACAGGGAACACAGTGTTGCACATTTAAGTCTCATAAGGAAGAAAAAATGATTTGTCAGTACTTACATGCAAAAGTCATGGAGGAATCAATAGAAAGATGAAAGCACAGAAAAGAAATACAGTTAAGGGAATCCTGGCACAACAGAATTACAAGGTTTTTGAGTACAACCAAAGGGAAGAAAGTGCAGGGTTCTTCCACAGAGCATGCTTTCTCTTGGAGGAGGGATGAAGTTTTCACCAAGCCAACATTTACAAAAGTCAAACACCAATTTTTAAATAAAATTAAAAGAATGATTTCCATTTTCTTCCCCAACTCCACTTTCAAAAAGGGGAGAAAAAAAGGGGGGGGGGAGAACGAGGCAGGGAAGGGAAGAAAAGAAAAAGGTGAAGAAAAAAAAGGAGGGGAAAAGGAAAACCCCACAAAAGCTCCAAGTTACTAATCAGTTTCTTTACCTTTCAAAATAATTAAAGTCCTTCTGAAGTGGAAGTACGTGTTGTTTTCCATTTCTTTCTCCAGTGGAAAGCATCAGTCATCATTTCCAGAGAGCACTCCCAGGTTGTCAATACTGCTTTTCACTTGGGAATACCACAGCCAGGAAGCACAGACCCAGCAAGCAGAGATTTAGAGCTCAGGAGGCCCTTTTACCCTGCATTTAGCAGTAGCCTCCTCACCTGCACATGATCATCTAGGCTACAGATGATGCAAATATAATTAACACTTCACAGGTGAGCCATCTGTGCAGACAGAAGTCACTAGTATTTGGTCAAACCTCTCTCTGTGCCACTCTGCATCTTTTTATATTGTGCTTCATTCCAACACCTCTCCTCCTGTTTAGAGCTTTCTTTTTGTCCCACACCAAAGCAAAAAGAAAAGAGGAAAATGAAATCCTGTTCTCCGTCAGGCCCTTCCAGTAGAGTTGCTCACGGGAGGTTTGCCAACATCTGCATGTATGTATCTCAAGCAGAGATAAATTATTTTGTTTGGGAAAGGGCTAGCACCTGAGTTTACAAATCTCATGAGGGCAGTTCTCTTGAAACCAGGTGGTTTCCCCAAGAACCCCTGTAGCCTTTGCAGCAATAAACGACCTGGCAGTCCAGTACACAGGATGGAATTTTCTTCCAGCATTTGGTACCAACTATCACTTGCAGAATGGCAGCAGTGATAGAGCTCTGAAACATAAGCATTTCCTAGAGCAGAAACAGCAACAACTGCTGAAGCAACACACACTTCACCACCGAGTACACATCTGCACTGCACCCTGCTCACAGGAGACTTGCATTTCATCCAGATAACAACTACACACATCCAGTGCTTTAGCACACATATAAGACTGAAACGGGCTCCTAACACAATTTGCAAGGCATTTTTCAGAAGCTGAGAAATTCGTTTCCATCTTTTCCATTAATATACACTGAATCAAATGTGGGGGGGGGAGGGAGCAGAATTAAGGTACAGGCATTATCTTGGTATCAGGGATATAAATATCAGAAGGATATTTGTAATGAACAGGTTCTAATTAGAACCAGGATCATTAAAAATAGCAGAGATCCATCTCTGAGTGCAAGTCTGAGTTTCCAGATTTTACAGCAGCTTAACTCTAGATTATTCCCTGGCATTGTTTTCACTTGTAATCAACAAAATCAATTAGCATATTTTTTTTTAATTACCTTAGCACTCATTTCAGAGCTAATGCAGAGGTGCTAAACAGACAGCACAGACTACCCTGAGAGGTGGGCAGTCCCAAGCAGATTTACACAGAGGAAACAGCTAGACACAAACTGACCCTAGCATCCAAATGGCCTAAAGGGCTTCAGCTACAGCTGCACGAGCTGAGGGTAACTCCACTGAGTAACAGTCAAAAAAGGAATTTACTTTTTTAGTGCAACAGTGAATTTCCCACTTTGTGCAACTCATTTCGTTCTGCTTTCCTTAACATGGGTTTGCAGACTGATCTGGGGGTGCTTCTACCTTAGCATCACAGGGGGTGAAAATATAAACAAGGCAAAGCAATGGAATAAAATGAGGCTGGCAACACTGCAGAGTTTAGAAAAAGCTCATACGCAAAGACATTTTAAAAGGAAGCAGACAGCAGATAAAGGAAATCAGATGGTTACATTTCTGCTGGGATTGCTAGGAAGGCTTAATCAGAGCGGGGCTCCTGAAAGTAGTTTTGTCCAGACAGACGGCTACGAGTTCTGAGGCAAGGGCAGAGTCGTGAAGTGATATGTAACTAAAAGTTCTAGGAAAATACAGGAAAACTCAGTAAGAGAAGTGCAAAGATTTTCAAAAGCACTGACTTATCAAAAAAGAGAAATCTTACAGTAAGGGTCTGACTTCACAGTCATATGATATTTGGCTTGAGATAATTAAGGGAGGAAAGGGGAAAGTGGAGGCATCAGGAAAGCCAGCAAATTATGCAACAGCTAATCAGATGCTAATGAAGCCCGGTTGCATAGTTCAGAGGTGCCTGTTCTAATACAGTGCCTAACTCTGAAATCGAGCTGGTCAAGAGTACTAGAAATCTAGAAGTCACCAAATAAGCAAGAAAGCACTAAGGGGCTTCATGCCTCATTAGCAAGAGGGTACATTCACAAGGGAAAAGCTGATAGACCAAGGAAGGGTTGTTTGTTCATTTTTAAAGTTTCACAGTGAGAATCCATGAATTTCTCCCCCAGGAGACACGCTTTCAGGAAGCCTAACATTTAAATGCCCCCTCGGCTCACTAAGGCATGAAAGTTTGCAGCGTCGGCACTGCGTACTAAAGCTCTCGTGGTATCCCCGGCGGTGAAAGGGGGGATGCGAGGCTCCTTGCTCACTTTCAGAAGCATCTCACGAAAAAGCTGGGTTCCTGGACACAGTGAGAAGAGCAACGTAAATTACGCAGAGAGGCACAGCGGGAAGGTCCAGCTCTTTGGCTGCGAACCGGCTCCGTTTCCGTGCAGAAGCAGCTCTAACAGAAAGGGGCCCGAGTGCTAGTTTGCCTGCGAGGCCTAGATGGTGCTAGTCATCAACCCGACAGGTTTTACAACAGGAAATCCTGCTGTCACTAGGTTTAGAGCAGCCTCCAACCAGGCTCTCAGCCCACAGGAAAACCGCTGCTTTGTGACCCTGCCACGGGCTGCTGGGGCCCAGCTTCCTACGGCAGGTGAACACCAAGCTCCTCGCAGAGGTGCCATCCTCCGCGTCCGAGGACGCAGCAGCACCTGCGCACGCAGCAACGCCGGCGCTCTGAAGGTGCTGCAGGATGCTGCGCGACGCGGACTGCTGCAAGGCGCGGAGCTGGGCCCATAAGTAACAGCTGCCTTTGCTGAAGAGACTATCTGAAAGCAGCACCTCAAAGAAGATGGACAAGTAAATCAGTTCCCCTCCTCACATTACTGACAGCCTCGCAGTGTATTTCTCAGACCCTGTGAAGCCTTTTTGCGCTCCAGCTTTTCAGTTGCCCACGTTTTCATTGCAGAAATCAGTTCAGCTTCTACTTTGCTGAGCAAGACATGCAGTGCCCAAGTCACACAACAACTGTTAATATTCAAAGTTACACTCAAGGGTTCATTTAGAAAAGTGCAGAATTACCTGGTTATGTACAAACTTCACTATGCAGCTAGGAAGTAGATATAGCAGGGAAAAGCTTTTTTTTTTTTTTTTTTTTTTTTTTTTTTTTTTTTTTTTTTTTCTCTCTCTCCAAAAGAGCATATCTCCACCAACCCAAATAAGCCTGGAGGTGGTTTCCGGTGCTTACGAAAGCTGGGCCATAAAGCTCTGCACCAGAGGATCTCTGTTTATTGCACAATGCTCTCAGACTAATTTCCAGTGTTTTATCTTCCTTTTCCCTACTTTTGTCCAGTCCCCTATGTGAAGTTCCCACACCCTAGGACCTCACTAGATCTTTTCTTAGCCTGGTCCAGCAGCACTATCATAGCTGGTGACAATGCGACAAAGTTAGGACCCATCGTGAACATCTGACTAATGCCTAGAGTTCCATTTTGGAGCATGCCATTTCTGCAAATAACCCAAGGTCCGAATTAGAAGAGGTGAAGGAGCAGACTGTGCTGTGGTCTACGCGCCAAAGCAAGGAGCTGTGAAACTGCAGTTGGGGGAGGTCAGAGAGAAACTAGTGTAACTCACAGAGAAAAGCCAACGTTTCCAAAAATGAACATATTTGCAGGTGTCAAGCTCCATATCCAATTCTTCCCTCCCACCATGTGCTTCCTAAGCCAAAAAACCTCAGTCTTTATCTAGGTGGATTTTCCAGAAACAAGGGAAAGATAAACCTTTCCTTTTACCACTGCCCAGTTCCTGGACCAAATAGCAAGAGAAGGCTCTACTGACTAGATACCATCACCTCCAATCCTCTCTCCCACAGAGCTTCATCCAGCCCCGGTCCACCAAAGCACATTCTGTGCATCGTAATGAGTCCTGAGGCAGACTGAACAGTGATTAATCACATCAGCTGGGAATCTTCTCCCAACAGCACAGCCTAGACAAAACATTGGAAAGCAAACTGTTTTACCTGCAGAGAGGAGTGGAGAACAGCTCCTAGGAAAGAAGGAATCTTGAAAACAATCTGTCTGAAGGCCATGCTAAAAAAAAAGCACCCAATATGGAGTTGCAATAACTAAGCGCTACAGAGGAAGTGACCAAGAGAAGGCAATCACTTAGTCTTATTTCTACAAAACAACATTCTTCCTCCTTAAGCCTTCTAGGAAAAGACTTGTGCCTCCTTGGAAGCTGACTGTGAAGCAGCAAGCCATCCAACACGGCAAGGCCAAGTCAGCTGAGCCAGCTGTTTTGTTTTAGCTCGTTTCTTCTTCAGGCTTCACTGCATCCTTTAACCTCTCTGTTCCCAGGGCAGCAGCCCCTAGGAGCTCAGCCAGGTGCCTGCTCACAGCCTGACAGAGGGGAGAAGCAAGCAGAGGCATCAGATGGGAACTACTGCATTAGCTGCAGCACAGGGCCACAATACACCCTGCTCCTTTTCAAGGAAACTTTGAGCTTTAATGCTTAGCCATGGCTCCAGCAGAGTTTGAATCACATCAGCTCTTCACGCCAGGATGCATGCAAGCAAACAAAGGGCTCTTGTCCCTTTTGCTTGCAGCCTCAGGCCCAAGAAGTGCTGTTGAGCCACTCGAGGGTTAAAGCCTTGCTGATATGGCTGGAAACGTTTTCCTCCACCTGTTTCACGTTACAAGGTCTGACCTTTTGTTAATCATGGGCCTCCCAGAGGAGGGAGGGCAGAGAAAGGATCTGGCCCAGCTGGTGGCTGGCTCCTGCATGACGAAGGAACAGTGGGCTGCTTCTCTTTGCTCCTGAAAACGTCTGCCTGTTTTCCAGGAGTACGTAGTGTGCTGGCGCCTGTGCAGCCTCACGTGTAGAAAGGCCCCTTCCTGTTCTTCTGAGGAAACTCAAGACTCCAGTTTGCTCACTGCTACAAGCCAGATTCTGCTGCTTAACTATCCCAGGAGAAGGAGAAACTTGGCCAAGAACTGCATTTGCCCCAAATAAGACAGGACACGGGAAGGGAGAATCATCAATAAAAATCCAATTCTGATTTTACTGGGACAAAAAGAAAAAGAAAACATCCCACAGAGCTACAAGCCAACCTAGAGACGCGTTTCCAAACAGGCCTTAAATCAAACTCAAGATTTGCCCTGGCCCTCCTCTAATTGCTCATACAGAGGGGACGGGCAGCCCGCGCTGGCCAGCGAGCACTGCCTGGGCTGCTGCTTGGGAATTTTGGTGCCTGCTACCTACGATGCTACAGATCAAGGGCTCCGCACTGAGCACTGCTGTAACCAGAGCCACAGCTGCAAATTTAGAAACATTGTCTGAATTCCTCTTTGTGCTTTCCTACATCCTGCCCTGCTACAATTCGTCTGCTTGCATTTAATTTTGTAAAAAGCCCTGCTTAGCAACCTGACAGCCTTTTCACTTCAAGCACAAGACAACCAGCTCTTCCCATTCCCCCTCCACCAACAGGGAAACCATGGCAGGCACGTGGCCCAGTTTGCTTAACAGCACCATCTGGGACCGAATCACGGTTATAATCCAGCAGCCCTGGTGACACGAGAACTAGATATACCTCTTGGCAACATGAGTTTATTTTTGTCAATAGGAAGACAAAAATGTCCCACTCTTCATCCCCTCCTGCTGTCAGAGATTTCATTTGTAGCTCAGCAAAGCCAGTTTCTAGTGTGGAGTTCCAACCTCACTGGAACAAAGGACTGGTAATTACAGAGCCTACAAGAAACCTTCTAAGCCATTTATCCAAAGTCCCCAGG
Organism: Rhea pennata; assembly: GCF_028389875.1. NCBI lineage: Eukaryota > Metazoa > Chordata > Aves > Rheiformes > Rheidae > Rhea > Rhea pennata. The sequence goes on from NC_084687.1 coordinate 5,623,924, forward strand.
GGGAAGCAGGTGAGACTATAATACACATTGTGCAAGAGATATGTATCTAGGGTATTTTATTTTATAAAAATCTCTCCCCTCCCTTTGCGGTCTGTTTAAAAGGAATGGCAAAACAGATCAGTTAAGCTGCAAGTCACCACCGCCAGTGCTCCCAGCCTGGTCTTCCCCAGCAAACACACCCCTGGGACTGCCTGGGCTGCAAGGCAGCTGCTTAGCAAAAGAGCTGCTGGAGAACAGAGAACCGCCTCAAACTAACAGCGGGCGCAGCGCGTCCTGCTGCATCGTTTAGAAACACGCAATCACCCTAGTCGCCTTCGGCTGCAAATGGAGGGAGGCAGGATGAGGCAGGTCCAAAGGGAACAGAGAGTGCTGTGAGAGTCTGGAGCAAGGGAGAAGAGCAAAGGGGAACAGATAAAAGCACAAGACAGGCATGAGTCATGCTGGCATCCAGCCTGCAAAGAGGGCCCTCAAGGAAAGGGAGTATGAAGTAAATTCCTAGCCAAGCAAAAATCCACCAAAACAAAAGCCAACCAAAAATAGGCTCTCGCATACCTGTCTCCTCTGGCTCATCATTAAAGCTTCAGCATTACATGGATTTAGGTTGCGTCTTTTGCTGGCATCTGGTCTTGGCTGGCCAGGCTGGGCAGAGGTGTGCTGGAGACACTCACTCACTCCCCTAGTTCAAGGGGGAGGTTCAGAAGCCAGCTCAAGGCACAGGTCTCCAGCTAATCACTGCAAAAGCCACCTTCCTTCCCCAGACAGGAGAACACTCAGCAATCAACACAAGGGTTGCAGGTCTTAAACAACTCTGCTTACACGGGAAAGAAACTTTGCTGCAGGCAGCTCCTTTCCATTCAGGCAATCCACACCTACCCACTTATGAGCTAAGGATGAAGGCGCTTGAGCAGGGATCCAAAAACCAACCCTCCCAGACCTTTGGGGAAAGCTTGGATCTGAAGTCAAGCAGCATGGCTCCAGCTATGTCTATTGTAAACCCTGCTCTCCCGCCTGGGGATTAGGAAAGCAAGCAATGCAGGTGTTCTCCAAGAAACACGCAACCCATGCACGCCAGCTCTTTGGAAACATAACAGAAGAACCATTAGTTACAGCTCACACTGCAGCTCTTGCAGCTGGGTAAGCCACAAGTCGGTTCCCCACTATGCTGCTGCTGGAAGGTAGCCAGCAAGCCTTCAGCTGCTAGTCTGCTTGTTTTCAGAATAAAGAATCCGAAACCCAAGCCAGCTTTTAGTAATGTCTCTCTCCTTTGTGGAAACATCATTTCTGCACACTAGAGTTTCCACTTTAGAGAAACTTTTGCTGTTCATAGAGGCCAAAAACATGGGGGAAGTGGACCCTTCTCTTTGGTGCTTATACAGCACCCAGCATCACTAGGTCCTGTGCTGTGATCATTGCAGCAGGAGAAACAAGTTCCTTTTTACTCATCACAGGGCCCCCTGGCACCCTGGAGAACCTCACTGGCGGAAAGTACCCCATTCCATTTGTGTAGCAGCAGCAGCATCTCCTTCAGGGACAGCATTAACCATCCCAAAATATTCTAGGCTACCAATACATCCAGGACTTTCAGGTCCCTTCTTCCTTTCCCTGAAGTCACACTGGGCTAGCTGCTGAAAGCTGCAACAGCTCCAGACGCTGTGCTGAGAAAGGAGTAGCCACCAGCAGCAAACTTCTTCAGTGACACTACATCTGTGGGATGCATTTTTCAAACCACTTCACAAACTTAAGTTTCTCACACAAAAGTGTTATCAGTCCCACCTTATAGACAGCATACAGGGGACACAGAGGAAGTAACTTAATCTAAAGCCCTAACATGTGGCTGAATTTGTACAAACCTAGGTGCAGTCTCAGGGTGGGACTCCCTCCTTCCTTTCCACTGAAGCTGTTCTCTGTAGGGAGGCTTGACAGCAGTTCTCAGAGATACTGAACAGGGAACACAGGTTTGCACCAGCATATAAGGGAAACCCTTTCTCCCCTTCATGTCTTTTAGAAATGCCCTGAAATTGGGATCCTTGTTTGGTATCCCATTCTGGAATGCTTCTACCAACCCTTAGAGTAGGACACAATAGATATCCCTTCCAGTATGGCTTTTTCTCTCTCTAAAGTCATCACTCAAAAAGGGCTCAAATGATCAGAGAAGAACCTCTTCTGCTGTACAGACATTCTCTCTACAGAGGGAAAGAGTTTAGCCCATTTTCCTGTCCTTTTTTTGGGTATACCCCAACATTCCTCACCAAAGATAGCTCAAGAGCTACTTGAGACAAGTGCATGAAGACCTACCCTGGAAGAGCAGTGAGGCAACAGCAGAACTCCACAAGCCCACCTGAGCTGAAAAGAGCCCACAGGCACTACACACCAGCTTGAGGCATGCTGGCAAAGTCATGTAGAAAGGGCACAGTGCCTGGCTTCGCAAAGGGCACAACCACCTAGCTCAAACTCCTGACGCTTATTCTTTGTTTGTACAAGCACCTAATTCCCTCCCAGATGTTTGCAGAAGCTTTGGAACTTGGAACAGTAGCAAGGAGTTGGCCTTTGATTAACCAGAAGTCAAACACAGAGAGGACATCAGCCACCTGCAAGCCACACTGCTCCCTCTGAATGGTGTGTACAGCTCTCCTGGGGGTCTGTACACATCAGTGTCTGTCCACACCGATGTTCCTCCACACTAGCATGTGAAAAAGGACTTTGCTGGTTCTGCTTGCATTTCTCTTGATCCACTTTCAGCATGTACCATACTGAGTAAGTTGAGCAGAGACACTTCCCTCCTCACACTGTGGCTGTAACGTTTATTGCAACGTCACACTTCCCAAGGGCTCTGGTGCACCACATGCTCGTCGGGTGAAAAAACACCGATACAAAAAAAGCAGAGTTATGGACAACACCGCATGTAGATCACACCGAGAAAGCCATTGCCAATGTCTGCCTTCAATCCACCCAACATCTTCACAACACCCAAACACACACCCGTCCATGCACCTGGGCAGTTCTGCCCACCTTGGCATGCCAACCTGCCAGACAGGCTCACAGGTTTCTGAGCAAATCCAGCCAGGAGGAATCCTTTCTAGCTGCCCTGGCAATGCTGCAGGCCAGCGGCTAAAGGATGGTAGTGCAAATCACAGCTATGGCAGCCAGGGGAGGCCCCACAGTGGGGATGAAGAGCTGTAAACCAGTTCTCACCTGTCACACTGCAGGAGGCAGATCCTGTGCAAAGAGACCTTGTAAAGCCATCCTCTGCCCCAACACCAATTTCCCTACACATACACACACAAACGCACCCTGATTAACTTGGATTTCCATCACATATATTTAGAAGACACACAACAGTACCAGTACCACAGGCCCTGAACTGAAGCCATCCTTGAACAGAGGTAAAACACTGGGTCTTCTACATCTGTTAAAGGAAAGGAAAGTCATTTCCCCCCTTCATAAGAACAGTGGTGTTGGCATTTTCTTTGCCTGGCTCCTGGGCCTCCTGAATGTAGCCTCACAAGGCAGGATGAGCAGCAAGGCTTAACTCCTGCTGCCACCCCAAACTGTCCAGTGGCTGCGCTGCTGGCCACGGTGAATCTTCACGTGTTTTGCTAAGTGGTCACTGCGGGCAAACTTCTTCTCGCAGGTGGCACATTGGTAAGGCTTGACACCGGAGTGGGAACGCTTGTGACGGGACAGTTCGTCTGATCGAGAAAACCTGCAGGAGAAGGGAAGCATGGTGGATCCAGCATTCGCTGACAGACAGCACAGGAAACACAAGGACCCTAGCAACTGGGAGGCTGAGGTGCATCTCTGCCACAGACTCTTGATTTGACCCTGGGTGAGTTACTTTTCTTCTGCTCTATCCAATCTAAGAGCAAGGCACACAGGTACGCCAGGCTCCTGCTCGAGGCAATGGAAAGAAATACACACCTCCAAGGGGAATTCAGAGATGGGGGAAAAGAATTCACTCATTGAGGTCTTCAGGTCTTTACACTGATCTTAAAGGACAGTGTTCACCTACTTCCTTCCTTCCTTCCCCCAAAAACCTCTTTTGGGGGCATCAGCCCAGACTGGCAGTAGCTACAGGGCGTAAAGGCTTTACTGTCACTTTGCATATCCAGCCAGGAAGGGAATCACTGCTGAGAGAAGGCTTGTTTTTCCTGAGAGAGCACTGGTTCTACTTGCAAACTGTGAGCATCCCTTTGTTTCTCAGCGTGGCAGAGATTTCTCACTGTCAGCCAGGGCTGGTTGAAGAGAGAGAGGCAGTCTGTGAGCTGACTTAAACACCAAGCACAAAGGAGGAAAAGTGAATGCAGCCAGCCTCCAGCAGAGGAGCAGAGGTTTCCATGCAGAAGCAAGCTAACTACTGTTCTGAGGATGCAGTAACAAGGGCCACATAGATACCCGAAGTGTTCATGCTGCTTGTCTGTGTAATTCACACACCTGGAGCAGATCAGCTGAACAGCCTGGAAAATCCCTTTAACCACATGCATGTCCCCACTTAAATCTCCTACCCTATCTTCTACTTGGTACAAACAAATCCACACCTGGGCGGACCTGCAGCAAGTGAGCAAGTTGATCTGAGCTTTTAAGAGTGCCGCCTCAAATGGTCCCAGTATCACAAGGCCTGGGAGCTGCTGCGACTTTAGCGTGCTTTGCACGTCTGAGTATCCAGGGAATGTTGGAGAGGAGGACTGGGTAGTATTTATCCCAGTTCTGCCTCTAAGGAGCCAACACAGATGGAAAGGTTTTTCGATCTGGCTGAAACATGCATATGCAAGGCACTTCAGATATAACCCCAGTCTTCTAGCAATAGGATTTCAAGTTCACACCTGATATAGTAAACACTGCGCCTACTCAAAAAAGGCTTTGTGAAAAGTAAACGTGTCCCAAGGCCATCTTTGGATCTTCCATAAGAAACACTGACTTCTCTCCAGCTTTGCTGTAAGAAAAGAGTTACAAGGTCTCTGCTCCTCACAGTAAAGAGAGCAAGGGGAAATGACATACAAATTTACAGTTGGAGCCCCATCTAGAGAAGGGAGCACAGTCTTGGGAACCTCATCTGCAGCTGTGTATGCTGCTAACCGTATAACTGCTCCCACGGAGGGGGAGGGCAGGGCAATATGTGAGGCAGAGCACAGTAATTCAGCCGACAGCCTGCAGGCTGGGTCGGTCCCTCTTACAGGGTGCTGTGGTACCCGCAAGCACCATCCCCCCCTGCCCTCCCAGAGAAAAAAGCTGTTCAGGCTGACTGCTGGGCTGGGATCAGATGGAGGAAAAGGCAGGTGGCCAGGTAGGGAGCAGGGCTGATGCTCGTGCAGTTGCCATGCTCCCTTTCTTCCATCCCTGGACTTCTCAGTCAGGTGCAGCAGGATATGTTCAGCAGCACTGGTTGGTATCAGAAAAGGATCTGATGCTTATAGACATCTGCTGCAGGGGTAGGTGAAACAGGGGCACAACTGCTGATGGCAAAGGAACAGCAGCCTGGCAAGAGACAGTCCCAAAATTCAGATTTAGTCTCACACCTTCTGAAGTTTCACTACCCCAGGACAGAAGCTATAACGCACCATCTGGGTAAACACAGCAGCAAGCGTATGCCAAAGCATTGCATAAGAGACCAGGAGAGCTCAGCACTGCCAGCACCAGCTTTCTTTGTGATACGCTTTGAGATCTGCTGATGAAAGGTGCTACACAAGACCTGAGGACTATTAACCCCTCTTGCCAAAGGCTGCACTGAGGATCCTGCCCCCAGGACAGGTATGCAGTACCAGGAAGAGAACACCAAAGCATAAAAAATTCAGAGAAGCGTAGTAAGACTGATTAAGAAGCAGAATTACTTCAGGGACTGGAGACAAAAGAAAAGAACGACCATCACCATGTACAGAGCAAACAGAAGTAGAGCAACATGGATAAATGCTATAGGCCCATAGGTATCTGAAGGATATGAGCAACTAGGGCAAGCAAACAGCAAGAGAAAGTAAAGTTATGCTAAATGTACACAGAACTATGTAATGGCTCCTCAGGAAGCAGCAAATTCCTATTATCTAGGACAAATATTAACAGAAAAAGCCATTTTTGTAGCCCAACTACAGAAACTGTCCTGAAATAGCCAAAGAAAGAGTGCAAAGCCCTAAATTACTTGGGAAGAGCTGGATTGCCAGAGGGTATTTAGGCATCCAGTTCATTTTTCAAGGGAGACTTCTGAATGTTCGGTAGAGGGTCAGATGTGCTTCTCTAGCTGGAGTTGTTCAACACTTCAGATTAAGTGAAAACTACCCAAGCTGTCTCAAAAAACTTTTCTCCTCCAGTCCTCCTTATAGCTCTCATCTCTAAATCATTTGGTAAAGAAAATTTTAGCCTGGATTTTCACTAGATGAAAGCTCTCCTGAATCCTGACAAGCAACGAGAGACCTTTGGCAGGGCCACCCGCTCGCACGGAGGCCTGTGGCTTCTACTTACCGCCAGCCACAGTTGGGCCAAGCACAAGTGTAGGGTTTCTCCCCAGTGTGCCGCCGGAAGTGAGCCTTGAGGTGGGAACTCTTGGTGTACATCTTGCCGCAGCCTGGGTGCGTGCACTTGTGGACGCGGACGAGGGAAGGGGAGGCTTTTTGAAACTTGGGGGTTACCTCCACTTCCTGCATGTTTCCTGGAGTCCTTGGTTGCAGGGCAGCTGGCAGGGGAGCAATTTTGACATACTTTTGGTCTAAGATGGGCACGGGAGGCTGGACCTGAGGAAGGAGGGCCAGACTTTGGCCCTGCAAGCTGATAACCAACTGGGCCACTCTGACACTACCTGTAGCACTTTGTACTAATGAGCTCCCACTGTCCACCTGGAGAGGCTGGATTTGGAAGATAACAGGAATGTTTCCAGCAGCTACTGCCTGACTACTACCATCAGTTGTCCCTCCAGACAGGGCAGCATTCAACATGTCTCCTTCTTTAACTATCCTGGACACAGGCTGCTCCCCAGAAGTGCCTAAGCTGATCTTGGATTTGATCTCAAGCTTCCCTCCAGGCAGGAGATGCTCTTTTGCTTCATCTTTGAGAAACTCAGCCTTCTCCCTCAGGAACTCCTCAATCTCCTCCAGGGTGGGAATAAAGTCCTGGGAAAGACTGCTGCAGAAGTCAGGCAGCTTGAGCTGAGACTCACAGACAGTGACTTGGGGTTTTGCATCCTCCCCCTTTGCCTGGGACAGGTGGAGGGAGGTGCCTTCAGAGTGGTTGATGCTGCCTGGAAGGAGATGGCCAGAGCCTTCTGGGTGGCTAGAGGCCCTCTCACTGCCAGGCCTTGGCAGAAGGGATGGTGGCATGTTGCTCTGTAGAGCACTGGCAAAGCTCTCTAGCTGTGGGGAGCTGGCTGAGCCGGTCAAGGAACCTGAAGAGGTTAGCAGCTCTTTGCAACTCACAGAGATCATTTGTTGACTCACTTGCTGTGTCCACAATAAGCTCTTGGCTCAGCTGGATCAGAAGCCTTCGCAAGAGCTCAACTGGGACTCCTGAGGCTGTGAAAGTCTTTGCCCATCTGCAAGTGAACACCACCAAGGTTATTTCCAAATTAAAAACAAATCATAAAACCTCAAACTTTGAATAAGATTGATTGTACACTAGAAAGAGAACATCAAAAGTAGTCAATGGTTTTTGCTCATTTTTAAAGATTCCATTGTTCAAAAAAAAAAAAAAATCTACTGACCATTTTCTTGCAAGAAAATCCAAGAGGCTGCAAAGTGCTAGATTCCTCCCAGAAGCAAATTCTTCTGGCAATAATACCCTACAAAACATTTCACATTCTTCCACCTAACTCCCTGTTACACCTGCCAGAGGGCAGGTATGCACTGCTAGATGGCAGAGAGGATGTCTTGTGGCTTACAATGAGGAGCTAATCATGGTCCAAGAGAGGGTTGCGGTTTCTCCACACTATAAACATTGGTATAACCACAACCTAATGCAGACCTATCCAATCTGGATTACAACTAACTAGTTTGGGAGCTGATAACACGACAACCAGGCTGCCAGAATGCCTGGGGCTCTGTGCGAGCACCAACTGGAAGTATTCACCAGCAGCCATGCTGCTGTGGTTACCCCAGCGACTGATACCTGAACGGGTAAGTTTAAAGCCAGCCAAAATCCACCCAAGCTGCAGTCGCACCTTTAGAAAGCGGCGCAGAGAGACTGTCTGGGCTAACAGGGCCCTTTGAGACACAAACATCACCTTTCTAAACAGATTTAAAAAAAGACCATGATACCTCCAGGTTAGACCCATGCAATCTGTTGAAGAGACTGGTCTCCCACAATTCAGTACATCAAAACCCACAGGTTCTGCTGCTGCTCATATGGTTAATGTAGTGTCAAAGTGTCCACCGAGCTCTGCACAGCAGGGCACTATCCCTGCAGGAGGGCAGCTTGGGGACTGTGCGCTGCTTCTGCAACACCAAAACCACCCAATGAAGGCACAATTTTTCTACTCATATTTCTAGACTTTCAGTGCAGACGGTGAGTTTCCAAAAGAAAGAAATTGTGTGCCAGAGTCACTTATGAACCTTCTCCAGGAGAAATGAACCCGTAAGATTTCTGCATAGCTGTAAACCAGTCAAGCCAGTCCTTATGATCACTGTTTCCTCAGGGTCCTGGGAGCTGAGAAAGGAAATTTCTGAGAAGCATTCTGGATTTAATATAAAGGCTCTGCTCTTTAAGAAGAAACAATCTTCACATAGTTCAAAATCTGCTAAGAGCAAGATGCTGCATTACTCAGTGCCATTTGCAATGCTGCCCACAATCTGTCTCCAGCACAACTCTACATCAGCATTTCATGCTAAGCAGAGGCCAACACTACTCATACATGAGGCGAGAATGATGTTTGGGCCACCCTCCACTTTCAGGTTTTCATCCCAACACAGACTCATACTCTGAACCATCACTTTCAAAGCAATACCGTGTCCCACCCTTTCCTCTAACCTGTTCCAATTTTATGATCTCTTTCTGGTCTCTGCTTCTCTGACCCTCTCTCATCACCTCCTTCCATATGCTTCACGGACTCAGAAAAGTCTCTCCCCCTCTGACGACCGTACACTACTGTTTTCTTCTTCCAGAAAGTCTTCAAAGCTGGTTTTCCAATTTGCTCTCCTTGCAAAGCAGCTCAGGAAGTCTCCATTCCTTCAGTATGCCCCCACGACAAGTGAATGAGACTATCAACTCCCTAGCACAGAAGCTTCATTGAGTACATACCTTGCAAATACAGAATGAGCAGTTCTGTTGGGCTAACAATGTAAAAAAAAATAATAATAATAAATAAAAATAAAAAAAAAAAAAGCATAATCAGAGGGCAGGAAAGATGGTCCAATGATTAAGCCACTAGATTTGGATTGAAGACCTGAGCAGGCCTTCTTGCTCTGATGCAGATTTCCTGTACAACCTGGAGGCAATTACTGGAGTCCTCAGCTCCCTGTCCAAGGATGGGCAAGAGTAACATCCTACCTCACTGGGCAGTGGGAAGGGGAAACGTGTAACCCTGTGGGGTGCTCCATTACTAACGGACTTTGCAAACACCTGTTAGACTTGTCAGTGTCTCATCAGTCCAAGGCACTTTTGCAAAACTCATGTCATCAGTACTGTTATCCCAATGGATTAAGACAATCTACTGCAAGAAAACAGAAACCAAACTTCAGCCTTCACTGAAGTATACGGTAAGGCAAGATCAACCCGATTTTCAAGCAACACGTAGCATTTCTATTCTTACTGTTTTTCAAATCTCTAAGAGCACTCAGTTACGCTATGAAATCAACAGATGTGCAGATTAAGCGCATGGAGAAAAAATGATTTGCCCAAGGTCAGCCAACAGGCAGGAGCTGGGAACTGAACTGAGGGTTACACTTTTCCTCTCCAGTCACTAAACAACACGGACACAAAAAGCATGTGTAACCTCTTCAGAGCCACGAGTGACATTCCTGCCGCCAGTGCAAAACCTTGACTCAGAAAAAACTTTCAGGGATGACAAGAACTAACATGCTAAGTAAGTATTTAAGGTGTTCACAATCAATGCTGCCTGTAGCATACCCATTAACAGAGGTGACAAAGGGATGCCCCATGCTGTGACCCAGCCACGGACAAGCTGAGGTTAGTGTGACACAGCTGCCCCAAAAAACCGCAGGTGGGCTGCAGCTGCAGAGAGCCACGGACCAGGCTGGAAGCCCCCGGTGCCGAGGAGCCCGAGGCTGGCGCACAGCCCAGGCTCAGCAAGCTCACTTTGTCCTAGGGGAAAAAAAAATGTTAAAACCCCCCCAACTCCTGGCTGCCCCTGGCCACTGTCTCCCCTGTGGCAGCCCCCGGGGAGCCCCTGTGCCCCCCGCACCCCCTTACCGCTCCCGTCCCTGCTGGCACCGCTGCTCCTGCCCGGGGGCGGCTCCCGGCCCGCCCCGTCGAGGGCTCGGCTCCGGCCGCCGGCCCCATTGGCAGCCCGGGCCCGGCCCGGCCCCCGCGAGGGTCACCCCGGAGGCTGGAGCGGACCTCCTGCGGCCCGCAGCGCAAAGGAGCGCTCCCGGACTCTACCTGTGATGGGCTCGCACTGACCCGTCTCCCGCTTTGTCCGAGTGCTCAGCCTGGTCCCGAGGAGATGCCTTGGACCTCTGCCATTGCCTATTAATTTATGCTGGGAACAGTCCAGACTTCTCCAACTGTTGAGAAGAAAAATCATGTCCTAGCAGGTAGGAACAGTAATGGCTGCTGCTAGCATTAGGAAACAGGTTTTCATTTCAGCAGGAGTATTTTGGCAAGGCCATACTGTTCAAATGCTGCACTGTTAAAGAGGTGCTTAAGATCTTCTCTCCTCGTTGTGGATTTGCAGACAGCCTGCAGCTTCACGGAGCAGAGTACTAGAGGCTGAGGATAGTCTTGGGGCTGCCTTTAACAGATAACACAGCCTGAGCCTAGCTCAGCCATTCAGGGGAACAGACTTGCAGGCCACTGGACACAGGCTTCTGGCAGCAGCAATACTTTGCAGGCACCCAGGGTCATCCTGAAACAGCTACTTTACCTTACGGCATCGCAGGAGCCACACACCCTAAAACTCAAAAAAGCACAGCAGTAACAAGAATGGCCACATGCTAGTCCATGCATGGGATAAAAACACTGATCAGAGAGAGGAATCATGTTGTCCTTTGCTCTCTCAAAGGATTTGTAGGCATTGATGGTAACATTTGAGGTTAGACGTGTCCAAGTAGAACAATTTTAAGGTTTTTGAAGGTTTAAGGTCTAACCTTACAGGAAAATGGTGTTTCTGGTTGTAATCTGCTCAAGAGATTAGCCTTGCCTTCTACAGCCAAGTGCCACAAAGCCAAGTAAGTTAGTATAAAATTTCTGTACTTTCTAAGCAGAATGAGAATTTTAACTTTTCACACACACACACACACACACACACACACACAGAGTAAAAGTGCATGGTCATTTGGAGAGAGTAGCTCATAGCTAGCTATTCCAGTGATATGCTAGTGTGCCACTGGGTGTCACTTACCCCCGTGTTGCAACATCACCGTCTCTGAAGTAGGTGCTGATAATATAGAAATTCCTTGCAGGGACCGGGAAAGATCCAACTCTTCAAAATCCGCAGATACTAACATACTGTGGCACTGCAAGGTTCAAGACTTTGACTTGCACCGTATCACAGAATTACTGGGGGTATCAAGAGGCAGCAATTCCTCCCCTGTGTCTGTACAGCACCCAGCGCAATAGGCGCGATGCTCATGCTGGAAGCGGATCGAAGCAAGTCACAGGCAACAGCAGCTGGCTCCGCGCTTCGTTGTCCCCCCCCGCCCCCCCCCAGTCAGCGGAGAAAGAGGTAAGAAACAGAGCCGGTCTCTCCTCGGGGCTGCAAGCAGCAGGTAGGCTGTGCGCTCGGAGATGCTGCTGCTGTGCAGCGCGGCGCGTCCTGCGGCGCCGCCGGGCAGAGGCGCGGCCCGCGGCCGGGAGCAGCTTCCACCGCCGGAGCGGCCGCGGCCGCGGCGCGCCGCGCTCGGGGCGCCGCCTGGCGGCCTCCGCCCTGCCCTCGGTCAGACCCACGCGGCCCGCCGGCTCCGCAGCCTCTTTATTTCCTCCTCCTCACAAACATTTACAACAGCCCTCCTCTTACACGGTATACAAAATATTGACTCTACTGAATAAATAAAACACGAGCATCTTGCAGACAGTATATGATCTCAAGGAAAAAAAAAAAAAAAAACACAGTATTGAAACCTCCTTCCTGAACCTAGAGATTCACCACGGAAGTCTCGCACTAGAAACCGCGAGCTGGCTTCTCCCCACCGCTCTCCAAATCCCCATCTCGCAACAAGGAAGGGAGAGGCACAGTGTGGTTCACCTGGGAGGAGCAAGGAGCAGTGCAGCTACTACCTGAAAACAGAAAAGCTCACAGCAACACCCTCTGAGGAGCTTGTACCAACACCTGTGAAGTGTACAGTGTAATCTAGTCCTAGAGAGATCTCTACATTCACACAGGTTTTATCAGCATGTAATAGATGCGCTTACCTTTACCAGAACATGCTTGTGTCCCTTGCTGGTCTATGTGATGCAGATGCAGAGAAACTGCTCTTAACAGAATCACACGAGGTTAGCCAGAAAGGACAACCTCACAGAGAAAGCAGTTTCTCATCATGCACTCTGGAAAATACCTCTCCCACAAGCCTGACCTAGGAAGAAGGGCTGTTGGTAACCAGAGAGCCCAAGGCACTGAGCTGGAGAAAAAGGAATATCCAGATGACAGCCTGGACCATGGCAAGGACAGCAATGGCAACATCCCTAATGGCCTTGGGAAGTAGCTGCTGATGGCCCCAGCTCAGCCAGACCTGAGCTAGGCCTCTGCAGCCAGCTCACAACACGGCTGGGGTCACAGCGGCGTGAGGCTGCAAGCGTGAAGTGCTGAGAGTGCTTTCATGAGGATGAGGCAAGACCAGCTCTGCAGGCCTGAATCCAAAATACTAGCTGCCAAGACAGCAAACAGAGGCCAGCTCCAACCCACTCCCAGGGCAGCGGAGTGCCAAAGGCCCATGTTCAGGGCAGAGCTAGCCAAGCCCCAGCCAGTGTCACGTCCAGTCCCTCCCATTGCGCCAAACCTCAGACTTCCCCCAAACCGCCTCTTCCTCTACCTCCCTTACCCTGATCTCTCCCCACCCTTCTCTCAGAGACTGCTACCTTGTCTTTCCTCCCCAGCTGATCTCTTAGGCAGCGAGGCTGCTCTCCAGCCTGCCTACTGCCCATCACCCATGCAGCATCTGACCACACATGGCAGCTGTCTACACTCTTCCTCTCCTGCCACAAACAGCCACTTTCTTAGGGCAAACCGCCCGAGTCTGTCTGGGCCTGAACTCCCACAGGGGACAAGGCTGGTAAAGACAGGGTTGGCTCCTGGCACACGCTCCTTCCTGTACCCATCTGCCCACTGTGTTAGTAGCTGGCAGACGGCCCAGCAGACTTCTCCTGACGTAATAGGAGGGTAAGTAGGAAAGGAGCAATTACCAAATTTGCTGGGTTTCACTCCAGCTGGAGGGCGAGGAAGTATGGTGCCAGGGCAGGAGGGGCACATAGAAATCAAACAGTCTGTTGGTAAATAATCAAGTAGCTCCTCTTGTACTTGCTGAACTGGCTAAAAGGAGAGCACCACAGCCAAAGGACCCATGGATAAGGAGCCTCTGGTTCAGACTTGATCATGTCTCTCCAGCTGGAGCAGAGAGCTCAAGAGAACAAGCTCTGTTATCAGTCAGGTCAAAGTGAGATGACTGGTGCCTGTCTAGGATGCAGCAGCAAAGAGCAAGGGCAGCTGGTGGAGGAATCAGAAGTTCAGCCCCTCAGTAGTCTTCTCCAAATACAAATGAAGTAAATGCAGGCACCTCCCCTGAAGCATATTGGGATTATGAGAAAACTGAATAAATCTTGTCTGTCCTCTCCTATGATCAGCGACATCAGAGACAGCGTTCTGGACGCAGACGCCAGACTTGTGATGAGAGCTGGCTGCTGAGTCCCAGACACAGTGCAGAGAAGGAGACAGGAGAAAAAAGAAGCTGATGCTGATGCTTGATCTGCCAGTTAAGGACAGGTTCAAAACCAGTGATGCCAAGTCCTGCAGCCCAGCCCATGCACAAAGTCTTCCTGCACATATTGTAAGCCCAAGCCTACTCTTGCCCACCAACTATGGCTAAGCTACAGCTGCACCAAAGCCATCTGAGTGCATGGAGGGCAAGTCCACAAGGGAACCTGGCACACTTCAGCTTTGTCCTCTTGAAGAGATATAGGCTATGGATCAAGAACTGCGTAGCATCTTGTTCTCTCACGTTCCAAACCAAAGGACACTACAAAACAAGGCTGTCTCATCCTCCAGCCCTCTGCTTTCACAAGGATCGCTTGGATGTTTGTAATGAACCATTCAGGGATTTTATCATCAAACCCTTACACCTGAAGGTTGGTGTGGAAGTACTCTTTAGGCACTTAAACAAATGTTTCAATTATCAAAAGCACTGAGCAACTTAGCAGCCTCTGAGTGTGATGGCTCCTCACATTTTATACAGGGGAAAGAGGGTGGGGAAAAAAAAAACAAAAAACAAAACAAAAGAAAACCACACACCTTTAACACTCAGATAGGGACCTGTTAGAAAATCTTGGTCAGAGGTTACAGAGATCAGTGGGCACATTCATTCAAGAAAAACCCCACGCTTGGCAATAACATTTTGCCTAAAAAAAAACTTTTCATAGAGCTTCAAGTGGATAAGACCACAGTAGGACAGGCAAAAGAAAAACCATTTCCACAGATACTTAAGCAGCTGCCACATCCATTCCCAAAACAGCTGCATTGCAGCACACAAACCTTGCTGTGGGAAAGGAAGGTTGGTAGGTATATAATTTGAGAGGAAAAAAAAACCAAAAAATAGTCACCCTTTACGGGAAAGAGAAGTTTAAAAAACTTAGGAGAAGCCCTCTCAGGATCTATCTGCAGACAGCAGGGGAGTAACCTTGCTTCCATGCCAAGAAACAGTCTGACATGACCTTGCAAAAATAGCAACATTTTGCCCTTCAGTGGATCTCACTGCCCACACACCTCCACAGCAAATTAAGAGCGTATTAGTCACTTTGTTTAGACCGGCCAAAGCTAAGGACTATTGTCCTTCTGGGAAGCTTCTCTTGCAGACTTACAACCCAGCCTCCAAGGGCCCAATTCATGCCTTTTGCTACACATCGTTGGCAGTGTTTGGATCACTTCAAATTCTAAGGAACTCTGTGGGCCAGGATCTTGACTCTCACTTGGTGTATGGGTAATCTTCAAGTGACAGAAATCTGCCATCAGCAGAATTATTCCAGCTGCTCCACTCAGCTCAGGCATGGGATCTGCCAGAAGCACATACAGCTGCAGCCAGCCTTCTACCGCTGGAAGATGACTCATGTCCGTGAGCTAAACCATCTAAACAATCCAGGAGCATTTTTCTCCCACCACTATGGGAGCAAGAAACACTTTGCTTTACTGTATCAGGTAACTGTGTTTATGCTGTACCTCAATGAGCATCTTGATTCTTGTCTGGAAATTTAAGAGTGTAATATAGTAAATGCATAATGGGGACCAGCAAACCACAGGCACAACTGGCCCCAAGAATATATTTCTCTTGTCCAAAACACTAGGAATTAGGCTCACACTGTTCTGGAAGCAGCTGCCATATTGGCTATAGGCACGTTTCATCCTGCCTGCCTCCTATTTAGGACACTGTCTCCATCAGGCTGCTTGGGTGTGCTGACAAGTTAATTCAGCCAACACGCTGGATACTGAGGTGCAGTGGGCTCTGCAAAGTACCCTCCAACCTCCAACCACAGACACAGCCTCAGGCCTTTCTGTTTGGAAGGAGTCTGGACTAGAAGGTTGCTTTGGGGGCACATTTTCCAGGGAATGCAGACACAGCCAGCGACTGACGAGAAGTAGCTACCGTAGCACTGACTACTGCTGAGTTCAGTGGTCATCAGGGACAAATTCCTCCACCTTCCTCAGGCCTGGTATGTTTGGTCTAGAGTTCTTGGGATAGCCTTCTAGGCCAGACCTTCCTGTTAGAGGACCAAAAACCCTCAGAGAACAACTTTTCCTTGCAACATTGCTACATCGTTTTAAGATTCAGGCATATGATCCAGGCGTAGAAGCCTAGATCTGTTACAAGGCACTGGAAAAGAAAAGACTACAGTTCTGAGCTGTGAGGAAGGCAAGATCAGAGTTAATCAGAACCATGTGGGGAAAGCTAAAATAGTTGGTTAAGAGAGGAAAAAAAAAAAGAGAGAGAGAGTTAAAAAGTCTTTCTTTTTCATCTGATGAATCTTGGTACAAAGGTAAAAGATAAGTCACCTTTTGGAACTGGTCTTAATGAAGTGTTACTTGTTTTTCTAAAACAAGACTTAGTAACTTTTCTCTTAAATTGGTTTCTGTCAGCCAGAACAAAGATTGGGAAGGACTAAAGCATGTGTGTACACATATGCCCCCCCCCCCCCTTTGCTCACTGGTTAAATCTTAGCCACTCATCCTTTTTCCAGGCAAATCTCCTCCCAATGTCCTATCTGAAGTATTACTCAAGCTGAGTGAAACTAGAACAAGCAGGGGAAGAGGATCCAGCTACAACCGGAAAGCAGGATAGTCAATGGTCGCTTTTTCCCTTTCCTAAACCACTGTTTCTCCTGCTTAGTTTAGGTAGATTTACACAGAAACGTGACCCGTTTTTAAAGGAAAGGTACATTTCCTTTCTCTCACCTCTACAATCCCCTTTGGTGCTGCCTGTGTAGTGCTTTCCTTTGATAAAGGCACCACGTGAAAAGCCCAAAGCACAATGCCCTGACGCCTCAGATTTACACCTGAGAAAAGCTCTATTGCATCTCGCCTGCCCCCAGCCCAAGAACAGCACCCCTAGGGCTCCCAGCAACAGCATGGGGAGAGCACATGCAACAGGAGGCTTCCCACAAGTGGCTATGTGAACATAAGCACGCTTCTTGTTTGGCCATGCAGTCACCCGGGTGTTGCCTCTGCACCTTCCACATCACACTGAGTACTTGGCCATGTCACTCTTATCAAAGACAACTTTGGTTGCAAAGTAAATGGCTATGAGGCCAAAGCCAGCAGCTGATACCATGTAGGCAGTCACTGACTGGGTAAACTGGACGATGGACCCCATGACAAGGGACGGGACAACCTGAGAGAGGAGAAAAGCACTGTCCAAAATGGCCAGGTCCAGGCAGATCCCTCGGCCAGGGGCCGAGTCCGGATCTCCCACCATCATCATGAGTGAGACTTCGCAGGAGGAGCTGACGCATAGAGCTGAGCTGGCAGTTGGAGAAGGTGAGGAGGATGAGGAAGAGGAGAAGAGGCCTCCAGTGTATCCATTCTGGTAAGGTAGCTTCTGGCTGGAGAGGAGGCCTTTAGGGAAGACCAATTTCTTGTCCAACTGAGATGTGTCTTCCTCTTCTTTGCTTTTATACTTATGCAAAAATACCTAGGGGAAAGAAGGAGGGAGGTGAGAAATGAGGAGGAAGGGTGGAGCCCAGCAAGCAAGGTGAGAGGAGGTGGGATGCTGTGTACAAAAGAGTAAAAACACTCTAGGCTTTCACGTGTTGGGAAAGGGCTGTTAGATGCAGAAAGTGCCTGCAATGAGCCTGATCCATGTGAGATGGCTTCCAGGAGCCAGTCTGCCTTTTCCTGACTGGTATGGGATTCAAAGCAACCCTGACTCACTAGAGGAATTTGTCCAAGCAGTGCCTTTGTTGTGTTCAAGTTCTGTGGTTCAGCAGAGCACTGGAGCCCAAAGCCAGCCCAGGCTCTGCACTTTGGGATGTTTTGCTCTGAGCTCTGGGCTGCCACATCCTCGCTAGGTGCCAGGAGAATCAGTCAGTTGTGTGAAGCACATGAGCTGAACTTTAGGAACCTGGTCCTTTCCCTGTCACCAGGGCGTTCAGTGGCCTGATTCCTACCTCACAGTGGGGAGAGGAGAACTGAATCTCACTTTCCACCAGCTAGATCATACCCTTCTGTGGGGATGAACTACAGGGCACTAGCTCCAGTTCCCCTCACCCTGAAATCGGCTGATATGCACTTTCAAAACAGTAGTAAAGGGTCAGAGCCCACCTTGAATATATCAAGGGCTGAACAGTCCATTCCAGGGCAAACAGCAGGCTTAACAAGGTGGTTGACTGGGAACTCAGAATGCTCCTGCAAAACAACCCTAAGAGCAGATGAACTGTTCGGAGCCAGCTCTTGCCTATCTGGAATACTTAAAAGCGATACCAACCGAGATGGCTCAATACTGGGACTCAGGGAACAGCTCTGCAAGAGGCCAAGTGGGACCTTGAGTGAGTCGCTTCATCTGCCTGAGCTGAGCCTCCTTACTCAGACTGGAAAAGTGGGGAAACTTCCTCCCCCCTCCCCCCCCACTCTGCTCAGGTTGAGATTTCTGGGGCATGGCTCACTCCAGCAATATTCGCACAGAGAATTTGGACCAAAATGCTCTCTATGATAACACCAGTAAATAATGGACAGTCATGTGCGGACAGCAAAAACACTACAGAGCCCCAACTTTAAAACTCCAGGGCATTTGCATTTAAATACAATCTCTCATCTGTATGGGATAGTACAGATAACAAATGACATGTTAATTCATTTTCCACACGGTGAGATAGAATGAACCAGGAAAACAGTAAGGGGGAAAAGAGCATCCATCCAAGAGCAGAGCAACTGCTTCCAGCTACAGGCTCAGAACACCTTGTGTGAATTACTTTCCCTTTGACAGGAGGGACAGGGACACAGATCACAGTGAGGGAACAGCTATGGCAGGAGTATGGGCACCCTCGCTCCGTTCCAGGCCATCCCAAAGCTTTCAGCAGTCTTGGCACCGGCCCAGCTACACCCAGCCCTGCCCTAGTGTACGTCAGCACCAGCCAGGCTCTGTTCGAGCTGCCCCGGGCCATGGCTGCAGTTCTATAACACAAACAGTTTCAGATTCAAGCAGAGGAGAGAAAACAGATGACACAAACTTTGCTAAATCTAAATCCTCTCCCCAAAGCTTTACGTGGGCTCTGCTCAGCTGCTCACTGTACCCTTCAACCCCATGAGTCTGTCTTGGCTTATGAATGTAAGCCCAATTGCATGAATCCAGGACTGTCACATACTTTATGTGGAGCTTAAAAACCTCCCATGTGTCTCCTATCGCCATCAGACTTCAAAGCAACTCAAAATACTGCACAGAAAGGGTGTTGTGTGAACCACACCAGGATGTGCATCACATTTCCAGCCCCTTCATATTTGATGCTGGGTGTTTCCAGAAGCCTGCTCAGCTGCTCTGAAGGCCCATGCTACATTTTTGTTGTTGGTGGGGTTTTTTGTTTGTTTGTTTGTTTTTTGTTTTGTTTTGTTTCAAGCCTGATTTAAAATAGGACTTCAGAGGTACGAGTTCTGGCAGGAATGTATGAGTAGCTACCACAGAGAATCCAAAATCCAGTTATACACATACTCAGTAGGACCAAACTTAGTGGGAGCTTATGCTTTAAAGTCACCACTTGTAAAGTGATATAACCCCAGAACACAATGGTACCTAAATCAGCAGCTTCATCTCCCTCTAGAGTTGATGGAGACTGGTGGGAATGAGCTAGCTACTTTTCCCTAACTTCATGCAAAAGATGTGAAGGCTCACCATGCATTTATCCTATATCAAGCTTCCAAGTCTGTTAGAACATGCAAATCTTCTTCCTGTTCTAGACAAGGTTTAGTGGCCGTGCGAAGATGAGAGGGCATGCAGGAGAATTGACCAACTTACACAGCCTATGCAAAGCAAGGAGCTCCAGCTGAGGTGGCCTTGCAGGCTTTCGCCAACGATCCCGCACAGGGTGGAAACAACAGCCACTCTGGATGCCCCTTCTGCTGACTCACTTCAGGAGGAGTATTTAAAATAAAAAAAAAAGTAAAAAAAAGAGAGAAAGAGGAAGAGAAGAAGCAGGAACAAGGGGAAGCAAACAAAAACTGTGACAGAATTCCACAGTAAGAGAAAAGAGAACAGAAATGGAGAAGATGGAGAATTTTCTACAAAAGGCATTTTAGGGACTGCTTCTTGTGTGGGGTCTCACTGCAACCTGCTGGAAAGTAGTTGGTAAAGGAAGGAGGAACTTTAAAGCTAGGACAACAAAACCAAACCCTGCTATACCCCTGTCTCATTGTATTAAGAGTGTTCCCCATCAAACCCTTGGCAAACACTTGGGCATGTGGCCTTCACATTCCCAGCCTGTGGGTTTTGGTTTTCATTCTGTTCATATTACATCCATGGGAGATCCCAGCCAAACTTTAGTTTTTGTAAAGTAGAACACTCTCTCACACCCCTATTTTGACAGGATGCCTGGTATAAATTGGGATGGGTTGGTCACAAGTATTTGTTCAACGTGAACATCTGGATGCCTGTGGTAAAAACTCCTACTTATTTCACTGCACGTTGAACCGCCTGCCATTGGGATGAAAGAGCTGCTCTCAAACCACAAATTAATTTTGCATTTGCAGCACAAGAGAAACTCCTATTAATCCAGTGTGCAACTCAGGAACCTCCTAGGACTTCTCCGCAAAGATAACATCTGTGAGACAGGATTGCTAGCTTTTGTGTTGATGTCAAAAGTTTCACAATATTTATTTTCCTTAGAGCTAGGGGAATAGGAAGAAAAATGTGAAAGCAGGAACTCTAAAGGCCGAGTATTCATAATTTTTTTAAAAAAATACCTGAGGTTAGTCACACTGCAGAAGCGACTTGGTTGCAAAAAACACATGGGAGTCGCTAACTAACCTGCACTAGGTAGCCTAAAAAGCCTGCAGAACAGGGAGGACATAGGACGTCCTTCCTGACACACCAACCTCAGCTGACTTCTTCCATCTTGCCCACTCCTCACTATTCAAAGCTATATAATACCATGCTTGGAGTGCAACTGTGTTTTCTCCTCCATTTCATATTAATGGAGTTCAGATGAATTTTCAGAGAAGACACAGCCTGGAATCAAGAGGCGTATGTGGAAAACCCCTGAACACAGGCATGCATGAACACTTCCATGGGCTGTGCTGACTGTACCGGCTACAAGTGGCAAAAGAGGCTGGCCAAGCTGTCACCACAGCTATGTGCCGCACCAGATTCCTACCTGCTTTTCATGGTGATACAATGATGCCAGTGTATACGGCAGAATCTGGAGTGCAGAGAAGGTGAAGCCTGTCAGAGCAGCTGAGATGGTAACAACAATGATGCTGTGGGAAAGGCACATGACGAAGGCAGCCATGGGGAAGAACACCACACTGGCCAGGTAGACTGTTCGCGTCCCAAACTGCTTCACCATCCAGTCCATGATTGTCGAGAAGAAGATGGACATGACACATTGCAGGAAGAGCCCCAAACTACCCATGCGGACACCTGCAGATAAAGCAGAGGTGGTGACAGGAACAGCCCTCAGTTCAGTCAGCCAGACATCCTTGGGCATCATTCCCTCCCCTCCAGGGTCCAATCCAGGAAAGTCCATGCTGAATGTGGCACAGTGCCAGACAGCCAGGACAGCATGGCACTGTACCACACAGCAGAGCAGCATCAGCTCATGTAGCCTGGCTGGTGCAACACAGGGATACATCCCCTACCCTCCACTGGCAGGGAGTATTTCCTACATGCGCTCCTGGATACGCCAGGCTAACCGGAGGGGCAATGAGAGTTAGGAATCCACATGCCATTCTTGTCTTTGAAAGTTCCTGTGCTTACCTTCCCACTCTTAAGACTCAAGATCTGTTACCTGCTCATGAACCAGGATGTGCCATCAGATGCCAAAACCAGCAACAGAACAAAAGGAACAAAGAATTATGCTTAAACCAATAGGAAAATACAAAACATCCACTAAGTGGCTACAGTATCCGGTAGCAATCCGGACCTTACCCTTTACAAAGATTTATTAGATTTCAGGGAATTAAAACCATTAACTGTTTGGAGCACGGATCATTACTCAATGCAGGTTTCTATGACAGCTAGCACAATGAAGCCCTGACCTGCTGGAAGCTCTACATTGCAAGTGTTAAATAATAATTAAGCTCCCTCTAAGTTAGACACTCAGTACAAAGAGGCAGTGTACTGCAGAGCTCACAGAGGCAGTGAGTGGAAAACTCAGAGGGTAAGCTATACAGCTAGAGGAAGAGGGCCAGGGAAGTGCCTCCGAGAATAAGAAGTAGATCTGCAAGAGGAAATGAAGGGCTGGGCATTGGAATCAGCACTCTGGCACAACACAGCAGCCAAAATGGGCCAGCAGGCAACAACAGCAAGCAGGTAATGCACTGCAGCTAGCAGTATCCCACGATGCGGACGTGGCAGTGGATGTACTGCTCCAGTGATGATCCCTATCAGAAAGCACTGGAGGGAGGGAGGAGAAGAGGGGAAGCTGCCTGAGGACTTCCTGGGTAGAGATGTGAGATGAAGACATCTCAGTAGCATGTAAGAGAGATGCAGCAAAGCCCACCTCATTGCTCCTGAGCACTCCCTGTCTTTCCAGCCCTTAGTCTGCAAGAGATGGAGAACACCATTATCCCTCATTTAAAAAGCAGGAAATAGCAGTGAAAGAACTCAGCAGAGGCATCAACAGCTGACAGACAGATCTGAATATGTCCTGGTCAGCATGCCACCTGCTTCTGCCACGTAACAGTTCAGCCCTGGGACAGGGCTTTGCTGCTTTGTGCCTGGTAGCTCAGAGGAGAAAGAAGTGTTCCCCCATTCAGTCCACCGTGCAGTGCTCTGTGGGCTACAAGGGAATGCTTTTTCCTGAACCCTCTGCAGAAAGTGTACAGTTTCCTGTAACATGTGATTTTGCATTACTAGCAGAGTTCAGCCCATTCCTAGCTCCCACTAAATGCTCCTGTTATAGGGAAGCCCTGCAGCCTCAGAGCAGCTGGTTCACTTCTTACCTTCATCGTAGTGGCGTCTAGCATCCGTGCCTGGCTTGGCTCTGGGAACGCCATGGTAAAGCCCTTCCCCAACAAAGTCTGTGTAGAAAAGCATGAAAGTCATGAGTGCCATCCAGCTGCAGAGCTCAGCCACAAACAGGCGCCGGATGACTCTGGGTATGCGGCAGTAGAGGCTGTGCAGCCGCGGCACCAATGTGCAGAGGTTTCTCAGGGCCTGCATCACATGCCTGGCCTGCAGCAGGCTCCTGGACACCTGGCAAGAGCAGCAGGCAGGAGACGAGGGCTTAGGGGGAGCATCCTTCAGTGCTGGGCTGGCCAGAATATCTGCTTGAGTAGCGGCCTCCTCTGTCACAAAGAGAGTGGCCAGCATGCAGCCGAGGAAGATGATGGCCAGCAGGCTGAAGAGGCACATCTTCTGACCACCCAAGTATGGGGCCAGGAAGCTGCCATCCCAGTCAATTGCTGGAAGTAGGTAGCCAATGCAGCCCCCCAAGCTGATCATGAAGGCGTACATGGAGAAAGCCTGGCGGCAGTTGTCTGGCTCCTGGAAGAGGTCTGAGAGCAGGGCTTCCAGTGGAGTGAAGCAGACCTGGCCGCAGAAATCCAGTAAGCCAATGCCCAGGATGAGGAAGGTAATCTCCAGTGGGCGAGCGCTGAGGGCAAAGAGGCTGGCCAGGCTGCTGGCATGCGGGATAATGAAGAGGCTCAGCAGGACTCCCAGGCACAGCATCCAGATGAAAGGCCGCCTTCGGCCATAGCTGCTATGCCAGTGGTCACTGGCAGATCCAATCATTGGGACAAAAATGAGACCGAGGACAGGGCCTATCCCTGGAAAAGAGACAGCAGTGGCGTTAAGGGGGTAGATCTGACAGGACACTGGCATCCCGGTCTGTGGGCACGGTAACAAAAGCCTAGGACATTTCAGGAACTCACACAGCTGCCTCCTCCAAATGCAAGGTTGCCCTTGATATAACAATATCCCTGCACACCACCCTACAGAGACAAGCAAGCCTCCATGCCCTTACTTGCCCCCTATCCTTCACACTCGCGCAGAAAATGAGCACCTCAAAAAGGAGATAAACTACCTACCCAGAACCATGGTCATGAACTTCTCCTCCACACCCACTTCCAGCAGTAGTGGAGGCACGTAGGTTATCCCTGCAGCCAGACAGACCTCCAGGCCGAACGTCAGGGAGTTGACCAGCAGGAGCTGGGCCTTGCGGTTGTGGAAGAGCATGCTGATCCATGCTTTCTGCGCCATGCTGCCCTCACACCCTGTACTGACAGAGGGTCGTGTCACTCCAGCTGTGGCACTCCCAGGGATGTCCCACAGGCAGACAACAAGGTCTGGAGCTTCTCTTCTTGGTCTGCTGGACGGATGCTGCCTCCCATTTTTAGTGACTGCGAATGAACCATCTTTTCTTCCTCCTCTTACTGCAAGATGTGGCCCTAGCAGTGCTGAGTCCAGGTGTGGGCAGCCAGGGCTCCTGTTCGAGGCCCCCCCTTCCGTTCACATGCTGTGCTCTGAGAAAAGAGAGAGCTTGTTAGAAACAACATGTTCCAGAGTGCAGAAAAGGACTAAAACCAGCACTGCACAGATACTGCACAGGCACATCACAGCTGAGAGAGACAGGCCCTGTCCCAACGGGCTTACCAGCTCTGGGCAGACGTGAGAGGCTGAAAAGAGGGCACCTGAGAGAGGTCTAGGATTAAAAGACACTGGCTACATTCGTGCTCGGTTTCTCTCCAAGAGCTTGTGACAGGTGAGACAGACACCTGTCAGAAATGGTTTGGGAAAATCCAATCTTACCTTGGGGCAAAGGGAGGTGTAATGATCTCTCAGCATCCCATCCGGCCCCATCTCATAGACGGGCCATTGTAGCAGAGAGACAAAGGTCTGATCTTCAGAAAGGGCTTCAGGTCCCATCTCCCAGTGAAATCAATTAAGAGTCCCCCCAGAGAATCGAGGCTGCAGCCACTTGCCTGTGGTCACGCAGAGCAGTCTCCAGAGACCCACATTGCTGCTTAATGACCTGGCCATCATCCCCTCTGCTCTGCAGCTCCCAGGGAAGCAGTTTCACCCAAACCCTGTCTCCAGCCCGAGATGGGGCACAGAGAACAGATGGTGCCTCCGTGCAGTTTTGCAAACAAACCTGACCCAGTTTAGCCTTGTCTAACAGTGAACGGCAATTACCTTACTCATTAGTCTGAGTCATTTATTTGCCCTGTAACATGCTCCCTCTCCAGCCTTCTTCAGAGGGGAGAGGCCACCAGATCAGGACAGGGTCTAAGCAACTAAGGTAGAGTAAGCAAATGCCTCTTAGCAACCTGTTATGAGCCTGCTGTTATTAGAGTCTGCAAATGAAAGAAACCCTGCAAGGTGAACTGCGTCTACTCTAGTCAACCAAACAGCTGTTTTGCTAAAAGTATCTTGTGAAGATGCCTCATCTCTGTCTGCAGCCCAGTCCCCAAGTGCTTTGGGCCCTTCTGGATGAAGGAGGCTGAGCAGAACACAAGATATGCAAGTGGAGTTTATCTCGGCTTGCTTCCTCCCTGACTGCAGCACCTACCTGCCCACATACCCCTTCCATACTAGAGAGGCTAACTAATACGGAGTTCTCCTTACTTATCTGGGGAGAGTGATCCCAGCAGGAGAAACTAGGTGAAAATCCAGTTTTGCAGCCCTGCCCCCTCTAAATTCTTTGTCTCAATTACAGGGGAAAGGGAAAGACTTCCACAGGGAGCGTCCCCAGGCAAACACTTGCCCTTCCTCCTCAGCACAGAGGCACTCAGTGCTTGAGGTCATGCCTGGTGGAGCAGGTCAGATTCTCCTGGATCCAGAGCGGCTGCTTGGCAGAGGGTCGAGCCAGGTTGATGGAACCCCTGACAAACGCTGAAGAACCACTGAATCAGGAGTATGTTGGACTACAGCCCTACCACAACCACACAGGGCAGAACTAGAACACCGTACTGTCACCAAACTCTGTACAAATTAGTGTTCTCTAACTTCAGCAGCAGCACAAGTGTTAGAAGCAGACAGGTGCAGTTGGGAGGGTTTCCAAATCCTCTTCTTCCCTTCTCAGCATCAGCCAAAAGACCTACAAAGAGATACCTGGGTGAAACTGCAAGTGGGGTGATGAGGTTTTTACAAAGACACAAGCATCATTTTCTACCTCTTACTGCTGTGGAGGAGAAAGATACCGCTCCTGAGCTGAGGAGCTGATGGGCTGCCAATTAATTATGCACAATAAATACTGATTACTTTCTTACCAGAGTTACCAACCTTCCCCCTCCATGCTCCCTTAGACTTTGACTGTCACAAAGGGTATCTTCTTTTAACAACAGTGAGCATTCAAACGATTTGCCCAAGGTCAAATCGGAAGTTAATGCAGAGGGAGAATAGCAGCAGTTTTCCTTTAATCACTAGACATCACTTCAAAGGAATACTCAGAGGCCCCCCGATATGCTTAGCATTACTTTAGATGCAATCTAACCGCATGGAAGTGATTGGGGGCAGCAACCACCTTTCTTGGATGTGGGACAGACACAGGATGTCTCAGCCTTGTTCATTTATGAGGAGTGCCCAGCTGGCTGACAGCCTTAGGACAGGAATTTAAACTGCAGCCCTCCAGCTCCGGCAGTACAAACCTTGGTGCTGTTATCCAGAGGCAGCAGGCTCCCGAGCCAAGAGTAACTGAGCCACCTTCTCCCTGAGCTAGACCCAGAACAGAGATGCAGTGCTCACTGCCTACTGCACGTTGTCCCGTTAAAACCCATTAAACGTCTCTTTATTTTAACTGCAAAATACAGACAGCGTGGCTTAGCTGTAAAGACATGCCAGTGCAGACTTGCAAAAGCATCAGAGTGACAGCGTTGGTCTGTAAAGACAGGGGAAGAGGGACAGAAAAGGAAGATCTGTGAGGCTCACAGGAGCCCAAAAGCCAGCACTCACCTGCTCCGCGCAGAGAAGCGATGGCGATCCCTCTACTGCCTGCAGAGCCGGCACTTCACCAAAAGACTGCTTAAGTAATTAGCAAGCAGAGGTGGAACTGAGCTGCAGGTACACATGCGGGTTTGGTTTCAGGGCCCTCCCTGCCTCCCGATAACACAGCACAACACAGCACGCTGGGGTGTTATTAGCACCGTGGCCACACCTGCGTCTGGGCCCCTCACGCAAGGTGCTGAGCAAACACAGGCTGCTACGCTGGCCTGACAAAGGACACGGCTCGCTCTTCCCGAGTGCTGTGCCTCTCCTGCCCCAAAACAGCTCAGAAGGAAACTCCAGGACCTGGATATACACCTGAATTTTGCCTAAAGCCCTGCCTTGGTGTCAACACTTGTCACCTTCCCTTGCTGGCCTGCTGGCACGTCACAAATCAGCTCTTCCATGCTACGGGTATCAGCAGAGCACTGAGCAGGGTAGGAACTTGCCAAACAGGACTCGAACCCCTCAGCAGAAGTACTATGCTGCCCAGGGCTGCTCTTCACCGTGGTGGGGTCTGGGGCTGCACTGGCAAGCAGAGACAGCTTTAGTACACAGGATTAGGCAATGAGATGCTCCCATCAGTTTTGCAGGTGTCAGTTCGGCTCTAAATAACAGTCTCAGCAGCAAGACCAAACACTTCATTTAAGCTGCTAATCTTTTGCAGGACAATTTATCTGACAGACTACGCAGGAGGACTGGCTTGAGTCTGGTGCCCTGTAACTCTGTCCTGATGTGGAAGCATTCAGGCAAAGCACCTCCTAACTGGGAGATCCTGGTCTAACAATTACATTTACAGGACCATCACATCCAATGTAAGCAGGCCACAGTCTGCCCAGCCCAGTGGGATCTGGCATCTTGTGACAGGAAGACCTTTCACAGCCGGACAGGACAGTTGGTCAGAAGAGCTGAATGACAGATAAGTCACTTTTCCTGACTCAGTTTCCCCCAAAAATAGTGACAGTATTTGTCCTTCTCTAAGGAGCTCAACAACAAGGCGCCTAGCAAAGACAGCCAGCCCCCTCAACTACAGGACACACCGGCCCTTCAGAGTAAGGCTTCCTGTACGCAGAAGCACAAGGAAGACACATGTGGGGCTTCGCACAACTGTTCACAGAGCTCTCAAGCCACCAGGCCATCATCTGCTGCGGAGCATTCAGGCTCTCCCTCTGCTCCTCCTCTCCCTTCCCAGGGGGGTCAAAGCATCTTTAACCCAGGGTTTTTGCTTTAGTTTTCCAGCTTGCCAACCAAACTGGAAATGGCTTTTCCTTTCTCTGCAGAGAAACAACAAATCAATGCGGAGAGGCTGGCTCACCTGGCAAGCAGGTAGGAGGGCGGGTCCTGGGGGACGTGGAGAGGCAGAGGAGAGCAGCACTGTCCAGGCAGAGGGAACCCAAGGCTTTTTGGGGACAGAGGCCCCATTTTTCAGCAACACCAACCAAAGCAGAAAGGACTGCATCTCTCAAAGCCCTGCTGCGTCCTGTACCCTCTCTCCTCTACATTCTCTGAAGGTAGGGAAGAAGCCGAGCAGTCTGCATCTGCTAAACGCAATGGACGTGGCAACACCGCAGGGATTAAAGTAATGAGGAAGAGAGATGAAGTCAAGAAAAATGGCTTCTAGGAGTCTGTTTATTTTAAGGCAGTGGGCCAGCAGATTTGGATTCAAGCATTTCCCCTAGTCAGAGTTTGTTCCCGGCTTATGTGCTATAAAGTTTTGACAAATGTCTTCCTGTGTAGATGTGGTACAGACACAGCATGGCCCTGCTCTAGAAAGCCCACAGACACAAGCACCAGCAGGTGCACAGACGCACACACGGAAACAGGATTGAGTTTAGTGGTGATATCAGATGTACAGGCTCGCTGACACGAAACTACACAATGGCTGGTACAAGTCAACCTTCCACTTCCTTTCACGCAGATATTGCCTTGTGTATCCTTGCTAACAGCTTTTAACCACACCTTTTGTCTTTAGATGCAACAAAGCCAGAGGCACCTAGAGAAAGTGGATTATGCACGGAGCATTAGTGGATAGGCACAAGCAAAGACAGAAAGAAGTCTCTCTTCCTCCTGATCTCCTCAAATATTTGGAACACAAGATATTCAAAGAAACTGCATCTGAACACTGCTTAGACAGAATGAAGATTAAAGGATATAGAGAAAAGCTCACGTTTTTCTCATAAGAATCCATATCCTGCCTCTCTAACCTTTCTAGTCACTTACATAGGTGCAGAAGGGACAAGAGACATTGCTAAATGAAATAGCAGCTTCTCTGATTTACGACTGTCATTCATCTACCCTGCAATAGACCAAACAGCCGCACTAACGGTTGGTCAACAGGGAGTTAGAATCAACAACCATTTGTGACCTGTCAAGGCTCTGTAATAACCTGTCTAAGCCCTTTCTTATATGGGAGCAAATTACCCTACATCAGCCTCTGCTAAGTCTCCTTGGAGAAACATCCAGGCCGTGGTATTGGCTAGTGCCGGAGACAGGAGATGGCGCTAGGCAGGTGGCTCGGCTGGGTGCTGCTCCAGTCCAGCAGTTCTCGAGTAGCACAGACCTGCATTTTTTCCTTGCTCTTGCATGGCAGAAAGTTATTCCCAACTGACAGCAGAGAAAGGGGAGAGCGAAGGGTATTGTTAGCCACTGGGTTTCCATTCATAACCCCAACGTTACATTTCCAACCTTCCAAGGGGCTCCTTATGAATGTTATTAATTCCCTGCTCCCTGGAAGCCCTTTGGAAGAAAGGGTGGGAGAGAGCGCAAGAGCGAGCGCTTAGGGAAGGGCTGTTCATACAGTGCCAGATCCTTTCACAGCTATCAGTGTCCATTCAGTGCAGCTGAATGTGAAATACACCATGGAGAATAGCTCTGGCAGGCTTGCGCGGGATGCAATGGAAAACTCACCTGACCCCTCCTGACCCCCTCCCCTTCCCCCGCGCCTCCCAAATCTCCTTGACCCCATTCACAGCGTGGGGAGCAGGGAGTGGTCATTCAGCAGGGATGGGAGAACGGCAATTTATTTAGTCTCTCTGAATTAACTCTGCATTTCCTTTGAGCTCAGGGGCTCCATTATATTGGCCTCAGCAGCTTGGCTTAGGGAAAGAGCAGCAGTGGCTGGAAAACCCCTCAGACCAGAATGAGGAAGACCCAAGTGCCACAGTTCATTTGAGATTCCCTCCTTTTCCTCCTTGAGATTTCCCTCCTTGTCCAGCAGCCCAGACACAAGATATGTCTGTCTATCCAGGGCGAATGCTAGGTGCTATGGCTGTGTTTGGAGTGATGGGAAGGGCCCAGTGCCTATCCCAGATCTTCCACGCAGTTTGGTTCTTAAGGGAAACATTCACACTTCTCAGAAATGGAGGTTGGTTCTTTCCTGCCTTGCTGCAGCTGCTTCTGTGTAGCACCTATCTTGCTTTTAGGGCTGTCTAAAAGCTGTAGCTTAGTTCAGGCCCTTTTGTACTTGCTGGTGTCCTGATAACCAGACTGATCCCTGGCCCAACAACAACACAAATGTGTACTGACTGAAGGCAGTTCACTACAATCTCTATCTTATGAACTGAAAGAAAGAAATAAAAGAGAGTGGAAGAGCCTAAATTTTAAGCACCTGCAGCTAGCACCAGACTTTCAGAGGGCTGCATCTCCCACCTGCATTCATTCTGCAGGCCACTGAACCAGACTGTACCTGCTGCACAAAGCTGCCGTCTCCCATAACCACCGAGCCAGTCACCTTCCCTGCGGCCAGCCAAAGCTCGCCGAAAAGGAATTCAAGATGCAATCTCAGGCCCTGCCAACTTCCTGCTGCCTTGGCCACAGCTGCAAGCCATTTCAGAGCTGTAAGCTATTTCAGAGCTATCGGGCTATGTCTGTACCTGGCAGGGAGCAGACAAGGGTCACAAGCCACCCAATAACCTTTCCTCTACCATTAGCCTTCCTGACCTGGGAGGCCGTCTAGTCCCAAGCGTTAGCAATGTTGGGCTGCTCCAGAGCCAGCCCAAGGGACTCATTCACGCGCACAGAAGCTTCGGGAGGCTTCCCCCCCCCCACCCCCACTACCAGCATTTTCTTCAGGCGAAGGTGGATCTGTGAGGGCAAGTGGCTGTTTATGTTGAGGGTATTTTGAATACTTGATTCCATTCACCTTCAGACAGCATCTTACAGTAAGCAGCAAGGGCACATAAAGCAGGTCACTATTTGTCTCCCCTTGACTAGCCATATAAAGCAAAAGCACAGTCAGAAAAAGAGATCCACTAAGGCCATGCGCCAAGTTAATGAGAGGGAAGAGCCCCATCGTCCATCAAGACATTTGCAATCAGTCGGCAAGGCCAGAGCCACCTTAGCCCAACATTCTTCACTAAGGAGAGACTATGGACAGCAAATGAATGTCCCTACAAGACAGATGAAAAGGTCAAGAAGTTTGTTAAGAAGGGGCACTAGGCAAGGATGTTTTCCCAGCCAGCAGGCTAACAGCATTGTCCACATCCAGCCTGTTGTATGGAGAGGAGTACTTTCTGGAGAGGGGAAAGATCTGTCCCCCTTGCCCTTCACTCTGCATTTCTTCGGTATTTCATGCTCTTTTCTGAGGCCAGGCCAACAATTCTCTTTATCCTCACCCTTGACCCACAACATGAACACCAAACAGAAAGCGCGGCAGCCAACGGACTCCACTGACCTCCTGTCCCACAACCTGCTTCTTCCTCCGGCAGACAAAGGAAGGTCTCCTGGCAGAAGGTTTTCTCCCAGGCTTTGGCTGCCTGCACTCCCATGTCTGCCTATTTGACCAGAGGAAAAGATACAGCAGCAAACAACAGTGGCCAGTTGGAGCCTGTCCTCCCTCCCCTCCCTGCAACGAACAGGAACCGCCTGCCTGACTAACGAGGTCACTGACTCAGCAGAGGCCACGCTGACACTTTATGGAGCTTGCTGCACTCCTAAAGGGGATGGACATCAGTGAAGTGCACACTACAACGCCAGCGGGTATCATTAACTCTCCCATGCTTGGCCAACTTCATCACCATCGGAGCCAAGCGGCAGCAATGGGTTTCAGGCTGCGGGGAAGAGCTCACTGCTGTCCACGCTGGGAGGAGTGGGAGGACCAAGACGAGCCCCCATGCAGGCAGGAGCAGGACGCTGCCTTGTGCGGACAGGCAGGAGCCGAGGCCGCACGGCTGTAATCTTGCCTTGTCGGCCTGTGGCTCAGCCCCATCTCCATCAGGGACACGTCAAAAGACAACTGCACTGCAGGGCCAAGTTCAGTCGCGATGCAATGAAGAACGGACTACCTCCAATAAATATACCTTGGCTGAGCTCAGCTGCAGAAGGACCTGAAAGCACCTCTGGAAGAACCGCAGTGGGGCTACTTGCCCCGCCATACAGTAGGATAGTCCTTGCACCACTTTGCCTGCTCAGAACCAGCATCTAATCACCAAATAGGGTCAAGTACCTAGAAGTCTCAGACACTCTTAAACACACACCCTGCAACCAAAGAAGGGTTTTCAACCTCTACTCGCAGAGCCTCACGCACGGTCACCCTTTCCTCAGTTGGCTTCAGGTCTGCTATAAAGCATTCAAGGCCGCCAGCCGAGGCTGGCTGGCCCTATGCGAGAGCTAGGGCTCCACTTTAATACTGCAAGATCCTAGCTCTTGCTTTTATTCATGAGGGAAGCCCCTGTTTTGGGGTCAGGGCTGAAAGAGGGGAAAGATCCAGTTATGCTTTTCACTTGAGTGTTTTTTTTTTTATTATTTTTTTTTAATACTGTGCCCATCACCTTGGTATTTGGTCTAATTCAGCATTTTTTCCACCCCCTCTTCTATTATTTTTAGCAGAAGAATAAAAATGTAAATTGAATTGGAAGAGGAAAAAATAAGCCCCTTCCAGGTGCCCCCCTTCTCCACAGTGTGGTAATGGGCACAGATTATATTCGGCACCACATGACCAGGGCCCGTATTTATATGTCAGTGAGTAAAACCTACCCCGCTGAGCCGCCTTTTCTCTGCCTGAGGCTGGGGGCTTCTGCTACGCGTCTAGTCAAACAGGCCCACAAAGGGGATTAAGGAGAGCCCCTCAGCCCCGCAGAGTAATCCATCAAATTATCCCGTGTTGGCGTTGCTGTCCTCTTAAAAAAAAGAGGGGAAAAAAAAAGAAAACCCTCCAAAGGCTTTTAAGGCACTGAAATTACACTTGAGCTTGAAACACTCCACCCAGCTGCTCTAACCCCCAGCACAATGGGCTGGTTGTAAAGGGAATACCAGGAGCAGGGAGCGAGGAAAAAGAGACGGACGCTGTTAAAAAGGGCAGCGGCCTCCCCATGCGCGAAAATCCAACAGGTGGCTCAGCCCCCTCCTCCGCTCCCGGCATCCCGGCGCGGCCCCGGCCACGCTCGGGGGCATCCCGGGCCGCCGGGCTGCACCGCGCCGCGGGGCCGCCGCGCTCCCGGGGAGCGTTCGGACGCGCTGGTCCCGCGCGGGAGGGACGGGGAGCACGGCCTCACCGCACCAATGGCGGAGCCCGCGCCCGGTCGCGGAGGGGAGTCCGACCCTCTCCCGCGGTGCCCCTTGCCGAGCGGCTCTAACGCTGTCACCCCACAGGCTCCCGCAGCCCCAGAGCCCTGCAGCCCGCTGCCCACGCAGGCAGAGCAAAGCCAAAGGAAAACATCACACTCGACAAAACACTCCGAAGCCTCTGGGTGCATACTTGGACATTTAAGCAATATTCTCCCCTACTGCAGCTATCTAAATAAATTAATTACACAACAGTTTTTCTGCTAGTCATCACTGCCCTA
Organism: Rhea pennata; assembly: GCF_028389875.1. Lineage (NCBI taxonomy): Eukaryota > Metazoa > Chordata > Aves > Rheiformes > Rheidae > Rhea > Rhea pennata. The sequence continues at coordinate 5,657,621 of NC_084687.1, forward strand.
TTTTGAGGTACAAAGTCCCCTGTCCTCAGCCATGCCTAAGCAAGCATGTGGGATTTCATAGGTTTACATTACTACAAGCCTTTTAACGAAGAAATTGTTATCAGAGCAAAACAGGGAAAGCAGACAATAAAGCACTTACCCCAGCAACCTGGAATCGGCAAAGAGAAGAGCAAACCAGTTCTGATGGAAAGTCACCACCCGTAGAGAGCACATGGCTGCCCCACTGCACAGGTCACCTGAGCGCCCAAAACAGTGACACGCAACTTGAGATATAATCACTAGCGCTGAGGAGAAGCAGAAAAGTTTCCCAGCAGTTACAGAGCAGACATGGGAAAGCAGAAGCACTAGCTGTTTTATTGTGTCCACTTTGCAACGCTTTTTCCAAGGGATGAGAAAATAGGAATCAAAATCAGAACTTCTCGTTTCCAGCTAAAGTGCAGATGCTGCATAACAGGATGCCTGACTCAGCAGCAAGCCAACATGGTACTTTGAATCTTCCACGCTCCAGCACACTGTGGCTCCTAGGGAGGCTGCGACATCTCTCACAGGAGAGTTTTGTGATTTCTAGCTTTATTTGGAAAGTTGCAAGAGCCATGGCAGCAGTCAGGTCTTTAGGACCAGCCTGGGGGTGCAGAGGGTAGTTCTTATACGCTAGCAAAAATCAGTTGCCAGGGCAAAGGCCATGGCTGTCAGACACGCAAGACCACAAATCGAGTTGATTATCAAAGGACCCCTGGCCAGAAAGAACCTGCTGCGCCCTGCCAAGGTGCTGCCTGGGTGTTCGTTAGCCCAAGCAGCACCCCGAACAGGCTGATTACAGGCTGGCTCACACTGTGACAAATTTAACCACAGCAGAAGCTGCTACCACCTAACAGTGAAATCAAACCTTCCTTCATTTTGCCAGAAGTAACATTTGCTGCCATCCACAGTGCTGAGGCCAGCGCCTAGAAAAGAGGGATGAGAACAACCAGCTAAAACTCCATGCGTGGAAATCCTTAGAGAGCATCAGGCAACAGGCATGCAGCCATACAGTCCCTTTCACTCCAAGTTTTAGGAGCACGACCTCACGCTCTTCCTCAAAGGATATACTTTGAATCCTAGACACACACAGAACTAATGGCCTCTTTTGTAATCACATGGTAGTTAGTCCATTTTTTCATGGTAATTTTCTGGTCTGCAATTCCAGTTATTTGTGTCCCTGCCGGAGAAGTTTGATGCTAACATATCTCTCAGCAAGCCCTTTGACCTCCACTGGCAGGTTGGTGGGTTTCTCCCTCTCTGTTTTCTGTCTCTAAAATGAGGTCATGGCTTTGAATGGGACAAAGAGCCTTTGCAGCGTGAGGAATAGCCTCAAGACAGCTGTGAGTACAGAACCCCCATCAGTCACATCAGACTCTGAGTGCATGAGAAGCAAGCGAGCAGGGCAACAGCCCACGGCTCTCCTGGGAACAACTTCACCCCCCTGCTCTGAGAAGGGATCATACAACTGCTTACACCGGAGCTGGTGCAAGAACGAATGCGGAAGAGGCGGCCACCCAGAAAGGTGGTAGAGAATAGAGTAAGGGGGAGAGCATAGAATAAAACTCTCCGAATACTTTGGATTGGGAGCTGCTGTAAAATATCACCGTCCTCTCTGACTGCCGGTCTGGCAGAGTTACCCTTTCCATCGTGCATGCCGGCTCCTCAGCCACCCGTGCTCACAATCTACCCTCTCGGCTTAAGCTGCCAGCAGAGGTGGGTTTACGCCTGTACGCCGGCCCGTCGCAGGGCAGTAAGGTCCCGCTTCTCACAGCAGCCACAGGCCAGCACCTCTGCCAAAGGGACAGGTGAAGAGCATGCAAACCGAGAGAGACAGCGCTTCTCTAGGGCACTTTAGGGTCATATTTAAAGAGCACACGTAAGACTCTTGAAGTCGTTCTTATTAGAACAGCAGTTTTATCTGCCTAAAGTAGCAAAAACTTTGCACAAGCCCTGACCTCTGTTTGTAGCACACCAACTGCTCTGCTGTTAATGAAGGTGCTCGGGTCACTACTGCAGCTGAAAGTCTTCCCTGCTCTGACACTGACTGGTCATGAGCTCTAGGTCTGAAAACAAGAAATTCTACAGTTTTGTTTCTTCCTCAGATTGTCAAGGTAAGAAACAAGTAGATTTTACTTCTTGAGAAAGGCAAATTTCACTGAAAGATCTTTATGGGAAATTTAAGAAAAAAGCCTTTTGTTTTTCCTATTCTCATTATCAGTTTAAGCTATTATGGACTTTGAGCATATACGGATTTAGCACTGAGCTGTAAACACTTACACGGAGCATGCAGCAGCATGGAATACCTGGAAGAGGAGTTTTCCACTTTTGAAAAGACAAAGCTGAAATTCCTACAGGAGAAAAAGAGAACATGGCATTTTACTCCCCTGCAATCCTCCAGGAACAGGCACCTAGCTTCTATTTTAAGGTCTGGGAAGAGTATCAACCTTAAATTATTAGTGTTTTAGTAATTAACAGAGTTCAAGTTCAAAGCTCCCTGGATTTTACAGAGCACTGCGAGCAGGGGTGGGAACCAGGCCTCCTGTTGCACACGGTTAGTTTCTCGCACTGATACAGTTTACAGACAGCATCTATCAAGATAGACAGGCAGGAAACAGGTCCGAGCACTGAAGTTATCTAGCAATCACCGAACATCTCTGGTGCAATAGCAGAAGATAAATGAGAGGTCATGCATTTCAGATTATCTGAGAAAAAGCAGGGGCCTCTCCACACTGGGCTATCTCCTGCCCATATTTTGGGGTGTAGAGTTTAGTTAGCTATGAGTAAAGCCGAATGCCCCGTGGCATTCCCGCAGCGTGCTCTGGGTTGCCTTGGGCCAACAGCCAGAGTGCATTGAGGAGGCACAGTGCTGCCTTTGCCCAGCAAAAGCCTGGAAAGGGGTTATCACCAGCAGCATGCTAGGCCATTCTAGCTGCACATCAGCATGTGCTAACTGGCCTTCACGGTGGTTTCCTGCTCGCGGAGGGGATAGCTAGCATTCCCTGCTCTTGCCCAAAAGGCTTGTTTGCTGCTATCAACATCGGCTGCAGACAGTGATGAATGGGAGTACGTGGGGGCAGCACAAATATAGGCTGTGTTCACAGAAATCAAAGATGAAAGAGGCCCTGTTGAATCATCTTCCCCGAGGCTGCCTCAGGACTGTTCCCAACAGCACATTCTCCAGTGATCTGTCCAGTCCAGTTGGATGGATCTCAAGCACTAAGGTTGCAAGAACTTCCCCTGTTCTTATGTCAGTCCCTGTGTAATTTCGCTGCCCTCCTTTTCATATGCATGGTCAGGCCCCTCTCCTGACCACACTTAGCCACACTTCTAACCCTAGCTTTAGTCACATCTTACGAAAAGCCACCCTTCCTGGCTCATTAATTGCTCAGTCGGCCTTGGCCGTAGCACAGCAGCCCTTTGTTCTAGCCTTGCTCCAGCTGCTTCCGCCGCCCCTCACACATAGGAGTCATTTGTCATAAACATCCCCAAATGCACCTCTGGAGTCCAAAAGCAACAGCGCCCATACAAAGTCCTCTCCTGTCGCACCAACAGCCAGTACCTGGTACACACAGACAGTGCCTTGGAAAGCCACTGTCATCTCCTTGTTCCTTTGTGCTCCCTCTCTTTGTATTTATGAATCGTCTCTAGCCCCGACCTACAGGGAAGCTTTCTCTATGAGCAGAACAATCCTTTATTTTGTTTGCCTCATTCCAAGCAAAGTGAGAATTTTTTCCAGAATCCAGCACAGCAACATAAGTACACCATGCAGGCAGGATGAGCGCTAACAGAGGACACTTGGTAAGAGCAGCTTCAGCCAAGCTTTGTAGATCCCTGAAACATCTTGGGTTCCCCTTCTTCAAACAGAAGATCACACCAAAGACTGTCATTGCCTTCTGCCTTGGGGTGCAATAAGAGCAGCTTGACACCCTGGATCTGCGGCAGACTCTCCTTACCAACGGCAGAGTACAGCCCAGCACTTCCAGAGTATCGCTGACACAAACAGCACAAAAGCACCAGCAGGTAACTCACGCACAGGTTCGAGTAACATGGAGTTTTTTAGTCTCCACTCAGAGGAGGAGGAGAACAGAGTGAGTATGTTTACATCCATTTCAAATCCAACTGAAGAGCCAGTTCAGTACACTGCTTCTAAGTTAGAAACAGGCAATTGGGAGGAGATGGAGGAATAGCATTAGATTTGAGGTTTGACCACCACTTCAGCTTCTTTGACGCAGCAGGTCAGATCCCAGCAGGAGTTACCCCTAATGTTTCAAAAAAGAAAGCGTGATCCTTGGATTTTATTGCATGCACCATTTCACAGAAAATCTTAACTCATAAATCTAAAGCGAGATTCAGATGTTATCCACAACTAAGAACACATCATTCCTGAAATTGGCTCTGGCCTGTTCCACAAGAATATTAATGATTTCTGAGTTCTGAAAACTTGCACAGATTTGAGTCACTGCACTCATTACACTCATTATATATATATATATATTTTTTTTTTTCCTTTTTGAAGTCCTAGCAACCAAGGCAAGCAATCATGAAGAACTTCAGCCTCCAACAGAATGAAGGTGGAGGGAAAAAAAAATCGATTCCCTTGATTAAAGAACAAAACAGACCTCACAAACCAGAAAGGCTGTCCATCATTGCTTTAATTTTTTTTTTTTTTTTTTAATATACCTCGTTATTTTTCTATAGGCCATCCTTACGTCTCTTGACTACCCCAAAATTAGCAATTACATGAATTTAGTTGCAACTTACCCAAAGTTGATTCTTTCTGAAATAGGCAGTGTTGGTGCTGCGTGTTACTCTAGCAAGGTTTCCCTTAGATCTAAGGCAGGCATAGGCTCTTGGCAACTGGACTAGAAACAGCTTCTTTTACTGCATGTGCAGTAAACATAAAGAGGAGGAAAAAAGCTGTTCAGAGCCACAATTCAAGCACCTGCTTACTGCTGTGTGCGTTCCAGCCTCCCTCCAACACTGAGACAAAGAAGCCATTCGGGCCACATTCCTACACTGCATTTCTTATTTTGCCAGACAATATTCATGGGGGTCTGTTTCTCCTCTTATGCAGGCTGGCAAAATGTTAAACAAATATTTTTGAACTGCAAGAGGAACTGACACTTCAGGATAGGAAAACAAGGAGGAAAGGCACAAATTTGAGGACCTCCAAGGAACAGTGTGCATACAAATAATAATAAAATGGTGATTTATAGACCCATTTAGTTATGTTTTCTGAACAAGCAACCCAATGGCTAAGTTGCTGGACACATCAGCAACTTTCTGCAGCTCTGTAACACAAGATCATATTCAAAGATTCCTACAGCAGCAAAAAGCAACAGCAGCACAAGAAACCCAACAGATTTCAAGGACTATATAGGCTCAACACATTCAGAGTCTTAGACAGAGACAAATGTAGTTTGATTGAACTAATCAAGTCAACATTGAAAACGCTTGACAACTGTTTAAAAGCTCCTCGTGACTCCCTTGCCACACTCAGCACAAACTCGATTATGAGTTTTGCTGCACAGCTGAAGGGTCACAGGGCTCTGCAGCTTGGCTGTCTAGGGCTTGCTGCAGTTAAAAGTAGCTGTCTTGTGCTGATTGTCCTCCACCTCCTGCAGAAGCCACAGCGCATGATCATATGATGGAATTATTTGGAAGAGGCAAGCAGAGGCGAAAGATTTGCCACGTAAAAGTTTTTTCTTTCTGCCTATCTGTCTCCACACCCATCTGCCACTTCCTTCTCCACAACTACAAGGCTTTACACCTCTTATTGCCTGGTCACCCCTGCCACTGTCTGCAGTCTCTCTGGTACTTTTGCTTTTGCTCCCTTCTAGCTTTGAATCCATTGCAACTCTCCACAACTTTCACCCAATAGGTCAAACGTTTTTCTTTATGTTGCCTTAGCCAAGATAAGGAGATAGCAACACACACATTAAAGACAACCCAGAACAGTCAACTACCAAAACAAGACACTCCTTGGATGAACTGCTCCAACGTGGAAAAAGGTGAAGGGTAGACACAAACAGATGTTACTCACACTGCTTATGGCTCATCTGAAAAGTTCTCCAATATCATTGTGACAAGAATGGCATAAACCCCTGAAGAAAGTGAAGTCAGAGGAGGCCTAACTTATATCCATTGCTGCATATGAAATATATTTAAACTGCCGAAGAGCACACACCATCTATTAAAAAATAAATAAAATTAAAAAAAAAAAGCCTATTAACAAGTTACCTTGTAATGTCCATTACCTGATTTTCTTCTCATTTAAGCAAGCTCCTAGCACTGGTCAACCCTAGATCCTAAACTGAATGGACAAATAGTCAGCCTAGATCAAACCTACCACTAGTAAAGTCTAGGTAGAAATACATATACTCAGCCATATTCTCAAGTTCTCTGCCACATCAGCAGTCTGCAGTACTCCTTCAAAAATATTTCTAAGGAGTAATTGGGAAACTACTCAAGGCATAACTCTCCATGCCGATTCTTACCAAGGTAGAACTATGAAAGCTAAATATTAAAACTGATATAATTTGGTAGATTAAAAACATCATGTATAAAGACCACTTTCATAGCACATCTGTGTTTTTCCTTTCTTCTGTATTTTCCTCAGAAGTAATTCACAAAGCCCTCACAGCTCCTTGGGGACTCAACACAAAAGGCACTGGGTTAGGATTCTCCGAGTGAAACGGGCATATCACAGACAGGCTGATATTTCCAAAGAGGCTTTGCAAAATGACACATAAGCAGCTCCACATGTCTGAAGAGCTGTTTTTTCCCCATCGCTTCATTGTTCCATAGATTTGACACTTTTAGGACCATTTTCTTTGGTCCATAGTCTGGACCAAAGCTTCTACTGGAAATTTCGCTACAAAATTGAACCCCTAAGATTGTTCTTTCAGGGAGCACTCACGATACCATCAACCATATGAGTCCAGTCATCAAAATAAATTCCATAAGGAGACATCAGTCAGAGGAGAGATGTAACTCAGAAGAAAAACACTGCCACTTGAGAGCTTCAGAGAAATAAACGATTTGGTGAAAAGGTTAGAAAATACAGCCTTTGGTCTTTTTAAAAAAATCTTTGCTATCTCAGCAATCATTTCAGCAATTTCAGCTTCTCCTGCCACGAATACAGTACACCTCACTGCTGACAGAAATTGACTGCAAACTTTCACAAAGATGGCGCTGATAAAGTTTGTTTGGAACACATTGTAGTAGCTACTATTAATCTGTTATATTACAGTGATGATAACCTGAGATAAGATTCTGTTAAAATACTGTTTTGTTCTCATATAATGTTATCATTTCTTCTGGGCAGCTTCTTTAGAGAGCCATGTTGCTTTGACCTTCTAGCAACAGGTAGATGTCATGAGACACCTTGAAGTTCAGGTGCTTTAATCAGAACCTTTAAAAGATGGCAAGACAGTCTCATGGAAAACATTGCACAGGCTGTGTGCATGACAAGCTGTATGGAAATACACCCACCAGCAGTCAGTGTAGAAAAAAACCTCAAGCTTTTCTTATACAAGAAGTTTTATACTACATCCTAAGACCAGTTTATGCATTGAAATGCAGGGATTTATATCACTTACAAAGCTCTCATTTAATTTACTATTAATTCTAGAGATTCTTTTTTTATCCATATCAAATTTCTAATCCCATAAGCCAATGCTCTTGGCTTCCACAATGTTTTGTGGTAATAAGTTCCAGAGTTTAATGCAGAGCCTGAAATCTAAGCACAGGGCTGGGGATCTGAAATTCCTGGCTCCTCTGCTGCAGCCACTCCCTGTGGAGTGGCAGAACTACCAGGGAGCTACACATGATGCAAGAAAGTCCAGGTAGCGCCACACATTAAAATAAGAAGATAAATAAACAAATAATAGAAAACATTTAAAGGTTAGTATGTGTTTTTCAGGTGTATCTGCTTGATTTCAGTGCCCAAGTAATCTGGGTGCTTTTGAAGTTCTTACTCATGTTCTATTTCTATAAATTCCTAATGATGCTACTGTTACACATACAAATCCCGTTCTCTCCAACCCACGTCTACAACAGTAGGACTACAACAGTACCAGAACTGGATCTGGCTTGAGTGTGGTCAATTTTTCTGTACTGCTCACAAGTTTGTTGGATCTAGATGTGGAACAGAAAAGCAGTTCCTGAAATGTTTCTCCTCCAATTTTGCCTTTTTTTTTTTAACAGAAACATCAAAATCAAGTGTTAAGTCTGACCACCACCAGCATGAAAGTATTAATTTATCCTAATGCTTTTCTCTTCTTCTCGAAACTGTCATGTCATGGGGAGACAGGTTTGTACCACGAACAATTAAGGCATCTTTACCATCGAAGTCTCCGATCGCACCAAAGTTAGCAACCCTATGAAATATTCACGTTGTGACATTTAGGCACCAAGTTTAAGGCGGCAGCCTCCTCAAGCTCCCTCTGCAGCTGAAAGAGAGGGACAGGCTATCCCGCTAGCAAATCTAAGCAGAGCTTACAGTTAGGCACAACGAGAATTTCTTCCCGTCGTGTGCTTGCTTCCGCTGATTCCAGGCGCGGACTGACCTGCTCCTGCAAGGCTGCTGGCTTTCTGGAAGTCCACGTTCACCGCACGCTTCCCAAGCACTGTTGCCGCTCGATGCTCTTTAGCATCACCTCGGTCACGACAGCAAGGAGAATCTGTAAGGAGGAGAAGCGCTGCGGAAAGCTCGCCCCGCGCCCGCCCCGCTCCGCTCCGCGGCCCCACCTGCCGCCGCCGCCTCCCGCCCGCGCCGCTCTTCGCTTCTCGGCGGCGAGCTAACGCCGCTCGCCCGGCCCGCGGGCAGCAGCCGAGGCGGAGCCGCGTCCAGGGGCCGGCGGCGGCGCTGCAGCGGCCCCGGGCAGCGCCCGTCAAAGCGGGAGCCGGAGCCGCGGGCGGCCGCCGGGCAGCCGCATCCCCGCTCGGGCTCCGGGCGGCCCGCGGGCTCCCTCGGCGGCCCCCGCTCCGCCGCCGCCGCCGCCGGTTAAATGGGCAGGTCGGGGCCCGGCAGGGAGCATGCGCCGCCGCGGGCGGAGCGGGGCGCCCGGGGGCCCTGCCCGCTCCCCCCCCCGGCCGCCTCCCTCCCGCCGGGCGCCCCCGGCTCCCCCGCGGGCCGCGCTCTGCCCCGGGGCGGGGGGGGGGCGAAAGCGCGCAGGGAGCCGCGGGCACGCTTGCGGTGAACTCCTAGAGAGAACATCACTAACTTGAGCTTGGGAAAGAAAAAAAAAAACAAAAAACAACATTTCTTTTGTCTTGCTGGGGAATTAATTACCCACAGCGTAAGTAGCTGCTTGTTTTGTTTGGTTTTCCTAATCTATTCATTATTTGTAATTGCTTGGATTGTATGCAAATAGATCCTGTGCTCTGGGAAGCTCATGACCTGGCCCCCAGACATTATTCGTGGTAGATGACTGCTTAAAAATCACATAAATTCTCCTTCTCGGACATTCTATACACTCACATAGATACTACATACTGACTAGATCTCTCCAATTTGTCCAATAATGGCTGAACAGAATGATTTGGAGGAAGAATGAATGCTATTATTCGTGCTTACAGCCTCAGAGATGAGCACCCTTAGAAGGAGCAGCCTTCCTTAAACATCTGCATCTACAAATGTCTTTTTGTGTGAACAGTCAGGAGCAGAGGATAGGAAAAATGAGACAAGAATGCAGTTGACAAAACCAGCTGTTCTTAAACTGATGTTTACAAATGCTAGGGACAGTTCCTCAGCTGAGAGGTCATCAAAAGACTTGTGCAAGTTTGCACTATTTAAAGATTCAGCCTTTCTGTTTTGCAACATAACTCATCCAGCTCTAGCAGTTCTAGTTACTTTTAATCTTCACACGGTCCCTCCTTTGAGTGACTTTGTACCTTTCAAGGTTAAAAACCCTGCTTCCCTGTCACATCTCAGCTTGGATCAGGAGGACAGTCTTGTTTTCACTATAAGCAGCTGTTCCCTCCTAAACTTTGCTGAAAGGACTCTCCCTACATGAGAAAAGCAGAGAAGCACCTGCATTTGTTGTCACTTGAACCGATGACAACTCACTCACTCACCTGGGTGGCTGACAAGGAGAAATGCCACTGCTGTTTCCTGCAGAAAGATTTTGGCAGTCCGGATGCTGCTAGAAATTCATTTAAAAACAAACCTAAAGAGTTAGGTTATGGCTTAAGTTTGTAAAATGCCAGAGCCCAAATTTGGGTGGGGAGAGCTGCTCCCATTTTCTAGTCAGGGGAATTCACAAGCAACCAAATAGCTACCAGTATTTTTTTTTTCCCCTCCTCTGAAGTGACCGAATGATACACTCTTGGCTGGAGCATATGATTAAGTAGGTGGATTCCCAAATACCGAGCCTGCAGTATCTGAGCTCTGGAAGCTTAGCGTTGCAGGGCTCAGTGGTTAGAGAGGCAACAAGCGGTCAGGCCTTCTATCTTCTATTCCCAGCTCTACCTGACTCACTGCGTGACACTGGTTCAAACACAAGCAGCCAATTTAAAAACAAACAAAACAAACAAACAAAAAACCCCCACCAACCCTGGAGGCTGCGATGGTGCATATTCATGGACAGTCACCAAACGGAGGCTCTGCTCATTTCAGAGTGCTGTCTGCAGTGCATCAGCACCGTTTGCATAGACCAGTTCTGTTAACCCTTGCTTTGCAAGTAGGAAGAGCATAATAGCAGCTTAATATATCATCTACTCTACACTAGTAACGGGGCAGGTCACAGAAAGCATTGCTTATTACCTTCAAAAGTCACGAGCTAGATGAACATTTCTGTTCAGCAGCAGTACCAAACAGCCAAGATCTCCTGGAGATGTACAGAGTTTGTGCCTCTCAATCAGTGGTCCAGATTAGGGACAGGAGTCCTTTCACTGTTAACAGGTCACATTCCTTAGATTTACCAGATAGAAATTGGGTTTAACTATGTCTTAATGAAAGATGAGATTCTGGGTCACAACAGAACAGATGAGGACAAGTGATACTCTGCTGTACTCCACACTAGCTCATTCATGCCTCAGTCATAGACTCCTAGCACCTATGACCACCAGGCCAGAAGAATTTCCCATAAACTGAGGCCCCATATAAGTTAATGGCTACTCATATATTTCAACCTTCCTATCTATCACATTTTCCCATTAGTAAAGTAGTGATAACTGTATTTACCCAAACAAACACTTGGTAATTCCTTGATAAAGGCTCTAGTTGGTACAAGGTATCATTATTGCAATAATCCCTCTTGGAATTCCAGTCAGCACTCTGCCTTTCTGTAGGAAGCATCCATGGATTCTAAATGCAGGTAAATGCAGCTGTTTCATCCCTCTTCAGCAGGGCATTTTCAGCTTAATTTAAACCACCTCTTTAGTTTGCCCTTCTGCTGCACAGGACTAGCTCCATGATGACTGCCATGCCAAGCTGGGGCTTGAAGGATGCCTGCCTGGTATGAGGCATGCGCAGAGAACTCAGCGCTCTTCCGCATGGTTTTTCTTTGCACAGCCTTTGCCCCTTCCTCTACATATTGTCGCTGCTTTCATTTACTACCTCTTGTCCATGGTTATGCTTTCTTTTAAGTTGACAGAAAGGCATCAGTTCTGTTTAGATGAAGGGGGAGAGGGGGAAAAAAAAAGGAATCCTGTGGAGGAATAAACACTGGAAGTTACAGCCAGTCAGAGACATACATGAGACAGGTTAAGGGAGCAGCAGCACATCAGTGACAGCACTTGCATAGCTGTGTGCAAGCACAGCCAGCGTCCCAGACAGGGACAGCTGCAACAAGAGCTTTCTCACTGCTCCGCTTCTCACAAATGGATATCCCTATGCAGAGCTGGAGTGGCGGTTTCCAGGATACTGATGCTTGCCTGAGGGGACTGAGCTGAGGCCTTCTACAGTCAGTTCATAATTTTGCCAGAGGGAAAGAAGGCACGTTCTACCTGGGGGAGTGAAATACTTAAGGCAACATATGGAACTTCCAGTCCTCCCCACTCAGGTCCTCTTTCCCCTCACTGCAGTTTTACGGCCCTCAGGCCTGCCAGACAACAGTGACTGCCCACTACTGAACAAGACTGTGCTTGGAAGGAATAGGCACTTCCTGAGCCCTCTTACACACTCCTGTAACTCTTTTACCAACCAACCAAGAATTTCAGAGCACAGTAGACATTTTCCTGTTGTAGGGTTCAATGCTTACAGCTGCTGAGGACCCCAGGCCTGTCAGAGAAGCACTTTGGCAAGAGTCCTATGAGATCTTTCACGGGATCAGCTTGGGGAGGGGGAAGAGAAAGTGAGGAAATCAGACCACATACTTGGGAACCTAACCATGTAAGTAGGAACCTGACTGTTCAAATCACTGGCTTCAGAAGGCAAAATCCTGGGCTTATAAATGGAGGCAATCACTTTGCTGGAGCAGGGCCAGAAGACTCAGAACTCTGTAGGACTGAGTCGTCATGGGAATCAGCAAATTAGATTAATCTATCAAGAGGGGGAATAGAGAGTCAACTGCTGCCTCAGCTGCTCATGCCCGATTAGATCACAGCACAGATTTGCCCTGGTCTTATCTCTATCTCGTGTACCCAGCCAAGCGGAGCCCACAGTATCTGCTAGAATCTTGACATGGACTAGACCCCATCGCATGTGGCAAATAAAGCAAGGAGCCAGAGAGCACAAGGAGAGCGCCTGTGCACGCAACTTGACCCTGGCTCCAGGGTGTGGTATGGCAGCTCGGACTCTTGCAGCAGCTTCTCAGAGATGGGGATACTCAGTCCCAGGCTCCTCTATAGATCTTAATTCTGCTGCACAGAGGGATCTCATGGCTAATCTAATTTACTCTGGAAGCCACAGTAGCCCCAAACTGGCCAAAAGCAGCTGTAAGCCCATCTTGCACTTCAATTACAGAAAATGTGGGTTCCAAACTTGACTGCAAACTTTCTGCTGACTCGTAACACAACCTTTTGCTCTCTGCAAGTGGAGAAAATAAACCTTCCCTCAGCACTACACCCAGGGACGGAGGTTAGAAGCGACTATTTACAGAGCACTCAGATACCAAGCTGGAAAAGTGCTAGAGAAATACAAAGCAGAAACATACTTTGGTGGTGCTTAATGCTGTTCCCTCAAGAACAAAGGTTAGAATTCATCCTGCACACTCCAAGCTTTTAGGAGGATCTTTCGTGATGTGCTGACAGTCTCGGACCTCTTGTGCCAGCTGGGAGTGATGCTCGCAGAAAATGGAGTGTGTATAATTGTGTCTAATGCACCTTTAAAGAGAAAAAGCCACTAGAACAAACAAAAGCAGCGCCCGGCTGTGCTGGCTGTTTATACTTGAGCTAGCCAGAACAGACGGCTGCACTTTAGGGCTTATCTTCTCTCTCTTTCTAAACAGGAAATGTATTTTTGTCTGAAGCATTTCAGGAGAAGCCACCAAAGGTAGAACTTCCAGAACATGGGGTGCCAAAAATGAGCACTTCGACTCCCTAAAAAGACCAACAGTGTGAAGGGTTGGCACCCCAAACAGCTGAAGTGTCTCCTCTAACCACAGTGAGAGGAACTTCCAGAGCTCAGGAGCTTTGCAGGACCCAGGTGCGCTCCAGGGGTCACCAATACTGCTCTCTGAAGCAGTATTTCCGCATTTCAGGAAAATGAAGGGATGTAACTGGGGCTGCCAGCTCAGCTCTCGTGCTTGTCCAGAAACTGCAACAGGCAGCCTAACTGGGAGAAGAGGGAGAAACAGCAGCAGGAAGATTACAGAAACTGTGTTTTCCACCAGACTTTAGCAATTGCTACCAGTGAAAGGCCTGCAGTAGGGGTTCCTTGGCAGAAACCCATTAATTCTAGCTGGAATAATGCCAGACTAGGAGCCACCCAATTCTGAAGATTAAAAAAATTGGAGTTGCAACATCCAGCAGGTTTACTACCTCCTTGCTTAGCACTGTCACCCCAACTAACAGCGCAAGCAGTTTATTTTCTCTGTGGAGGACTGCAAGGAAAACATACTATGAGCACTAACCTGGCTTTGAAGTATTTTTAACTCCCAGGTTTTGTCAAAAGTTTCTCTATAATTAATCCCAAAACATCATCTCTTGTAGTCATGGGTTGAGGGATATGGCTTGTTTGTTTTAAAGCCCGCTTCTGCCTCCTTTGGCTTCAGAAATAAACTTGAAAACAAGTTTATAAACTACCAAAACAGAAGACAAAATTTTTTAATGGGAATACCAAGAATTAAGTAATTATGTGATTTTTGAGACACTGCGAAGTTTGGCTTATATTGGAAAGGCTGGATGTGCTTAAAAGCTTTCCTTGTTGTTTGGTAGGGATACGGGGTCAGCTTGTACCACTTACTGGATTCCAAGGCCTTTGCAGCCGAGCAAACAAACTCACTCCCTCGTCAAAATCCTTATTGATACTGGAACAGCTCCCACTGTTTGCCATTTAGCGTCACTGTTACTGTTCCTGCAGGCAATGCAGAAAGAAAGAAGTTGCTCGTGAAACTGGGTGTATGACTTGCTAAACTGGGTTTGAAATCCAGGCATATCTGCTATATTTACAGAGCAGAAGACAAACATTTTAGCATTCCCCCTGCCGTTCTCTGGGCTGCATTCTTAACCTCTTGCCTCTTCCAACCCACCTTCCTTTCCTGCACAGAATGTCACATGCTCAGTTGCCTTCCCTGACATTCAGGGATGTAGCTAGAGTTTTGAAACGTCTGCCATCCGCCAAGCGAGCTGCGGTTGCCCTTTGCCCTGCCAGCAGGAGACTGAAGAGCCCTGGCAGGGAGGGACGTCCTTGCTGTGAACGTGCAAGCAGAAACGGCCAACCACAACAGCGGCACAAAATCCAAACAACTAAGGGGAAGTTACAGAGGAACTGACCAACGGCCTTGCTGAATCCTCTTCTTCCACCACTGCTTTGCATTTTTTGCAATCTTTAGCACTCACCTCTGTTTTGCAGGTAAGCTCAAGCTTCCCTTCTGTGAGGTGGAAGGCATGGCTCTGTTTCTGTCCCCAGAAGACACAGCCGGCTGTCTCACAGCAGCCACAGCCTCTAGGAGTGAACGCTCCAGACCTTTGGCTGCTCTGAACTTTAACCCCCTTGGCAGTTACGAACATTGCACTGCCAAGCACCCCAAAACTGCCTCTGGCAGCTGTGAATTCTTTAGCCCTCTGCACCCCAAAGACACCACTCTCCACTTAGAAAGGCCACTGTAAAGATAAGCATCCTTTTGCACCACCTTCATCTACAATTCACAGTGCATCTCTGATACCACACTGCACTTTGCTGCCTCTGCTCTAATACATCACTTCTCTGCCTCATTTATTGGACTGAGGTGGATGAGAATTACCCAACAAGAGCCTTCAGCAATGTCCCAGTGCGAGTCAGGCTAGGAAGACTCCCACTGTCCTCTGATGTCCCCCAAGCTTTCCTCATCAGAGTATGAGGTAATTGCTCACATCCTGTCTACTTCCTTTCCACTCTTACCACAAAAGGTAAATTTTATTTCAGGGCAAAGAGCCACATCATTAAGGGGTAAAGCAGCCAATTCTGGTGTCAATTTATGATTTCCAGTTCACATCTTCCTCATGTAATAGCCTAGTTCGATTCAAATCTGGTTAAAGAAAGGGAGCTATGAAATTAGCTCTTTATCAATCCACATGTTTGGCACCTGCAGCTTAAAGCTACTCTCCTCCTTGCCTCCCTTTTGTTCTGCTAAGCTAGATAAAAAGCAAGGGGGTTTTCTGATTCAGGTGCCAAGGAAACTGTCAGCTCCTGTTCCATCTCCAAGCCATTTCCTGCAACATATTTGCTCAGCCAACTTGCAAATGGTGCACCCCATGAGCCATCCAGCCAATTTCCCCAGAGAGCTCCAGCAAAGAGCCCTGGCCACGGGGTCCTGGGACACAAGGCAGGTAACAGATGGAACTGGCAGCTCCACTATGCAAAAGGCTGAGGACCTTGCCTGAACAATCACCTATTAATATAGCCCTTCTTGAACAAGGGCGATTAGATGAAAAAGAGGTCTTTCTGTTTATTCCAGTTGGGGGCCTCCTAATTTCTTTAATGAAATCCTACTTATCTGCAAATGGACACAAAAAGTTCCATTTCCTTGAATAAAGCAGGACCCAACAATGAAAAATGGTGTCTTTTATCATAGATCCAAACCCTTTCTCCAGGCAGTGCTTAATCCCACTGTACTCAGCTCACATTGTAAGCTGCTTGTCCTGGCTGTATCCTTGGCTTTTCTGCCCCACACTTTTTTCCTTCTTTTCTCACACAGTGATATACAACTCCACTAATCAATGTCCTCAGCTTCTGCATCAGCAGGTCCTGCTGCCTGCATGACAGTTCTGTTCAGCTCCACCTCAGAGTTTTGTACAGAGCTCAGCATTCGTTCTCTTAGAGTAATTCTTTGGCTCCATCATAGACTTGCACACTCCCAGAGCATAGGTCCAAACACATGCAAAAAAGGATGGTTCTAGGCCTAGATCTTACTATCTAAGCATAAGAGGAGATGAAGCTGATGAAAGTAAAAACAAACAAGAAACAGACTAATTAATAAATCTTGCATCCCAAGCACAGTTTGGGATATGGTCCCAATACGTAGCTCGTATCAGACCACCCAGCCTCCTGCCTAGCCTGTCATCTCTCACAGCAGCAGCGCACACGAGGAGCTGCGAAGATGAACTGTTTCTTTAAACGGGATGGGGGAAGCATGTGCTGATTGCGAGCCAACACTTACACTGCAGCACACTGCTCATCTATCACCCTGTGAGGTAGCAGATGGCCAAAACGGGTGATCACAGCCCAGTAAGGAGGGTAGCAATGGGAAGGTGAAAGCCCCATATACTCTGAAGTCAAGTTGTAGTGAAGTCTGAACTGTCATCAGTTTCTCTAGAACCCCTCAAATCTCCCCCAACTTGCTGTTCCCGAGTTCCTGAGTAGATACTCAGGCTGAGAGAAGGAATTACCTCTCCAGTAGCTGAATGCATACCTTCTAGTCAAGAAACAGTGCAGACAGCCTAAATAAAACACGTTTAATTTTTTTTAGGCAGTACTCACACTTGTCATCACTGCAAACTGACCTGCAAGGCTCTGTTACCAGAGCAGCCACAGAAGCATCCCCATGCCCATGCGCAGAACACCACATGCAGGTACAAACCTAATGGTGACACAACCCATCCACTAGCTCTCAGTCAGCTACACTGAACAAAGTCTGCACTCCCAGTCTGAAGTGGCTGCTGGAATAGTTATGTATCTGAAAATATGAATTTTAATGCCTATACTGAGAGCAAACTCCACTCAGGTGATAAGGAACTGTGTGTTGATGTCGATACTGCTGGAGTAAAGGACAGTAATGAATAGATTTCCAGGGATATTTGCTTCAGCAGTTCAGCTGTAAGAGTGGTAGTGAAGAGGGCAGAGCACAACCAAGATTCATCATTATTGGATGAAGCAAAAAAAAACCTGAAACAGGGAATCAATAACAAAATATTTATAGGATTATGCTGGCCATACTCTCTGTAATAAATATTTGTCAAACCAGCTGATCAAGAATACTTATCTGTGAAACTGTAAGAATAAAATTCCCCTTTCTTGACTATTTTATTATATAACTAGCAGACAGATACTTGCTTCAAGGTAAACAACATATGCCCTGTTTATAGCACACAGTGCAAATATTTCCTAGCATGTTTATTCTGAAATGCTTGTACTGTACAGACAGGAAGCGATTGCAGAAGACAGACGCCAGCTATGCTCCTTTCCAAAGCACTGGTTGGAAGCAGCTGTTAGATAAGCTGCATCTTTGCTGGACGATGAATTCTGCCTTAGAGGGTCTGAGGTACTAGAGACGGGGAAGAATGAGGCCATACACCTGTCTGCAAAAAACACATTAAAGTGATTCTGCAGGATTGGAAGAACCTGGATACTACTTTGTTTAACAAAACAAGAAGGAATCATCATAAGAAGCATAGTTCTTCATTCAAATCTCAAAATGACAAAACGGGACAAATACGGCTATCTCATTTGCTTACCATCATCCTAGGATTCTGTCTTCACCAGTCTTTCTCTTCTCTCCTTTTAGTCATTCTAAAAGCTATTTTTCTTTCTCTGTCACAGCCCTCTAGGAAGAATCGAGCTCTAGTCCCAGTTCCAGGAGTCAGGAAGGAGGTATTCTAGCACCAGCCAAGACATTAAGCTATTTTTAAACAAACAAACAAAAAAAAAATACTAACAGTGAACATGCTGTGATAACTATATAATTAATTCACCTCCTGATCAGCCTCACTATCTTCAATCCCAGGGATGAATTTGACCTGAACATCAAAAATTTCTTCATGATGAACCCTCCTAGGCACTGTTATTGACAATACTGAGTCACTCTCAGCCTCAGCAGCCCAGGAGACCTACTATAGGGTCAGTGGCATTCAACAAATCACTGATTTAACAAAGGAAGAATGCGAATATTGCCTGGGGTCAAGACACGCAAGCATCGTTGGAGACTTCCCCCACAGTAGTCCTAGACAGAGTCCCCTTTTTTCTGTCCGGTAGACTGAACGCTCAAATTTGATGTAATGAGCACTGTCAGAATGGGATCAGCTACAGAGGACAATCTGCTATCTCCCTTATTCCCTTCTTTCAGGGGCAGAGAAACCTCTTCTGGAGTGGATTTAGCTGTTGCTCATTTTGATCATTATAGGGGAAATTCTCTCTTGTAGAAGCCTGAGCAACTGAGCAGGAAAAAGTCAGGCAGCCCTGCCACCAAAATTAACTTAGGACTGTTCACTACCACACCTCTTCTAGCATAGGGTTGCTCAAAAGTCAACAGCTGGTTGGCCATAGTCACTTGTCAAGACAATTCACAAGAACATTTTAAAGTGCTCCAGCCATTTGCAGAGGCACCACACATGCTTAGAAGCGCACATGATTCAGACAGTCTGAGTCAACCTCACAAGGACAAATCGCCTTAAGGTTTTCTTCTTTTTCTGATCTTATAGAGTATTTCTCAACTTTTCCACCCCATGACCCCAAGTTACAGAGGAAAAAAGAAGGGCAGCTACTCTCATTCAGCTGTAGCAAAAGGGAAGTTGTGCATGGGGCTGACATCAAGAACCTGCTCTTCAGTTCCATGGAGAAGATCCCCAAGAACAGACAGTTGGGGGCAGTTTTTTTTTTTTTTTTTTTGGTGTGTGTGTGTGTGTGTGTGTGTGTGTCAAGGTCAGCTGCAAATATTTTCCAACAAGAAGTCTTCTGGAACAAGCAGCTGATTCAATATGAGTTTATTATCAAGGCTTATTACACACCAGGATAAAGCTTTGTCTACATTAACAAGCCTCTAATTCTTTTGCAATTCTTCTACAAGCATAGCCCCTGACATCAGACACGACATATGCCTAGAGAAGGAATCCCCCTGCCAGCCCTTGCTCTAGGTTCAGGTCAGAGATGAGCCTGGAGATTAAAATAAAGGTTTTGACAAATGTTGTAATATGACTGGGGAGGAGGATTTTTTTAAAATTTTTATTTTTAATGTTACGCCAACAGCTATCCTGCCAACAATGCAAGACCGGGTTTATATTTAAATCCTGATTATCTTTTGCAGTGTCAGCACCACCTTCAAGCATTTAAAAATCATTATTAATTAAAATGAACAAATGTGTGTCCTATCATCAGATCAGAAAATTGGTCTCTTCCTTGTCAGGTTGGAAATAAAATGACTAAATATGCAACAATATAATTGAAGCAGTCTTATTTGAACAGACTTGCCTAGAAACAGAAAGAGGTAACAGAACGGATATTTTGCATAAGAAAAACTTCTGCTCCTATGTTAGACAGAATCAAAGTGGTTTCACTGTCCTTAAAGATCTTTGACATATACATTTTTTTTTTTCTTTGTGGAGTAAAGTTACAGAGTAGCTAGTTGTTTTTCATTTTAGAAATCTGCTAAAGATTCTAAAAATTTCTGCCTAAGAAAACAGAGCAATGTGGTGCAGTTTTCAGAAGAGGTGATTCTCTAAGAAAGGCAACCTGAGATAGTAACAGTAGATACAACTTCCCTGAGAAGTGAAAGATCTGGCCATTTGAGAAAAATCCCAGAGAAGTTTCAGATGAAATAGCAAGTTGCTTCTCAAGCACTTTCCCACTCTAACAATCTGTAGAACAGAGTATACGCCAACTTCCAGCTTCTATAATGAGACTGAGAATGTTTGAGGAGACCCAAAGCCTCAGTTCATTTTATATCTTCACGGCAATAAGAACTTAATTCAAAGAAGCATGCCTTAGAAGCCAAGTTGTAATGGCTCCAGTATTTAAAACTATCCAACTCTTTTGTTAAAATAACTTTACAGTTTTAGCTATTTAGTTAAATAACTAAAACAGAAAAAGATCATTTATATCTACCACATGGCACTTTCATGAGCAAACCATTTAACCAGGTAGCAGCTCAACAAATCCTATTGACTGTGTATTAAAAATCCTGGATAAAAAGAATCTTTTATTACATTGTACACATTTTAGGCTCTAATATAAACGAAGTATGTATAAAGACAGGCCAGTAATAATTAAAAAAAAAAAAAGAAGAAGAAAAAAAGGATGTAGACAGAAATAATAGAATTGCCTTTTATATCAGCTAGTCTGATATAATAACCATCACTTTGAGGCACAGAAACATTACATTAAAAAGTAATTTCCCATGGTATCTTATGGGATGGCCCCATGTTTCTTCAAATGGCTCCACAGACTATTCTTCACCTGTCACGTATGGCCCCAGCATTTCCCAGGCAGCCCCAGGTGACACTTCCTCCCCATAGCCTACCTCCCTATTGGCCTGTCAGGCACACTGGTCTCCATCACTGGCCTTCTGGCCATCTTGAGGGGCATCAGAGGATCTACCTGAAGCTGTACCTACAAAAGCAGCACTAACACGAACAGGACCACTGCATCTTCAGCCAGATATTTACCAGGGGTCAAGCATGCTGGTGTCCCCTCCCAGAAGTGTCCTGGGGTCCAAGCTGTACAAGGTTTCGGCTCCTCTTACAGCAGATTTCATAGTTTTTGCTCTCACCTACTCTCAGCACAGCCATTCAGCAAAGACCTGGCCAGTAGGAGGTAAAGTCCATGAATTTAAA
Source organism: Rhea pennata (assembly GCF_028389875.1). Lineage (NCBI taxonomy): Eukaryota > Metazoa > Chordata > Aves > Rheiformes > Rheidae > Rhea > Rhea pennata. The sequence goes on from NC_084687.1 coordinate 5,678,771, forward strand.
GCAGATCAAGCTGTATTTTGGAAAGAAAGAAAAATCCCACAAGCTCACCTTGTAGTAATAGTTTTCACTTATACAATACTTCTCTTTCAAAGTGCTCCATTTATGTTAGGAATATTTATGCCTGACTTTAACAGTGTTGGGAAACTGAAATATAAGTGGTCACATAAGTTGTTTAAAAAAAAAAAAAAATCTTGCAACTTAAGTGTTTTACAGTTAAAAAGCATTAGTAGTGTGGGGAGAAGGAGATGAAAGAGTGAGAATAAGGACTTATATCCCAAGATATTTTCTTTTCCCTTTTGGTGTCCTTGCTCAAAAAAGGTAGTAAATGGGAAAATATTCAAAAAGTCACTTAAGTGATATTAAAGGCACAAAAACCAGTTCTAGTTTAATGTGAATGAGACTGAAAGGACTTAAGTCACTTCAGAATATGACCTGAGGCAAAATAGTTCTGAGACAAATACTTCAATTCATCAGAAATGTTTAAAAGGGGAAATGTTTGTAACAAAGTTAACAGACCCTATTTATTGTTAAGGAAAACCACTAAATGAAAATGTTAACCAAAGTGTCCTCACAAAGCCAACTACTTAGTTAGAAATGCTAAGGAAATAAGATAATGTGACAACACAAAATGTTGTTGCTGCAAGTCTTATCTACTCAAAATGCAAACGTTATTCAATCTGAAAGGCAAGAGATTACTCAAGTAAATTATCGTTTTCCTTTCAAAATACTTAATTTCAAATTCTGTATAAAGCAAACCTTTGAATATAAAACAAAAAAGTTTTGAAGGGTAAATGAAATATTATGGAAGAGACATACAACAGGAAACACTCCTTTGACTTTGTTCAAGATTGCTTAAATTTGTTGCCTGTCAAAAAATCATGCAGGGGCAGGAGACCAAACTGAAACCACAGATTAAGGCCGAGGGCTGAATTTGACCTAAAGATTTTAATTCAGTATTCAGTTTAGAAAGGAGTTGTCCCTTACTGGTCTTTCTTTCATAGAGAATGAATTCTAAGCCTACCTACAGTGGAAGAAGCACTTCAACTTGATCTGTATCTACAGAAACAGGAGAGTGAAATTTTGTTTATGTGTATATATAAAAATATATATAATACACACACATATATAACCATTTCCTGGTCTACATAAAGCTCTGACGCTGGAGATGTGTATTAGTCCAGGATGTGGTTATTACGAACTAACAAGCAGCACTCCCAGACCAAATATGAGTCAAACATGTATCAGGTTACAGATGTTTAGTGTTTTTAAAATCAACATATGAACATAAGCACATGGAACAGATACCACGTTCTCCTTACTCTGTACACCCAGGATAGCCTTTTTACCAATACTACAGAAGCTTAACTTACTGGTGGCATCTTGGCTTGACTTACCATTTTGCACTTTCCAGAGACCCCAAATACGAATGAAATAATTAGATGGTTCTTTTTGTGTTCTGCTGCATCAAAACTGCACCTAAAAATACCAGTTTTCAAATTTCAAGGAATTTTCTGGGTACTTTCAGGTTTCCTTCAACATGGAAGCAAGGAGGACAAGAACAGAACAGAAGCTTTTAAAAATCAATTCCTTCCCATTTAATGAAAAAAAAATCTTACTCTTTCAAGGTCACACCAACAGGGCCAAAGTATGCTGTACTGCAAGAAATGGATCTGGTCTTCAATTTCGCCTTTTGACTTTTTTCTGATCCTATAACTAAACACTACCAAAGAAATACAAACAGGATATTCCTGAGGCAAAATTCTGTTAATTTGAAACTGGACAGCTAGTATCAGATTCTTTGTCAGAGAAATATTATCCCTCTATTTTGCCAGCAGTCATCACAGCAGTTACAAAACTGTACACAGGCCCACACTTTCCAGATATGCATCCATTAAATGCAACAACAACAAAAAAAATCATTCATTTCTGCTACCAATTCCCTGTGAACACATGGGAACTTTTAACTACACTGGCAGAGCATTTGCTAGAGAACTTTTGGATGAAAAGTGTTCAACATGTACAATAGCAATACTGGGGATAACAGCAGCCAAAGGCTGCATGTGGACTAATAGGACAAAGTGCAGTGATAGATCAGTGGTAGGGTAAAGAAAAGTAGCTCTGAGAGTTCACAGATCTTAGTCTTGCATCATTTCTTAGACTAGAGTAGTATTCAATTTTGGGACAAAACAAGTGCCGTACCTGCTAATTGCATCACTACTAATCAATTTTAAAACTGAAGCATTGCAACAGTACCTGAAAGTAACTTTGTATCTGTATCAGAGAGAGAATCCACGTCAAGACTGCAACACACAACTGCAGGTATCTCAGCCATGAGTTAGGAATACCTTTCAGGGTTAAGTGGCTGGCATGTTTGAAAAGGAAAGGGAGGAATGCTATAAGCTGTGCACTAAACCACTGAGCTCCAGAACTCTGGAGAACCACTTTTCATAGCAAAATCCTTATACCAAACACACAGAAGTTAAAGGATCTGATTTTCCTCACACTATAGAATAAAATAAACACAGATCAAGCAAAGGTAACAGAATCTGCAGCCAGACACCAGTTTATAGCTGTCTGCAAGTATACAGTATTGTTGTGGTGTTTGGCAACATACATGGCAGTTCACAACAGCATCTGAAAGCAGATATATTAACTACACTATGCTGCAACTGGGGGTAGGGGGAGAAACTCCTATATAAGCTCACATGAATGGGTTAGGCAAATGCGGTCTCCTATTCAATTGTACTTACCACCAAATGGCTCAGAGACCACTGTGTCCTTGTGGTTAAGTGGGTTGCTAAATCAGAACAAGTACAAGACATGTTGAAAGTGCTTGCTCAATAGAATTACAAGCGTTAAGTGCTTAAACTCTAACAAAATAAGATTCCAGAAGAAGCTTCACCCCAAATTCTAGCAGAAACAAATGCTTTCAGGTATTTACCTTAATAAAACAAAAATTTCAAGGCACAGATACACATTCATGAGCAAAACGCAAACAAGATCCAAGTTATCAAGGCAACAATGACAAAACATTGTTAGCTGACGCTTGTTAAGAACAGCCTTTAACAAAGTTCAAAGTTTTTTCCATCTCGTCTCAAATGAGTACTCAAGCGTTACTACAATGCTACTCTAACTGTGATGGCTCAGGATATTCCGAGGGGAGGGGGGGAGTGGGACACATATTACCAAGGTCCAGGCTCGCCCTCTGCTGCTCACAAGCAACATTTGCGCTCCATCGCTGCAACGTCACCTTGGCTCCATCATCCCACCAGGCAAGGGCCAAAGGTTGATGGATTATATAGCCCCAAGAACATCTGTGGAACTTCACAATGACCAAATGCTTTTTAAACATCTTAGCTGCTATAACTGTTATTACAGAAAACATAGAACAGACTGTAGGAAAAGTAAGTAGGACCTACCAAAAGAGATTTCTTAAAACACAAACTTGCTAGGCATGACAGCCTCTAGTGCATGTGATGGCACATCTAGAAAGGAATCAGTACAGCGGGTCAGTTTATTTGCATTTGAAATGACACCCACCTGAACAGTCAGTGTACACATTGGCTGAACCAGCTTATGAAACCAAAGATCGTGCTCTTTATTACCAAGATGACTTAATTCTTTAAATCTTTCCCATAACTGATAAGTAGTAATATTAAATCGTACTTGCCAAACTGCTCTGGCCAAAACCTGACTAGCTTCTTCAGGGAAAGCCTAAGGTCTAAAAAGGAATTAACTTCAAACCTAGGAGACATTGTAAAAGGTGAATAGTTTTACACTTTGCTAAAAGTAACAACACAAAGCAATCACAGAGTACCTTAAAATAGCAGAAAAATTACACAAGTCATGTTTATGGGTTATAAAAGCCCTTTTATAAAGCCATTTTTAAACAAAACCAAAAGTTTACAAAAGAAAATAAAAGATACAGAAGAATGAGTTGCTTAATATATTCCAAAAAGGAGAAAAATAAAAGAGGGGACACAATTCCAACATGCTGAACAATAAAGGGTTCTTTTCCTTGTGTGTGGTTTTTTTTTTTTTTTTTTTTTTTTTTTTTTTTTTTTTTTTTTAAATACAAAATACAAGCGAAGGATACACATACTTAAAACAGAGCTCAGGAGCAGGTATGCAATCCTGGGAACCCTTCAATAAAAGCAAAGCAAGGTTTTGTTATTTTTTTTTCTTTCTTTGCAGGTACATACAGAGACTGGAATATGTAAAATTAAGTAGCACAAAAGACCATCACACAATTCTACCAATGAACGTTGCATCTATAAATTCACGAACATGGTCAACAAAGTCATGTTCACTTCAACCCCTTAAAAAAAAGTGTTGTTTTTATTTTAAATAAAGCATTAATGTTACATTCAAACTTAACTCCTAGTACCATGCTGTAGATCTCAGTGTTGTCAAGGTATTGCAAGAGTTGTTAATCCTATCAGGCCCAGCGATGACAGCCATCATGGGCCAGCAGAAATGGAACTTTAGTTGTAGCTGCCCCTTCTTCTGACCACTCTTCAGATTAAAACGAAACAATCGAATAAACAAAAAAAGGGGTGGGGAAGGGAACTGCAAAGGGCCTGATTTTTTGAAAAAAAATCGCAACTGGGGATTGCAAATACCCAAGACAAATATTCACTGCATACCATCTAATGATGCCTTGCTAATAGCTAAGGGCCAAAAGCCCTACCTGGAGTCTCTTCCTCCTCTAAAATTACTTGTTCAGGGTTTGCTGTGACATGATGTTCATGGTTAAACAAAATTATGTAGCTCTTATTTACAATGTTTTGTAACAACTGCTTCTGCAGGAAAAAAAAAAAAGTAAAACTCACAAATTTTCAGAAAACAAAGGGAATAAGATGTCAGACACTCCCATGCGCGCACTCACACTCGCGCACTCACACACAAAATACTTCAGGGGCTTTTACACACATTATTCTGGCTTAAGCTGATTTGAGTATCTCTCCATCCCACCCACTACCCCTCCCAAAATATATATATAAAAAACCCTTGCCCCAATATACAAAGCATATGCACAATGGTGTTTTGCAGTCACACTGAGCATGCTCAGACTGATGGAACCATTCAATTTACTGCAGTTGAAGGGGGGCAGGCAGTTTACAGAGTCGTTTTTAATAGTGGTTGATACATAGAGTCAGCACAGTGAGAACTTGACTAGACTTAGAAATATTATGTTTCAATTTTAATATAAAGAGTTTAATGAAAAAGACATTCAAATGCCATTCATCTACTGAAGTGGGAAGTTTAAAACAAGGATACACTTATTTGGGAGAGGTGCTCTTGAAAGGACACTGTCATCTTTCAAAACTCTCAAATTCTTCATAGTACATTAAGAAAAAAAATGTCACCATGGACAATATGAACAAATAAGTTTGCTTCCCAGTTTCATGCACAGAACTTGTATTTAAACTTCCCAAAATTATAGGAAAGTATTCAAAGTTCAAGGAAAATTTTCTTTTTGATCATATACATAAAGAATATATATTTCCACATATATATGGGACCCCCCCAAACTAACATATCCCATATCCCAGCAGCTATTCTGCGACAGTGTCCCTTTAAACATCCATCTGCTTACATTTTCATATCCTGCCTCCCCCAACAGATGAACATCCACTTCTCAAATATTGAAACTCATGGATCAGTCTGTGGTTTTTAAAAACCATGTGTTCAACAATATGATCTGTTATAAAAATAAACACTTCACAAACAAATTACATAAAGCAAAGCACCAGTTTCTACAGCCCAAAAGCTTCCAGCATGTTAGTTTACTTCCCTCCCTCCTTAACCTGGGTGCCTCAGCGTCTACTGTACATTTGTGACCGTCACCAGTGGGGTGGGCGTGGGGGGCCAGAGGGAAAAATCAAATGCATCTTCTGCCACTGCCCTGGTAGTCCATCACCTGCGGATGCAGCCACGTGGTGGCACAGGTGCCGAGCAGGCACAGAACCCTTACCTAGCATTCCAGGCGTTCTCTAACAGGAAGCACACAAGGTGCACTTCTCCTCCCGCACGCTCTTCTGCTTTAAGGAAGCTATTTAACAACAAAATTAAAAACTTCTTGACTGTCCTAAGTCTTGCTCTTACCCACAATGCATGTAGCTTAACGTTTGGTATCTTCATGCTGATCAAACAGAAACCAAAGCAAATAATCTTTAACATGAAATCTCAACCGAAATTTTGTTTGCTGATCAAGCCTTGTGGTCAGTTAAAGGTAGTATGAATTGCACACAAATATTAAACAATGTTGTAGTCTGGATTCAGAAACAGAATGTACAAAAGGACATTTAATGGAAGTTAGTGATAAAATATCATTTGAAGAGTGAGATCAGGGCAGGGCACTAGATTAATTGAACTCTGGAATAAATCCATTTACCTCTCTGCAAAGGCTCCAAAACTACAGCTGTGTAACAGAAGAGAATCTTTTCAAAGTCACTTTCTGCAAATGAAACTTCCTGCTCCACGAAGAACTATTCATGCTCCTAAAGAAAGGCATTTTTACAGCTTTCCTTCAAGAAATCAAAATGCTTAATAAAAAAGAATTAAAAAGGACATTTAAAAATGTTACGTCTGCCACTACTGAAAAATGTTTTGTACTACCAAAAAAAAAGTTAGCCTTCACAATTTTCTTCAATCTGTAAAAATTTAAACTGCTGTATTTCTAACAGAGTAATCAAGAAAGAGACCATTTGGGCTTAGTGTTTGCAAAGATCAGCGAAACAAAAAGATATAGAAAAAGTTACAAAATCCCAGTAGTAGTATAGGATTTACATAGTGTTTGGATTGTGACACAAGTTCAAAGGTAAGTATCATGCATCCCGTAACTGCCATTAGAGAAGAACATATGAGAAAGCAAAATAATTTTACAAGATACAGGGTCAAAACTGCCAGGCACAAAATAATCCACAGTCCAAAACTTGAACTGAGAACAATGGGAAGGTATTTTTCCACAGCCTGAACATTAGTTAACTTTGTTAGAAAAAAAATATAATATATATATATATATATATTAAGTGGAACTTACAAAATACACTCTTCAAAAAAATCTGGTCCAGCAGGTAAAGAAACAGCTGTTTGACCAGATCAGCTAGAGGTATTCTATGTTTAAGTAATTCCTTGTACATTTTAATAGCAAACATAAACTAAGAACCCAATAGCCAAGAATAGCTCAAAACATAGTCTGGACTGAAGGGGAATAATTATGTGGATCAGTCACTCAAAAGTGTATGCTACCCCCCAAAAATTAGTCCAAACGTTATTTAAAGTTTGGCCATTTATTTTCCCATATTGCCCAAGAAGCACTGGACTAAGACTGCAGGGAATGCAAGAGACTCTGCTCTCCAAGATCTTTGGAAATTGGGAAGAGGTGGAGGAGAGGAGAAGGGATTACATTCACTTCTTTTTCAAGACTTTTACTTCACTCCAGCCTTAAGCTGTTCTGCAACATTAAATCACTTAAAGGGGAAAAAAAGAAAAAAAAAAAGATTTACAATGGAAACACCGATCATCTTTATTGTAACGGCAACAGTAGTTTCATTATAGTAAAGAATGTTAGAGAACTTAAATTTGTATAAGCCAAGGTAAAGTCGTTTACCAGCCTCTATAAAATCCACGGCTATGAATCACACAAGACAATCACTTGGCTGCTGTTAACACTCCATTCCATGTTTTAGGCTCCATACTGTGCTCAGTATCTTCAGGCTCCCTACACTATTCAGCCAAGTGTCCTCCCCGGTTGTATTAGTGTATCACATCTAAAAGCTCTTTAAAAATCCAAACAGGATTAAAAATCTGGTAACATACGCACCAGAAATCCAACTAATTAGCTGCCTTATGTTACCTTCAAGAGGCTGGTTACAAAACATATGTAGTTCAGTGACAAGGGAAAAAAAGTTGCAAAGCTTGTCAGCTACGAGATAACTGTGAGCAACATACAGAAAGCACAAAGGGTTTAAGAAAAAAAAGAAAGAAAAGTGGCAGGTCCAGTTTTTAATATTTCCACCAACAAACATGGCAGCAACCTGTGCATTAAGGTTTGAAAACCAAAGCCTGGGTACTTTAATTACATTAAAAAAAAAAAAAAAAAAAGAAAGATATGGCTGCTTTGATAAAAACACATTAAAATGTCATCACACAGTCTCAAGTATCTTGCATTTAGAAGGACATCCTACCTTTTTTTCTTTTTTTCTTTTTTTTTTTTTTTTTTTTTTTTTAATATAAAACTATAGCCCTACTACACTTCTTCCAAACCTCATTTCCTCCCGGCTTCAGCCATTTAGTACTGTTCCCTACTCAGCACTTTTTAGGCTTAGGGAGCAGAACGATGACCAACAGTTAAGATGCAGACATGATGATGCGGGAGCAGAATGAGCAGAGCCTCCCGTACTATGGGAAGGAAGAAATGGAAGTGGTATTGGGGTAATGTTCACCACTGATGGAAGTCTACTATCCAACACTGCAGCTGGAGAGCCTGAGAGGTATGACTACATAGCCTTTCTGAGGACAGATGGAGGGAGAGAAGAGAAACAGTTAAGCGTGACTCATGGGATCCGAGACTGACCAGAGCATTACAGGAATCCTTTGCTTCACATCAATAAAAGGACATCCCTCAACCCAAAAGCTACAGAATTTAGTTCTATATTGTCTATTAAAGTTTTTCCTTGAAATAACTTTAAAGAAAATTTCCACATTACTAAACGGAAACCAGAATTTTAAGTCGTTTTCGATTTCTCTTCCCTACTCTGCCCATCTATAGCAAACCTTCAAAGAAATAAAATAGAATTGATGGATATGAGCAGCTGGTAGACTGTACATCTAAAATTGTATAGAATGACCTGTAATTTGCTTGAAGTGGAACAGTAATCTATCAAAAGACAAGAAGATCTTCCACCCTAGCTAGAGGGTCTTTTCTAAATAGAGAGGCCCACCTACAAGCTTCCTAGATGCTTTCCATGAAAAAGCTGTATGAACAAAGAAACACAGGTTTGGTCCCCATGTTTCTTCCTTCTCAACTGGAATTTATATTAACTACATCTTTTTTTCTGAGAGGATAAACTTGTATCAACAAAAATGTGTTAAAGCATAGGTTCATTTTCCCCACCCCCCCCCCACAATATTCAGATAAGGAATAATAGTTTTAAAGAATTCTTACCAGCACTGGGAAATCTATTCTACTTAACGATTTGTATGTATGGTTTCCATGTATCAGCCTCAAACCTTATTGCTTCACAACTGCAGTATCCCTTGAAAAATATATATATTTAAATGTTCTGTTAATTTGTCTTAAATGGCTTTCAGATTTGGTGGGGGAGGGAGAACGGAATGGCCAACAGAGAACAGTGACTTCAAAATATTACTGTATAAGGGTTTCCTCTTATTAAAAAAAAGGATACACTGTATTAAACAGCTGAAAGTAAAGACAGCATTCAAAGCCCATGAGTCAAGCCACAGCCAAAACCGTGTTCTATCCCTAAGTATGTTTTCTTTTCCTTTTTTTTTTCTTTTCTTTTTTTTTTTTTTTTAAACAAAGATTTCCTCAACTGCCATTTAATCTTCACCAGAGGGTGCTTCATCTTCAGACCCCTCATCCCCTGACTTCTCTGGTGGAGGGCTGGCTGACTTCTTTTTTTCTGGGGGACTTTCAGGCTCTTCATCCTCTTCTTTGGGGGATGGGGTCTTCTCTTTTGTTGCCTTGGAAGCTGTAGGGCGGCCTGCCTTGCCTTTGCCTTTCACTGGACTGGGGGTCACTGAAAAAGAGGGAAAAAAAAAAAAAAAAAAAAAAACTTATAGAAGTTACGATCCGTTACAACGACAAAAGTTATACAGCTTTACACAAGCAGGATTTACACCCAAGTAGCGGGTTTCATTTTGCTCTGACCATATTACTCACATAGCATTTCCTGCGTTCCATATTATCGAAGTTGAACTGAATGAAAACTGGTAACTAAAAACACTTTAATAATACTTATTTGTAAGTTGTGACTAATTATTGGGTACGACATCATTAACTACCAGAGCTAGCCTCTCATCAAACCAATACATATACTTTTACTACTATTCTAGACTTCCTGCAGAAGTACATCAAAACTTCCTTTGGTTTTTTCCACTTTCCACTATACTGAAAACATGCGATAGAGACAAGTCTGAAACAAAATTACGTTTTATGGTATTTGTATATGATACACAGAAAGCCAGACTGTACTGTCAGAGCACAGAAGTTGTACAATCTAACTAGTTTTGAGACACACAGTAATTCAATCTCTTCATTAGCTAAGAATTACAGCCATTTTATTATTTCATAGGGTTGCTTTAATTCATTGCAAGTTACATGAACTAGTCCTTCAAAATTATGTGACTGCCTACTGGCCCCAAGATTTCCATCAAGTCTTATATGGCAGAAAAAGAAAATGCTAGTTTCTAAAGCAAACAGGCTAGTTTTCTTTTCATGGACGCACCTGTAGCCTTTAGCCTGGGCTTAGGCATTTTCTTTTCTTTCCTTTCTGGTTTGGACTTCTTGGACACCTTTTTATTTTTCTTTTTTGAACTGCCATAGTCACTATCATCATCATCTTCCATGAGAAAATCTTCATCGCTTCCTGAATCTTCTGAAAGGACAAACAAATTAAGTTTGTGAAGAAAAGCTTTTCATTCATTTGAAAACAAGTAGAAGAAATATGGTTGAGGTATCTGCTAGGTAGATTGAGGAGACAAAAAATCAGGACTCTAACCTGGTAAGCTTCCACACAGATGCTGTACTAAGGAATTCTGATATATTCTGACAGATCTCATTGAAGAGATAAAATATTAGCATGATGAAATGTGTAACTGTTATGAGGTCCTCAAAAGATGTTCCAACTCCATACCAAATATCCCATATCAAAATGAAGAGAATCTCTCACATAGAAAAAGTTAAGTAATCTTTGCAGTGGTATTCTTACTCCCTTCTGAAATCATGTTTGCATCCACTATTTCAGGAACTTAACTGCAGTTCGTTAAGAGACTAAATCAGACCATTCTGCTTTGATCAGCCAGGTATAATGGGAACTTTCATGTGCCCTGAAAGTAGCATCAATGCCTCTGAACAGATGGGATGGCAAAAAACAACAAGAAACATTAAAAACTTTATAGGCAGCCCTAAAGGGGCATTGTGAAGACATTTACCTGCACTCTAAACTTAGGACAAAAATTCTAGATGTGAAAGTGTAAGCTTACTCTGTTAGACAGATATGCTGTAATGAATTAGTTACCAAGAAGGACAACTTATGTCTGCACTGTCACATTCAAGATAGTGTTCCTTCTGCTGTTTGACCAGAAGCATTAATTCACACCTGGTACTATATAATTCAAGTCACACTGATTTTAACTTTTTGTTTCTGCCATACAACCCCATTTACTTACTTTCCTGGAACTGTGCCTCATCATCCTCCTGTTCTTCCTCCTCGCTACCAACATCATCCATAAGCATCTCTCGTTGTTTGGAAGCTGCTTTGGATGCTGCCTGTCGCTGCTGACGCACATTTTTGTGGTCTTCTTTCTCATCTTCGCTGTCCTCTGCGACAAAAAGACACCACATTATCATGAAGACACAGAATACAGGCCACTTAACTGTCTTGAGGTACTGAGCAGACAAAACAAAGATCAAGTCACACACAAAACAGTGAATCAAGATGACTTGAATAATTGAGTTGTGAGGAGAACACAATCATATTCAACCTAACAAGTGCGTTTCTGGAGTCACTCAGCATTGGACTTGTGCAGTGTCTTTCGCTGCAAAGACTAGCCACACTTATTGCCCTGTCATCAACCATTCTGCATACTATTATTCATGGAATAGCACTAAATCACTTCTGGTAAATACATATTTTGTTTCAGAAGTTAAATGTGAGGCATCATGAAGCAAGCTTAGAAGGGACAGCTACTACAACAAATCTAAAACACAGTAGTTTCTTACTGTGCAAACTGTAACTTATCTGCAATGGTGAAGAACCGAAGAACTGCCAAAGTCTGTAGCTATGGTCAACTAGTAGTATTTTCTCCCTCTCCTACAGTTTAAGAAACTTGCTGAATTACATACCACTTTGATCCATTCTACTTTGTACTTTATAAAATCTGTGCAATGAGTGAAATGCATACACAGTACAGAACTACTGCAACACAATATAGGAACTGAATATATCAGTCAATATTCATACATACTGAATACTGTACTTTATCATAACAGACTTTCTAAACAAACAAACAAACAAACAACAAAATCAACACACTTGTTTCTTCACCTGCTGGCCTCTTCCTGGATTTGGAAGCTCTCTTATTCTTTTCTGGTTTAGCTTTTTTTCCTTTTTTGCTTTTTTGAGAGCTCTCATAGTCACTGTCAGCTTTGCCATCATCTGCTCCTAAGTCGTCATCTTCACTACCAAAATCTTCATCTGGAAAGAAAAGGTGAGATAAATGAAGTTTCTTCACTACCACTCAGTTAAACATATGGATGAGAATAACAGGGAAGAGATTAACAACCTGTGAAGACTAAGCTTGTAGCAGTATCATATTAGCAAAAAGCATCTGATATCCCAAACTAGGGCTGGAAGTAAAAGCAGGAAAAACAGCATCCAAGTTAGATATAAGCATATTAGAAAAGTGCATGGTTTTCTAATCAACACCATTTTTGTCCTATGCTAAGTCCTACTCCTGCAACTTTCTTGCAAATTGGTATTAATTTTGAAGTTACGCTAGCAGTGCAACGTTGTTAGTTACCTGGAGAATGTGAATCATCTTTCTTCGTCTTCACATCTTTTTCTTCTGAATCCTCACTGAAAAGGAGAGAAAGAGGGTCTGCTTCTGTTTAAACTCTGATTCCAAACAATACTATACGAAAGCAATATCAATTTTCAGTGAATGAACTGATTTCTGGGCCACGAAAATATGTGCTTTTTTTGGAGACTGGCACTTTATACTCAGAAATATATGTAGTTATTATGGCTGAAAAGGTAATTTTCAAACTCTGAATCAAGCATAAATTTACATGACTGTCAAGTGAGCCAATCCAGAAACAACAAAGAACCAATCTGGAAACAAGACTGAGATGAACTATGTATTTTATTCTGAAAATAACAATCATCTAGACACCTTCCATTTTACAGTTAGGATTTCGAAGTTTTATATACTAATTTGTGGCTGAGTATATAAACATAATACATTTTATTCGGAATGAATGTATAGAGTTACTACTACTCTACTAGTCAGAACTAGCACTGTAGCACAGTTAATGAAGCTCTGAAATGGTGAGAGCTCTGATGGAGTTTCCCCACTCAGCTCTAGCAGTGCCTGTTTCAATTCTCAGAGTGAATCTCTGTTAGGGAGGCTGACTCTGTTCTCTGACTACTGTTTCTGTTCTTATCCACATCCCTCAGTTTTCATTACCAATGTCAAAATTATCAGGCAGAGAAGGACCTCCTTCCAGCATTTAAGAACATGCATTCCAGCCAATGATTAAACAAGTGTTTGAGGGAGGAATGGTGAATACTCTACTGAAGGTCATTGATGCACAACATATGTTTCAGGAATGGTTGAGCTGCAGATTTCACCAAAGGTCAGGAAATATGATAGACCAAAGCCTTGCTACTTTCAAGTTTGGTAGTCAGAACTGACACACAACATATCTCTAGAACTTTTAATAGTTTAGATAACTTATAATATCACAGCTCATCAGGCCCACTTGTTTTCAGTCTTATGTTTGTTATATCAAACAACTATGTATTTCAATTACTTGAATACACGTCTGTTTCACGTGCAAGCCCTGTGCAATGTTCAACAGAAATGCTCTTACACACTTAAAAATCCACAAAGTTAAAGGGACTTCAAGATCAATCATTCAGTTGCTTTGGGAGCTGCTCAGCCCCGATTTATTTATGTAATATCACATCTGTAAAACAACAGTTTTTGAATTCAGCTGCTATCCACATTTGCAAGCTCTTCTCTGGCAGTTTGATCTCCAGAATTTCTCTAAGCATTGTAAGAGCAAAACACTTAGTGCTGAGCATATTATTGTAGCAGTTTGCCTGGGCCATCCCAAATCTGTTAAGCAATGGATGAACTAGATTTATCCAGAAGAAATACAAGTAGATGTCTGAAGTATTTGCATAACACTACCTTTGCATTAAATTCCTATTCACCCTTTGTGTCAAAATAGTGCAACATAAATTGGGAGGCAACAGGAAGAAAGGAGTTCTCTCCTTAAACTTTTACAATATTAAAAAAAAAAAAAAAAAGCCCACACCCTTGTATCTCTAGGACAGTTAAAAGCCAGGGTGAAAATTGTCTTGCCCTCTCACTTCACAATAGCAGGCCAACCGTTCAAATATTCCCATGTCTATATTCAACTTTTACCTTACAGCACAAAAACATAAGGAAGGAGTCTTCTTAAGCACATTCTGCTGGTAAGTTAACTACACTCTACCAAACAGTGCAAGAGAGCTAACCTTAAGCTTATATCATAAGAATCAGCTGGAAGAATCTCCATCCCTAAAGTTGATTTCTGTCACAAAAGCAGTCAACTGATTTAATAGTTTTTTTTTTTTTTTTTTTTTTTTAACCATGTTACTTACGGTAATCTTACATTGATGATAGATATATTATGAAAAGCAGGATACCTTCATTCTACAAAAAAATACATTTACTATTCTAAAGGGCATTACTGAGTCCTTTCATGCTGGTATAACAACTCAGTTATTAGAATAAGCTACTTCCTTTCTAAATTAAGACAAAATAGGAAATTAAAACAAACAAACAAAAAAATCTACAAAACTAACAAATCATCCCTACTACTACTGCCTGTGTATTGTCCCAAATAGTTGTTATCCTCAAGAATGGTCTGAGCACACTGAACAACCATGCAGAATGAAATGCATCAAGCCACTAACTTACCTGTATAATTGCACTGGTTGCTGAGTTTTGTAACTTTATCACATTCTTTCCCATTGCAACTAACTGTCTAACTCTGGAAGTTGTTTTAATGCTGAAGTGACAATATTTTACACATGATTTCCCTGAATCATGTGTAAAATATTGTATATCCTTTGAATAAGACCATATCAACATCCAAGCTGGTAATGAAAGCTTTGTGAGTGAGAGTTCTACATCTAGAACTGCAGACTTTGCATTCCACTTACAATCATTCTTCTGAGAAGATTCTGCTCCCCACATACAGAAGTAAGTTTGTAGACACGCAGATCTCATCCTTCATACTAATCTGAATTCTGACAACTTCCTTCCAGATGAGCTACTTCCATGCAGTTTTGAATAAGCCCCAACTATTGGTCCAAGAGAAATACAGCATAATGCCTAGAACCACAAGTTCTGTTACACAGCACAGAGCCATGCTCCCTCAACTGTTCAAAGGAATTCACCTATTATGCACAACAGATAGCAAGCCATTTCTGCACTTGCACAATCTTTCTGCATGAATTCTCCCTGTCAGGCAATCTAGAACAGAATTCTGCAGAATTTTTTTCCTTAATCAAATTTGTACACCAACTGGAAGCAAACTGATGCCTGAAAGATGACTGACTGTAAAACAAAGAAAGCTCTTACAGAAAAAAAACTTGACAAGTTAAATGCTTAAAACTGGTGACTGAATTCACACTTTAAGCAGCAAACATACTTTAAAAAAGTCTCTATCTACATCAAGATCAGTATGGGCAGGATATATAGTGTATGCTCCTACTTGAGAATACTGAAAGGTGAGACTCTAAAAAGGTGGCCAAATAACCAAGATAGATATGATACGAGATTACAAGATAAAGTTGCTAGCAATTTAAGTGCTAACACCAAGGTTCACAGCATTACAACAAAGACCTCAGTACATTACAAACGCATCAATGCAAAGACTAGGCAAGCTCAGATACAAAATACAGGGCCTTCTCATGGTTACAATTACTTCACATTTTCTAACATGCTATGAGAATACAGTAAGGAATACAGTTAAGAAAGCTGCAGTGCAAATAAGTGAATGGTCTTCATGCCAATAATTTAAGGGGGGATTTTTGATTGTTTTGTAGGGTTAAGTTTTTAAACAGATTAAGTATGTATTTTACCTGTCCTCCTGAGAATTCTTCCCAGATCGCCTCTTATTTTTAGCTTCC
This sequence comes from Rhea pennata, assembly GCF_028389875.1. NCBI lineage: Eukaryota > Metazoa > Chordata > Aves > Rheiformes > Rheidae > Rhea > Rhea pennata. The sequence continues at coordinate 5,694,928 of NC_084687.1, forward strand.
CGGGGAGACGAACGGATTTTCTTGGATGGGGGACCTGAATCTCTTCCGTAATCTTCATCTGGACAGGACAGTGCAAAATGGTTTTGAATCAAACTCCTAGTTCCCAGCAAACTGACTACCAGCTCCACAGCAAACTGACTTCCTCAGCTGTATCTTAAAATGACCATTTCAGATACATCAGAAGGAAGCCCTCTAAATATCTCAAAGCTTCAAACAAAACTTTGTAACAGTAAAGTCTTGTCTTAAACCAATTAACTTACATTTTCAACTGCCAACAGCACAATATAACATACAATCGAGTTTGACACAGGAGTATTAAAAAAAAATACATCAAGCTTCATGAGAGGAAATATCTTTACAGCTAGTCAGAAACACACACAGTTATTAAGCAAATTTATTAAAAATTAACATTCATATACAGCTCTATGTCCTTAACAGCAAAAACTTTATTTACTGTCCTACGATGGACAAAATATATTATTATATAGTAATCTACAGTGTAACTTTTTACAATCGTTACACAATACCTTATAGAATGAGTAATAGGACTGCAGTTAAGAGTTATGCATACTTGTTTCCATTAATTAGCAGTGCAGTCTCATTTAGCAAACAGTAGCAGCATGTCTATTTTCTAAGAACACAAAACATACTCCATATGGCTTCCAGAAATATTTAGTTAATTCACACAGAATATGAAGATGTTTTAGATCTAATTCACAGAAAAGCCTGACATTATGGGATTAACTAGGGTCCACTAAAATAAATTGACAATACATTTTACTGTAGGAAAAAAAAAGTGGGATCAGGGAGATTTTGCCGTAGAACATAAAGACCAAGGAAGAAGACAGTTACTGCCAACAGCCTAAAGGCACTACAACAATACAAGCATTAAATAAGATTTCTATCACCATTGTTTAATATAAAACATCTGGGAATCATTACATTTTCAAATGTTTAATAACAGTTCAGAGACTGTGAAGAGCAGAAGGGCCTTAGAGTTTAGGTTAAACATATGACTAGAAGCAAAGCAATTAATATGCAAAATAATAACTGGTGTATCTCAAGAATATTATATTGCTAAGAACAAAATGTTTTACCAGCATCATCCGATTCCTGAAACTGTGAGTAATCGACCACCTTCCTGTTCCTGTTAAAAAGGGGGAAAATTAGCAATCCATGATCTCAGAGATGCAAAACTTTCTTTAGCCAACAAGAAAGTACCATATATTCATTTCTAGTGCAGGATTTGTAGTTTAGAATAAAAAAAGTCACACACACCCTCAAACATCCCAAGAAACCTTTCATAAATAAGTCACCTGTATCTTCAAAGTCAGCAATGAGCACAGATGCTAGTATATTCTAGCATCTCCTTAGAGAGTCGTCATAATAGCCTGGATTATAATCTCACAATCTGTAGGTACTTTTTGATGAGCAGAACTCTTTTATGGCTCACAGAGTTAGGAAGAGCCACCTTAACTTGTACCATGCAGCTCTTTCACTATTAAAACCATATAAATTGTGGTAGCTGAACATGTAACAAGGGTACGATTACTGATGGCAGTATTTAAATGCAGTGCTGGCATTCTAAGATTAAAGATGGATTTAAAGATACTAAGCTATTTTATTACTTAAGGTGTGATTCTTTTTTCTTCCTTTTTAAATAGGCTGAATCTTTGAAAGCCAGACCTCTTCCTGACAAACAGTCTCAAAGCTGGAATATTTAAGAATACAATTCCAGGTACAAAACAGACAGGTGAATTTAATACGCCCACAACATTTTAAATATATTCCTAATATTAACCACACTTGTTTACATGTTTTCTGTATGGTACGCGTTATTCTTCACATAACATCAGCCCGTGCCAATACACAGGCCAGTAAGGGATAATCACAATACACTACTGAATAAAAAGCAAAGCAGCTTCATATGCAAATATCATAGTTGCGGGTTTTTTTGGAATCAGTGATACCTTCCAGACCAAATTACTGGAGGATCTTTCAGAATGATTTAGAAAGGATTTATGTCTCCTTCCTGTATCTCTGCAAAAAGACTTCAAATTTTAAATAACCTTCAGTGATTTTAAAAATGATACCCTTGAAGTAAAAATCTAAACATTAAACTTCTTGTAGTAATGGCTGAAATTGTTGGTTTGAACTCATTAACTCTTTAAACTAATTAAATAATAATTTGGGAAGAGTGTACTAAAATGTTTTCAAATATCATTACAAATTCAAGAAACCATTTCCTAACTACTTTCTGAGTGGAGAAGGACAGGGAGAGGAACTCTGCTTTTTAAAGCTCAATATAACCTTGCTTATTCTCATACCTCCCCCTCCAGATATTTGCTTCCCCTGTGTTCCCTCCTACAACATGAGAGGTTTTCAACACTTGCCACCAGGGTATTCTGTGGTACTTTGTCAGTTAATTACTTAGGTTCTCTAATGCAATTTAAGAGAGAATTATGATGATTAGCTGCATTATTTGACAAAACAACAGGAAAAGCTATGTATTTTATGCACCCTATATATTTGGATAGCAAATGAACATGGACTTGCACTTTCTTTACCTCATCAGCACCTTTTCTGCTCTCTAAGCAAACTGAAAGTAGCAGAAGTAACTAGGTATCATTAATAATGCAAATGTAATGGCCAATTCTAGACAAATATAGTTAACTAAATACGCAGCTGCTACTTAAATTGATCTCTCGCTTGCCAAAAAAAATTAGATATGCTTCTCAAACTTACTGAGGCCTAAAAAAATAAAAGTAGGTGTTTGGCTATTATTTTCAGTACCTGTCCTAATTACTTTATTGATAAGGTATAATTGCCCTGTAAACCAGCTACTCAAGGGAACCAAGACAGCTATACAATTGAACTACACTTGCAATCTAACACATTGCTGGTAATCCCTCAGATACCAAATATCCTTTTCTTATGGCCAACAACGCAACAGCAGAGGAGAAGCAGGAGGAGGCTGAGGTCTTCAGAGATTCAGAACCCTACACACACACACACCCCTTTTTTACAATCTCTATGACCCAAAGCCAGTGATGTACTTAATGCTGCAGTAACCATCACATGAAGCAGTATCACACTACTACAGCTACATTTGGCAAGTGAGAAATTAAGTGACCTACCCAGTATCACAGACTTGATGACTGCTGCAAATAGAAGTCAACCCAAACATCATCCAATACTTGAATCACAAGTCCCTTACTTCTCCTGAACTGCAGAGCAAAACTGTTTAATTTCACATTCACTTTCCATATCTGAACTGCACTTTGAGATGAACACCACGCATTCCTGATAAGATTGTTCAGTTGAAAGATATACCCAAAAATCACATTTTTGCACTCCGGCTGTTAATCAACTGGAAATCAATTAGACACTTCCCTCTCGTACAACTGGCTCTATTCAAGGATTACAACAGCAGAATTCAAGAGAGGAATCAGCATAACTAATTTAGTTCAACCCTACATCAACCCTCTCAAAAGAGCCAACCTCCCCCCAAGACCACAAAAAGCCCATGCAAACAAAAAAGGCAAGAAAGACCTGTCATTAGATTTCTACAGGTTGTATCACATTGAAGTCTGGGGGAACTATGAGTAGAGCAAAGTACAAATGCAACGTGCTACTGAGTACTGCCCACTTGTAGTCTGAATACTATAGAATACCAAATTAGGAATACAACTATTAGCAAGGCATCTTATGGTGCACTATACAGGCTAGGCAACAGACTCAGAACCATATTCCAACAGGTAGTCTTTCTGAAAACTGTCTTCTGCCACATCTTCAATGTAAAAGCACTAAGTTTATTCTGGTGAGCATCTGAAGCACAACAAAATTACTACAGAAAATGTGTAATTTGGTATATGTATCATATTACATTTTTCTCTGCAAATGGAATCAGAAAAAAAGAATACTGTGTTCTAGCAGCTTTGTAGAACAATGGTTTCAGACATCACTCATCTAACAAGCAAGATGGAAATTGTAACACTGCCACCACGTAATAAATTGGTCATACTGAGTTTCATCTTGCTGATTTAATACGGGTCTCTAATGAAATAAAGAAGTACTGAAGAGGTGATAGTTAGACAAAACATTAAAGTCACAGATGTCCTCTCGCTTTCCTAAGCAGCATACCCTAGAAGTATTCTGCTTATAAGTAAATCCAGATACACTGTCATTACTTTGTCTTCAGGAGCACCGATTTTCATATTGGAAAAAAAAAAAAAAAGGTTGGTAGAAAACAGCAAGAGAGAAGGTTGTTTGTTTTTCTTAATTTGTTTTGAAGAACAGTAGAGTAGGGAGAAAGAGGGAGTATCGACACTGATATTATTGAAGATAGAACTTTGATGAAATGGTCTTCCTGCTAAAACCAGATAATTACACAAGGACAAAAACGTGAAACAAACTGCTCTTCGATCTACCATTCCACTCATTCTATATTTATCATACATCCCATTTAGACCAGCTTACAATTTTCTTTAGAACTGTCAACAGCACTGGCATGAAATGCTTAATGATTTTGCAAAGTCATTAAGCTTGCAAAGAGAGACTGCATCTTATATTAGATCACTGTGATAAAGATCGTAGAGTAGATAAACCCACTGATATTAAGATCTTGGCGGGGGGGGGGGTGGAGAATAAAACCACACATACACACTTGTTGGTTTTGTCAATTAAGAGTACTTCTTTTCCACCAGCAAACACTAACAGATGACAGAACAAACAACCAGACATGAAAATATTTGTTAAATTCAGTTAAACTGAGCATTAAAAAAAAAAAAAAAAAAAAAAAAAAAAAAGTCAGTCTGGTAGACAGCTGGGATAGATATTGTTCAATAAGATTTTAAAAATAGTGTAACTTTAAGATAACGTAGTTGCTAATTCAGCTCAATGTTTGAAGTGCACGTGGAAGGAACTCAGATATAAAGAGGAGTCCTGAAAGTGTAAGCTTTTAGTATCAGCTGCTAGTCCAAAATTTTCAGAATAATTCATCTAGTAATTCATTTAAGTGTTACACAGGAAGCACTTATTAAATTACCTGAGTATTGCTATGCTGAATAAGAACTCAGAACTGTACTGTAACTTACAACTAATACCTGATGTCTAACAGTTTCAAAAATGATGAAAAGTAATATTAACATTTAGAAATACACCTAAATGCCTACACAACTGATTAAGGATTGCATAATAATACCTCATCTTCAGTTAATGAAGTTCCCTCAAACCTCAGTGTAAGTCAACATGTCTAGGATTAGATGATCTCCTGAGGTCCCTTCCAACCTCAACACTTCTATGACTTTGTGATATGTCACACACAATAAGAGAGTTCAAGACTGGAACATACACACAGTGTAACAATCAAAGAGCTTTTTTGTTTTTTTGAAAAGGAGAATGCTTAGTTCCCCAGTATTTCCACAGGTATTAATAATCCATAGATAAAGGCAAAGGTCCAAGTTCAGTAAGTACAGATACTCCTGAAAAGCAAGGCCACAAGGAGTCTTCAAAAAAGCTAATAATTGATTACATCATGTAGTGAAGAGGAACGTTTAGGTCAAATGATTATCAGCAGAAACATAAGCCTACCCTCTAGTCCAATCTGGGAAGTAAAATGAATGAGAGATTAAATAGTTACTGACTTTCTTGTTTTTAGTACAGCATTTCACTAACATAACCATCAAGCTAATCATTTATGAAAAAAAAGTAATCAAGTTTTCTTCATTTGAAGGCTTCAAACAGGCCAAGTAAAGAAAAAGCGGTCAGTTTCACTTTCTGGTTCTCATTCTAGTTGGTTGTTATACTTCGAGGACAGCTTATTACCAATAAATATTGCCATTTAAAGCACCATTGTGATGCCTCTTTATATACAGATAGACAAACAGACTGAAAATACCTATATGAAATATTTCCTAAGTTGTGCAATACAAATATGCAGTGCTAGATTTAGGTCTTAAATAAACAGACATTAACTTATGATAATGCACCAGAAGTTGAAACATTTAAGCCTAGTGACAGTTATTTACCTAAAACACGTCACTATGGTGTTAGTCTATTTAAAAATTGGCACAACTGTACTCAGACAAGACTCACCGACTAGAGGTTCCCAATTACAGAGGTCATTGTTTGGGTCTGGACTTGGTGCAACTCCAAACGTCTGTAAGACTAGGCACTGCTCATGGTATCTGCAGAATTTTTAGGGATACACATGACTTGAAACTCCGTAAAACAGTTAAATGATTTATGCAGCAACAGTTTAAGCAGCCTCGTGCCCATCCTCCATTTGAACGTAACTACAAATAAGAATATTTTAAAGATATAATAGAGAAATGCTCTGATGCTGAGGGGCAAGAAAAAAGAATCAATTCCACAACCTGTGTTGTTCCTAGTAATTTGATTTTTTATTGTACCTCTGCCTCAGCCTCTGTATCTCTTTAAAGTTTTCAGAGCAAGGATCTTATCTTTTTACTAATTTGGAAAGCCCTCTAGAGTGCCTCTGATCATTACCACAAATTCTCACCTAAGCTAAATGTCGGTCCCCTAGGAAGTACTGCTTTCCTGCTACTCCATGGAGTGTTTCTAGAATAATGATATTTGTATTTACATTGTCCTGGTATAATATTGGCAACAAAACAAGATACATTTAATAAATTTACTTTTTCCTGCAACTACAATTTAGTAGGAACACCTTTCCACTGAAGTGCCAATAAAAGACTAGAATTTTAGAGCTGCTACTAAAGAACAAAGAACGTAAAGCTATAAAGCCTTGAAACAATGAAATAAATCAATTCTTTTTTTTTTCTAAGATTAAAACCAATAAACAAATGAACAAGCAGTGATTTAAAGACTTGCCCATATTGTTTCATTTTGCAATACCTCTAGGAGAGGAGTACCAGCAAGTGAAAGTGACCAGTGAGCAAAAGGTAGAAATGAATTGCATCAAATTTAAGTCAAAATTCTCATTTAAAATACATCACTAAGATGTATTAATTGACGCTGCACATAAAAATAGCAGCTCAAAATTTTATTTCACTTGTATTGAAGAACAGATAAGGATACAACTATATAACCACCAGCTCTACGTGCTTTTTGCAGTATTTCAGAACAGTCAGCAATAAGATGTGGAGATTTAAAAACTGCAGGCTCTTCTAATTTTTATTACTTGTCCTAACAATAATGAAGACACCATCTTCATCCACCTAAGAGAACTCTAGTTAAGTAGGAAGTTTTTTGTTCTGAATTAAAATGCATGAAGTCTGTAAATAAGGGGGCTTTATTACTACTTCACTGAAAAAATTTAAGACACTGACTTCTACAGTCAGAATTAGTCTGAAGCTAGTCTTCCAGTTCTGAAGAGAATAAAATCCAACAGATATCCCTAATTTCTATCAAGTGTGATACATATGTACTCACTAAAATCTAGCAGACATCACAGATTAATTCAAAGACCACTAAACTAAGAAAAACTCTCCCACCTCTAAAACCAATTCTGATGAGGAATCTTTCACAGCCTTCCCTACTAACAATAGTGTAAGATATCCAGAAAAAAAATAAACAATTTGAAAGGTTTCGAATTAAAATCTATGATAAGAGTTATCCAGTCACTACCAAGGGAATCAATATACTGGCACCTGAAGATTTTTGCCCTGAAAGGGTTATTAAATACAGCTAGCTCTATTTCTGGCACATGCCAAAAGGTAGCTATTCTACTACTAACAGCCTGCTGGACTTTGGCATTGAATTTTGCTGTAGACTAGTACATATCAGTTGTAGGTATGACAAGTCAGGTGTTTCACAACACTGTCTGATCTTCTAGATATTATTTTAGTTTAGAAATTGTTGCTTACTAAGTTAATTAATACCAGAAACTTTAGAAACTGTACTTTTAAAGATATAACACTTTCCTTACCTGTAGTAAGGCTCCAGTGCTGGCAAGTATATTGCCAGCAGAACGTACACTGAAGTGTCACACTGAGCAGCAAAGTCACATCATCACTGTATTCCAGAACACAGATACTGTCATTCAAGATCAGACCACTAGTCCGATATCCTGCCTTGCAAAGGGCCAAAAACTGATGCTTCAGGGCAGGGTATACATAGTCCTATCAATGCACCTTTTGGACCCCAGACAATTCCCTAAGATTGGAACTTAGATTTATTTACTCACACCTCTGCATGGAGGAAATAAGTATATTACCGATCAAAAAAGAGCCACAGTGTTTCCTCTCTAATTAGCAAAGTAGTCCTAAACTAACTTTTAAAAAAACCCTATTTTGCATTGAAGACATTACTTAAAATACAAAGGTCATCAACTGTGACGTTTTATACTCAAAGTTAATTTCGTATGTATTATCCTAAAATAAATATATTTATTACATAATCTAAATCAATCTAATTACCTAAAATATCTTGAAAATTATTAAGTTCCAGAACAAAGTATACATTATGAAGCATCTTACCTTTTCTACAAAGAAAAAATAAATCACAAGTTCACACTATTTGAGTGCTTTGCAGAGAGATGTAAAAAATGAAAATCCTGTAGACAAGCTATCAAAAACATGGAGAAGTTCTGTACACTGTGCATTTTCAAAATTAACATAATTCTGCAAAATAGGTGAGGTCTCCCTGAAGCTCCATGCTCCTGATTCAATGCTGTTTCGTAAGACACAAGCACCACGACCTACCTCCTTTACTGCTGGGGAGAATACAGCCCGTGTAGCTAAACGGCCCGCTATATCCTCCTCCCCAAGCTCACGGTTTAACATCAGGCGTCTCGTGGGGAGAGGGGCAGACCACCAGTAGGAAACCGACTCGGGAGAGAGCAGTTAGTTTAAGGCGAAAGGAAAAGGGCGTGTGTTCAATGCTGTTCCCACCAGAGGGGGCGGCTCCTCCTAACTCCTCCCCTAAACGTGGTTTAACTTGTATGCACATCCCCTCGCCTCCAAACCCTCGCTGGTCACGGCGTATTGCACGCCTGTCCCCTCCCCCTCCCCAAAACCGTGCAGCATGGTCTGCTTTTTTTCTGCCGTTTCAGCCCCTCGCTTGAAAAAGCGTGCACGGAGCTATGGCAGGGGCCTGCTTCCACTACAAGAAACGCGAAAATCGCGTTACATCCGTGCACTCTGCATGTTCCCTGCCCAAAGTGGGTCATGGCAAATCGCAAATATCCACTTTTCCCATCGCAAAATATGGGACGCAGCTCGCCGTACGCGGCCTCTCCAGGCCTTATCTCCACAAGTGCGCAGCAAAACGCGCTGACGCCTCCTTTCTCCCCCAGTAAGCGTGGGGCAATACATATTACCCTGCACTAGGCGTGCTGCATGCTCGCACCACCCTCTCAAGGAAAAAAAAATAAAAAGAAAATAAAAAACCCCCACAGAAAACAGCCCATGCTGCATTCGCGCAGCTTCCCTCCCCCCGAGGACGCGCACACGCGCTCCTCCTCACGGCCATGCAGCAGCCCCGGGGCCGTGCGCGGAGCCCTGCCGCACGGCTGCCCTCCAGCGAGCGTGCAGCCTCCCCGCCCCCGCGCCCCACGGCGGCCCGGCCCGCGCTGCCCACGGCCCGCGGCGAGGCCTGCTCCAGGGCGCTGGGAGGGCCTAGCGCCGGCGGCCGCGGCGGGGGCCGGGCTCGGCAGGACGCAGCGCTGGCGCCGCGGGTGGGAGGGGAGGCGGGAGCGAGGCCTCCACGAGCTGCCAAGGACTCACCTGACAGGCCTGGACATTTTCGCCCGGCGGCTGGGGACCCGGCCCAGAGGACGTCGCCCGAAGCAGGAGGGGGAAAAAAAAACGGTCGCCTGGTCTCGGCGCGGTGTCGGCCCCGTCCCCTCCCCCCGGGAGCGAGCGGGAGCCCTGGGCCCAGCGCCTCAGGCCGCGCCTCCGGAGCCGCCTCTTCCCCCTCAGTCGCTGCCGCAGCCGCCGGCCCGCGCCGCGCCGCGCCGCACCGGCGGAGCCTCCCGCTCCTCTGCGTGGGCCGCGCGTCCCCCCCCCGCCCCGGTCACCGCTCGCTGCCGCCGCCTCAGTCTCCGCCGCTCGCCGATCCCCCCCGCAAAATGGTCGCGTTCGCACCACCGAGAGGATGCGAGCGGGGGGCGGCGCAGCCTAGCCCGCTGGCACCACCTCCTCCCCCGCTCATTGGCCGCGGGGGGCGGCTCGCCGCGCCCCATTGGCCCGTTCGAACCATCACGGCGGGCAGAGCCTGCCCACCCCTCCCCGCGGGAAGGAGGGGGGAAGGAGAGGACGCCCCACACGCTCAAGCTGCTGTGAGCCGCAGCGCGAAGCGAGGAGCGGGCGAGCAGATTCGCCACGATCCCGCGGCGGCGCCGCGCCGCCGCCCCGCGCCCGCCGCCGCCGGGTCCCCCCACCCGGTTCTCCCGCCTACGCGGCAGCAGGTGCCCGCCCCGCATTTTACTTGCGGCGCCGGAGGCCCGCGGGGCCCCGGCCGCGGCCCGCAGATTCGCCGCGCGGCAGCCCGGCTCTATTTTTTTTTTTTTTTTTTTTTTTTTTTTTTTTTTGGAGGGAAAACGCGGGGAAGCGCCGCGCCTCCGCCTCGCAGCCCGCCCCGGGGGCGTCGAGGCCCCCGCTGCGCCGCGCCTCGGGGCTCCCCTAGCTGGCCCCGGCCCGCCCGGCCGCACTGCCTGTGCGGGTTCCCCTCACAACGTCGCTGCGCGGCCTCGCGCCGCCTCAGGGGGGGCCCGCGGCGGCGCGACCGTTGGGGACCGTTGGGCCAACGGTCGCCGCGCGGCCTGAGGGCGGCGCGGGCGCCTGAGGTAAGCGGCGCTCGCTGCAGCTTAGGAAGGGAGGTTAGAGCAGGAGGGCGATCCCGCCGCTCCTTTGTCATGGAAGCGTGCCTCCATTCAGGGCCAGATTGCACTACTTCAGAGGGGGCTAACGCTGCGAATACACAAACCGCCGAAACCGCCCGGGCCCGCTGAGGCAGCGCCTGTTCTCCATGCTCGAAACGGAGCAACCCGGAGCTCGCACGAGATCCGAGGCCGTGGAGACCTGAAATTGCGTTGCCGTGCCCGATTCATTCCGCGCTTGGCACCTCCGTGCACTCCAGCGAGCTCCATTTCCCAGCTTGACTATGCTGGCCGACGGTGTCCACAGTAAACCTACACATATTGCAGATTTCATACTGTTACTTAACATTACTTCTTTGTTGCACTGATGAGTCTTAGATTCAGTGTGAAGTATTTTTCGTACGCTGAAATGTACCAAATTAAGTCCAGCTGGTATGAATTTCATTATCAGTACTGATTTCACTACAGCCGTAATTATTTCCCTCTACTAGTCAGCAAATGTAAAGAACAGGCAAAATTTATGTAAAATAGAAGTAGTAAAGAAATAAACTCCCAAATAAAGTTTGGGGCTCGTTTGACTTCTAATCTCCTAGAAACTTATAATTACTCATTTTAATTAGAAAAGGAACAGCTTTCACCATGAAAAAATAAAAAGTACAATCCATAAAAAGGGCAGCTTTTGCAATAGCAAGTCATTTTTACTTTAAACTTAAATCTTTCAGACACTGGTCCTTAAGTTTTATCAAATGTAGTACTTAAAAAACCACAGGGTCATCTGAGAAGACTGGTTTTGACAATATAATTAAGTAAAAGTTGACAATATTTGTAATTTGCAGCTACTTAATACCTTTCTTGATCTTAATTTTTCTTTTTTGGAGTGACTAACACTTTTCTGATCAGTTCAGATGTCCTGAACTCAACGCTCATGAAGATCAAGTTGATCAGGAAAGAAAGAGGGGTATTCAGAACAGCTGCCTGACTATATAGCCAGCCCATAAATACACTATGTGAATTAATGAGCTATAAGGAGGAAGATATTATTAACAAATAACCACATCAAGGGGTTTTGTTTTGTTACTCCTCTTAGGTGGATATATTGGATAACAAGTCACTATAACTGACTCAACAGATTGGAAAGTTCTACATACTTACCTCCAGCTCTAGGGTCAACAAGACTACGATAATCAAGATAACAAGGTGTTTCAATGAAAACAATTAATTTATTTTGTTGGCAACACAGGAGAGTTCACACTGCATGCTGTGTACATATTGTTGACAGCAAGACTGTTTTTGTTTTGGACTTGTGAACCCATCTGTTAGGACTGTTGAGACAGGAAGACAACTACTAAACAAGCGAAGTCAAACTTCTATTTCAGACTTCTGCAATACTGCATTAGTTACTGATTGATACAGGGAAAACCTCCCATCAATTTCTTCTCTTTATATAAACATAATACTGCAACTTTACAGCAGTCAGAATCCTGTCTCTAAAATACTTGTGCATAACTGCAAGCAGTTAAGAAAGGCTCGGTTTTTATATTGTTGACTAGATATTTCTAAATTATAGTCTACCCTCATGATTTCAAGTTCTATTGCAGTAAAAATTTCAAGCTATTATACAAATTAAAGAGTTACAGCACTAAGTAACACAGGTGGAAGAGAGTGAAATAGGTACAGTTAGCCCAGCATCATGTAAAGAGTACAAAGTCAAACTAGGCACTGCATAAGGAAAAAAAAATCAAGTGTCTTCAATTTCAAAACAGGTCATTCCTATCAAAGAAATGACACTAGTTAAGCACAATCCCCCAAAATAAAGACAAGGCTTTTCTGATTTATTTCTAGAAGATCACGAAAATAAAGCAAATTCTTACCAGTCTGCACAAACAAGCTTTAAGTTTGATTAAGTATTTCTTAAAAGCTTTGCTTCACTCAGGTTGGATTTTTCCCTGCAGTTGTTTTAAAAACTAAAATAACCAACACAAGCTGGGCACAATGTTTCAGAGGCAACCATTCTTTGAGTACTGCCTAACACAGCAGAAAACACGTTTAGATGGAGCCTCTGAATTACAGTTTGTTTTACAGGACTAAATCAGGGTTGCCAGAAAGCCTGCATTTTTTTTCCCCCAAGTACCTTATGTGCCACAGAGAGCGCTCTGAAAAAAACACGTTTGCACAGTCAAATCGTTTTCCTGTTTGGTCGGGTTTTTAGAGAGACCTCAAGCAACGACTCTTTCTGTTGTGTAGGCTTAGCTTCTGACACTTGTCTGCCATGTCTGGTAGGATATTAACAAGCAGTAAGTTGTGTGGAAGAAAAACCTCAAGGTATACATCAGTACCGGAAACCACTGGCCAGAACAGAAATTATATATAATATAAACAAATATTCAAAGATCTTATTTTGGCTTTTTGCTCATATCTGAGAGGCACTTATGCAAAATAAAGGGATCCAAAAACCAAAGAGACACTGGTGCATAGCAAACTGACATACAAACAATATAAAGATGTTTTCCTACATATGGCTTAGTGGCTAGTCTGTTGAAACAGGTATTAGAAAATCTGTATTAGTTCCAAGCTCCTACTGACTCGAATAGTTGGTCCTGGGCAGAGTATCTTCTGCTGCTTGCCTCGGTTTCTTCATGTGTAAAGCCAGCTTTAACACTTGAACTCTTTGCTCAGACTTTTTGAGGTGCACATACAGAAATCAATAAATAATGTACAGATCTTAACAATCTCATAGGCCTTTTTAAAAATTAGACCCTTTTCCCTGTGTTCCATAAAGGACTAAAAAAACCCAAACCCCTTCCTTTTTCATATATTCAGGAAGTAAAATTCAACAGGACAGTTCCATTTTGTTGCTAATAAGTTCTACTTCCAAGTTCTCAGGTACTATCTCCACAATACTATTTCACTTTTTTTTTTTTTTTTTTTTTTCCAGTGAACTCAAATTCATGGAGAATGATATTTCAGTGTCTATAAAACTGAATTTAGTAATATTTGCATAACAGAATCCTATCCCAGATATCTTAGCTTTTAATAAAAGTAACAGAACAAAACACTAGGCCTAAATTCCATAGCATTTATTGTTCATGTATCAATCCTTTTCAGCTCCCGAGAACAAACATTCAGAAGTTTTTTTGTACTCAGTGAAGGTAATCAGTTCCTGTTCTTACTGCCCTCTCCCTCCTTAGATTATATAGAATAATAAAAGATAGATAGAGGAAACTTTGCCAAAGAGCAGTCCTAATTCAGGATGAATTTTGACAAATAAATTTATAGTCCTGTTTTCAGATTAGCTTTTAGGAAAAGTCATTTGACATTTCCACCCCTCAACACACTCCTTATTTAATCTACTAGAGAAAGTAAAAACATTATTGAAGAGCATTTGTTTAAATCTTAACCTATAGCATGGGCAAGATAATTCTATAGCATAGCATGCTTATAACACACATGCAATACTATGTAACCACAGGCTTATAGACTGAGTTTCCTATTAACTTTAAGATAATTATCTGGTGTGCTTTCACTTTCCTTTTTTTTGGGGGGGGGGAGGGGGGAAGAGGGAGGAGGAGATGGAGGAGGGGAAGGAGGCTGGCAAGAACCATTCTCAATAACGATGAATACCTGGGAGATATACTAGGAAAAAGCAGGGATCAAAAGGCAAGTAGGGAGCAGTTCTCTTCATTTCCTTTTGTCCTGCAAAGTCTTCTCCTTTGCTTCCCCCTTGGACCACTAAAACCAGCAGGTGGGCTTTCAGACAGCTGTATCTCCAGCAGCATCCCTGCTTCCAAATTCACTCACCAGTACAGAATAATTGTGGGAAGGCAATTCATCAGCAATTGCAAAGCTATTTGAGATTGTAGGTTATAGGGTGTTCTAAAAGTGAAAAGGACTGTAGTTCTATCATACAAAGGAGTTTACAACCTATTCCTCGTTCAGCTCTTGGTGCCCTAATAAAGTGGCAGCAGAACAGAGTATGTACGCTTGTGCTAGAGAGGTTGAGTGAGAAAAAATGAACATAAGGCAACTGGATAATTCTTGATGAAAATCTGAGGTCTCTGCTGCAAGCACTGCAGTCAGTATACATGAGGGCTGTGCTATACAATTATTCAAATTCATACACCGATTATTTTACAGGTCCAGTAACATGGCATTGTGCTAATCTGCATCTGGCTGTGCATCTTAAGGACAGTTAGTGGCAACGAGGAGATGTTTTGGTCTCTCCATGACATGTAAACAGAGGTATGTGGTTCCAGAGCATAAGTAAAGTTTGGTGTAATCTCACACTGTGAATCTGAAGGCACAGAGAGACTACTTGAGCTTTGCATGCATCAAAAAAAAAAAAAAAATCACTGTAACACTTCAGCATGGCACGTGTGTGTTTTCTGTATACACGTGGTGGAGAATGAGAGATGCAACACTATTAAAATATTCCTTCCCCATCCCTACCCCTGCCCAAGACAGGCAGCCACATATGAGACAATGAAGTGCTCTAAATTAAAAATCATTAATCTGAGCCATGTGCTTGAATAGAGACTGCGCTACCTTACTAGCAGCAGAACTTCCATTTGACACTACATTAGAAGAGGAATCCTTTTCTCACTCCTCTCCTCTTTCTGCTCCTCACCCCAAAATCATTGCAGCAATGCTTCACTGAGTGCCAGTGTGCACTGAAGAGGAGACAGTTCACTATCATGTAAAAATACCAGCAAGAGCTGTTTTATAAGTAGTAATAAAAAAGGACATTGCTGCTTGACCCAGAGGAGATGGTGCAGTAAGTGTATCTAACAGCAAGTCCAGCCTGGTGAAGATGTCTCTTTTATGTTAATATAATCCCCACTTCCAGAAGCAGAGGGATTTCTGTCACCACTGGATGAGGACATCATCTTTTCAATCAGGACTCTAGAAAAGAAATATACATTTTTTTTTGAACAAGCAACATTGTGCTACACAGTTCTGAAGCAGTACAAAAGAGAAGTAATGATTCATTCTAGAAGGATAAAAAGCTCCAGAACTTTGACTAAACAATCAGGCTAGAGAATCTCATAGGCACTGCCAGTAGCATTACTGCCATTACTGCTATTATCTGGCAGCATCAGAAGACACTGCAATGACACTATTACAAAGTCTGCTGCAACAACTTCACCTTGGGTCCAGTTAAGGACTGGGTCACAGCAACAGGCTTCCTACCAGATGTTAAGATAAGGTGTCAATTCCCACACTACAGTCTGATACCTTTCAGAGAAGGCCAAATTCTGCATTAAAGGTTTGATACATTACACAAGAATTTCTAATCTCTTTACAGAAGAAGTCCCATCCTCCTAGTAGAGGCCTGCATATGAAAAAACATCCATGGTATTGTTTAGAGAATTTGTTTCCAAAAGCATGTTTCCCCTTAACTAAGGAGAGAAGAACTTCTGACCTTTCAGAATTCAGTTTCCCTTTAGGAGATCTACTTGCATGTTATTGCTGCTATTTGTTACTAACTGACAGCATCTTCCCTCACCTCGAAGATGGTGATGTCTAAAAGAGGGAATTAACTCTTCAGATGTATCACAAATCACTGCACTTACCTCATAGACTCATTAATATTCTTGTTTTCCTTGACAGATGTTTCCACCCAACCAGAAAAGCCATTTTCTTTGCTGAACCGATCCACTTCTTCTCTTGTCACTGCCCATGGGGAAAGGTCACACTGTAAAACAAGAGTCAGTCATTTTAAGTTTAACCTTTTAATTTTTAAGCTGGGAGGGGAATTCTTCCCCTCACCCATTTACTGCTTGTGTTTAGGCAGCAACTAGGCTTGGCCCCTCACATCTCCAAGATCGCAGTCTGATAGAGAGTTCTTAGGGCAAGGTTCTTAATGGGATGTTGCAAGCAGCAATATATTTATCTAATCTGAGATACAGACACACCTCAGTCAAGCACGCGTGGAATTGAGGTTCATCCAGAACAGGACAAAAAAGCATTGTCATTCATCCAGAATTTGCCAGGCCTATCAGTAGCAAGGAAATTTTACTGATGTAGTGCCACTGAAGCAATCACACTGATGGCAGCAGGAAGTATGAAAAGGCAGCGAGGAAACCTGTCCAATAAGAGCTTGTATTTGTGTGATTACATTACTTTAATGACATACACAGAGATCTCCTTAATGCAGGCAAGAATGTTACTTGAAAAATGCTATTGGGGGAAAGCATTCTTCCTGAACAAGCGAAGAAGCAGGAAAGCCATTTTCCTGCCCACCCATCAAGTTTTTGGTTGATTTCCAACTTTAGGCTCCTTCAAACAAGGCAAGTCTCAAACTGAATCTGGAAAGGGCTGTTGAACCAATGTTGACACATGTAGCACATAAACGTAGTTTTTAAATTAAAGAAAAATAAATCATTAAAGACAGTAAGCAATCTACACAGTGAAACTTGACATTGCGTCGAAAAGTAGACATCCCTCGGGCAGCTCTGAAAAGGAGAGGCTTTACCTGCCATATCATACCAAACCTTCCCAGTCTACTGCAAGTTAAAGACGTTAAAGACAAAGACAAAAAAAAAAAAAAAAACCCACACATCTCTCTCTTTCCATTTTTCTCTCCCTTCATGGTTGTAAAAGTATGGTAATGTATGTATATACACATAAACAGACATGCAAGCACACTCAGTACATCTAGAGTGTCTCACTTTATTAGCCAGCAGTAGGCAAGGCACAGGGTTCCCATCTGGCAGCGTGAGTTTGCTGTCCAAATCCTGCTTCCACTTTTGGCTGTTGCTGAACGTGCTGATGTTAGTGACATCAAACATGATAATGCAGGCTGACGCCTCCCTGTAGTACAGCCGGGTCATAGATGTGAAGCGTTCCTGCCCTTGAGGTGAAAAAAGGAAAACCTTTTTTCAGTTATCTTGTTAGACCTGATCACCCAGAAATCATGCCCATGATAATGTCCACTGAGAAAATGAGGTACCAACTGTCCCCTTAATTAAGGGGGAAACAGAGGCATTAAGACACATTCTGCCTTGCGCACCTCAGCACTGCAGTGATAGATGGAACAAATGGGAGTTCTTAATACCGACCCAGACTCTCAGATGTCCCTGAAATACTTGCATCACTCCCAGTGCAACAATTTAAATTAAGCATCCTTTCCCCAACCACAGTTTTATCTCCTGTACAGCAAAACCCTACTAACAGCAGTGTGTCTTGCCACTAAGCACAACCATCAGTAAAGTTCTAGGAGGGTTTTTTCAGTCACTATCGATACATGCTGCTGAGTGCTTGGTGGAGACACAGCAATACAAATACAGCCTCTCAGAAGAAAAAAAGTTTGATATTAAGGAAAAAAAAAAAAAAAAACTAAAACTCACATAGGCTGTTATTATTATTTAAACCTTACAGCCTGTTGGTACTACCAAAACTGTATCCAGGGAGTAACCCCACCATGCTGCTATATGGCTTTATTATGCTTGTTTTGATGGGGACAAACCACAAAATGTTCACATCACATTACACGGGTCAGCAGCACAGTGAAAACTGGCATTTCTGACATTGCATAGACATCAGCGTGAGCTCTGACATAGATCTGTTGCTGGTCAACAGGCTTTATTTTCTGAACAGATCACAAATTAAGCACTCTAAGTTACCTCAAACTATCTGTGTCCCTTTCAGGTGGGAAGAGCAGTGAGGAAGGGACTATCTTGTGTGCACGTCCCCTTCAGCTCAGGGCATGTCAAGAGTGCTGTGACAAATATGGCCACTCTGCCTTTCAGATCTTAAACGTCTTTTTGGTCTGAAATCGAAATCAGTTTCTTGCTGCAATCCTCTTGCTGCAAACTTCTCCTTCCTGTTTTCTTTTTAGAGATTCCAGACTTGCACGTCTGAACAGTGAAACCAGAAGAAGCCACAACTCTGTTTTCCTCTCTACTCTAGATCCAGAGGTGCCATTTTAGAGATCTATCTGTCCTTTGTCTTCTGGTGATAAGAAAATTCAGGAACAGAACGGTTTTGTGCTTTTCTAAGCAGCAGATGCTATTCAGTCCACTTCACTGCCTAATACGGTCCCCCAGAACGTGCCCCATTCCTGACCCAGGCCCACCACCTCCGGGGCATGTAACAGTGTCCTGTTTCCATGACTGCTGCTTGCCGACCTCTCCAGCGCTGATGTGGACGGTTGTTCCCTAGGAAACCACCAACTCTGCTCACACAGGTCACTGAGCAGCCAGATAGCAACTTGCAAGACCCAGTTCTGATCCCAGCAGCAAGACCAGATTGAATTCAATGGAAGTACTCCAAGTTTAGACACAAGAATCAGGCCTTCCTGGCTATCATGCCAGAAAGCAGTATTTTAACAGAAGACTTAGAGCTGAGAAGTTATATATCCAGTTACAAATCATCCCATCTCCCCACTCAGTCTGCTCTGGCTTTGAAATTGAAAAGAAAGGCTCCATAGAATTTATCATTTGTGTTGCTGTGTTCTTTGCAGATGAGCTTTTGATTAAATATTTAAATCACCACTGCAAACTAGAAGAACATCACAAAGCAGAACAATCTTGTCCCTTGATTTCACAGATTTTTAGGGTTTATTTTCATATCAGACTCCTACTGGGGAGGATGGCGGGGGGGGGGGGGGAAGAGATTGAGAGAGAGAGAGACAGACAAACAAGACAGACAGAAGAGGGCCAAGCAGTTCAGAGAGCTATAAATTATGCTCCTGAACAGCTCTGTGGTTCATCTGAACATACCTGCAATGTCCCAGAGCTGGAGTCGTACCGTCTCCGATTCTGACCACTGCACCACCTTCAGAGCAAAATCCACTAGAAAATCACCCCCCCACAAAAGGAAATCCAATTAGAAACATTGGACTTGTTTCTCAATATTTCCCCAGAGGGGCAGGCATAGGGCATCGTAGCAACTGCTGTCACAGCAATGGCAATTTGCATTGGACCACTACCCATACAAACACAGAACAGATAAGGGCCTGGAGAGACTGCAAGCACTGTCCCCTCTCCTCCATCACAGACAGCTGCAAAGCAAGTGTTAAATCCAGAAGGCTCCACACACTGTCTGCTATACTCCCTGGGTGCTCAAAGAGAATGATCACAGGTACACAAAATGCCCTTGGAAAAGAGGAAATCAAGGGCATTATCCGCATCCCATTCCTGCACAAGGATGCTACACTTTGCTTTTTCTTTCTTGAACTTTAGATTAGAAGTGCTTTAGGTGGAGTTAAATTACACAATAGAGCAGCATTCCCTGTCTTGCAAAGCCCAACCAACCTGCTGTCAAAGTCCTCACAAATGGCAGCAGAGCAACATGGCATTTTCCAGCAAATGCAGCACCAGGCAGCCAGTGTGCTACCCCAAAAGGCAGGACTTTTTGGAATCAGACACTGCCACCACCAGGGTTCGTAAGGATCCCACCTACAGCTTCCAGTCTGCAGAAGATATCCATTCTTGATCCTTGGGGTGTTGCATTGACACTGTAGCAACACTAACCAAGAGCTAAGGCCAGAAAGAAAAAAAGTTCGGGAAATAAGAACTCCTCCAGCACATAGGCCTGAATAACCACAACACTAACAAAAGGCTACTGGAAACCTTATCGCTTGGAGAGTTTTAAGGAAACCTTCCCTCACCCAGCTCTGCTTCAGTTAAGTGCTGTTGGGGTCATGCCTTTTGTTCTTTAAATCCACAGTTTAAACAGCAGGCCAGAGAACTGGATCTTCTCAGTTAGGGTTAATAATGCACAAAGGCAGAGTTTAAAGTAAAAAGGTCAGAGCTAATCATGCTCATGCCTCCTTTTACAATTCATAATCCTAGTGGAAACTCAGAAAAATGCCAAATAAAATGCTGGATTTGCTGTTGTTGCCTGTCTTTGTCCTGCACTGCCTAAACCGTTTAGTCACTGGTAGATGGAGCACAGTGTTTCCTTTCACATTTACCACTTCCCATCATCTATAATTCAACTGTAACAAATGCACAGGGAGTAGAAAAGAAAAACACTGCATTTTTTTCAGAAGATTACGATACATGAAGTTTTCATTGCAGGAGGAAAACTGTCCAGCTAAGCTGTCATCTGTGCTCAATAGGCCTGGAACTTTTTGAATGTAGGAACAGATTTAAAAAAGATTAAAACAACAAAAAGCAAAATCTGCAGCTCTTACTGCAGTGAATGATTGCATGCTCTGCCTCCAGTATGCTAGGTCCTCAGAGAGATATGCTGAGTAGGGCCTTGGCACCTCCTGCTCTTTTGGGTCATTCACTAACACTAGTGTTAAAGAAAAAAAAATACCTTCTACTTAAGCCTTGTCCCAAGACCACTTTGTTATAAAGCTATTCTTTATCTTCTTTCCAATCACCTGTTTTACAACAGAGCTCATATTCAGCAACATGAAATCACTACTAAAGTAAATGTCAGAGCAATGCTGTTCTGATTTTCACCAGCAAGATCTAGGGCTATAGTCTCATCCTCCAGGTGAGGACTCAGCAGGGTGTCTGCTGTGCAGGGACGAGGGACGGGCACCCAGGTCCCTCCCCAAAGAGTCAGCGCAGTTCATCAGGGGCCTTACTGAGCGGGGGCACATCAGGAGCTGCATCTGAGAGCTGCTGCACGAGTTGCCAAATACGGTAATTACAGGCTGATGACTGTTCATTTCACAAATTACTGCAAGGTTTTTATACCTGCAGGGAAGGACAGGAGCAAGTTTCCCACTAGAGCCTGCGAGCAAGGGATGCTTGACAGCACCAAGCGCAACAGCTGAGCGCGGCCCCCGCCGCGCTCCGCGGCACGGGACAAACCGGCGAGGAGCCGGCAGAGGCACCCCCGGGAGGCGAGCGGGGAAGCCGCCAGCCTCCCGCAGCAGCGGCGCGGGGCCGCGGGCAGAGAGCCGCGGCCAGAGCCGGCCCCGGCGGGGCAGCGCCGCGCTCCCCGCTCACCTCCCACCGTGGACTTGTAGTGCCGGTTGAAGCTGTCGTTGGCGTAGCGCTGCACCAGCGACGTCTTCCCCACCGTGGCGTCGCCCACCACCAGCACCTTGAACATGCGGTCCCGGTGCCCCATGCCGCGGCGCGGCCCGGCGCGGCCCGGCCCGGCCCGGCCCGGCCCGGCGCCGTCACGTGAGGGTCAGGCGGCTGCAGCGGCGGAACCGCTGCCGGCGCGGGGCTGCCGGGACGTGTAGTCCGCGCCGCCTCCTGCCCCCCGGAGCCGCCTCCTGCCCCTCCCGGCCCCTGCCCGCCGGCCCGGGGCTCTCCCCGCCGCAGCGAGGGCGTTGCAAGTCCCTCCCGGACAAAAATCTTTCGAAAAGGGCAGAAGAGAAGATTAAGGTGAGGCGGGCCTGTACCAAAATGCTGGACACAACTGCATTATACACAGGAAAAAGGAAAAGCTTGCAAGGTAAAAGAAGACACGCCCGCCCTCGCTGATAGGAAGGTTTTGATCCACTCACCCAGAAACAGCTCCAGCTTTGCAGTGTGACTGGGACCAGGAGACGCAGGCCAGGCCCCCAGGGCGGGGGGAGGAAGAGCTTCCAGCCACGCCATCACGGGCACTTCAATCACCGCCCCAGCATTTGGACCTGTCGGGCTACTGAATTGTTCTTGTAAAAATTATATTGCACACTTTACCATGATAGAGAAAAAGATCTGAAGTAGTTTGGGGATTCACAAGTTGGAAGACAAGTGAAAACAAACCATACTGTGTATATACATGTGTATGTATATATATTTTAAGGAAAGCTTCAGTTGTTGGGATTCCTTCAAGGTATGATCAAGTTAAGGGCAAAATTCTACCTGCAATATCCATTTCATACCCTCCTCCTTCCTCTCCTGCTCTTTCACCCAACCAAAAGAACTGCCACCAGAGACCACCTCCTGTGCCTCAGTACACTGATAGTTAGTGTACAGGGAAATAATGTGACGCTTCAGGCAACAGGACACAGGTTCTGAGAAGATTCAGAGTCAGCAAGGCCTTGCTGGTTGTCCCCTACTCTTCAGCACTGCTGTAGGTTTGCTTTAGGACTACCCACCGTGATCGTCATTCAGGCAAGCAGCGAGGGGGAGCAGCCCCTCCGGAAACAGGCCACAGGATAACCCAACGCAAGCCCACAGCGGGGGAGAACCCAGAGCCCTCGTAGGACAAGCAGCTGCTGCACACTGAGGATGCTGCTCAGCATCCCCCAAACACACAGGACCGCATGTGCTGTACTCCTGCAACACTCAGGCAAACGGATGACGTGGAACAGCGGCCCTCGCTGCAGGCATTGCAACGACAAAGCCAGGGAAGGGCTTTCCAACACACCAAGTGGCTGAAAAACAAACCTGTGCATTTCCTGCTGGGAACTCATGTCTAGCTACCTGCGGCTACCCAAAAGCAAACCAGAAGCTGGCCTCACTAAAAGCTGGCAGGCTATAATCTATCATTTTCATTAATTGTATTTTGCCTGATATACAAAACAATTTTTATTTTCTTACCTCATTCCACTACATATCAGAGAATCTTCTGTGTAAGCTAAGCTGCAAAAACTGAGAGTAGAGAGAAAGAGAACTTCAACCGCAAGAGTGGCTGCACTGCAGACCCATGGAATGAATAGATGGGACATAATCTGTTATTAATTCTGGCAACACAACATGTTTCAAATCAATTATTAAGCCAGAGGCAGCACTTGTATAAGCCACTGCCACAATCTATTAACACAAACACGAGTAGGAAAGTGACCTTCGGCTGCATGCGAACACGTGCCTGCTGGAGCCCCCGCAGCAGGGAGTCACTCCTCTCCCCACTGCCAGGTGGGGCAACGACACACCGAGCCCTTCAGGACCTTCTGCTTCAGGCTTGCAGCCTTGCGCCATGCAATGCCTTGTCCCTGGCAGTTATTTTGCCCTCTTCTGTCATCATGACCAGCAAAATAGAAAGCTCATTCATTTTAGCAGAGGTTGCATCACTATAGGCACAAGGGTCTGATCAGCCATTTCTCAGCAGCTGCTGGGTTCTCTGCAACACATCTTTGGAAACATTAGCAAATTAACCGTGTCCTCAGATTTCAGTGGTCTCTCTCCACTAAGACTGATGAAACATTCCAGCAGAGAACAGGTCCAGAAACAGACAAGAATCAGGCTCCCCAGGAGATTAACTATTTTGTAATACTTCTGAAGTAGGAGATAGGAGATGCAACAATATGCTGTTACGACTAATAACTTCTCATGTGAGGGCCTTATGGAGAAAAGACACCACAAGCCACATAAATAAATGTCATCTTTATTTAACCAAATATAATTTATCAGTTAAGTTGACATCTGTCAATTCAGTTATAGGAACTATAAATAATTAAGACAGTCTTTTTCCTTTAATAAAAAGAGTAAACCAGTATTTTTTTCATTTGCAGTCAGATGTAAAGTAGGCATGCATTTGAGTGCAATTGGTGGAAAAAGTTTTCATCCTTCAATATTCTGAGAATTTAAATTAGATTCTTCCCTGACCTATTTTGCCCCCCACACACATACACACCCTAAACCTTATAAAATTGTACATACAGCATCACCCTAGCAGCATGACACCTCTGAGTCCCTACATCTTACAGATGAGACCACAAGTGGTAGATTCTTTCTAAGGGAATTAGATAGTTAGATGACACCTAAAGACCAGGAGACTTTCCCACATATAAGCTTAAGTGTTAATGGAAGGACATCTCAAATTATTCCTCAACATTAGGCAGAGAAGTCAGGTGAGCAGGAATACTCCAGAAGTCTCTAGGCTAAGACTTCAGTACAGTAGGGTTTGGGGGGATGCAGGCGGTGCTGGTTTGTTTTATGGGGGGTTTTTTTGAGAGGACAATGCCTTGGCCAAATTAGGTTTGTGAGCAGTCAAGTCACCACGGTGAAGAGTATAAAGTTCAGAGCCGATGTCACAAAAGGAAACATTTCAAAGGCAGAAGAGGGAAAGAAAGCCTGACACTACATTAGCAAGGTAGAACGGGGAACTCCATCTGAAAATGCATCACCTGCCCCTCGTAAGATCCCAGAGTCAGTATTCTGACAAGGTAAGAGTCAGATCTCTGTCTCCCAAATTCTACAACCAGTAAAGACGTTAAAAATAGGAATACTTAATATACACATACTGAAACATGACAGGATTCTTCTACAACTTGCAATACAGTGGTCCCTCAGCAATCTGCTCTTGAGTAAGCAGAAGACTGACTGCAGCTTGGTTCAGATGCATCTGTCTGTGTTTTTTCAGAATTAGCTTCCATTAATCCTGAGCTTCCTTTCCAACATGCTTGTCTCCAGAGTAAGGATCAACACTGGAACCAGATCTCTGGGCTCGGACAATACCCAATTTCAGTCTAAATTTGTTCTTGACTTGGATCATAAAAGGGCGCATTCAGCTCAGCCTTTCCTGTTTTTGTGCAAGTGTGTGTGTGGGGAGGGGGGCAGGGAAGGAACAGTTTCTAACAAAACTCTCCTTACCTAAAAACTAAATGGCTGCACTTGCACAGGTCTTTGTAGAACTCAGCTACTTCTTGTATTGTCCAGTGTAACAAACACATCTTCTAACCTGGCCTTATTTCAGATGATCAGCAGGCCCAGCACCACATTGCACCTCTTTCCACCTGAGCACAGAAGCCCAGTGTTGCTGGGACAGAAAGCAAAAGAGACAACAAGCATTGGTTTCAATAAGGCCTGTGTGAGAAATACAGAAGTTAACCTAAATGAGGAAATCAAGCCAATCAAGAATGGTCATGTTCTGCTATGAGGAACACACTTAAGACAAAGAAAAAATGAAGAGGAAAAGCAGCAGCCTACAGGCAACCACAAATTCAGCAGCTTTGGGGTTATACTCTGGAGTTGCAAATAAATAGGACATGCAGTGCGTCCAGAACAGGATCAGAACTGTAGCACTGAGCCACACAGCTAACTAAAATGAGAGCTTGGCTGTTATTTCAGGATCAAGATGCAAGGTGCTACTGTACTGAATACTGCAGGCATCCCCAGAGGTTTGCAAGATACTGGCAGCTTCCCAAGTTTTGCATATTGGAGCACTGAAACTAGGCTCCACACAATATACTGTGTTTTTCCATCCTTCACAGATGTTACGAGCTTCCCCCTACACACTTAAATTATGCACTCAATTTATATTCATACATTAAAGGCGGTTGAATGAAGCTATCTGCTTGAGCATATCATTTAAGCATAGTGTAACAGGCTGAAGTTTCCAAGTCAGTCAGACCTGTTTACACCAAACTGCATCCAGTTTACTGAATCATTTTAGATCCAAATGGGAAAATTAAATAGCGTTAAGTGCCAACAACATTCAGCAAGACCATTTCCAAATGCTGTATTCACACAGCCAGAACAGTTTTTCTCTCATTATGCCACTGCAGGCTGCATGAAAATATTTCCAGTGCGTACTAGCAGGATAACAGAACGCATCTCAGCCGTTACCTAGACGAATAGCACAAAAAGCAGAGGGGAAAGTAACAGAGCAGGGAGCCCTGCACCTGCAGCGTACTTGGCCACTGCTTGCAAGCCAGGCGGTAGTCCTGAGCCCAGATTTCACAAGCTGTATCAAGGGCAAGCAGGTTCCTTTGCTACAGTCCCATACAGAGAGTTGCACTGAACTTCAGGACTCAGACTTCAGAAATCAGGCTGTAGCTGCTAACCTGTTTCCCAGCTAGCACCTACACATACCAGCTACAGCCAATGGCTGAACATGGACATCCTTTTCTAGGAGGCACCGACAGCGTAACATTCCCAGCTTTGCAGCGCCTCAGGCTCAGCTGTGAGCGATAGCTGAACGGCCTCTTCACAGCCACAATGGGCCCTTCAGCAGCACCGTGTAGGGCACCGTGAAAAAATAAGTCTTAACACAAAAAACAGGATCTATTTTTCCACCCATCCTGAACAGGCCGCCATGAAAACAGTGCTCTGCCTATTCCAGTACAGAGGAGAGATTGCCACGTAACAGCCCTGCGCACAAAACCCATTACAGCTCCAGCAAATCTCTGCTTCCTTCAGCTGAGCATTGCCAGGCAGCAGAGGGAGAGTGATGGATGGGGCTAGCTCACAGCCTCCTTAGACAAAGTGTAGAGCATATCCTTTTGCACACAGTAGTAGCTGAACTCAGTCCACAATCACCACCCTCCATCTGCAGATGAAAGATGAGGAGAGACAGAACAAGGAGTTTGTAATTTCTGAGATGCAGATGCTGCAGGATGGTTGGCAAAACAGAGCTATATTTGAGACAGCTTTGTTCTCCAGCCTAAATCTGTAAGCAAAGACCAGCCCACTCACAGCCAGATTTTCAGGGCTCTGCACTCCTCAAGCCTGAGATCACTTGCCTTTCTTGTGGGCACACAGAAAACAAGTGTTTCGCCCTTCTTCACATGTCTTTGCTAGTCCTCTTTTGGAGGGCCGCATGCTTTGGATACTAGGCACAGGACAGGGATTCAGAGAGTGAACACAAGGGAGGAGGGTAACAAGGCAGAGAAGACAGAAGATACCCCATGCCCTCATCCACGAGGTTGTACTTTGCTAGAAGGTGCCTGTTCAGTAAAATAAATCTGAACCTTACCTCCAATATTTAAAACGCTTATGAAGCGAAAAAAAGCAGCCCTTCACCTCTAGTGACTGGGACAGGGTGGACCACCTATATGATCTGACTGATCAGTATCTTCACTGTAGCCTTGGTTTAGACACAACTGCTATGAAATTGCACTTGGTGATTGTCTCTTTACACTTTTTTTTGTCCTTCCTAAAACTAGATTTATATTCTGTACAAACTTGGCTTGAAATATAAACCACATAAAAATTCCCATTGAAAATAATGAGAATCCAGTATCAAAGGTGAAGTCTGAAGAGAGAGAAGGGGAGGAAGCAAAGGAAAGCAAAGGTGTAAGAAAAGAAACAAACAAATGAAAAAAAATGAGGAGGAGAGCTGTCAGAAGGAGAAGAGCAGTGAGGAGAGCTAGTCTCCCACATCAGAGTCCCGGTCACCAATGAGCCAGAGGATATGGAAGCTGAGAGCAAGGAGACCTGTTCCAATCAGGTCCCCAAGTGCTGTCAAGTATGGGATGGAGAAGTTGTCAGGATCGAGGTCCCTGCCCCACATCCAGTGCACCATCCAGTCAGCAATGTACAGAAGAATGAGAACCTGAAAGTCAGAAAGAAAAGAATCAAATCAGCCATGAATCCAGACCTCCTCAATCCCAGTCCTCAAGGTGCATCACATTGGTGCAATTCCAGCTGAGGAGGCCAGTTTGGCCAGTTTTCAGAGATGCAGAACCTCAATCCAGCCAGCAGCTCCATTGCTAGGTCAGAGAACCTTGCTGAGCACTACAATCCAGGCATTTATTGCAGGCTGCATCCTAAAAGCAACGGATGTACAGCATGATGATGAACTTGCAAATTTCAGTGGGCCCCATGGCATGTGAAACCCCTCCATGTCTTTGAAAGACTCTCCTCCCCAACTACCACCCTCAGCTTCACGTCACCGTTAAATTTAGGCTTAGACAAGGAACTCAGCATGCTGGCACCCAAACCCTCCAGCATCTAAATTTGGCATCTCTGTTTCCAAATCGAACTCCAACATGCTTGAAGAGACACGGGGCTAAAGAGGGGATTCAGAAGTGTGGAGGAAACTTGGGAAAGGGACAGCAACATCTGGCTTCCAGGAATAAAAGAACAACTTCCCAGCAGCTGAAACCACCAGAGTGTGATGATCGTCCCCACCTGTTTCAATACAATGAGGAGATCCGTAACAATGTTTAATCAAAGACAAAAGAAATCCACATCCAGTCCTCAGACCCCTCAAGCCTTTGGTCTGAGACAAGCATTTGAAGTGACCAGCAGGACTTTTGCTGCTAATGGCTCTGTTGGTTCCAGGGCTGGGAAGGCCACGCTTGGGACAGCAGCAGCCAGTGCACTGCAGTTCCTTTGCAACCAGTTCCCCTGCCAGCGCTCCCAAGCCTGCAGGCTGCTCACTATAGCGGCTTTGCAGAATGGCTGTGAGCGGAAGCCTCCTCTAAATGCCCAAACACCAAGCAGGAGTTCACAACCTAAATTTAGCCTCCTAGATGACAGCACTCTGCTTTTGCCTCTGATGGATGCTCTGACTCATTTCCTCAAGCTCGCTTCAGATGTTGATTTTAGGGGACACTGAAACAAGCCACAGCTTCCACAAGCAGAAGGGGTGGGGAGTAGGGGGAAGCGTAGCTGGGCTTAGCAGGAAACTCCCTAACCAGTGTTTCTCCCTTCCCTCTGGCACAGGCAGACTCAGGCAAGTGGCTGCTGAGCTTTTGCAGATGCATACCCTGGTCCATGCAAGTCCCTCAGAACAGTCACTACTACAGGTTCACACAGCCTCTGTGAGGAGACTGGGAGCGCTGCATTAGCAGAGCTGCCAGGTCTCTACCCACCCAGGAGAGGCAGGGAACAGGCAGGAAGAGCCCTATGAGGCACTGGCTCCCTGCAAATTCCAGATCTTGTTTTTTTCATCAGTAGTTTTAAAATAGCTATTAACACATAAAAGAGAATTGACTTTTGCTATCAGAGGACTTTAGAAAGACCAAAGATAGATTCAAAATTTGTCAAGAACACGAGGAAGGATGAATTAAGTTGTATGTACAGGTATCAAAGAAAGATTTGTTTAATTTGACACCTGTTCCTTTGACAACTACAACCTACTGGGACTACCTCTCCCCAGCACATAAACCTTCTACATAGGGAACATCGCTGTGACCTCAGCAATCTGTCTACAACTTAACTGGGGGAACAGCTTCCCACCGTTCATGCCCCCTTATTCCAGTCTGAGGGGCGTTACAGCCCCAGAAAGACTCCAGCGAGGTCTGGTGCTTACCTGCAGAAGTGCAGCTGTCATGTAGAAGAGTATGAAAATCAAAGTGAGTGTAGTGTGTCCACCTCGCATGGAGCTTATGGTGTAAAGAAAAACCAAGTGTCCAGGCACTACCAGAAGAAAGAGCACACGAGCAGAGCGGGAATTCACATCTGTTAGGAAAAGAAGAAGGAATTAAAGGTTTAAAGATGCCCAAACACACAGCAACTCTGCAGACCACTTCCTGGGCACCAGGTGACAAGGCAGCAGACTGCGGTCAAATCAAAACCAGGCATCAGCACACTGGACCCTCACCCCCCCCCACTCCCCCAGAGGTGAGCTGGAAGGTGGTACCTTGAAAAACAGGCATCAGAAATGCCCAAGGACACATTGCACTGACAACACTCAGTACAGAGCTTTCAAGAACTTCCTCAGAAGGGCTGAATTTTCTCAGAGCAAATAAAGCAGGGAGGTCTGTCTGTACCTTGTCTGGTGATCAGTTTACTGACAGCTCTCAGATCATCATCTCTCTGTTACCCCCCCTGCTCCTCAAATGCAAATACCTAATGGCTGATACATGTGAACAGAGCCAGATGTGGTCCCTTTCCAGGGACAGCCTTTCCCTGAAGGCCCTAGGCTACAAGTTATCAGGCCTTCTCTAGGTAATTGAGAGAGTAATCTCTGCTCCTGCTCTGTGCTGGAATACAAGTTTGGGCTATTCTGTCACACGACTGCTAAATAACAGAGCCATTAAAAAGCCTTCATCAGTGAAAACTTCCTGCAGCTCTACAGGCCCAGCAGAAATGCAACATTCAAGCAGCCTCAGGGCAGGTTTTAGTGTTCCAGACACATCTGGAAAAGATTTAGAGGGTGGAGGATTTACAGCATTAGACAGAGCATGGGACTTCTGCTCCATGTTTTCCTAATCCAATAGGTTATGTCCTCTCGCATAGCAGCTTTGCCCAACCTTACTGATTATACGATTCTAAAGGTCTGACTGTCTCTAGAGGGCAGGCCAGCCTAGGCCAGGCCAGAAAACTAGCTGCATCCATGATTTGACAGCTGCCTCTGAGCAGACTTCAGTCACTATTTCTGTTGACAGTGTTCCCGTGACTGCCACAGACACATGTTTATCCAGCCATTTGCAGCAGCTGGTGCTGGCAGAACAAAATATATTTCATCTCCCCACTTGAATACCTGAGCTGAAGAAAGTGCTGCAAGGACTGGGGCACTTGCGAGGGGCTGTTTCGGAGCTCTCTCCAGGCATCCCACTCATGTGCAGGTAAGTGGAGATCCGACTAGCCTGCACAGCTACCAGATTGCCACCCACGCCTGCAGATAAGGAGAGAGCAGTAAGATAAATGTCTAAAACACGCTCAAAAAAGGAGCCATTTTCAAAGGCCAACAGACCTGGACCTGCTAGATGCTGGAATCACACAGGACCGTATTTTTGACCCAAATTGCACTTTTGCAGGATGTAAATGGTCAAGACAAAGCACTACAGTGTCCTCCTATGCCTCTTAACAGAATAGACGCAATTCTATTTCTGCAGTTTTGATTGGAAGAAATATGTGGAAAAAAAATCAAAAAATCAACCAAACAAAAAGCCCACCTGAGTCAGCCACCAAAACAGACACAAGAAGTCTGAAGCTACTTTTTTGTATGATGTGTAATGAAATTGTGGAATTAACTCAATTTATTGAAAGGCTGCCAATGCAGAAAGGTGGTTCGCTTGTCCATTAGGCAGAAAGGAATTTCAAAGCTTTATACCAGAAGCAACTAAATTTAAATGACTTTGTGTTGCAAATCTAGATCTTTATGTCACCAGGTGCCACAAGACATAACTCTCAGAAGATGGAGGTCTTTCTCCAGTCAGAAGGAATCAGGAGATGAAGACTATTCTCAGGCACCATCACCCTGGCAAGGTTAGACAGGAAAAGCCTACGAGTGAGTCCCACAGCATCTGCATGATCCTGGCCCAGCAGCCAGGCTGGTCTGCCTTTCCCCACAGCTCAGATTTGAATTACTCAGTAGCTCCCATGCTAGTAGGCTCCCTGCTGGCTTCCTATCCTGGGCTATGTTACATGCCTCACTATGCAGTTCCCAAATCATAGATCAAGCTCAGATAGCCTAAAGGACAGATTCACCAAGAACAAACTAAGGAAAATATTCCAAAGTACACGAGGTCCTGGGATTTGGAAAGCGTATCTTCTCGGCAATAATCTCCCAGGCCAATTAACCCCTCTGGTGAAAGGCTGGCACCAGGGGGAGCCACAGTGCTGTAAAGCTCCAGGCTAAGACCACGTCTCACTAATGATCAAAGACAATCGGGCTCCTAATCCCATCTGAAATAAAGCTCACAGGACAAGTTCACTCTGTCTGCCAAGAACCTCCAAAAGCTGGAATAACAGAGTGGAAAGAACTTACCATTAATAACTGGTGTGAACACAGCTATCCCAGCAAAGTTTGGATCTGAAACCGTTCTGTCCAAAATTAATCCACCAACACTGCAGGGGAAAGATTGAAGAGTTCAGTGAAATAACTCATTAGTAACTCTTTGTTCAGACAAAGCACTACACCATGAAGGTATTCACTGCTGCTGTGTGCACACAGGTGATCTATACACTTATTAACATGCACCTGCACTTGTGGTTGTCGCACATGATTTTAGGTCTCACAGCTGGGGCATATTCCTGGAGCTCCTATTACATGGTAACAGAAGACAGTTTCAGCAGGAGCTATTCCCATTGCTGCCAGAAAGACCAAAGACTAAATCCCTCAACATGTACTTTATTGCAACACAATTATCAGAATTATCTGAATTATCAGACTTTCCATCTCCTGGCAGAGTGAACTGTAGAAGAGGGAGAATGTTTGGCCCTCTCTCTTGTCCAGAGTCCATCAAGGGCTAAGAGCTTGAAAGAGTTGAGAGGGAAAGGTGCTCTTTTTGTCTGAGAACTCTTCCATGCCTTCCTACCTGCTGATAGCCATTGCGATAATGACTGGTTCCCAACCAGAGTACAGCACTTCTCGAGTGGCTGCATTCTTCTTGGCAATGATGATCCAGATGGGCAGCAGAGCTATGAAGAAGGCGCACACTAAAGGATTCACATATGCTTTGCTCTCTGAGGGGAAAACAAGGAGAGGCAACATGTCAAGGAGACAGCCTGCTGCAGAGGGGCAAGGCTAGCTGAGCTCAACAGTCCTGCCTTCAAATTGCCTTCATCCCTAGAACCAAGGGAAACACTAGCAGGGACAGGCAAACTAGACTAGGCCATCCTCAATCCTGGGAGACGTGGCATTTCCTTCTCCTAATGCACTCTCAGAGGCTTTATCAACAGCTCTGAGTGAAATGTCCTCTTCAGTTACTAACTGTTCATTCTGACCTTCTGCTCCTGGGCAAGATCTCCCAGTCTAGCTTCACCATGGGCTGAACCTGGCTGAGTCCTATCTTCTGTAGCCTGACCACTGGGGAAGGAAGGCAGAAGGGAGGGAGGAGAAAAGTGGAGTCTACAGCTGCAGCTCTGCACCGAGGAACTCCCCCAGCTGATGATTACAGCAAAAAGGACTGAAGGCTGCCTTTCCCCACTGCTTTAGCCGTGAGATCAAACCTCTAACACTTGGAAGGAGGCAAACCTCTCCCTTACCACTTTACCTGTTAAGAAGGATGTATGCAAATCACTGCCAAAACTGTCTGCAGTTACAAGTCAATAAGAAGGTCCATTTCCTCCCCTCACCACTTCTGACTAGGTCTTGCTAACTGAGATAGTTTCCAGGCCAGGCATCCTATATATACCCCGAGAACAGTAAGGATAAGAGAACAGGGTGAGGCGTGAGGGAGATGTTGCAGCACATGGAAGGAACAGGGAGAGATAAAAGCCTTTTGTTGCTCCTCACCCAGCTCTTTGTATAAGCCCCAGCTGATTCCTGAAAGCAGAGCCAGGGTGATAAGGTCCCCCAGGCTGGCAGCAATTGGTGTGGCTACATTATCAGGATTGATTCCCATCTTCCTGGATCCAATGATGACCCCAATCATGATCATGCCTACAGCCAAAAAGAGGAAGAAAACAGGATGAGGCCAAGGAGAGACAAACAGTTTAGGAGGAGGTGCACAGAGGATGTGCAGGGTCTCTCTCTTACCCAGAACAAGGGAAGCAATGAAAGCAGTAGCCACGCTGCTGGCACAAAGCAGGACAGCATGGTCAATGCTGAAGTGGCCATCAGGGATCCATCCAAATATCACTGCTGCGATTGAGGCTAGGAAGCCAACCACAGTAGCCTGAACCTGAAAACAGAAGAATTAGGCAGTCACAAAGAAGACAGAGCAAAATGGGCCCAAGATGGGGAAAGAAGGGAACACCACTCAGGGTATGATCCTGGTGGATTGACATCTGGCAGGGAGACACTGAATCTCACCTATGGGATGAATTTTTATGGGAAGATGATTGTGGGACAAGAAGTTTTTCTCCCTAGTAGTCACGCAATAACAAAACCCAGGTATTTAAGCCTTTTGACACTCTTCACCATGGGACTCTCACAACCCACTGGTATTCCCACTTTTTTTCTCCTTTCACATTTTCTTACCTGTATCAGAGCCATGTTCCCTGTTATCATCCTCCAGAGCTCTTTTGGTGTGTCCATTTGGCCAATATTAGCCTGCAAGAAGATACCATAATGTCATTACATACTTAAAAGATTGATGTAATTTTGCACATATTAACAGTCAAATTCCTGCCTTCCACCAATGCAAGTCTGTACTGGAGACAGGAGAGAATAATACCCTCAAATTCTCAGCACTTATGGAAGAACATTTCGGTAGAAGAGATGTGCGTGTATACTCAGGGCACAGCTCTGTAATCTCTTCACAATCTGTGACGTGGTTCTGTGAATGTCATTTGGGCAACATACCCTGAGTGCAAGTGGCAGGACAGCAGATCACCAGACAGGATCCCTCTCCTGCAGCTGAATGGGAAGCAGCCATAATCTTGCAAAGGCAAGAAGATATTCTTTGTCCTCATGCACAGTCATGCACTGCTGCTTATTTACTCATTGACTTCACTTCACTGATGATCAAGTCAAACCTGGCTCAGGCCCAGTTGCGTCATGCTGCTCCCTGGGTCAGCCAGGAGGGAAACAGGGGAGGCAGAGAGTCTCAGGTCAGCTATCTGTGTGCCCTCAGCCCCGGTACAGAGCAAGGCCAGAGTGACATCACATGGGCAGTGGGAGCTGGCAACAAGAACTACCGTTTCAGATAAAAGTTGAGTAAACAAAGCTAATGCCACGTAGAGACCTACTGAGTAGCAGGAAGCAGCCATGGCACACAGGTCATCTGGCATCACGAAAACTGCAGGAGATGCTAATCAGACTAACCAGAACAGATGGAAAGTTACTTTAATTTCTTGGCATACAACCGACTCCCCCCCCAGTTGAATCACTGCAAGTTGCTGGTTATCATGCAGCATAAGGGTTCTGCTCTTCTCCAGCCATTTCTAAGTCTTTAGGAAAACCTGGAGAGAATGGATAGGCAGAGATAGAAGACTGGATACAATCTTATAGTATTAGAAGTTCATGAACATGAAGAAACAGCAAGCTTGTCACCATGAAATCATAAGGGAGAGGCTCAAGAAAACTGAGTCACTGGCTGACAGTGCCAAACTCTCACCTCACCTATCCCCTTCTTCAAACCCATCAGCTAAACAATATAGTAGTAATTTCTGCCTCTCAGGTTTCTTTTCTGATCTCTGCAAAAACAGAAGTACAAATTGTACCGATTTATTGTACAAATAGCAATAAATCAGTCCATCTGTGTTCCTTAGTGCACATGCATTTGAGAGAACTGCCCAGCCACTTCAGTGAGCATTGAAATGCACCCATCTCCAGGCTGAATTTTTCTGGTAAGTTTAGCAGGGAGGAGGAAGGAATGGGGGAAGACGAACAAAAAGTTGACTGTAGAGTAGCATTCAGTACATTCATCACAGGAACTTGAGCTCCATATGAAACCTGACCTTAAAATTCTTGCCACATGGCAATTAGGTTGGGATTAACATAATCTAGCTGTAGTCACTGGCAACAAGATTTTAATCCTTTAACTAATGGGAGAGTTTTGCTTCTTAACTGTGAAAAGAACTTTTGAGGTGCCTTAATGTGGCACTAATTAGAAACCCACAGTCCAAGAAACCATTCCAGGCTGCCTTCCTGTGGAAAGGACACAAGAACCACATCGCAAAGCACTGCTGAGAGAAGGGCTCGCTCCTCACATTTGTGTGTGTTCCTCATGCCGATGAAAAAAATGGACAAGGAGAAAAATGAAAACCAAAGAGGTTGTCTTATCCCACCAGGCACAGATACAAAGAAGTAGTGTGCAAGGCTAGAGAGCAACCCAGGAAGAGGATGCATAGCCTTCCTTCCCATCGGAAAGCAAAGTAGGGGACTTGTACAAGCACTGCCTGGTTGATGGCCAAGCTAACATCGCCCCACAGCAGTCAGCTCAGGGGCAGTAGGAGGCACCACGAGACCAGGCTGGCGCAAGTGTGGCAGCCATTCAGCAGGGACGGGCAGGCGAGCCAGACTGGTGCTCTCTGTGCCAGCATCCTAGTGACCCTGCTGCAGCCACCAGAGCAGATAGGAGAAAGTTTTGCATTCCTGAGACTTTCTGCAGAGTCAAGACAGTCTCATTTCTCTGCCAAGCCTGCCACAGCAATGCTCTGTGCCAGCCCCATGAGGGACGAGGATGGTGAAAACAGAGGTCACAGCAGTACCATGCTGCCTTTGTCCCAGGAGAGCCAAGCACTGACTTGGATAAGCCCATGCTTAGAAAGTGCAAGCTGGCCAGAAACAAGCCAAGGCCAAGAGGGAGAGTGTCCTGTGTCTGGGACCATGAGGATCCTGACATGATCTGAACAATAGGGAATGAACAAAACAAAGAGATTTGTTTCTGTGAATGAAGGGGCAAACAAAGCTAGGCCTGCAACACAAGCTGCAGAGCTCAGCCTCCGTCCCTGCAAGCCCTGGCACAGGAGCACAGCAGGGCCAGGTGCAGCACGAGGCTTCCCGGCAGCTTCGCTCTCCCCAGCAGTGCCTAGAGGAAAGGAGAGGACCAGAGCATGGAGGAGAAGCACTCACAGCCCATGCTCACCTACAGGCAGAGCTGAGCTTAGCTTCTGCCAAGTAATGCTGGCACGGTCATGCCCCAGGCAGCTCAATGCCCAGCTTCTGCAGAGAGCAGCAGCAGAGCAAGGGCTGAATCCAGGATAGGGTGTGTGTGTTTGCGTGCGTGCGTGTAGGGGGTGGTGCGTGAAGGGGGTGTGTGCATGGGGGAGCCCACAGTTAGAAAACACTGCTTGCCTCCCTGCTCCCCAGAGATTGCAGAGCCATTCTCAGACTCTGAGCAGGGAGGACACTAGTCCTCTCCTGTAACCAGTACTCTCCTATGTGCCACTGGTTCAGTGGATTAGGGCAGCATCCCTTAGGATACCTAAAGGGAGCCACAGCATGAAGCACAAGGGGGGCTGCAGGAGACAAAAGGTGGATTAACCGCTCGAAGTGTCATTTCTGCTGCCTTCCAGAAATGCACAGGAACCCTGGCCTCAGGCCTACAAGAAACTACCAGTAAAAAAGAGCCAGAGCTGGCATCACCCCATTGCTTAAGATGGAAGGATGCGAGAGGATCCAGGAGATTGGATGTAGAGAGACTTTCAACTCTTTTCTTTCTGCTGCAGCAATCCACAAGAGAAAGGTTGAGAGGAAATACTACACAACTCTCTGCTAGCTGTGCTGCTGCTACCA
This sequence comes from Rhea pennata, assembly GCF_028389875.1. Taxonomy (NCBI): domain Eukaryota; kingdom Metazoa; phylum Chordata; class Aves; order Rheiformes; family Rheidae; genus Rhea; species Rhea pennata. Next base: position 5,732,315 of record NC_084687.1, read on the forward strand.
CCCAGACAGACCACTCTGCATCCCAGTGAACACCTCCCGAGCAGCGCTCTCAGGCCCATGCAGGTCAGCTCCTCTGCTCTCTCAGTGCCAAGTCTGCGCTGCTTGCTGCAAAGGCTGTTTCTCCCAGTAAGTCACTGCACAGTGCCAGCAGAGTTTAAAGCTTGGCAGCAGGCAGCCAACACCCTGCAGATGCAAGATTCAAAGCTATACTCCCATCATGGGATGCCCGATGAAATGTGGAAACATGAGGCATTCACTTGCTATCATGCTCAAGATGAAGGTGCTTTACAGAAGGAAGGATTATTTATTATTGTGCCTGTTAGGAGAGGTTGCCAGTCTCTCTCTAGCCCTGCTTAGCTACCAAGACAAACTGCTGTGTTGTGGCAGGAGTGTTTAAACACAAAGCAATTCATTTACAGCTGGACTAACACAATGTTCTAGGAAACTAACAGAGCCTGTCCCCATCTCTCACAAGGAGCTCACTGTTTCATAGGAAAGAGTGACACTTCTAGAAAGAGCAATGCCTGGCCATGCCTCTCCATCAACTTCAAGAGGCTGTCAATCCACCTAACAGACAGGCAAACTCACCTCCATTTTAGCCTCTGCAGTACAATTCTCTCCAAGCTTTCTTATTTCTTACCTGAACTGAACCTGGCTTGTTTTAACCTGCTTTGAACACTTTGATGGCATGCCTGTGCCCAGCTTCCTCACAAACAAAGATAGATCCAAATACTAAACTGCCAAATCCTTCTCATGCACCATGCCTCCAGGACCATGAGCAGTCATGGCAAGGAAATGAACCTTCAGCAAAGCTTAGGGACTACTGAGCCTTTAAACCTGATCAGTCAAACAAGATGAAGGCACCTTGCAGGAATGCCAAATGCTAAGCTCTCTTTTTCATGGCCACTGCCTTCGCAGGCTCACACACACAAAGGCGGCTTTGCTCGTCTGCCCAGTCACCACACATACATATGCCTTCCTCCCCTGCAACATCCAAAACCAGAAATCAGGTATCTTGTTCTCTTCCCCAACCTGCCCTGGATACTCACAGCTGTAGACAGGCGAGATGCCAGAGTCATCTCCAGGTTCCCCTTCAGGCCCAGTAGTGCAGGTACCAGGATAAACACCTCAGTCACATATTTGAAGACATCCCAATGCTGCAAAGTGAAAAACAAAAACAAAAAAAAAAGTAAAAGAAAAAACAAGAACACACACACGTGGCTGTTAGACACCTTTGCTTGGAATTGAGCATCATTTACTTCACTGCTTTTGTAATCTGGCACTGCCTATGTGGCCCTGAACAGATTACCCAACTCTGCTTCCAGTTCGAGTGCCACACTTAGAGCTTTCCCGTATTTTTAATGTTTTTGACATTTGGAGGACAAAATAGGGAGTAATGAAGGAAGTTTGCTCAATATTTGCACTTTTGGTATAATGAAGCATTGAAGCTTAGTCAGTCTGAGCCTATAGCTATTTCCTACATGTGTGTTTTACAAATGCCTTCTAGAGTAAGGCCCTCCTGTCTCCTGATGCTGCCAGCTCCAAAAGGCAGCCCACCCTGGTCTCTGTTCTCCCTTAACTCACAGAGGACGCACGCACGTCCTCCCTCCCCACGGCACCTACACTGCTCAGGTATGTACTACCTATTCTGGGTCTAGAGACAGGGCAGTTGCCCTGGGCATGAGGCAGAACAGACAGCCACAGTTATTTAGGAAAGAACTGAAGAGTAATTGTAGGGTAAGCAGTCTCACAGCAAAGCTGCTAGCTTCTGGGAAAACATAAAACCACCCCCAAGAAACCTCACAACTGCATAAGCCTCCTTGCCTGATTCTTTATTTTCAAGGGTGTTTTGCAAGAAGTCCAAAATAACTCCTCTGCTTCCCGCATTGCCCTAACTACCACTCTTTAAAGGAAACCAAGCACCGCTGGAATCATGCTTTCAGAAGCTGGCTCTTACTCCAAATGCCTTAACAGTCATGGCTTTCGCTGCTTTCTTCATGCTAACAGCATTACCTGCAACAGGCTCCATCCCTTGCAGCGCTCTCCTGGGCCCAGTACTGGACTGCCAGAGGCTAACTAACCAACAGGATGCGTATTTCTTTCTAGGACAAGGAGTGCAATCAGCCAACACCTTACAGCAAACAAAGCTCTTTCTACCTGCATGAGTAATACCTTCCTGTGGAGAAGGACTTCAGTTATTTTTGTTTATTTTTCCACTCCTTGTTCTGTTTGCCTTCAGCACTGGGACAACAAGAGCCAGCCAATTCCAGTTTCCTGCCAGCTCCTTTGCAACATAGTATTCAAATTGCATTCAGTAGAACAGCTGTTTGAGAACAACTCTGATCACCAGAGGCATGTAAGTGCTTAATATGGATGAACTGAAAGTCCTGGGACCATTTTTCCCCTCAAAGGGAAAAGCTGTTCTCTAGTCACTTCATGAAAATCTCTTAACATTTCCACCAGCTTGGTAACACAAGCTAGCAGTGCTCTCCACCCCGCAGGTGCGTGGATGAAAGCCGTTCAGCTATTTCAGGCATACCCACAAGCCTCTCACTGCCCAAGGACAAGGTTGCTGAGGTCACCCAGTCTCCAGACTCTCATCTCTCCTCGCCATCCAATGAGCAATCCTCTCCCAACTGCTGTGATGGACAGTATCGAGGAAAAAAGCCTTAGCCCAGGCAGCCAGCCTGCTCAGACCACCTAACACACAGCTTGCCTCAGCTCCTGACTCGGGAGACCTTTGCGTTATTGCCAGAGGCGCTCTGAAAGGATTCAGCTCTACTAAAGGTCTGAACAAGCAGTGCAGAGGGTGTCTGATTTCAGCATCTGCTGCAGAGGGGAGTAAGAGAAGGAAGTAGGAGGTAGCAGGGAGAATCAGTCCTGCCCTCTGAAGTATTTTGTTTGACATAGCAGCACATCAGGCTGTGCTTCCTTTAAGGTCACATCTACGAACAGGCGAGCTCTGCTCTCCGTCGTCTCTATTTTTAGGTAGGCCTAGCAGGCATTATGATCATTCTGCTGCCTGCTGTACTGGTGAATCCTTTGCCAGGACTTCCCTTAGCAATATCCAGAATTTGATCACCCAGCGACATGCTTCCACTCCCCAGCAGAACAAGGTGGGTGCCACCAGAATCACTTCATGAAAGGAACATTGTTGTTAGTCTGACCATAGGCTGGAGGCATTCGGTGAGTCTCCTGGTTCTTCCTGCTTCAAGAGATGTGGTAGAGAAAGGATCACGCAACAGCTAACAGAAAACTGCAGTCCTCCCTCACCTTGCTTGTCCTAACCCTGGCTTTTTAAATTAACCTTTAAAGGAGTCTGCACTGCACTGCAAGCTGGTACCAGAAGCTGCTGTAACTGGAGCCTGCTGCAACAGCTCCCTGAGCAAGACAGTGGTGTTCCTAGAGAAGGGGGGGGGGGGAACTCGCCATCTTGGGGAGGGAAAAACAAGAAGATTTCTGCAGACATCAGCAGCTTGCTCACTGCAAAGAGCAGGACCTATGGGCCCCTGCCAACTTTCTTAATATAAGATGTTATACAACACTGGTTTATGGGCATTTAGGTCATCTCGAAGGCCTTCCCGGTTCCTGCAGAGAACAAAGCGCTCTGCAGAGACGTGTGCCCACTGATGCAGCTCCAAGGGGAAAACCAGAGCCAGAGTGTTTGGGGAAGACAAAAAAAAAGTGGGGGGGAAGGGGAACCATTGTAAACTTAGATTCAGGACTCTGAGGTGTTCAAATCCCCTTCCACTTTGTGACAGCCCCTCCAAGAAGCTTGAAGCTGCTTTTGGGAGTGAGGAGGCAGGATCACATAGTAAACAAAATCCTCCAATGCTGTCCAGTCCCTTCCACACCAAACGGAACTCCCCACGCTGGGGAGAGACGGGCCCTGGCCAGTTTTCAGCAGTGTCCTGGAAGAGAATTCAGGGAGGGACATTTCATCTCCAGCACCTCCTCCCTGAACTCTGGGGAGGGAGAGTGGAGAGAAAGTAACAGAGCTAGGTCTCACTTTCTTCAGGGTCACTCGCTACTAAACTGTGGTCTCTCTGAATGCAGGTCTCCTCAGATGCCAGAGCCACCACAGACCTCAGTCTCTCCCACGCAGCACTGGCACGCGAGACCAGACCTCAGCCTGTCAGAGGTTCTGGAAGTAGCACCAGGACCCACATTGTGTTTTGCTTTTTTTTTTTTTTTTTTTTTTTTTTCTTCCCAGGCTCACTATGTTTCAGAAGCTTTGCACCTGCAGACATCTAGGTACTTCCAGGACAACAGCTGTTTCTCAGCCTCTCTCATTTCTCATTTTTGGTCATTACACATGGGGATTAAACCTCACAGATGCAAGCAGCAGTATGGTTTCACTCAGGTTATAGTGGCACAGTGATTCACAGTAGCTCAGCAGAGGGGAAGGAAGTACTAAGGAGGTTAGAGCTATTTACTGCCTTGGCGTGAATAGTTTGCATACTGCATGTCTCTCCTCCAAACACCCTGAAAGCAATCTCACCACAAAGAGTCAAGGAACAAGTGGCTTTAACAACAGAATTTAAGGCCCTGCACTCTCTTGTAGCAAGGGCCAAAATAAACCTGGAAAAAGCCTTGTCTTCAGACATCTAAGCAAGTTTACCAGGGATGTTGCTTCCTCAGCCTGTGAGTCAGGCTGCTGGCTTTCAGGCCAACAGTAAACAGAGTTACTCCAAGATTTCTTTGCTGCATTCACTCCCTCTACAACCAATACGGTGGCTGCTGTCGAGGAAGTGAGAGGACAGCAACCCTCAGTGTTAACACCTTCCACAAGAATTACCAGGGCAGTCCACCAGCCCACATTATTCAGCAGGGTTAGGCACCTTGCCGTGGGTTTGAGCAAACGGTGCTCTGGCCAACAGGACGAAGCGATGGAAAGCAGGCCCAAATCGCTGCAAAGGAGCCCTGCTAAGAAAGGGCTGGGTGGCCAGCTAGGCTCCAGAGTCAGCACACCCAGCTGGCCCTGCTCCGACCCGCCCCACAAAGGATGGTAACACCAAAGAGAGTCAAGAAGAGGAAATAAGCAGATCCCTGCTTCATATGAATTATCATCCATCCCATCCAAAGACTCTCCAGGGAGCAGACAAGTCTGGAAAACAATCATCCAGGGCTCTGTTGCACACAAAAAAGCAGCTGGTACAATCAGATGTCACCTGGCCCAAAGATCTCTCCAATCCCAGAAAGAGCAGAAGCAAATTCCCCTACCGAGAGGTAAATTCATAAGAATACATTAATAGGACAGCACAGCATAAGCCCAGGGCTGCTTGTTTTCACAGTGGGGAGGCCAATTACAGCTAGCCAATTAGTCCATTTGTTCAAGACAGGGGAAATTGAGTGTACGCAGCCCTCCATCCATTGCAAACCATGGCTGCTTCCAAAGCCATGGAACTCCTGTTGTCTCCAGTGCAGAAGCTGCCTCTTCTGCACCTTCTCTCCTTTCCTCCAAGGATCCGAGTCTCTGAGAAGCCTGTTATCAAGATCAGCTCTCCAAATTCTGCAGCCAAGCAAGCTGCAACCACAGGTTTCCCTTCCCCCCTTTTCACCCTATGGCATTTAGATGCCTCATTTAATCCCAAGGCTAAAGGGAGTTAGAGGAGTTGGCAGGACATACTGCATAGCTACATGCTGAGCTGCTGTGGAACAGAGGAATTATGAAGCTTTATTTCTAATGGCCATAAATAAAAGACAGAGGAACACAGCAGTATGCCACAGTATCCCACCCCTGTCCCTCTCCTCCCCTCTGTTCTTTCTGAAAGGGCTGTTCTTTCTCCAGGAGAGACTTTAAGGCTGAGTTCAAAGCATGGGCTCTGAGGAAAAACCAGAAAAGGCATACATGAGTTTACAAGGACCTTGCAAAGGAAAACACTTCTTTTTTTTCTAAGAAAATCACTTCAATAAATCCCTCTATCCTGGATTAATTTAGTGCAGCCTTTTCTGTCCTGAGCCCAAGTGCACAACTCTCTTGCACAACAAGCTGCATCAAGAGAAATAAGGATGACCAGTATGAAAAGGTGTGCAGAAATAGCCATTACAGGGACAAGAGAGCAAAAAAGCTTGATCTCTCACCCATGTAAAAAACCCAACTTATCTAAACATCATGAAGCCTCACCACCTTATTGGCGCATAGATTAGCTTGGAGACAACTGTTGCAGCCAATAGTACAGACAAATGACCAGTGTTTGGCCTTTTCATGCCAAGTACCACAAGGGGTTGTTTGCCCCACTAAAATGAAGGTGCTTCAAGGAAAGCTTTTGGTTGATCACAGCTCTAAAAAGGCTGCCTCCTCTCATGGGAGATTGAGTTTTGTGCCTTACTCACCATCTTGGCCAGGGTATTTGGACAATCCCACACAACCTGTCTTTCAGAGCACAGCAGAAGGGCTTATGCTGCTGATAAGCCAAGACACATGCTTGGAAAACCAGTGCTAAAGACTGGCACAGAAGCCCTGGTCTGTTAATTTACATTTCCCAGATAAAATCTAAGCAAACCAGATGAGTGCCACATTGCCCACCATTCCAGGAGCACTTACAACGCTATTCAAGTTTTAGGCTCAGGTATCTGCAACACTACTTTAAAATCAGAGACACTTTTTTTTTTCTTTTTTTTTTTCCTCCCCAGGGAACATCTTCACTTCCTTTTGGAGCCAGTGTGGAGCAGTCAGAGGCAATGTCAGAGACTGAAAATCAAACACACTTCATGTAACACAGCTCTTGCTACCATTCCTTTAAAGAGGTTCCTGTAAGCTACTGCTTAGCTCCTCCTTGGCTTTGTGGAAAGCTGCTCTCCAGGCAGCTCTTTAAAACCACATTTTTCTGAAAATGCTAACAACATTGTACTTAAATCAGCCTGGTTTCTAAGGCATCTTCTGGATGTGGCCAAGTCCTTGAGGCCAATTCCCTATTAGGGAAAGCAAAAGAACTAATGAGACTGCTTGTCTGGCAATACATCAGTTTCGATCCAGAGGTAACAGCCAGCTGTCCGGCTGGCTTTTCCAAAGGCTCAGCGGCACACGTCTCTCAGGAAGAGCCATTCCATTAGCCCAGTCACTCCTGGGTGCCTCAAGCACACAAGAAGGTACGGGAGAACCCACTCAGCCAGGCTTTGACCTTTAGAGTGAGCCACCATGCAAGTGTCCTGCACCCACCACAACAGGGAATCTGCGCTGGCAGGGACAAGCCAAGCATGCTGAATCAGCTTAGCAAACACCAAAGGTGACACATGGCTTGCGGAACCAGGGCCTGGGATGACTATGGCCATCAACAGGAGAGTGTTTTATTTCAAGTACTTAACAAACAGAGCCATCTCAATTCCCACGCAGGTGCTTTGGCTGCACAAGTGCCAGCTGCTGCCTCCTCCTTTGAGCAGGAGCACGGGTGCTTGCAGCTTCCTCTCCCCTCACTCCAGACATCATAAAGGTCAGGAATCAGTCTCAGCTGCAGCCCTCTCTGGTTCACAAAGTGAAAAGAAAGCAGACTGCAAGACCTTTGCCTGTTCTCTATATACTGGGGGTGGCAAATACATCCCAGGCCTTTGACACAATGACATTGTGGTTCTAGTTCACAGAAACATATCTAAGCTAAATATCTGAGCTGAACTAAAAAGGTGAAGCACAACTTCAGTGCAGGCACCACACTCCTCCTATGCTCAAGTAAGGGCTGGGTCCCTATAACATGAGCCACACAGCTGTGCCAGTCTGGGGACATCTGCAAATGCTGCAGAACAGACGCAGCCTTAGCAACTCGCCCCAGGACCCACGGGACCGCAGCAGCAGCCCTAGGAACGATGATGGTCCTTCCTGCTCCCCCACGGCTCACACGTCAACCATCAGGCCACTGCATCAGGGATCCCTGCTCCAGTTCAGCAATACAAGCTTGGCTAAAGACAGAAGAATACCCAGGAGAAGTGGTTCTCTTCAAAATTTCCCTGACCTCCCCGGTCTACCCCCACCCCAGGCTGCACACAAGGTCTCCTTCCCCTCTCCACCTGCCACCTGCTGTACTAGCTGCAGCATTCAAGTGCCTCTTCACTCAGCTTGAGAGCAAACTGTTGGCTAAAGAAATAAGATTCAGTGCCCAGCCCCACATCAGGGAGGTTTCAGTCCTACCTGCACGATGTCCAGCACCATTCCAGCAGCAACTGTTCCAAAGCCTGCCAGAAGGAAAGGGAAGAGAACCTGGAGCCCAATGGAAAAGGAAGTCTCTTTGAGTGGCAAGGCAGGTTCAGGACCTCGGTCTGTGCTAGTGTCATCACTTTCATTGCTCTGGCTGCCATTTTCCAACAGGGCATCTTCTTCTCGCACTCCTTTGGCATTGGCACGGGACTCCAGCACCACCACTTCCACCCCATCACCATCAGATCCCAGGAACTCCAAGGGCTCCACCAACTGCGTGTGGTCTGGATCAGCACAACAGTCCACAGGCACAATGGGCAGCACAGTCCCGTTGGCCTGGTGGGCCTCCTTGTGCTCTGGCTTGGATGACATGCTGCAGAGAGGCTATCCTGACCCTTGGCTTGGTGGGCCTACAGCCAGCAGCTGTGCCAGAAGAGATCTTCTGCCAGGAGCTTATACAAATGGCCTTTCCAGCATCTAGAGGCCACCTCTTCTACCCCTGCTCGCTTGCTTTTGAGCACAGAGACTGGTCCCACAGCAGAGATCCCCATCAAGCACAACCCAGAACGAGGGACACCAACCACTGAGTGAACAGAGAACACAGGTAGAACTGGGAACTACAGGGAATCTGCTCTAGTTCTCCTCTTTCCAGCACAGTGAGTTACAGCAGCCGCTGAGACGGCACCCAAGCTTCCCGTTGTTGTTGTTGCGTAACAGTTCAGCACATCTTTCTGAGTCTTCTTCCAGCAGCAGGACTGCTGTGACGGAGCACACAGTAAGGCAGGGAGAAAAACAAATGAAGCAAAGAGCAAAGAACAATGCAGGAACCTAAAAATTGGCTTTTAGAAATGATATAGTCCAGAAAAACCCTTCTTACTGCCAGGGCTTTGTCACTCTCTCCTGTGGTACCTTCCTTGCTCAGAACTTATGTCAGAAAGCTCGTGGGGGATTTTACTCTGCTGCAGCCTATTTTGTGCTCTCCGCCAGGAAAGGCAGCAACACCAGCAAGCTCCAGGCGTCAGTGTCGATGTCCTCCTGCTCCTCCAGGGTGGAATTTCTCACTTTAGAGCACGGGGCAACGACAGCTCTTATTTAAAGTAACAGCAAGCTCCCAGTTAAGGTCACTCACGGAGCTGAGCAGGCTGCAGGCGCGAGCTGGCATCTGCAGAGCCTCAGACGCACATGCCACTCTCCAGAACCCGTCTTTCGCCTGAAACATGGGGGGGAGAGGATGGGTTAGGGGGTTCCGCGGCAGCAGGCGCGCTCGCCTGCGGCGCCCGCCCGCCGCGGCTGCACGGCGCGGAGCAGCCAGGCCGCCCGCGCAGCCCGGCGAGGGCTCAGGCGTCCCAGGGCGCCGCCAGCCGCTGGAGCGGGGCCGGTCGAGGCAGCCGCGGCCGCCAGCAGAGCCGCGGCCGGTCCCTTCCTTCCCTCCCGCCGCTACGCACCCGCCACCGCACCGCGCTCCGCTCCGCTCTGCCCCGCCGCCGCCGCCGCGCTGCGCCGGGCCGGGCCGGGCCGGGGGCGGCGCCGGGCCGGGCGGGGGGCGGTGCCGCGCCGCCCTGACATCACCGCCCGCCAATGGCAGCGCGGGCCCGGGCTCCGTGCGGCGCCGCCGTTGGACGGGCGCGCGTGGCGTCACGCGCGGCGGCGGCGGCAGCCCCGCCCCCTGCCGCGGGGGGGCGGGGCTCCGGATCACGTGCCGCCGGGGCGGCCCGCGGGGGCCGGCGCGGGCGCGGGCGCAGCGGCGGCTTCTGCCCGCGGGCGCTGCTCAGGCCCTGGCTCTGCAGAGCAGTGCGAGGTGCCGGCCTTGAGCGGGCTGGCGGGTTTCCTACTGCCCCTTCTTGTTCGCCGCTGCAAGGGGAGCCTCAGCCCGGCCGCCCCCCGGGGACAGGGGTTTAACGAGTCACAGGGAAGGCTGGGAGCAGTCTGTGGTAGCGGGCTTCAGGCAGACCTGGGAACTGAGTTACTATCAGGAAAGACAGCAGTAACACCAGGATTCCCTGGGCAGAGGCAGGGCCATCGCCGCAGGCCGGGGCCACGCGCCCCTTCCCTGCGCTTTCTGAGCACAGAACTTGCCCAGCCGCTGGCTGCCTAACGCTGCTCACAGCAAGCCTGGGGACATCGATCCTCGCTCTTCCCATTTTCTTCTGGGGTAGCCACGTTGTGCAGAGCCGTTGCTAGGTTGCATCTCCACGCGTACACTGACGCATCCATGTGAACGTCGCTCTGCGTGGTATACGGCACCTCTAAACCAGGCACAACGGTCACAAAATACCGCATCCGACCCAACCGCAGACCGGAAAGAAAGAGCCCCGCTGCCTCCTCTAATCCCGGCGCTGTGTTTCTGCCTCTTTCTTTGTGAGGCCTCTTGTGATTGTGTGATCATGTTGGGAATTGGATCAAATCACTGCTACAAATGAAAACTGATTCATCAAGAACTTGCTAAGTTTTCATCCAGATGGTTCCCTGCTAGTGCAAGAAGATGGGAGGAGTGGAAATACAGAGAGGAAGGATATTTCCAGCAGTATCTCTCACTTAGGTCAGCTTAACGTGATTGTGAAACTGCAGCCTAAGGGTATTTTATCATTTTACTCTAAATAACCATAGCTTTCTGGTACAGATTTTGCTCTCATCAAAGGATCTGTACATTGCCTATCACAGTGGGACTGAAGCCCAGGAACGCTAACACAGTACAGACAGTACGAGCCCGCTTTCAAGCCTCCGTGCCAGATTCAGTGGCTTCTTTGAAGCAGTGCAGCAAATAGTAGTAGGAATATTATCACATGTACTCACTCCTCCATCTGTTCATGCCAAACTGGCCCATAACAAATGTACATGTAAAAAGCAGGAACTTCTGCTTGGAGGTCAGTACCTCTGCAGTTAGTGTGGCTCTGCAGGATTCTTTCTTAATGAAACCAGCTTTTCTGATTGACATTCCCCTTTTATTTCATTTTTTCTTCTTTTTTTTTTTTTTTTTTTTTTCATTTTAAACACAAATGGAACTGTGACCAGTTGTTGTTTTTCCTTCCTGCCTTTCCTTTCCTCCCAGGAAATGGTCACCAGCAAGTTACTACCCAGACTGATTACGTGATCCCCAGCTCCATGCCTTGGAGACAGGTCTTGAAAGAGTAATGGTCTCCATGACACCAGCGTGTGTGTGAGGGGAAGAGGGAGGGCGACACAGGAACTGCACTCCCCCACAGACACCGAGTCAAGTATGACTAGAATTGCTGACTTCATTTCTTAAAATAAGGAAATGATGGTAGTCATGGTCAGTGGCGGCAAGAGATCCATTGTGATTCAGACCCTTCCAGAAACGTGTGCTCTGCTCCTTAATTCCTTTCTGCTTACAAAATTTAAAATTTGAACATTGGGAGTTTTCTTTCCTGAAATATTTGTTGCTTTGGAAGGAAAGGGTGACTGACACACTGAAAGCAGGACAATCTATGTATATTTAAAGCAGCGTGGAGATAGCTCAGATAAAACCACTTTTCTAACTTTCTCGGTCCCAACAACATTTGCAGATATTTCTCTTCTAAGAAGGCTGAATTTCTAGAGCAGGTCAGAAGAGTGCCACCTGTACAACGTAAGAATAACTAGCAACGTGTACTAGATTTTGTACCTATCCGGCATCACAAAGATTGAACCCAGTATTTCAAAGGATGATGACCACTGGCAGTTGCATTTGCAGTCGTTTAACTAATTCTCATGTTAACCGCCTGCCGTGACACAGCCAAAGAGACATATGGGAAAGCTGAGCCACACAAAATGTCTTAGCTAAAGCTGCAACACAGCTCCACACTCAAGCCGAGAGGGGAACCCAGGAGTCCCAAATCCTGCCTCCAGCCTTAGCTTCTGCCTTCCTTTGTCCAAAAAACCCTGGGCTTTTAGACGCTATTTCCGCCTTTATCTTTCCTTCCTGATTTGGAAAATCCATATCCCCCACGGAGCAACTGTTTCCCCCCCACAACCATAACACACACCAAAATGTGACCTTGTTGATTAACAGTCCGGCCAGCTGCACGCTCAGGAAGTGGAAGCATGAAGACAAAAGCCGCCTGAGACAAGAAAACAGAAATAGATAAAACCTCCACCACCTACGCTGACGCGCAGAGATCAGAAAGGCAGAGGATAAAAGGGCAGGAAATGGATTTCCAGTTGCAGAGTAGCAGGTACCAGTGGCAACAGAATGCTTGGAAAGGAAAGAATTTACCACTGAGCTACACTAGATTATGGAAAATTGTGCCCATGTGTTTTATAGCAGCCACATGACTTTAGCACTATGAAGCTGTCACACCACACAGTCCAGTTCTGAGCAAGGACCTTGTAAAGGCCTATGAAGCCAAAATGTTTATTGGATAAAGGCAGTAGAATTTTCCCTTTCCACAGATATCAGAGATACAGAAAGACGAAGAGATTTGGACAAAGTCACCCCCCCCAAAAAAAAAAAACCCACAGAATTTGAATGTTTTGAGAAGTCCAGACCCTTTGCTCCCTCTTAACCTCTAATTTTCTGACCTGAATGGAGCCTCAGTTGCATTTGACCATGGATTCTGAGGGGACCTAGTTATTAAAGTCTTTACAATTAGGAATCTCAGCAGACAAACTCAATGACTGATCAGGTCATGGATAATGACTTACCGCTACAGAGATCAGTCCAAAGCAAAAGCAATTTATGAAGGCAGGCAACAATGTCAGAAGCTGACCCTATTCTGGTCCTGGTCTGGGACAAGAAATGCAGATCACAGAAGTTCTGTTTTACCAGTCCTGGAAGCAAACAAAACAACCAGCAGCCTTTTTCTAAAGGTCTAAACAGCTGCTTGTCTCAACAGTATTCACGTGTCATCCACATGCTGTGTCTGCTGTGACAAACACACGTCAGTGTCACTCAGGTACATCCCTAGGGCTTTTTGCCATGTGAGAACATCTGGCAGAGGAAGGCTGAAGGGCCCTGGCTTCCTGTGAGGCCAGCGGTTCCTGTGTCCACAGCTGCCGACCCAGCAGCAGTGCGGCCACCTGTCAGGGTGGGACTGAGGACATACCTCACATTTCTGCCTTCTTCCAGGTATAGCCTCTACATTTTTTTCCCTCCCAGAAGTTAGGCCAAAGAAGACACTAACACCATGAGTCTTCTGGGCTGGTCAAGGCAGAGACTGATACTTAAAAAATTACAAATGAGAATCATCTCAGCTCCCTACTCAACTTCCTATTGTGTGTTCCTGTCACTTCACAAAATCCCAGCGATGACATTGGATTAACCTCCTGTGGTGCACAAATGTAAATAGCCAGAACGATAATAATGTTTAAATATCTAAATGTGGTGGGAAGAATAAAAATGCTCAATGGCAAATAATTATCCATTTGGAATATGCTTCATGGCTTGGATGTTGCTTTTTGTATCCTACTGCCCAGACCTTGACCCAACCCGTAGGTAAATACGTCAGTGATGAAGAGCATTTACTCTTTCTTCTCCACCCCTTGCATTAACTACCCTTCAATGTGGTCATTTTCCTTCCTGCTGTGAACTGACTGCAGCTTCCTTTGGCGCCCACCATCACAGCTCTTAAATCAGCCAGAGTGATCTCTACTGAGTGAAGTAGGTCACTCCCTTCCCCACCACGCTGCGCTCTTTATCTCTGCCGCCCCTGCTACCCTGGGAAGCTATGGAACTGGAAACCGGAGCCAAGCCTCCTGCGCTGCAACTCAGATCACGCATAGCCTTCACTACGCTGTTCAAGCAAAAAAAAAAAAGGAAAAAAAGGAAAAAAACACAACATGGGCAGCACTTCTGAATGCCTCTAGGCCTTGCTACAAGTATTGAGAGATGCTGATGTACAACTACCAGTGCTGCAGTAGAGACCTCATAGGTCATGACAGTACAGTTTCTTTAAAGGGTTATTTTGGCAACCTGAATTTGGGAACTAAAGAAATAAAGTATGTCTGTAAAAATTCCAGAGCAGTAGCAACCTCTGCAGAGGAGCTGCAGATGGGGACTGAATGCACTGGCAAGAATCTGTGCAAGGTTCAACCTGGTAACAGCACACAGTACTACAGGTCAGGACTGAGGGTCACAGGTGAGGAGTGCCTCTCTTGAATGGCAAAGGATATTGCACATGGCTGAGGAGCCTCCAAGTTACTCAAGAGAAGTCTTGCTCAGTGGCACTGGCTGAGTCAAGCGGGGAAGATGTGACAGCACCTGCTTAAGAAAATGGACTTCATCAGATCCATGAAATACCAAAGTAGCAAAAGAGGAGCCAAGAATGCAAGTGTCAAATGCAAGGCAGGAGGAAACAACTTTGTAAACACCTTGTTCCTGGATTGTCCTCCAGCTCTGTGTCTGAACTCTCCATGGTCACTGGAGGCTCAAAATAAACTCAGCCCTTTTAAACAGAGGCCAGCAACAGAGCTTTCTTTAGAAAATGCAGGTGTGGAATGTGACCTTTTCTTCGTAGTGTTGCAGGCCTGTATGACCCCACATCAGCTGCTGTGCTTGCTACAGGCTGCTGTGGCTGGACAACCACAGACATATTACTTTGAGTAAGTGTTGTCAGAAGAATGTCAGCTTTGTAGAGCTGGCTGCAAAGAAGAGGAAAAAGGAAGTTGCTATGCAAGCAACACAGGAATACACTAACATACTGGAACTGGGCTGAAACAAACAGCATTAAAACCCTATTAAACATAACACCAAGCTACATGTCTTCAGAGCAGAAAATCAGGCTTTTGTTTCTCTGATGAATCAGAGGCAATTGGTCCATGTGACTCATTACAAAAAAGAATAAACCAGAGTTATAGGTCTGTTTTTTCATGATGTATTTGTCATCATCAAGAAGTTAGTCATGCAATGCAAATTTTTAAATAATCTGAGCAAAGTAGGCCAGTGCATCATCCTTACATAACAATTTACATGTTGACCCAAAGATTTCAAACACTACTCAAGGTGAGAGACATTCTGTGAGAACGTATAATGAGAAAAGTGGAGAGAATGAGAATGGGGTGGAGAAGATACTGTTCTGTCAGAAGCAGAATGCAAGTATCAGATCACCAGGCAACCCTTCAGAATTGTGCCAGATAAGTGTGACATGGCAGCTAATATGATAAAACAAGGGAGAATACAAAGGACAAAACTGCTGTAGGTACTAAGCGTGCGTCATTATCAGAAGTGACTGAAAAAAATGGGGAGAGCTGAGGATCATTGGATCCTGAAGGATAAGACCTGTTTAAGGCACCTCTGTTCAGAGGCTTCAGGTGAGAATAAAGCTCTGTTGAACATTTACTGCAGAGGCACACTGCATGATTTCAGCACTAGTTGATAAGCAGCACTTAATAAGGCTCTGCAACAAGCCACATTAGCAAAACCCCACGGCACACTTTTGCATAGTACCTGCCAAAACCAGCCCTGCCTTGCCAGTGCTGTTTGTCCTTCACTTTCCCTTCAGCAACAAAATGAATCTTCAAATGAATCTCCTTTCAAGAAATAATCCTTGCAAAAACACAGAGATGAGTGATTTTTGATCAGGGACAGGAGATTACAAAATATAAAGGATGCTTTATGTCTTTAGGACTCTTTTGCTATTTTAACAGACAGCAAATCCCTCCTTCCACACCACAGCACATTCTTCGCTGCACAACAGCATGAGGCAAGTTAGGATTTTTGCAGCATGACCACTGCCACAGAATCAGAGAATGGTTGAGGTTGAAAGGGGCATCTGGAGATCATCTAGTCTTTACTCACTCCCCTCCTGATGCTGTTTGCCTTCTTTGCTGGTCATATCCGATTCGCTGTCCACCAGGACCCCCAGGTCCATTTCTGCAAAACTGCTTTCCAGCCGGTCCTGCATGGGGCCATCTCTACCCCAGCGCAGGACTTTATTTTCCCTGGCTGAATTTCATGAGAGTCCTGTTGGCCCATTTCTTCAGCCTGTGGACCTGCCCCTGAATGGCAGCACAGTTGTCTGGTTTAGATGATACAAAATTGGGGGGAGTGGTTGATACAGACTTGCTGAGGGTGCACTCTGTCTCATCATCCACGTCATTAAGGAAGATGTTAAACAGTATTGGTCCCATACAACCAAAGTTGAAGCAAAGGCTTTAGAGCCTTAGTCACCTTTACAGAGACTAGTCAGAGGAAAAATTTCCTCTACCTTCTACTCATGGCAATTTATTTTTAATATGTGCTGTACCCTGACATACCACTTTTGCTGCATCTGCAACAAGAATTTGAAAGAGGAATGATACCTCTGTGACGAGCTGTTGATACACAGCTGAAGAGATTAATGATGTTAGGACATACAAATTGAATGAATAAAAGGTAAAAAATGCAAAATATTTACTATCCAGTAATGCATAAACAGAATTAGTTAATTTTGTGTAGAAAGGAGACTACCAGGGAGGGTGCAGGATTAAAGCTGGCTGGAAAATATGTGGATTTGTTTTGATGGAAACTTTACAACTTGCTCTAGTGCAGAACCAGGTGTGGAAATGATTTCATTGCAATTATACAGTTACATTAAAAGACTACATAATAATCAGAAAATAATTTGCCTTCCTTTTTTATTAGATAAAAATTATGATATGTTTTCAACTACTTAGTCACTTGATACAGTTTTAGCCCATTGTCTGTACTGGTAAAGTCAGAATGCAAATACAGAATGGTGAAAGGAATGAATAGAAATCACATTTCCATCACTCTTTTTCAAGATATATTTCAAGATACTTCATGTACATTTCAGTACATTTTACAATGTGAGTATAAATCAGAATAACCACCTACTCTGGTGCATAATAAACTCTGAAAAAGAAACAAGCATCTCTGCAGCAGTGCAACAGAAGGATACATGGCTGGTTCCTATAGCACAGGAAATGCATGTCAGTGCAACAAAGTATTTTTCACCCTGTGTGTACTTTGGCTAACATCTGATTCTTAATTCCTTCCTTGTTTAATTAATAACAGTAACTGCAGCTAAAGGGACTATTTAGGCCAAAAGAAGAATATTTAACTCTTCAGTGCTAACAAGTTAGGTATGCTAATGCAAGAAGTGCACGACAAGACGAAACAGAGTCAACATCAATGGCCTGTCCACCTTAGGGTTCCCAAAGAGTTAAATCAAGAATGATTTAAGTGCTAGAGTAAAGTGAAAAGTGCTAGTGAGGCAACGAAGGAACAGAGAAGGCTCCCTGCTCCCGCTGAACTGGAAGAAACTGAAGGGCTAACTCTTTTTCAGAATCAAGTTCTCAGAGGAAAGAGAAACATATACTACAGAGAAACTGATTCAGGGCAAAGAGAACATATATTAGCAGACAATGCTGATTTAGTTTCCTATTTAAAGCTGCAGTTCCTTAGTCTGACACCCAGCTGCACAATACATTCTAGGCCTTACCAAAGAAAGAGGAAAAAAAAGTCACTGAAAAGATGGGGAAAAACGTTAATAGCAGATTTAGCACCTCTGAAATCAGGGCGACATCAGTTAAAGCAACAGAATTAGAACTTCTGGAGGTCAGTATTTTAAACTAGAGTTAGAAATCAGTGTATGAATGGGAGAACTAGCAATACCTAGATAACACTGACATTGGTTGAGAGCACCACCTGTGAAAGAAGCCTATACAAAACAGCAGTGCAACAGACTCAATACAATGCTACCCAAGTACACCAAATCAGCACCATGTTACAGGCTTTCCACACAAGCTTTTGATAGAGACAGTCCTTGTGAAAAATCAATTATCCGTACAGGAGGAGTTTGTCAAAAGCACACATAGGGAGATTAGCTCTTTTAGAGATGGATGAGTGACTGCAAATTATAGCTTAGATTTCTAAGTGACTACCAATTTCAGAGGCTTAAGGATTTAAAGAAAGTGTGGAAAAACGTAGTGTCATCAGATTAATGTCTGCATGAGAATAGGGAAACACAGAAATCAGGGTTATCTGTTGTGTTTTGGTCAGGTTCTTATCACTTTCTGGCAAACTGTGCACCTGTAGCTAAAGCAACAACCAAACAACCAACATCTTTTTCATCTGTATGTAAACCACAATTTGCAATAATAAAATTCTAGACACAGCTCAATATGCCAAATCCCTGCCGCCCCTGAGTCTACCTCTGTACCTGCTGCTCTCAGCTTTTGTCTCACAGCTCATGGGAGGTTGCGTGAGGCTCCGGAAGCTTGTCAATATCACAGTTCTTAATCAGTTGAAAGAGAAACTCGACCTGTTTTTCATAAACCTCAACAGAGATTCTCTCATTCAACCCATGGATCCTGGTAGAAAGAGAAGAATGTTTTTCATTCCAGTATGCATTTGTGTGTTTGTGACCCACTTGCATATAATGAGCATCCTATTTGTCTGCTCATTTCATAAAGCAACATGCAACATAGAAAGACCACAATATATGCCAGATATGGCACTCTAACCATGTAATGTCTGTTCCTCAGGACAACCAAAATAATTTACCAATTCTAAGGCTCCGAGCACAGTGACTAAGCCCACAGATCGTGTGGAAAAGAACAGCCAGTATTCTACTTCTCTGCCCCGATCTTGGCCATTTTGTCTTGTACAGCTACCAGAGCACTCTACTCCTGTATCACCTGCACCTCAATAAAATGATAAATCCATGTCATAGAAAATAAACAATCTCCTTGCATAGTACCTTCTTCTTTATCATTTTACCCCAGGAAACTAGCATTAAGGAGCTAATGAATTGGGAGTGGCACGTGTGCCAAACACAGGGATAGGTCTCTTAAAACAAGACCAAACACTACAACAATACCTTCCAAACTGCAGCACTATATATAGCATCCAACCAGCCTTACTTTATTGTACAAATTCTGCTGTACTATTGGATAGGGACACCTGAATGAGGTCTTGTCTGCATCTGAAGTAACGAAGAATAAGGACTAATGTTCTCCCAATGTAATTATCATCCTCTATTTGTGCAGCACCCAAATCAGCAGGAAATGGGTGGCCTAAGAGAATGTGAGGCAACAACAATGCCATGCCAAGGTATACAAGGCTGGGTTTCCTTCTCCCGCCTAACACGTATCCATTTTATCTTTCTTTAGTCTCCACCCCAAACAGCTGCCCCCATACAGATAGAACACAGTACCTGGGAAGATCATCCGATTTCAAGAGCACTGGGTTAAATCGATAAATGGCATTTGTGACGTTAGTGAAATGCCTGCTGTCTGTGTTTCCAACACATGTGCCTGGAAAACAAACCTCAGTTTTACTTTACATGAGAACAGCAAATTAACGACCCACATTTCCCAGGAGAAAGAAAAGGCATCTGGTAACAATTTTACATGACCCATACCTACACCAAAAGCCAAATCATTGAAAACAGTCTATGCTACATCCTGAAAGAAGAAAATTCTCTCTTCAGTAACAAAAGGAACTGAACATACAGTTCAACTATTCTAAGGACAGCTATGATAACTAGCGTCTACAGAAGTTCAAGCTTCAAACTGCAATCCGACCAAATGTACAGAACTAGCAAGGAACTGTCAGCAAGGGAAGGAGCTGGAATCATAAGGAATAATACAGAAGAGCAGGAATGGCTTTGCTAGTTATGAAGCAACACAAGAAGAGCTAAAGCAAGAAGACCTCCTGCTCCCTCACAATTCCTTTCTTCCCTGAAGAGATCCCTTTGTACGTGTAGAGTCCAATTCAAGGCTCATTGTTTCGGTCAGTTTCCTGTTTGGTCTTTTACTTCCACTACTAAAAAACAACATCATGAAGTTTAAAACAGAAAGAGGGAACCAAATTGAAAAGGAAAAAGCAGCTGTTTCCAGTAGTTAACAGCTGGGGTGGAGAAATACACAGAAAATGGAAACAAAGCAATGGCAGGGGAGGAGGGGAGAGAGCAAAGGGAGGAAGAAGGGTGGAAGTTGGAAAGGAAACAATAATCATCATGTGCTTGCTCTTACCTGGGACCACACTGTCAACGTTCGGGAAAGTATCCAGAACGGTTCTTTGAAAAACATGGACTCCAAATGTCTGGTCATCCCAAGGACTGATGGGAAGTGGGTCAAAAGCCTCTACTACATCAATCTTCACTCTGTTATCAGCAATAGTGTTTCTAACTGTCTCTAGCACCTATGGGTTAAGCACAGAGATTAAATAAGCAAAGGAAATGAGAAAACGTCCCTTGTTGATGCCTGCCTATGATCCAGTTTCCAGAAAATGTTTGTCAGTGAACTGCCAATTGTGGCTCCAAATATAGATGCATATTTAGGACTGGTACTGAGTGACAATCTGTCTTCCTCTTACTCACTGGATGACTGGTATTAAAGCTAAATTTTTTTTCTAGCGCAAATCAGACGAGTATCACTGTCTCAAGGTCTCCCTGAAATGCTTCAGCCCTGAAAAGCATGTGGTCAAGCTGCTGCTGGGTCATCCAAGTAAACAGAATCCAGAAAAATCATCTAGAAAGATAAATGTTCATCAAAGGTTTGAGAAGGGAAGATATTATTTACTGATAATTTTTCATGGCTGTCCTTTGCTGGACAGCTCTGTCATATCTACGCAGTTGCTCAAGACTGTCTCATTCTCACAGAAGATTTAACGCTTCCATTCCATAGTCACATATGATCCACGTGCTCTTTGGCACAAGAATGACTGCTGAAGTCTGCTTCCTGTAACTGCAGGGCATGCTTTCAAATGTCGT
Organism: Rhea pennata; assembly: GCF_028389875.1. Taxonomy (NCBI): domain Eukaryota; kingdom Metazoa; phylum Chordata; class Aves; order Rheiformes; family Rheidae; genus Rhea; species Rhea pennata. The sequence continues at coordinate 5,753,096 of NC_084687.1, forward strand.
TTGCTTCTTACTCTGTTCCCTATTCAGAAGATATTTGAAATTTTAACAGAGTTTCTAAGAAGGTGGCGCTGAATAAATTCTATTCCACTTGTAAACAGATCAACCTTTCTCACTTGCACTGCACTCCTTATAACAATAGCCAGTACAGATACCCAGCATTAAAGCAAATCACCCATCCAAATGTGATGAATTACTCTAGCTACAAACCCAGGTAAAGAAAAAGCCATAAGAAACAAGGAACTTGGTAACAAACACGGCTTATCTGACATTTTTTCCTCCTTTGAGATGAAATTCAGCCTGCATAAAGGCGCAGTTTCCAAATCTTCCCCTTCCAGTGCTTGTTTAAATATGGCGAGAGAAGGCAAGAGCTTTCCAATAGAACACACCTGCTGCCACAGAGGCTAAGTTAATCTTAGATATGAGTGCTATTTTGCTCAGGAAAGGATGGAGAATAAAGCAGCATCTGGAAGCGAGGAGGCATACAGCCTGAACAAAGGCGCTATGTACCTACACAACTCATGCACAAAATGAAAGCAGATGATTTTTGTACCATCTCATACATCTCATGCATTTTCTGTGAGAATCTTTAATAGAACACACCTCAACGGCTTGGCTGACAAAATGCCTAAAGGTATAGAAAACATTAAAAACGGAGGGAAGCTTCCTGTCAGTAAATCAGTCACTAGTTTCAAAGGTACAGAGAAGTAAACTACCCGAAAGGAGAGCAGAAAAGTAAATGATTGAGTGGATAGTACCTCAGTGGCCTTTTCTGCAGAATGGATCCGGAAGTTCACAGTTGCTTTTGCAGAAGATGGGACAACGTTTATCTAGAAAAAAAGAATCAAAACTCAAAAGAAAGTTAAAAACAGATCAAAATGCCAACTGCAAACTCAGAAACTGCTCAAACAACTGCAGCCCTCATAACCTACAGCTTCATTTTGTTCCTACTAACATAAATATGGTTATCTCCTTCCATAATCTGTGTTTAAATACTATAAATCTCATTTATAATGCAGATAATTGTACAAAGAAATATTCATTGTTTCAACAAACAAGGTTATCTGTTCACAAGAAAAAAACTTATCTGTATAAACCCTCCCCCTTCACAAACTTTGAGAAACTTCAGTAAAGTTTGTTTTTTAACAATATTTTACCTAATGTGTCCAAAAATTTATTTTACTGTCATATTTCTTTTCCCTAAGTATGAAGCATGTAAGACACTTAACAGATTATATTAGTGAAGACACATAACTCTCTTCTAAAGAATGAGTGTCTATAGCTTTTCACCAAAGTTACAATTTTCTAAAAAACAAAAGAAAGCAAAGTGTCACTTCTCTCCTGGCCACTCAGTGTCACTGTTCAGCCATTGTAATTTCCTTTCTTGAAAGCACACTTTTCAGTAACAGATTCCCCCCGCCATGGAACACAAAATAGCCTGCTTATTTTCCAGGGTTATAGTATTTTTGGATGGCTGCTTCTCTTTACTAGGGCAAGGCCTGGCTGCACCAGCCAGAACCTGTTATTTCTCATCCCAGGTGCATGCTAAGCCTACTAGAATGACAGTAAACGTCAGACATGTTCTCACAAAAGTGAGGCTCCATCTGAGCCTTACTCAGTACTTGTGACTGTAACATGGTTTCAACTATCATCAACAATACTTTACAGTGTAACACAGATAATGTTCTGTCGTATCCATCCTAAAACATAAACTATTTGTAACCTTGGATCTCTGTGAGGCAGGTACCAGTTACTTCAGAAATGAAGTAATTTTTAACTGTAACTAAACCCAAGCCACATAAAAAATGAAGTGTTAATGGTAGTGAGGGCATGTACACTGGCAGAATCATCCTCCTACAACACTATTTCAAACTGTGTCATGCCACATGGGAAAAAAGTAAAAATAAATAAATCAAAATGAAGTACCTTGACTCCCGCATTAAACATTGTGACTGCTGTAGTAGTTCGAATCAAGGCATTGGTGGAAGGTTTCCAGGAAAGAATTCTCAATAAAAAAGAAAAAGAAAAAAAAGAAAAAAAATAATTTTTCAAAATTTAGTATCTATAAAACATAACCACAATTACATGGGCAACAAGCTGAATAAAGGCATATTCAATTAACAAAGCACTTACTAACTGTGAAGCACTCTGTCTCAGCTACAAAATGGGATGACTGATTTCCTTGGAAAACTAGAAATGGCTATGGGTCTTCATCTTTTAAGGGTGATAGGCTAGGAATGCTTAGGAAGGATATATTTTCTTACCTGCTGACAATAGGTGAAAACAGCCATAAATTGGTCATGACAAGATTGAGAGGAAAACTGAACTAAATGGAAGAAACAAAACCACAAGTCAGTAAGTTCTTAAGTTTCAAGATGACAGTGTAGTCGTTCTTCTGTAGTTAAAACAAGGTTAATAGGAACACTTCCCTGCATGAGAAAATGCCAGCTAGAGTCTTCTTCTTTTCAGTAAATTATTTCAACAGGAAATCCATAATTATGCTCTATGCTCAATACTGGGTTACTCTTCACTTAGTAATATTAAAATCTGTGAATGAAATTATAGTTCTTTCCTCACCTCTGAGGCAAGGTGCTCCAGAGTCATGAGTTCTGGCCCATAGCTGAACCGATTGGGCATGGGATTCTGCTCCAGTCTGCAGCAAAGCAAATGCACATTTGAAATAATAAAAAAAAAAAACATTGGTAATCTCTGTTGCTACTGAGTGAATTAGTATAAGTATGATGATGTAGCACTTGTCCAGATTACAAGGACTCAACAGATACTAGGAACAGTTGGAAAGACACTCCAGACATTTGTCATTTTTCCCTTGGTTGGAGATTGCATTTCTGCATTTCTAAGTGAGATACAAACTTCAGCTTCAAATACATAAGGGGAACTTACAAAACACTCTTAACGTAAAGATTAAAAAAGCTAATCGCTTCTCAGTGACTTATGAGATTGCTCGACTGTCTCAGATGTTAGATGACAGGGAAACCCTCACCTGGACATTGCTGCTGCAAGAATGCCAATGCTCGTCTCCTTAGGAGGAAAGGATGAATGTCCTGGCTCCTTTTCCACAGTGAAGTTCAGTGTTATTGAACCTTTTTCTGTGATACCTATTCTGATCAACCATACATAAATGAATGGATTAATGCAACTTTAAAGATATGTGTACAGACTATTGAAAATGGATCACTTTTGTCATGGTTAATTCTGTACCCTCTTACTTACAGAGCTACTGGCTTCTTCACTCCTGCAATGACACCTTCTAGGATAACACTTCCCTCATCTAACAAGAAGGAGAGTTTCACTCCTCTAGCTTCCAACAGAGCTGCAATCTTCTTTGCTCCCTTTTGACCAAACACCTGTGAGAATCCAAGCAGAGGAACCGGCCAGGTTAAGCCACAGCATCAGGAAGAATACTGGAAAACATCTTGCTGTTGACAGTGCCAGTACTACAATGCAGAGAATGCAAGAAATCCCATAATGAACAGCTACAGAACAATCTGTCATTAGAAGGTTCTTTCTAGCAAAATCCAGTGGTCATTGCTAATGGCCTAGAAGCAAATGAACATACATCCACATTGAGAGATGTTCTCATCCATGAACATTAATGAATCTTGATTTGAATCCTACTAGTTCTTGGACATAATGGTATCTCACAACTATGAACTCCACAGATTGATTAGTCATTTTTGAAGAGGTATTTGGTTTTACTATAGTCAATTCTTTGTCTTTTTATTATTAAGATGACTAAACAAAACCACCTTGCCTGTCTCTTTGTACCACTTATTAGTTCAATCAATATAAAACTATGACCATGTGTCTGACACAGTATGTATCCACATAACTGTAAGATACACATGAGGGCCTTGTTGTGTAGGTGGACAATGGATACAATTCGTTCTTCAGATGCAGTGAAAGAGAAATACCTCTTCATCATGTCCAATGCCAACATAGAAAGATCTGCGGGGTCTGTAGTTTCTTCTCAGCAGAAATTCTAGAGCTTGCAGAATGCCCTGAAAAAAAAAACAGAATATATTTTACTATTCTTAGGCAGCAGTATGCAGAATAAAATAACATAAAAGAAATACGGTGCATTCACAGCCCTTAAGGAGACTTTATTCCATTCACAGCTGAGCTTTTATTTCCACAACTCCTACTGATGATATTCGCATTCGCTGGAAAATACGCTTATAGTCCTGATCAATGACGCTTAAGACTTAGTGTGCTATACAGTATCAGCCTACATACAAAAGATACAGTATGGGCTTGTTCTTGCTACTGAGAAAGTCAGTGACAACTGCACGGGAAGCATAATGGAGTTTTAATTATTCAAGGACCTTGTTGTTCCTTTAAACTAACTAAACTACACATATTTTGACTCTGACTTGAGCTATCAAATCTATTTAATTTAATGAGCAGTATGTTTTGTACTAAAAGCGTTAAGAAGATAAAAACACAAGAATGAGAAACATAATCTGCACTCTCAAGTCTATCCCTGAATTCAAAGGCAGTATTTGACATAAAATTTAAATATGGCATTTATCCAAGTACATCTCCATCAATAAACGTATTACATTCTGTAGTTTGTATGAGCTTTAACTCTGTCTTCTTCAGTGATAAAAGACCACTCCCATTTCACCTCTGGGAAAAGCTGGCTGAACACTGCAAGGCTTAGGAATTTATTATTAATGTGCTTCATTTAAAGATAGCAACGAGAGACAATACATAAATCTCAAGAGAATAGATTCTTCCACTCTGTCTTTTTTCAGGCTACGTAGAAGAGCCAATTACCAAGAAGACATACTATAGCTGAGTTTTTGTTATCCAGTGTTCCTCGTCCATAGATGAAACCTTCATGTTCAGCACCTGAGAAAGGAGGGACATCCCAGCCTTCTGGGGTAGCAGGCACAACATCCATGTGTGCAAGCAGCATGTAGGGCATCATTTCAGGGTTGGAACCCTGAACAGTGAAAAGATGGCTATATGTTCCAACGATTTCATGTTGAATGAACTTTGAAGAAAATACAGCAGGAAAGACTGTTAAGAAGATAAAAAAAAAAAAAAAAAAGTAATAAAGAAAAACTATCAGTAATTTCCAAAATTATCACATAGCTATCCACAGCACAGCTATCTATCTAACCTCAGTAGGAGCACTGTAAATAAGACTGACCATAACAAATTTGCTTCAGGAAGCACATATGCAGCTTTGCTCTTGCAGCTTGACCAATCCATCTCAGTTTTTATTTAAAATTTTCCTAAGTAAAATGGGAACTGTTGTACACAGTGCTGCAGCTGTTTTGCAGGTAGCAATGATGGGGCTGCCCAAAAAAAAAAAGGCTGAAATAGGGTTGGTCTTCCTCTTATTCTGCCCTCCTCCCTTTTTCTTTTGTAATGGTGAGCTCATTCAACCTTCCCAAAGACCAAAAAATGTAATTGCAAAAAGACATCTGAAACTTCTCTGCTCTAGCTTTAGCCATTGCTACCCAAAGTACATTGCTGCAGAGGTAATGTACAGATGCCATTTTTGCCAGTTCTTTAAGAAAAACAAAATAAAATTCTATTCCATTACATTCAAGAACCACACATTCTGCTCAATTTGTTTACTAAAACTGAGCAGCAAAAATAGCTAAGAATTAAAGTTTAACTTTACCTTCCTGAATATAATTCCCAAATTCTGCCAAGGCAGTTGTATTTAAGTCCTCTGGAGATATGGAAACAGTTGGGATTTTAACAGCACCTTTGATAAAACACAGAATAGCAATCTTTCAGCAGTGAAATCATGCAAACAGTATCTGGATTGCATTTCAAAAGGAGGAATGTGAGAATTTTCTTGGCTCTAAAGAGTCTTTCACAGGACAGTAAGTGGTACCACTGTCAGAAAGCCTGAAGCACTTCAGCAGAGCTGTGTGTACTCCATCTATGTGTTCCAAGATATTTTTTCTAGATACTTTTATTTTTTCATCCTGAAGTGTTAAATGATAATATTAGGAGAGCCAGCGCTCAGATGCAGCCACATTTTGCTTTGGGTGAGCGAAGTTGTGTTGTTGTCCCTTACTGCCAGCGGAACAGGCTAACTTTTCTGAGAGTTCAAGTTTCATTTTTGGTAATACAAGCCGGACCGCGGCACTGCCGGAGCTGCTGGGGCGCGAACAGCCGCGTCTCGCTCCTCCATCCGCGGCGGGGCTTGCCGCCGGCATCAGGCCGCTGCGGCCCAGACACCTTTACAACCTGGTGCCTTCCCGAGGGCTGCGTGCCCAGTAACGACGCGAGCTCCCTTAACGGTGTTGCTCGACGCTGCAACACACGTATATCCGCCGCAGGCTTGCGTTTTCCTGTTAAAAACGCAAGTATCTACGCGGATCTTTTTTTCGGGAAGTCTTCCACAGCAAGCAGGAGGCTGGCACAGCCCCTGCCCCGGCTCTCCACAGGCCGCCAGCCCGCGGGACCCCCCGGCCGCTGTGTGGAGGGGGGGGGCGCCATGGCGGGCCCAGTCACCTCGCAGCGCCTCCCGCAGCTCCAGCCGCTCGCGGTCGCTGAACACGGTGGCGGCGGCGGCGGGGCGCCGCGCCCAGAGCGGCGGGATGGCCGGGGTGCGCGGGCCGTAGGCGCGGAGCAGCACGGCGGCGGCGAGCACCAGCGCCGCCCCGCACAGCCCCAAGCCCGCGGCCCAGGCCGCCGCCCGCCGCCACCGCCGCAGCCGCCCGCCGCCCGCCATCACCGGCGGAGCGCGGCGGGCACCGCCCCGCTGAGGAGCGCGACGGGCGTGGCGGCCCACCAATCACCGCGCGTCCTCACCCCCCCCGCGGCCCGGCCGGCCAATGGCGATGCGTGGTCCCGCCCCCTTCCCTTAGCAAGGCATTGTGGGAGTTGTAGTCCTGCGCTGCGGAGCGGGGGACATGGCGGAGGTCAGGTGGGAGGGGAGGTCTGGGGCGCCTGGGTTCATTCCCGGCAGGGAAACCCGACATCCCTTCTCTCGAGGGACCTTAGGAAGCTGTGGATAACGGTGCGTGTGAGCTGCGAGGTGCTGTGGGTGCACGGCAGAGAGCAATGTGCATCTCCCTTCACGGCGGCCCGGGGGCCCGCCCGGAGGCTGGGAGGCGTCGAGGCCCTCGGCGCAGGCCGCAGCTCCTGAAACGGCGTTTTAGGGGGGAAAGGGATGTCTTTAGGGAATAAACGTGCCGGGTTCGCGTGGGGCAGCGCGTGCTGGGCAGGAGGAGCCTGGTTCATCAGGAGCAGGCCGCGGCGAGCCCTGAGGAGAGCAGCACGGTGAGCCCCCGCGGTGCAAACCCTGCCCTGACAGAGCTGAACACAGCCTGGTTTTGGGAACAGGCACAACCTGCCCCAGGAATCTGGCCCTGTGCTTAGCAGTACTTTAGCAGGTTTATCCTACTGTTCAACCTCACTCTTCTTTGCAGCAATATAAGCATGTCCTTTCTTGCCCAGTTTCACCAGGGAGCACAATGCAGAGATTTTTCTTTCCTTCTTTGCAGCAGTCTTGCACTGAATTTGAGGATGTCTCCCATGTCTCCTTGGTTAAAACAATCCTGGCTTGTTTAATGCTGGATAGGAGCTGCCAGGAAAAGCCTGCTCTCAAATCAACAGAAGAAGCAGATGATTGTTCATACATTCTTTATTATCAAAAAAGAACCAAACCAATATTAAATTAAATAAATTACAAACATTTTGAGCTGGTTATACATCCTGCAGTTATCAAGTAAGGCTTCAGAGCTATTACACGTCAATATCACTGTTACATTAAGAGAAATTAAAGGACAATGGAAATTTAATGTTTTTCACCTCAGCATAAATTTGAGCTTCCCTAATTGTCTTCTTCCGGCACCTGGAAATAAAGACTTTGAGTTGGCCACACTGAACTTTTGAAAGACAAGTGCCAGTTGTGGCTATTTCCTTTAATTTATTTTTCTTCATTTCATTTCTTTTCCAGACTGGTGAATGTGATTTTTGAAGACACGGGATTGTCAAGGTTAGTTCTAAAATTTCTGTTTCTCACTGGTACCTGTGCCTCCCGCAATACCACCTGTCCATTGATGTTACATTTATTGCCAGGCTTGGCCCTTGGCTACAGAAGTGAAGTATCCTTCTTCCTGGGTTGTTGAAATGGCAGAGCCTACAGTTGGGACTGCTACTTCCAAGCCATCTCTCTTGACATCCTATTCATTACGCTTGTAGGAACTTCAAGAAATACAATCTGATTTTTATATATGGTCTGTCACTTTAAGGCTTCCTGCATTTGGTCTGTAAGGCCCTTGAGACTGTGCAGTAAGTCTCCTGTGATTCACTCTGAATGAAGAAATGGAAATTGGAATTTTCCTCATTTAAAGTGATGCCACCTCAGAGATACAGAAATATTGATTAGCTACTGTGAAATAATTGCTTGTTCCATTGCACCAATTTCTTTGTTGTTATTTTCAAACCAGCAAGTAAAAGAATCGCTCAGGCAGTAGAGTGAAAGACCATGAGTAATCAGCCTCAGAGATAATTTAAGGGAATTAATATCTTGATTTTATTTTAGGGAACAAAAGACAATCCTGGAAAAATCACTGCTGTCTCACTAAGACCAAAATAAAAAAATAACCTTTAGTTAGTGGGTTTAGTTTCATTTAGTTAGTTTAGTTTTCCTTTTGGAAACTAAATTCCATTGATGTAGTTACTCTGTCTTGCACCACATAATCTGAAACTGAGGTAGAGAAGTGGTGACTTAATGAGATGTTACACAAAGCTAAAATGGCAGGGCCCTCATTTTATTACCTGGAATAGCTGTGTATCTATAATAGTTCATGAAGCTGTTTTCCTGAAAAAAATGAGACATCTGGGAGCTGTAGGGAAGCTCCACTTTCTTTCCTTAAAGAGCCTTCCAGCAATGTGTATAAGCTCAATAATATTTATATACTTCAAAACTGTATATTAAAGCTTGTTAATATATTTAATATCTTAGATTATTAACATAGAAATAACCTTTAAAAATATAATTTACTTCCATTATTAAGGCCACTCTTTTTTTCACTCATGGAAAGAAAATGAACTGTCAAGTTTTACTTCTGTTACTGTTCAGTTTTGTTTGCTCTTGCATTGTATGTCAGTGCTGGAAATGCTTTGTAAGAGGATTTAAAATTCAAACAGAAAAGAGTTGTTTGTATTGCAGTTGAAGACACGCCAGTATGTGTCTTTGTCCAAACTTTTTTAATAAGCTTATTTTCATAAAACCCATGTTTGAGGTTGAAATGCACTGAAGAAGGGTCCCTTCAACCTTTGGCTTATGCTTGATTTTTTCAGGCTTTATATTGTCATCTTGTCATAACTGTCATAGCATTAGCACTGGGTAAGAAGGGAAGGCATTGGAAAGTAAAACTAAAATAGCAGCTGTTATTAATATCACTCATATATAAAAGAATGTTGGATTTTTAGAAATGATGAAGATCTCATCTGTCAGTGTGTGGGTTAGTGAGTCAAGCTTGTTTGCCTGAGAGGTAGACAATCTTTGTAGCATCACTGTGGTGAATTTTAATGAAAAACATTAAACATGCAGTAGAAAATTGTTACGGAAAGATCACACAATATAAAAGAGGGCTTTTTTTGGTGAATAGGTGACCATTTAAAAGCCATTTATCAAAAGCCCGCATAGCACAGGGTGACACTTGGGCCGTTCCCTGGTTGCAGGGAAGGTAAAAATATATGCTGAAACTTCAGTTTTACTGCTCTGGATCTATGACGTCAGGGAAAGTGTGCAGAAGGGGCTCTTTTCGCTCTCTCTCAGTTTGCTACTAGTGATCGAAATGATTTGGAAAAAACACATCTCCCCAAAACACTTGTCCATGCTCTGATCTGAATCTTTTAGTTATTCTAGTCAAAAAGAAAATGGGTAGAGGATCAGAGCTCCTTGGGAATAACTGCTTTTATGACCTTTACAGTCTAAGAGCCTCATCCAAAACCTAGTCTAGTCTGTAGATAGATCCCTAAAATACTTCAGAGGGGTTTGAACTGGACCCTAATTCAGTAAACAGGCCAATCTGTGCATATAACACACAGCAAAAAGGAATTCTTAGTTCTGATTACAAAGTAGTCCTGTTAGGAAAAAAAAAAAAAAAAAAAAAGGCAAGTCAGCCCTACTGAGACAGCGTACCAAGATCTTCAGGGTATCAGAAACACAGCACTGTTTGAGGCAGTGGTTCTGGGACTTTGGGTCACAGAGGGAGCAGTGCAGGGGGATCATAGGACCGCAGAAAAGGTAGAGGTGGTGCTACAGAGAAACATAGGGAAATTCATGGGTTTGCACTTACTATGCACACTCCCTGAATGTCAGTGCACTTGGTAAAACAACATTACCGTACAAACCTGCGTCATTGCACCTTACAGGAGTTGCTTTTGCTCGTGAATCAAAGCCATGAAAGGCTCGTAGTATTTCCTTATATTTCACTTCATCAGGAAAAGAGGAAGGAAAAAAAAAGTAAGTAGGGAGATGCCCAAATTATGTAATGCCTATATGGGTCGAAGAGTGCAATTGTGTTCTGGAGTGAGACAAAGAGGGCACTCGGTTGGCAATAATGACTAATCATTCCAGTCATTAAGGGACCTGCCATCAAATGAACTTGCTTTTCTTTTGTGATTAATGGAACAGCATTTCCTGAGTTCCTGCTTCCGTAGTTCTAGCTGTTGCCTGCTCCAGAGTTCATCGCTCTGAATACCAGAAGCTGAGCAAGCAGGAGGGAAGAAGGTATCAGCTCAAGAGGTGTGATGACCCCTTCCTTTGCAAACTGATTGTATCCCCAGATAGGAGTGCAGTTCTTCGTGAAGGGGTAGGAGACAGGACTCTGATCTGAAGACTTTGCCAGTGCTCTGACACTCCCCATGCATTCACAGAGCTGTCTGCGCCTCTGAGTGGAACATGCTTCCAAACATCTCCTGAAGGGCACACAAGGCACGCTGGGTTAGGCTGAGGCTATAGCAGCACACAAACCCAGCAAAGCAGCTCGGCAGTGATTCAGTTGGAGAGGGAGCCACCACCAGAAACTCTGACCCTTCCCAGCCCTCCTCCAGAAGGGAAAATTAGCTGTGCAGGTTTTGCTCTGTTCCTGGCTGTTCACTGATAGCATGGGGAAGGTTGGTGCTGGAAGGAGTGTCATTCCAGCAACCTGGCTGCAGGTCGCTTTAGCATTTATGATGACTGTGCTGAAAGCTTGACTGGTGGAGCCTGTTTTGGGCTTGAGCTAAGCTCTGTTCTCCAAATTCACCCGTTTATGGGGTCTGACTGTGAACCTGAGCTGTGTCAGCCAGAATGGATTAAAGGATTCCCCTGTGGGGCTAGCCCAGCTGCTTGTTTATTCAGGTTCCTGCAAGAGCTGCTGTGACAGGGATTTTAACTTAGTCCTGCAATTAACTTTTCAGTGAGTTACTGTTCCTAGCAGTTTGCCTGGCAGTGCCACAGAGAACACCCCATCTAATCAATCCCAACCAGGGCTTCTGATTTCTCCCTTATGTCCACGGCTGAATACATGACCCCTGGCACTAGGACTAACCTCCTCCAAGTTCTTGAACTCTGTACTGCTTTCATCCACAGACTCGTCATAGATGGAGAGCTCAGTTTGATTTGGCCTCTGTGTGGAAAGGAATCAAATCCACATATTAGCAGAGTGCAGGACAGAAAGGGATGAAAACATAACTAGCCCAGGCTTAAAATCATCTCCCTGCTCAGAGGAAAATGTCCACCCAGCAAGAAGGAGTGCAGAAGGAATCCTGTTTCAGCTGCGTATCTTCACTGACCAAGCTGGTGTTTGCGTATCACACTGCAGAGATACAGGGCACGTTAACTCACTCATGTGAGATAACTGGCTAATCCTGCACTGGTTCGAGCTCCAGTTATCGTGCAGTAAACCAACCTGTACTTGAAGAAATAACCTGCCTGACCCTGTGTTGTCAGCATATGCCGTATTTCCTGCTTCAGCCTTTTCTCCTCCCTCCAAGGGAAGCTTTCATGGATGCTCGGCCTGTTCAAGGGCAGGCACAAGTGCTTTGCCTCCATTTTTAAGGGCCGAATTCTGCCCTTGGGTGCAGCGGCATGTTTCAACCAACTCTAAACTGAGGACATAGTCCTGGCACACCTCTTTTGGCTTCTATAGGCTGGGACAATGTTCATCTCCCAATTACGCATTTGGAGAAAACATTTAAGCTTCTGAAATCAGTGAAATTAGCAAGTACTTGGCCTATACATGAGAATTAGGAAGTGAAGTATTTTTTTGGATTTAGACCTTTACCACTTGAGATAAACAAGAAACTTTGTTAGGTTTCTCTTCCTTTGTGCTGGTCATGTAAGAACCTGATGCTACGGTACTGTGGATTGGAGCAAGACTTGGGAGAAAATTTACCTCTTCTAAGATTGGAGGATGGACAACTTCTTTGATATTTGCCAGCGCAAACAGCACAGCGTCGTGGATAGTCAAGAAGATGTGACTTCGCTCCAGGCCTCCCTCCTCAAAGACTCCACCTGTGCTAATGTCGTTGTATACCTGGGCTGAAGAAAGGAAAGATACATGAACAACAAGAAGGAAACTAAAGAAGGAAGCCTTTGAAAGTGTGCATGGCTGATAGCAATCCTCTGAGCTAAAGCAGGGCCAGGTTGGGCAGGAGAGAAACAGGTTTGCTGCAGAAATATGGATGTAGGGATCTATTTTGCTAAATGCTAACTGTGGAGATGCTCCAACCATATCACATCACAAATGAAGGAACCTATTTCACACAGTAAGAACAGCCATTCTCCTTCCTTTCTTCCATCTCATCTGTTCTGATTTGCTTCAATGGGAGGCTGACAGCTAGCACAGCTTGCCTAAAGAAAACAGAAAGATCTCCTGTCTGCTGCGAGCACAGAAATAGGGAAGATCATATGGAAATGTGCGCTTTGGGGATTCTTACCATGCACGTTTGCCAAGAACACTTTAATTCCAATCTTCTGATAACTGGAACACAGCTATAAGAGATGAGAGGAAAAGAGAGGTTAATGACACTGCTCCAGCTTTGGGTTTATGCACAAAGGCTTTCATCTAAGGCTTTGCACATGCCATGAGATGCTAAAGGAGAAAGCCACACAAATCTTGTATTACTAACTTGGCTATAACTTGACTAGCTTCTATTACGAGAAGCTTCTATTTGTGGTCTATGCTATTCTAGTGATAATTCTATTACCAACTTGGCTATAACTTGACTAACATTGCTTGGCTACATTAGTAGTAGAAAACTGACCTTGCCCAGTGCCTTTGTGCCCATGAGATCCACAAAGCACACTCCGCTCATGTCGAGGATGATGGTGTGGAAGCTGACATAGGGTGGTGCTGTCATCATAGGGTCAACATCTACTGCAGGCATGACACTGAAGGTGCTTCCGTGCAGATTGGTGGTGCTGCCCAGCTCACTGGAGGTGTGCATCTGGCTAGCACTGTTAGCAGGAGGGCAGAATGTAACATAAGAGATGCTGGCACCATTAGCAGTCGTCTGGTTGTTATTGGTATCTGTTGGAGATGTGCTTTCAAAATCTTTCTGGAGCTCTTGCAAAGACAGGGTCTATAGCAAAGCAAAGACTCACAGTTAGGGCAGAATCACTTCTGTTTGTGATCCATTCCTGCAAGAAACAATCTCTTCCTCCTTACACCCACATGTATGCAGGACCTTTCCAGATACTGAGCACTTCTGTCAGCTCAAGCTGAGATCCTGATGTATGAATGCACCTAAGATTCTTCAGTAGTGTCAGATGTTTTAATCTGGACTAGCCTGGTCCTGTTGACTTAATGTCCCTTGGGGTTGGAGTACCTTAGTTTAATTTGAAATGATTCCTGTTGACTTGCTTCGAGACTGCTCAGCAATGTAAAGCAAAGTGCATAAAGCTGGGATGACTGGGAGATGTGCTTCAAAAGGACGTTTTTGAACTGAAATGCTGACATAGATGCATCCTTAAAGAAACAGGGCAAGTCCAGTTTCACGCAATTTGTGCACTCTGTTTCCATTCTGACCTTCTCAGCAACTTTCTTTTTCCCAGCAATTTCCAGTGCTCCTGCATCTTAAACTTTCTGCTACTGGGAGGAACGGGGCTGTGGATGGGAAGGAAGGGAGGCACGTGATGGATACTTGTGACTATGCAGACAAGGCAGAAAATTCTATGGCCAAAGGAGTTATTTGGTGGGGATTTTGGGGGCTTATACAGCAACTTCGGGAACCCAAAATGAATTACCTTGTTCTGCCTCAGTAGAAATTTTGGTAGGTTTGTTGGTGGTTGTGCAGTTCCCTTCTTCTGTCGTTTCACAAATTTCTTCCTGGCTAAGTACACTTTACTGGGATCCACCCCGGTCTGTGGAAAATAGAGAGTTGGCTTTGAAAAGTTTATGAAGTCCCATAGTCAGGGAGTCTTTCTTGCTATTTCCTAGCCTAGACATGTAGAGTGTGGTGGCTCAGGGGGATAGGAGTAACTGTACAACTGAGTAAGGTGATGTGGATAGCAACCAAACAGCAATATCCTCTGTAATGCACGATACTTGTACATGCAGGGAGGAGGGACTTGCAGTAGCAGGATAACTCTGCTTTGGCAGAGTCAGGACAAGGGTACTTACCAGGATTCAGGCATAACCTCTAATATGAGATCTACAAACAGTCCTGAGGATCAGAGAGAAAAGTACTAGACTCTGGAAGAGTAGAGAATGTATGTGACCATCTTTCATGACGATCCCAGGCTTAATTACCTCAAGGTGGTGAGACAGGAGAGAATAAGGCCATTTAGGATTATACTGCAAGCAGAAATTTCGGAGGTTGCTCACCTTGGCTATAATCTTCTCCCGGAATATCTCGGAGTTGGCAAAGTACAGTGGGGAGCAGTAGGTCACAATTTTAATCCCGTTAAGTTCATGTACCTGCAACAGAAATGAGGGCTTGAACCAGGCCTACCTGGGGTGCAGGGTGGTTGGGAGTTCAAGCTGACTTTTCTCCCCCTTGAAGCAGCAGCAAGAGAACATAAAAGTAGGGAGCGAGCAGGTCTGGCAATGAAGCTTTGGATGACTTTTAATGGTGCTCAGTTTTGGGCCATATGGGAACCCTCCACTTCACTTTCCAGTGGTGGAAGGTGGAGGGGATGCCAGCATGGTGGGGTAGAGGGAAAAGCTGGACAGGTAGTAGATAATTGGGAAGGCCACAGTTGTGAAGAACAGCTCTCTTGCCGCTTCTGAAACTAGTGGCAAACAGCCTTGCTGAGACGGAAGCATGCGTCTTCTGATCACATTGGGTTACCAGTGGAAAAACAACATCTTCCTGAGGAGATTTTAGCTTCGCTTACCTTGTTGTAGGCCTTAGGGTTCTTGTAGATGTCAGTGGAAGTTACTTGGCCAAGGGCAGAACCATTACGGCTAGGAGAGAAAAGATGACAGAAACAGAGTAAATATTACAGGGGAAGAAAACTGCTTCTGTTCATTCTCCATACCATGATTTGCAAATTGGCTTTATGAAAATACTTAGATTTCAGCTGTGCAGAGTCTAATTGGATATTAGCAAAAGAGGATAACGTCATTTTTCAAGTGAAATTCCTAGCATGGGATTGCAGCAGTTCCTAGGGCAGTGCTTAGAGGGCCAGTTCCCACTGCCACATCTGGCTGTAATCCTCACTTCTTGCAGAGCTCCCCATCCCAGATACTGACGTGAGCTACCGAACAGACAACTGTCCTAGCTCCATTTCGAGTCCCAGTCTGGGAAATACTAGTAAAAGACTTTGGTGAATTAAAAATGGTGTGTAAATTTCATGCCAATCTCTGCATGTGTATGAAGCTTGCTTCTTTTATGAGCAAGGTTTTCTGCTAGGAACTATGCAGGTAGCTCTTCTTGGTGAAGTAAATACCTTCTGACTTCCCCCTGCCTTGGGATGTGCACAGGAGTGGGAATGCAGGCAGTAAATTAACGCTTGCCATTCCTGTTTGCACATTCCAGGGGCCAGGGAGAACACCTGCACTCCCCCAGGCTCTTGCTGCACGTTCCTGTGAAACGTGGGCCAGAGGTCAGTTATAAAAATAACGTGTATCATTTATTCTGAAACTAGGGGATTTTCCTTTTCTTCTTCTTCTTTTTTTTTTTTTTTTTTTTTTTTTTTGTAACTATACCAATACTTACAACTGGGTATGGAAAACCACTACCAGCACCGAAAATCCCACGCCCACAGCAACTCCATAGGGCAGGCTCAGGAAGAAAGCGGACAGGAAGCTCACTAGCCACACCAACTGCAGAGAGACAGGAGCATGGAGGTCATTTCTCTATATCATGGACTGGAGCATTGTGATGGGTGGAAAATGGCCCAATGCTTAAACTCTGGACACTGGACTTAGATGAGGATCAAAGGAATAAGGCCTGAATTTTGCAGCTATTATTATTGTACGGTTTGTTGCATGTTCTCTTGTGAAACAGCATTGTTGGGATGCTTGCCAGAAGCTCCAGTTTTTAAGCTTTAAATCAGCCAGTGCATTTCTTCTTAGTTGCATGAACACCTGCATCATTCATTCAGTTAAAAAAAAATATCTGTCTAACTAGTCAAGACTAGGCTCCTGCAGATTAGGCCATCTGCTGCTGTATTAACTGCTCCACCCCCCAAAGAAGGATCCTGCTCTCAGAGTATTTTAGAAGGAATGAGCATCTATCTGAAAACTGTCTGAACACCTACTACAAATCACCTGAACACAGAGCAGATTTGATGTCAGAGTATGACAGAGCATACCAAAACCTGCTCCACCTTTCAGCTCAGAACTCTGTCATTTGTCATTTTTATATATTAGCATTCAAGCATCTCACTGCACATGAAATTAGTCCTGCCTAAGTATATAGCTGTGCTCTCTGAGAATTGTTATCAGAGGATTTTAAACCCATCCTCAAGACTGCTAAGGCACAGACTTTGATCTTGGTCAAGCCAGGGTAACTTTGAAGACTTCAGCATCTTCATGTCAGATTAAGAATGGTGCATGTAAATGAAGATTAAGGGCTCATCTCCATCTTAACTTTACACTGGAGTACATCTGTGCAGTGATCCCTACAGTTAGCACAGAAACGGAGCTGGATCTGGGGAGAAGAACGCCAGTGGCCTGACATCACCCCGCAATGGTGTATCTCAGTTTTGGGGACAGGAAGTACACTGAATCTAGTTCAAATTCCAGGGAGATTAAAGTCAGGGGAATGCAGTTCATCCCACTGGCACTTGCCTGGGCCCCACGCTTCCTGCAGCACAGCGTGGGTCGTTCATGGATGCCAGTGACGAGAGCTTTGCTCCATTAGCTCAGTGAAAACACAGCATACCCCGAGCATACCTGTGCAATGGGTCTGGCTGTGCCATGGCAGCTGGGTGATTCACACGGAGCAGAGCAAAGATGTTTCTGACAGCCAGTCACCTCTGGTGACTCTGCTGCAGTGACTGCTCCTGGCAGAGGTGCAGCCAGGGTGTTCCTTCTAACAGAGCTGGTCAGGTCCCTGGGCAGCACTGTTCACCTCCATGCCAACCGCTGTCCCTTACAGGGTCTGCTTGCATGTTGGGCTGGAGGCTGCACAGCCTGCGAGGCTGGCGCGTGCTCCCTTCTGCCAGCTCTGATAAGCAGCAGTGGCTTCCTCTGCCCTCACATGAATTGCCAGAGCTTGTCTGGAGGGTCTCTCAATGTCTTTTCCCTGCCAGCACAAATCTTTTATTTCACTCACCAGCCATCAGGAAACCCATTTAGAGATGCCATAAACGATTCCCAACAGAAGGCTCAAACTAGCAATCCTGAGACAAAGCATCTTTGCATCAGCAGCTTTTCCTCTCTGCTGGATCTTCTCTGCATGACGATTTCAGCTCAGAATTAAAACATATTCCCAGTCCAATGCGTCTACTGGGAAAACCCCTAAGCATGGACCAGTTTTTTTGTAGCTCATGTCCTATGCTAGAGTGTTCTTACTTCATGTCCTAACTATTCTCCTGTAAAATCTTGGTTTGGTCTCCTAAATCATCTCTTCTCCAGGACCTCTTTGAATGATATTTTGGGAAAGCTCTTGATGACTCAAGTCAGCCCCTTCGGACTTCTGATTTCTCTGATAAGGCAGTTTGTTGGGACCTGACAGGATATTGGCTCAGTGTCCACACACACCACTAAGCCGTGGGAGTCCTGTTCAAACACTGTCTTTTTATGTCAGACATTTCCAAATTCCGTTCTCACTCCCCCACACCCCCTGCCTGGGTTTATACATCAACCAGTGCCTGGAGTCCTTATCGCTGTGAAGGACTCTC
Organism: Rhea pennata; assembly: GCF_028389875.1. NCBI lineage: Eukaryota > Metazoa > Chordata > Aves > Rheiformes > Rheidae > Rhea > Rhea pennata. The sequence goes on from NC_084687.1 coordinate 5,771,379, forward strand.
CTCACCCTGGAGGGCTATTGTGTGAGTTTTTAAGTCTTCACTCCTAGATACTGAGCAGGGCCGGTTAAGCTAGTTCTGGGCAAACAGGCTCCTACAGTTGATTGGCATTTAAACAGAGCAGGTAATAGTTCAGGCCTCTGTGATATGTGTGTGATATGTATGTAAAATATGTATGTATGTGTAATATGTATGCATGACAGTGCTCAGCTAGGCAAGACAACTCTGCCATTGCTTGGGACCTCATTTGCAAGGGGTTGGGAGCATGACTGTGCTGAGCGAGTGAAACTCACCTGCCACAAGGAACTCAACGCCACCCTCCTTCACCTGAAAGCCTGCTTGGAAGCTAATCCGCTGTCCCTGCCTTCAGTCTCCCGTAGCCATGCGCTGAGTTTCCAATGTACCACAAGCAGAATCCTCCCACCCATCCCCAGGCACTCACACAGTCCAACTTGCTCTTCTTCCACAGGTAGAAGGGATCAGCCAGCTGCTTGAGGGAGTTTTTCAGGTTCACTGCAATGAGTGCTCCCAGGACAGACTGTAGAGGAAAGGGGATCTTATTAGGTAAGATGTCCAGCATTGTGAACATGATGCATTTTGCAAAAGATGCTTTCTCATCAGACACTGTCTCCCTTCTTAGGGTCTATTTACCACAAGCGAATGGGAAAGGATAAAGCTCACAAAGGTCCTGCTTGGGTCTGAGCGTAAGAGTTTAAAAGACCGCTATTTCTTGTCCTGCTTCCAGAGAATCAGTACAGAGACATCCCCGCTCATGAACAAACTAGGCTGTGCAATGGTTTCTGTCTGGGGCTTTCTGAAGCAAGGCTGTATTTTCACTGGGGCATGCGGAGTATGTGGTGTAGCGGCCGCACTGGTTCCACGTGTGTTTGTGTTACCTTTGGAAGGGGTTCGAGGTAGATCCCCAGAGCCAGCATGGTTACCATAACCACCAGTGCCACAAAGAAACTTGCCACCTGCAGAAAAGAAAGAAATCACCAGCCAGCATCAGGATCTTTCTGAACCCCTTCTTGGTCTTTGCTCTCCTGCTGCTTCAGTCAACAGCACAAATTGTCACTGTAGTACTTTTTGTGGGCAGACATTTGCCTCTGGGAAATGGGTTAAGCTTTTCATATCTCAGTGAGAACCCCAAGACTCTCTCTCACATGGTAGCTCTTCTCAGTCATTGAGAACGAGACTGAGAATGTGGAGTTATAACCCTGCATCTGTAACCCATCCAGAGAACCGTCTAAGGAACGAAATTGGGGGGGGGGAGGGGAATAAATTCTGTTTTTAATAGCAACCATGTGAATCACTCTTATAAAGAGCTTCTCCAGACACACAGCAGTGATGTCAGGCTGGCAGCGTGCAGCAGTTACAAATGTTAGCACTCAAGCAGGATCACATAAGGAAGAGAGGAGGAGGAAGTACTAACTTGTGATTTCCCTCCTGCTCCATCCACAGCAAGAGTGACGGAGAGAGCACAGCAGATCACATGGATTTTGAAGAAAGATCCAAAGAAGTTGCTGCAGCCCAGTGCCAGCATTTCCTGTAGAGACCAGGGGAACATGCTCATCAGAAAGAACAGCTCCCCTTCCCATCCTTCCAGTTGGTCTGAGCTGCCAGTCAGGAGAGAAGGTACTCAGGTTCGCTGTGTGCGTGGCAGAGGCTTTCCATGGCCTCTGGCAGTCCTGCCCAGACTCCTCAGCTGCTCACCCAGGGCTGTTTGGGTTCACCCCAGGAAGGACACTTGAATTCCTCGCCATGTGCCCCAGGCCCTTTCCTTCCAATGAGAGCTGGGACAGGTTTTACTAGCAGGGAAGTCTGGAAGTACCATAAGTAATAAACACGTTGTCATCTGTTGACACACTAAGGGCAGGGCTTCATGTGCTATGCATGGCTGTTATTGAAAGCTATCACTATGCCAGTGATGACAAAAGAGGATTATTTAATGTGCTGCCTCTCATAGTATCTAGGTGCCACACCAGGAATCCAGGTCTTTCTCTGCTCAATAGGAAGTACATGTGGCTCATTATGCTCCAACAACCCCAAAAAATACCTTGTAGGCCAGCGTCAGGCCCAAAGACTTAGCTCTAGAAGGAAAGCAAAGCAGAGAGCTGAATGTAAACCTTCCCTTTTATAGTGTCTCTCTCCAGCCCATGGGAAAAGGACTTGAGCTTATGCCCTTATGATTCCCACAATGGCAAGCTGCCACATGAGGCTGCGTGCAAGCTAGAATCACATGTATTTTAGGCTTCATGTTCATTCAGTGAGGTCTCCCTTTCATATCTGAGAGCAAGGGAAATGTTTCTTGACTGTCCTTCTGGAGCAAATGTTACCTGGTTGGGGTCCACGTCATAGCCATGCTTGGCTGCCAGAGTTCTCCCCATCGCTAAGTTGATCACGTAGCCCACGATGGCAAGTGAGAAAGCTGTGCCTATCATGTCCTTCCACTTGTTCACCAGGGGCAGGGTTGGGGCTGGGAAGCTGCACTCAGAGCAGAGGGGAAAAGGAGTTGTGACACTACTGTCTGGAGACAGGTTCGATGGGTCAGAAGCTTGTGTGTTCAGGAATGACGTAACTCTTGCATAAATTGCAGACAGCGTTAGAGGGTCATGGCAATTGTTTAAGAGGACACAACAAAAAAGTCTGGAAAGGGGTGAGGGATGCCAAGTCCAGCTAATACAGCAGGAAAGTGAGGTGCTTTCCAGGCTGCAGAATGAGGAGGAGGAAGAAAAATTCTTTGGAAATGGAGTCAGACTTGCACATGCACTTACCCCATACTGATCTTCCCAACTATTGGCATGTTGTACTTCTCAGGCATGTTAAAGCTGCCAGAGATTGCAGTTGCAACGATGACCTGGAAGTACAGAGGATAAAGGAGCCATAAGCAGAAGGAGTGTAAGCTTTTTCAGAATCACTAGGCTTGCTATGCTCTTGGGGCTGACAGTAGAAGATTAGAACTAAATTCAGGCTGGGAGAGACCTGCCTTAGCAACAGTTACGTCCCTGATCCTAGGCATCACTAGGGTGCAAATACAGTCTGACAGGTAAGACCTGGGGATTAGAGTTCTCCTCCAGGAGGCTGGCCCTACTTCTGACCCCAAACCGTGTGCAGTAATACCATATTCACTTTGCAGATACTGTGCGCAAATAGGTCTAATTACAGTAACTCTCTGAAGAGCATCTGTGAGCAGAAGTGGGTGTCCCAGGTCTGTATTAAGGACTGTAATGTGAGGGAAGGGAGTGTCTTCTGGAGGGTCACAGGGAAGCTTGTGTCACTTACAATGATGATCTCCATGGGGATGGGCATCCGGATCTTTTTCATGTACTTCAGGTTGAGCTCCTTAACAATGATCAGGAGCACAGCACTGACCAAGGCATAGATGAGGGAGGCCACATTGGTCTTGGGAAGACCTTTACAAATATCAATGAATGTCTAGAGGGGAGAGAAGAGGAGAAGGTATCATGGTGAACCAGAGACTCCAAACAGCATCAACAGCATGGTGTAGAACACTCATCACCCCAATCGACTGCAAATACCCTGACATGTGACAAGTGAGACAAGTACTAGAAGCCCCACTGCTAAGAGGTCAGCAGCCAGTCCCAGTTCAGTTAAATGCAGGTCTAGCTGCATTGATGGAAGATGCATCAGTGGAAGACGCAAGAAAGCCTAGGAATTGAATAACATGCTCATAGAAAAAGTTTGATAATTGAGCAAGACTAGTGCTGTAAAGCTGCACAATTCGTGTCCTTTCCAAATCCCAGAACCTCTTCGTTACCTCCAATTAGAAACTACCAAACAAGGGCTCAGCTAAGACTGTTTATGAGATACAACAGCAGCAGTGTAGGTATGCTGGGTGGGAATGGTGCGGACAGCTGTATTCCCCCTCCCTCCACCCTTTGCTCCTGTTTGAGTCCCTCTTTCCCAAGAGTAGGTGGCAGTGATGCCTGCAGTATGCTGGTCATTAGGGGAAGAGGTGCAGGGAAGGCCCCTGTCCAGTGCACCCACTTACATAGACGATAGCTAAGGGCCCGGTGTAAGATGGGACTGTCAAGCCGAAGACGTACTTGAGCACGGAGATGAGGATCTGCAACCCTGCTGCTGTCATGAAGCCTCTGATGAAAGACTCTGAGAGGTAGATAGCAACAAAGCCAAACTGCACGAATCCCAGGCACAGCTAAAGGAGGACAGACAAGGAGTTATTAGAAAGATGCCAGCCTGAGATGGCAAAATACAGAGTCTGAGTGTGCCAAGATGACAGCTGGTGCAGTATCCCCTCAAACCCTCTATTCTGAGGCATCATCTACTTACAAATGAGGCCTGTTCTAGTATCTGCTGCTATCATCTCTGCTCCAAAGAGAGATCCCAGCTGACTCCATTTGGGTCAGCTTTGCCCAGAGGCCACAGCAGAGGTAGTGGAGAGAGTCTGTACCTGTATGATGGCTGTCAGGCAAGCTAGCGTGGCAGAGATCTCCAATCTAGCTGCTTCCAGAGCTGTGGTGTTCACATTGATTTCGTTGGTGGTATGGTTAAAGTACTGGAAGTCCGACTCTGGAGCCAGCTCATTGCAGACATTCCCAACAATAATGCTGATGACTGCAAAAGTACCTTGAATACAACACAGGGATGTCAGTAGTTTGCTCTAGAGAGCTTCCTGTCCTGGAAAGCACTGTGACAGTTTAGGCTATCCAGACCAAGTCACCTAGCTCGTCGCTACAGCTGGCACTACTGCAAGAAATGGCAGCAGTTCACTGGGATGATGCCTTGCTGTGCAGCTAGAATCAGGGATCTCATAAGCACCTGACAAACCAGGCCTGCTGAAATATCTTTCTCTGTTCCAGGACACACACAGTATGCCCGGCCAGTCAGTGTTTAACCACCTTGCACAGACAATTGCTCTGTAGAGCAGAAGGATTCTTACCTGGGACCATCTGATGGATACCACCAAGGAAGAAATATGTTATCAAGGGGAAGAAGGAGGAGTAGAGCCCATTGACAGGAGGGAGATTGGCCAGCAGTGCAAAGGCCATCCCTGGAAAACACAAGGAATATGAGCAGGTCACCTGTGTCCGTGCATCTGGAGTCAGCTCCCTGACCTGGTCAGTCTTTGACCCTGTTGTTCTCATTGCAAAGAGGAGAGGAGCTGCAGCAGGCAGTGTGGGGCAGCGCTGTAATGTGCACCAGCACGGGATCTTGCAGAAGTGTGTGGGGAACTCTGCTTGCTGCCAGTGGGTTACAAGCTGCAGCACTGCTGTGTCAGCTCCAGTCAGGCACTGTGACCAGCACAAATGGCAGCTCTGCAAGCAAGAGAGTGCAGACCACAGAGGGCAGGGATAGGACTCTGCGGAGAAATCTAGGGATAGACAGGTTGGAGTTAGAACTTGGGTTCATACATGTCACCAGTAAAGGCAACTAACTCCTGCAGATAACAGTCATCTGCTGGATCTTTACTTGAAGTTAAGTGACAAAGTGTTATCCCCTCTCCAAAGCTCCTGGGGGAAGCAACTCCATAATGCCTGGCTATTGGGGAAAGTCACCTCTTCTCACCTTGTGGCACCTGAATCGTCCCCGCACTGAGCCCACCAAGAACATCAGGCAAAATATAATCCTTAATTTTATACTTGGGAAGCCATGCAAGAATTGGGAACAGGCTGAAGAGGATGAGTTTGAATCTGGAAGCCGAACATCTAGCGGAGACACAAAAACACAAATAAAGAAGGAAGCAAGGAAGAAAGCAAGGAATGGTCTTCCTAGGAATGTCTCAGCCTCTTTCCTGCAGCAAATCCTGAGCCCAGTGTTTGGTGCACAGCCCTCCCCTGTGAGTGCAAGGCAGCTGCAGTTAACTAGCTGAACATGCCATGGAGGATTATTGTGGGGACGTTCCTAACTCTATGGGAGGTGCCCAGTGCTACCATAGCTGTGAAAGACAACCCGCACAGAGCGAAGGATTTAGCTCCCTAATATCTTGAGTCTTTGTTTCTAATACTCTCAGGTGGGGTTAGTTGAGCTATAAAGCTGAAACACAACTAAAGGATTCGTGGGACAATTGCACACAGTCAAAGGTAAACTTTTTTTAGATGCTTGGTCAAAAAACCCCAAGTTTATCTGAAAGAAGATTGTTCCTGAGTTGAAACAAGCAGCTTTTCACATCCCCCCCCCCCCCCCCGCTAACCTGTATGGTTCTCTCTTTTCCTATACTGCCTTCATTTTTCCAGGGAGTGGAGCTAGATTTTTTAGACAGCAACCAGTAGGATTATTCATCTTTATTTATGGAAAGCCAGTGCTGTCCTTACTTGGAAAGCTGACTAAAGGAAATCTCAGCTAGAAAGCTTAAAGGAGTAATCCACACACCCATACCTCCAATTATATTTTCTTTGTTATTAAAAAGAATTGGAAAACAGAAACCCAAATCCCAAATGCATTTAGTGCAAACTCTTGCATGTTTGCCCTACAGCATAGGCAGCTGAGGCAGTGAAAAGGTAACCAGTTTCACTTGCTTCAGTACAATTTGCATTTCTCCAGTGTCTTTCATCTATAAAAGCCCTGAAGATCATGGTCTAAGTTATATCCCAGTTCTGGACCAAATCTGGTTTAGTTGTGCCCCAAGAGTAGCTATAGCATTCTATGTTACCTGAAAAGATTTTTCAATTTTTCCCCAACTGGATAACTTCTGCTTTTCTTCTCAAACTCTTCGTCGAAGAGGCTGACCGAATATGCAGGACGTTCGATGACATAGCGAGGCCTGGCGTGGTTCATCTCTAGATCATTTAAAATTTTCCCAGAAAAAAGAAAAAGCAAAGTCAAGAATGAGACTGGGACTGTCCCCACCTGCACTATAACAGACTGGGCACCTTCAGCGTCTGAGAGCCCTCCTTGAACATCTCCACCCTAAATAGTTTCCCTGTGGTGCAGAGGCAGGCCCTGGGAGTGGCTTCTCAGCACTGGGGGCTGCTGCTCCCCAGCACAGGAGATTTTCACCAGTATTTTAATATGATGCTAATGAGCGATGTCGGGGATCCAGGGGACTGGAGCATGTCCTGGATTGGCTAGCAGGTGGACAGGGGTGTTAATCTCAGCTCTGCCAGTGACTGCCTTTCTGCCTCAGGCAAGTCACTTGACCTTTTTCATGCCTCCATTTCACCATCGGCCAATGCAGTTAGTGAGGCTCTGCTGGACTGGACAGCTCTGGCACACTTTGCAATGATAGATACTGACACTATGCTTAAAGGCAGTTTCTATCCCAGGTGTTCCTGTTACGCTGCCTAGTGGATTCGTTTACATTCAGCAGCCTTCATATTTCTCACTTGCCATGACAGGTATTGGACTTGTCCTTAATTTCTTCTAGGAAATGATACACGGAAAGGTAACTGTTGCCAATCTATTTTTGTGATGATGATGCCAAAACATCCTGCTGGACTAGTCCTGCACAGGATTTGAGTCTCACCGAAGAAAGATGATGAACTTCAGAGAGCCCTGATTTTACTATGACCAGCAATACCTGGGAAGAGGGGAGAATCACTACAAGTTGGAGAGTCTGGGAGTGGAGGGAGGAAGTGGTCAGATTTAAAACAAGGATGTAAGTAATTATTTTTGAAATGGCAGGTGTCTAAGTGGGTCATTGCCCAACATAGGAATAGAAGAGGGGGTGGAAAAAGTTGGTAATTCAGGCAGGAGAATGTATCAAGAAATGAAATTCAGGTTGCTAAGAGCTTATGCAGTTTTGAATGTACCAGATCCTCTCCTCTCTTCTTTTGACACAGCTTCTGTGAGTAGTGCTGAAGTCAATGCATATCTTGACACTGACTTCAGTGGGATCAAGATGAACGAATGTAGGTATGTTTTCACCCCTCACTGATAAGTAGTCATGTCTGACCTGGACTGGGAAAGACATGAGTCATGTGTAGTAATATGGCCCAGCAGTTCAGGGCAGGAAGGAAAGTATGATGCATGTAGCCAAAACTTTTGGGAGAATTTAGGTCAGCAGAATCATTACACTAATAGGAGCTGAGTTAGAAAAGCGAGGTCATCAGCCCCACTGCTGCAATGGATGTTTTAGTGAACACAGTGGTAGGTAACCAAGTGTGATTTGCTGTAGAACACAGTTCCAGCAGTGGTGTGTTTCTCATCCCAGGCCCAGATCCATACCTGAGCTGACTTAGGAGAGAGCCTCAGAATTTCCTAGCCTATGCCTGTCTTTGATGGCCCAACTGTGTGCCACCTAGCTAAAAGAGAAGACATGCCTCTCTCTTTCTGCATTACTAGGCACTTATTCCAGTGCCCTCTGGAGGTGTGCACATGCTGGCATCCCTTCCTGTCATTTTCAACTTGGAATACCCTTTGTGAGTTTTACATTTTGGAGGATTGGTGCAGGCTGAGCTTAAGCAGTGACCTAGGCTCTTCCCCAATCCCTGTGTTCATGCCAGAAGCCGATCTGATAAACTGTCATTCTCTAGTTTTACCATGTCTGTCTGCAGAAGTATTGTTCCTAGCTCATAGCCTTGGTCTAGATTCCATTGCTGAGCAGGTTCCCAGGGTCCTTCCTGGACCCACCCCCACAGCTACCTTCTAGATTCCCAGTCCACCCCCCATGAATGTCCTGCAGCCCAGGTTCAGGACCATCAACAGGCTTCGGAAGGATAATAAACCTAGCCAAGTTTCTGGTGCAAGAAGTCTCTCTTAGCTTTATTTCTCAGCTCCATCACTTGCCAGTCAGTGTGCCTGCCATCAGAAGGACTGAATCAGCCAATTGTGTCACAGCTCTTTAATGAAGTTCTCCTGCTGAGCGAAAGTGCTGGCAGTCAGAAAAAATAATAAACAGGGCGAGTATAGAGGGAAAAATATCCCCATGATTAAATTCCATCTTAAACAAACAGGCTGATGATGTCAGCATCTCGGACAGAGTCAAGTTCTTGACTTGGCTTATCACTGGCCTTGTCCTAGATCAAACAGTAGGTTAAACCTTTGAGATTTCAGAATTAAAGAGAATGAACCATGTGACCGCTCCCTGAGTAAAAGGCAAAACCGGCTGTCTTGGTGTTGATGGGATAAGACTGTGGCAAGCTGCAGATCTGATTTAAACTCTGCAGTCCAGGCAGGACACTGACTGAAGCAACGTGATGTGTAGAAAGAAGAGTGGCAGGAAGTTGCTGTGTTGCACAGGCTGTGTTGGTGTGTTTTTTAAGAGCTCTGTTGCAGCATGGGCACTGAAATAAAGGGCTGGGTCTGGAGGAAGAGCTTCACATGTGGAGCCCCTGCTACAGGCTGAGCTTTTCAGGAAATCCAGTCCTCCAGCATGTTGATTGGAGCAGATGATGCTGAAATTTGGCCTTAGTTATAAGTCTACTGAAACGAGGTCTCAGAGAAGTTGTGAAACACTGAGTGCATACCTGTGATTTGATGCTTGGAGCAAACAACAAATGAAGGTGGAACTGTTTTACTCCAAGCATATGATGTGGGTGAGAGAAGTCCCAGAATGTCATCGGCCAACAGTCCCATCATTTCATACCTGGCTAATCCCTGTCCTGCCAGTCTCAAAACATCCTACATATACCAAGCGCAGACTTTTTTTTTCCCAGTGTTCATCTTGCAAATGCACTTATGGAGCCCTTATCTTCTGTCCCTGTGCTGGTAATAGCTGTATCGGGGAAGAGAAAAGTCACATTGAAGTTTCTGGATAGTGTTGATAGGACCCACTGGCATAAAGCCATTTTTCTATGCTGGCATAGTCCCAGGAAAGGGACTCTAGTCCAGGGAGTATGAATCAGAAGTTAGTAGGAAAGCAATCTGATCTATGTTCAATTGCTTAGAGTGTGGTGCTAAAAATGCCAAGGTCACGAGTTCAATCCCCATATGGGCCACTTGTTTGAGGGCTGGACTAGATGATCTCCAGATGTCCCTTCCAACCTTACCAATTCTATGATTCTATGATTCTATGTTCACTGTATTTTACATAAGGAGCCGAATTCATCCCCGTGTAAGAGCTGGACATTCAGGGAAGCTGTAGCAGAGTGTAAATTCAGCCCTCTGTGTTTTAGGGAGAAAAATTTGATGCTCCAGAAATACTCTTTGATCCCTTCTCCAGCCCTTTTCTATCCCCCCTTCATGCACAAGGATATATACACACAGATCTCCTTGCCTGTTGCTTCTCAGATGATGGGGTCCAGAGGTCTAGCCGCTTTCAGTGCCTTCATGAAAAAGTATCTCTCCCAGCTCCATTACCCAAGAAAGGGTTATAAAAAGCAATTCTCCCCTACCCCATGAAGCAAGGTCTGCCTGAACAAGGCAAACACAGGTGCAAGGGTTTGGTTGCGACACGAGGACCAAGGTCTCAACTCTGGTTCCCCTGAATCAGTGCTTTCGGCACAGCGTCCACCATGACTCCCAGGGTCCCAGTCACAGCTCCAGCCGTAGGCGCCATGGAAGCCCCAGGGCACCACAGTGAAAGGGGCCAAGCCTCACAGGGTTGGGCAAGGAAGCCATCACTGCCTCCACCTGAAATCTTTGCCATGCTTCCTTGCCAGGATGTGGCATAGTGAAGGGTGAGGTGGCTCTGAAGACACTTTGTGTAACCCAAGCCTACCACAATCACTGCTAGCCACTTCTCACTTCCCTCTTGCGACACCAAAGCAAGGAGACAAAGATATAGGCTCCGCGGACAAGAGTGCAAATGCTCACCAGTCTTGGGTCAGAGGAGGGTTCCTCCTGGCTACTGACAAAATGCGAAGGCTGTTCCGTGGGTGAACGAAGTGGTGCCTACAGGCAGGACCGTGGGGAGCAGTGCTGGGTGCTGCCGTGCTGTGGTGCTCTCCCCCAGACTGAACTCTGCCCCACCTTGCCACTGCACACCCGGCTTTCCTCTCCTTTTCACGCCTATAGTGTTGAGCTGGGCTTGCAAAGCATACAGGCAGGAGGAAAAGGAGGTTTCTGCTGTCAGTCAGCTAAGGTATTTCAAAAGAATGTTATATAATTCACCCCCACTATCATATGCTGATCAGCCTGGCGGATCCACCCCCCGCACTCTCATGTCATTCACTCTCTCTGGCCTTGTGTCATTGGAGACAGGCCAGGACCTGAATCCTGCTTCTGGGTCATACACATAGCTTGTCACCAAGGGACCCTCAGGGGCGTTCGTTCAGATTAACTTCTTCCGTTGGACCATTTAACAGGGCATATCTTTCTACAGGGTTAAAATCTCTTTGATCCATGTAGTTTTGTTTCAGCGTCAGCTCTGAATAGGCTCATCTGCAAACAAATTAAGTGATTCAGGAAGAAAGCACCTTTCACTCATAAAGCCAGATCCACATTCTTGCATTTCTGGCACAAGTGTCTTGGTAAAAACATCTTTCCTAGAAATACAGCTATGTTGGTGAAGGGGAACAGGTGGAACCAGGTACTAGCGGTTGCATTTCAGAGGACTGAGCAATCAGCTGCAGGCTTTGTGACTGTGCGCTGAATACACACAAAATTTGGCCACCAGTTTTTATGTTTTTTAACCTCTGCTATTTTGAAAGAGGCTAACTCTAGGAGAGCATATAGATCAATTATGAAACATATCCTATCCCAAAGAGGGCTTTTAGCTTCAGAAAAGGGAAAATGCCAAACATAACAAAGTTCAATACAGGCTGAGCTGTTTCAATCAGTTTCCCACGGACAGTATGCAGGTACCATCATGACAGCAGGCAGAATGAAAGCCAGAGAGCAAGCAAGAGCAAAGGAGGGTGAGAGGAACCAACAGGTACAAACTGGCCCTGTGTGACTGTGTCGAGGCACAGACTGAGCCATACATTGAGGGTGCAGAGGCAGGGAGGAGACATCTCTGCTTTCCTCCAGCTCCCACCTTCACATCTCATATTCAGACTATGCCATAACCTCAGCTTAAAAGTTCCCCCTCTGGAGCAGCCATCCTGTTCCTCCACTCCTGTCCTCTTGCCACAGAGCAGCTAGGCATTGAATCAATGTTTTCTTTTTTTGTTTAGATTAAATATTTGGAGTGTTAAATAGGTGATTTCCATAAGGCAGATGGCCCTTTTCTTATTTTAAGCGACCCAGCCCAACACAGGCACTGGGCAGGAGCTCTGCACTGTACTCTTGTTCTGCTGTCGCTGGGCCAGTGCCAATGTTTGATGTACCACTTCACACGAGTTTCTAACCAAACTAGCTCTGCACTTGGTAACCAGAATAATGAGATCTGCGGACATCTGCCAGTTACCAAATGTGAAGCCAAAGTGTTTGGCTCAAAGAGATTATATTAAGTAAAATGCCTGCATTCAGCAGACTGACTTTGATGCTCATTAACACCATGGTAAATGCGGCAAGTGCCATGGAGACAGGGGACCTGCTCTGCACTGACACCAGGGTAAATGAACCCAGGTTTGGCCCACTCTTGCTGTAATTTGTTTGATTAACCCACTTGCTCTCAACCCCACCCCAGCTCTCAGCACAGTTCCCTACTGAGGGAGGGCTGGGCTGGAGTAAGACGACGGGTGCAGGGTCTGGGGCAATGCAGTGTGGGCTGCCTCGCTGGCGCAGGCTTTGGTTGTGAGCTACTCCCTGCCACCAGCTGTGGTCTGAAAACTGCCAGCAGCAAAGCAACTCTGCAAGTGAAAAAATGCTGCATGATGGCTCTGGAGACCCAAAATACCTACTATATACAGCCCCAGTTCATAACCTTCCTCCGTGCCGCCTACCCATGCAACAGGAACTAATATGAAGACAACATTGGGGATGCAGCTATGGTCCCATCACCATCCTCTGAAAGCTGCCAACTGCCCTGCGCATGCCTGGTCTGCAGTCTCCTGGAGATGTCACCTTGCTGAGTGCAGTACTGTGGTGTTGGGAGCCAGGTTCCCAGCTCCTTGGCAGGCAGAGTGCAGTGTCTGACTTTAATAGCGTCTGAGTCTGTGCCCTGCAAAGTGGTGTGTCCTTCTCTCTAACCTCTTGCAGCTCCCTGTGTATGCAGAGCCATCAGGATGAGGAGGAGGAGATGTTTGAAAGTGGACTTAACAGAAGGAAAAGTGAAACTTCTGTGTCTGCCACCACCATGAGTCTGTGCTCTCCACATGCCTCTGACACAAGACCTGGCCCTTGGCCTTTGAAGAGCAGGTGGGCAATGCAAATCCCAAGGAATTAAAAAGTTTGCAGACTGCAACATTCTTGCACTGCCAGCAAATGCTTGCCCAAGATGCCTGCTGCGAGCCCTCTCGTGCATACACTCCTTGCCCCAGTGGATCTGCTTTTAGAGAAGGAAAACAGCTGTGTCACCCAGCCCATCCTCTCCCAGAGTGGGAAGATGAAGAGCGTTTCCCTCCTGGGAAGCTCTGACCCATGGCAGAAATACCATGTAGCCAGCAACAAATTTCACTTCAAGGACTACTTCTCTTCAAGGGCAAGAAGAACAAGTCTCCAGGTTAAGTTTTCAGCTTGCTAAGAAGTAATGTGTGGATGAACTTAATCAGGGCAGAGAGGAAGGCATCCTCGCTTTGTGAACTGCCGTTTACAGCAATGGAAGAGGCTTACGGAGATCTTTTCTTGTATCTGTATTTGAAGAGTTCTGCCCAGACTGGACCTAAACATCCCATAAAATGTCACAGGGAAGAGCTGGAGACCTTGTAGTCAGTCAGTGCTCAGCCTGGAAGCACTTCTTATTCCCAGCTTTCAAATTGCTTCCTAATTTTATAGCATGCATACAGCCATACATTCCTGCACAGTGATGTCCTGCGCACCAAAGAACCCCTCAGCCCTGTTAGATTCCTATATGCAACAAGTGTTCCTCTCCCATTTCCTACATGTTTCTTTCCATGTCTGTATGTACAAACTCTAATTTAGGCTGCAACATCCTTGGGGCAGGGACCACTTTATATATAGCCCTGTGAACAGAAAGTTGTTATGATAATAATAAAGATCCAGAGGGTCTCTAGTCACTGTTACTTCTCCTATACCATGCAAATTCATCCACAGATTTCAGCAGGAGCCAGCTAGGATAAGATGGTGGGATTTATTCTCATAGTTATTAATTCACATAGCTGGCTCTTCCAACCTCTCTTCATAAATCAAGCTCCTGGATCATTGGTGTTGCTAATTCCTGAGTAAATCTGCTGCTGTAAATCCTCTTTGCAAAAGCAAGAGGGAAAAAAAAAGAAGGGGGAAAAAAAAGAAGTACTAGTTCTTCAAATACTGAAACTCACACCCAGTGGCTGTGCAACCAGAGTGTAAATCCCCCACGCCCACCCAGACAAAGAGCACGATTGTTGGAAGCTGGGCTTACCTGCACCTCGCCGGGCGAAGAAAGGGCTGATTCTGTGAGGGGAGCTGCAGATGTGGCAAGAAAGCCCAGGCAGAGAGGTGCTCCCAAGGAGGTGTGCAGAGGTCTGTGCTCAAATAAGCCAGTGAGTCATTTATAAATCACCTCAGTCAAGGGGACCGAGGGCTGAGCTTGGCGCCTGATTGGCTTGTAGAAGGTAATTGCAAGCAAGTACACCCAGGCTAAGCCCAGGAGATAGCCAGAGGAGATAAGGAGAGATCTGAAGAGGGACAAGGGCTTTTTTGGATGTCCCCCTTCACCCCACCCCTTCCCTCTCAGGACTGGGCTATTTGATCACCTTTGCAGGTCCCTCCGTGCACTGGGCTCTCCATGACAATAGCTCATATTCACTGTCATCCCCGGCCCCCCTCCCTCACCATATTCAGACTCATGGAGGGAGAAGATGCTTTTGTTGACCTGGGCGAGTTTCCTGGCGCACTGGGTAGCGTCTCCCCAGCCTTTGTGTTCTGGCTGACTCTCAGCCTCCGAAAAGGACAATGGTGTGCATTGTGCCAGGTCCTGGACCCCTGGAGCTCAAGCTTTGAAGATGCGATTGGCAGGGGAAAGCAGTTTCTTTCTTATTTCCAGGTTCAAAGGGATGAGAGGAGGGGAAAAGAGAGCAGAAGCCCCAGCTGTCTGTCAAGGAGAGAGCAGGCAGGCTCCCTACCTCTCGTGCCTCTCTGTAGGGAAGAGGTTGAAACACTCAATAGTTCGGTGATGTTCTAGTGCAGATAAAATTGGGCTATCTGTCATCAACCTTCCAGGCATGATCGCCAGGCAGGGTCAGGGAGGAACCACACCTGTGTCACGTGCTTGTTCAGTAGGAAAGTTTGACAAGTTCTTGAGATGCCCCTGGCAGTGAACACAAATGGAGAAGGGAGACAGTGGGATGGGCCATCCAGGACCTGCTGACTTGGGAGCCAACCTTCAGAGATACCAATCAGCCTCCTTGCCCTGGAAAGTTACTAGTGTTTTGGGATATGCAGCATTTAAATCTGAAAAAGGCACTGATGTGAAATGCATGTTGGTGGAGAGCAGCCCAATCGGACTAGGAGAAGGGGCTCACCCTGGCCTGCCCTTACGTCCCTGGCCCATGCTGACACCACCTTGCAGAACTGTTTCCAGGCCCATGGATTCCTCTCCTTTCAGAAGAGGAGGTGCAGGAGCCGGGTGCTGGTCAGGATGTTTTGTGTGGAGAGAGGGACATGGGGAGGGCAAGAGGACAGCAGAAATCACCAAAGGAATGGGCCACTAAAAGGAAGCTTTGGTGGGATATTTGCAAGTGAAGGAATTATCTTTCATGTTACGGTTGTCCCCAAAGACAGTTCAATATGAACTATTTGTAAAGGAAGGCTCTGCTGCCCTCCCTGCCCTGTGAAAACCCAAAGTGCAGATCTAGGGTGAGTGGGAAGTGTCTTGTCTGACTGTCCTGAACTGCTGCGGCCCGTGAGCATTTGTTGGCCTGTGTGTGAACAATTGACGAGAAAAGGGAGAGGGGAGAGAGCAAAGAAATCACTTAGGGAGGAAGAAAGAAGGAAGGAGAAATGGCTGGGATGGGAGGAGGAGAGTGGCAATAATTTGGCACTTGCCCCTACAGTTTGGCAGAGGAAAAAAACTTTGGTACCTTACGTTGAACTGGACATCAGCGCTTCACACCATGAAACCCCATCTTACAGGAATCAGTCACAGTGTCCAGAGCATGTTGAAGAAGCATGCTGCCAGAGAGTGCCGGGGGAAAGGGGCTGATTCATTGCCATCTGAGAGACAGAGGTAATAATTGCCCAGCAGTTCTCCTGTAAATATCATTAATAACCCATATCACCTTTTTTAAAGGGCAGACTGATATGCAGGGAGCCCTTTGAAACGGAAACGCCTGACATGGAAGGAGGACTGCCAGCACAAGTGTGCGTAGTGGTCCTTGCTACAAAATAAATCCAGAGAAACCCAGAACACTAGCGCCCAAAGATCCCAACCAGAGAGTGGGATCCTGCTTGCAAGGCACATACAGAAAGAGGGGAAACAGAGTTCATGCTGCAGAGGCATTGCTGGCATTGCCAAGCTACCTGCACAAACAAGTAATGCCGAAGGGGATTTTTTTGTCTGCATCAAATTGGGCACTTTTCCCAGTAGAGGTCCACCAATGAAAGATTTTTTTTCCCTCATGTTTCTAAACCGACATCTCAGTGTGGGCAGAGCTGTGGAGCTGGAGAAGTGACCAGGGGCACTGAGAGTAAATGACTTGTTTGAGATCAGTATCTCAACTTGGAATAGGACCACAGTCCTGAATTTAAGTTCCCACTCTAATCACAGCCATCTGCCTTTGAAAAGAAGTAGCTGCCGAATAGAGGGGATCTACAGCCAGTCTGTGCATCCACAGCCCAGGGAGGGCTGGCGTTTTTGTCCTGAGCAAGGTAGGAGGCAGAGGAGACAGGTCTTGCCTCAAGGAGCACCCCAGCTCTGAGCTTGAAGAGCAATGTCAGATTTACTTATATCCAGCTGGTATGAAAAGTAAAATCCCAAGGCTGGCACGGATGCCCACTGGATGAGTGAAAGAGGAACAGCTCCAGGCAAGGAAGTTGCAGATGTCACTTCTCCTGCATGCTGGTTGCTGTTTGGGTCAGGTCCTGGACACTTACCTTGTGTAGGACCCAGCAAGGTAAGCAGTGGGGTTGCCAGGTCCAACAGAATGTCTTCTGATCCCTGGCAGGCAGAGCAGTAAAATGCAGTTACATTGCGTTAGGCAAAAGAGCCTAAGGGACCTGGTGGTGCACTTGCTTGGGTCTTAATCTAAGACATTTTGGCAGGCCAGAGGTCCAGCTATTTGGGTTTCTTGCCTACCTAGCAGTGAGAAAACATGAGGCAGGTATCAGCTCAGTGCGAGATAACCTACCCGCAGGGGCTGACTTGCATGAGCACCTTCAGGTTTGTTCTGTCCCCTTCAAGTCTAGAGGTCCCTCCTGCACAGGCCAACTCACCAGCCATCTCCCTCTGTGTGGACATAGGTGAGCTCAAAGGAAGGGTTGATGGCTCCCCTTTCCAAGAGCCATCATTCCAAAGTCCCAGTGGGTGTGATCAGGGAATTGCTTTTAGTGAAAGACTTGCACTTGAAAGAATCCAGCTGTATACAGCCTCAGTGGTTCTTGGGCATTTCTTGTGACAGGAGGTGCAGTCCTGGTCAAACTCCAGTTTCAGTAACTATAAATCTAACTCAGATGCAGCCTCTTTCTGCTTCAGCAAAACATGCTGCTTGTGGGCCTAAGCCACTCTGCTGGGACTTGGGCCAGCAGTGGTCCATGCCAAATGCTGGCCAATGTGCAGGGTGCGTATGAGTGTCCAAGGAGCCCTCGGGGTTGTCCAGAAAGCAGAGATGTACTAGAAGATGGAAAAGAGAAACAGGGACTTCTCTGAGTCAAACATGGAGCCGTAAGTGTGCAGATTGCTGAGCTGTTTATCTTCTGCTCTGATAACAGCATACCAAGTGCTGGAATGTGTAGATTTATTTGCAGATGATTAATATTAGCAGATAGATTGCACTTAATGAGGGTAATAATTCAGTGGTAATTTACTGCTGGGAATGATGGGAAAGCTGTCTTGGAGCCATGAGGTGCAAGTCAGTGGGAGAAAGGCAGAGTGTCCTCCCAAGTGGAGGAAACTTGGTGGGACAGCCAGGCTTATTCTAGGGAGCTGTTGCTGGCAGTGGAACCTGCAGGCAGCCTCCCTCCCTGCCTCAGTTTTGCTTCTGGAGTTTCTTTCTGTTTTCAGATGGTTCTGCTAAGGAAAGGGGACTTGGGCGGTCAAAGGTGTGGATAGGAGTCATCTACCTCAGCTAAAGAGTAGGATGGAGATGCTACAGGTGGAGCAGGGCAACCTTTGTGGGCAGTGGAGGGAAGCTGGTGTTTCTAGATAGATCAGGAAGATCTTAGAAGGGCTGTTGCTCCACATGACTGTAAGCACAGGCTGAAGTGTCACTCAGAGTTCAATACCTACTCTGGAAACTCTAAAGTTCAGTGGAATGACTCCAGTTTCTGTCCCTCTAGGAACTCTTGAAATCACTATTGCACCTCAGCCAGAGAGGAAATCAGAGATGGTGGGCTGCCAGATTCCTAAAACATTCAGGAATGAAGTGGACAAGCGAAGAGAAGAGAGTACAGAAAGAAAGGCTGGTAAGGTCAGAGAACCCCTATTGAGAAGAGACATCAGGAACCAGGCCTTTTTGTTTCTGCTGTTCACAAAACTACAGGATGTGTAAAAACAAGATCTCCAGGTAAAACAGGAGTCTGTATTAATGCATATGATGTAAAAAATGGGGAGTGCCCCAGCCCCGTTGCAAAGCAAGAGTCAGACCTTTCCAAGGGTGGGATGTTGTATGTGCCCCAGTGCGGTAGGGTGCACATGCTGGAGATGCTGATTTACCTGTTGCAAACAGAAGAGCTTGAACAGGGTTTGATACTTGCTGGACACCCACTGGGCTGAGCACAGAGACTCAGTGCTGAGCCCAGGCCTGCTGGTGCCACAGGGCACACGTCATCCTTTGTTTGGAGTTTGCACAGCCTTTGGCACCTTTGTGCCCTGTGGTGCCAGGTGATTAAGAAGATGGATGAGTATTACTGATTTTTGTTAGGCTAGCTAATCTTTTCCACTGGTATGGTTCTTTCCGTGGTGCAAGGTAGCTTCCCTCACTGAGAGCCTGGGGGCAACCCAGGGGTAAAAAGCCAGAGATCCGTGGTGTTGCTGGTGGTGCCAGTGGAAAGCATGCGTGTGGTGCCAATGGAGTGAGCAGTGTCACCCACTTGATCTGTCTCTGGTCACCTGCACAAAGCCTGGCATGAGAGGTGACATTCCCAGGGCTGGTTATCACCATTTCCTTTTTGCCCAGGAATGCTCTCCTGGGCTTAGGCCCAGACACCACCTTTTCGCCGGTGCTGTTTTCCCATACGCTGTCTTGGCTGAGCCACCTGTCGGCAGTGGCCAGCTCCATGGTGCAAGGCAATGGAGACACAGGCCTCACTTGGAAGAGAAACCACAAACTATCTCAGCTGCCAGCTGTCTTAATGTTTCCGAGGCTTCCCCCTTCACTGCAGGGCCACTCAGTTGGCCTCACTGGCTGGCACAGGGGTCAAAAGATTTATCCAGGGAGGAATGAGGAACACAATGTCCTAGAGGGAGACAGCAGGATTATTTACAACACCAAAATAAAGGATGGAATGCAGAAAGACATTGCAAGGCTCAAAGCTGTCCCTAATGGCTCAGCACCTCATGAGACATTTCGTGCAATTTATTTCATGGTGTGAACTTAGAGCTGGGGAGAGGCACTGCAACTTTCAGGTTATCTACTGGCGGGAATTGCCATGTCCCATTTGCCTTTACAGCCTGCCTCAGCCTTTCAGGATCACCTCCCTCAAAGGCAAGAGAAGGAGTGGACTCCTGATGAGACAAGATCCCCTGCACATCACTCTCCAACAAGCCTTATCACTTCTGGTGCCTGCCCTTGTCTCCAAAGGGAGATCTCCTCATGGGAAAAGCACGACTAGAACAGTAGTGCTGTCATTAATGTGCTATCCAAGTGCATCTCTGAACTGAAGGTTTTTGAGTGTAAAATATCCTGGCTCAGGGAGGAGAGCACGTTCTCCTGGTCTCAGACAACTTTATGGAGTCTGATCTCCCTCTGTGGCAGAGCAGAGAGCTCCAGAGCAAGAATCACAGCAGCAAAGGACTGTGCCTGGTACAACACGGCAGACCTCTGGAGAGAGTCAGGGAGCACACTCAGGGACAGCTGGGCTGCGCGTGGCAGAAGCAGAGTTGTTTGTCCCAGAGGGAAACACTGCAAAGTGCTGAGACCGAAAGGTGTACTCTCCTGATTGTACTCTTTTCAGCTCTGCCTCAAGTGACCTTGAGCAGGGGCTGTTATCTTATTTGTAACATGGGTGCAAGATAGCTGCCTTCTCTGAGGGAACACAAATGTGCTCAGCAAGGTCTGCCCGAGGCCCAGAAATACTAACAGCGCTCAGCAGAAGCACTGGGAGAGGGGCTATGCGAGCAGGGCTAGCGCTTCCCAGGGCCTGGGTGGGGAGCAGCCCCAACCCACACCTTCATTCAAAAATGCATTGCATTTCTCCAGTTCTGCAGGAGGAGTGATGGCTGGGGATGGCAGGTGCCTCACGTGCGGTGTAAGTCGCCCCCAAGCCCGGAGGCTGCAGGAGTTTGGAAGATTGCTCTCGCCTGGAATCCAGGCTCGGGGCTGGCTCCAGGCTCTGCCTCCCCTCAGCTCTCATTATTTTTCCCCTGAGGGCTTTCTTCCCACTCTTTGAATTAGGAGAGCCGTCAGAAATAAGGTTTCTTGCATGAATAGTTGGATTCCAGTAAAGGGAGGTTTTCTGATTTAGAAGAGAAAAAAGAAATTTTTCTAAGAAAGTCTGGAAAGGCACTGTGTGGAGGAGTTTGGGAGAAACTCAGCAACAGGCAGTTTTGCTCCTGCCAGTGCAGTTTTCCTCCTTATGCCAGCAGTTGTGCAAGATAGTGCAAAGCCCTGAGAAGTAACAGGGAATGGGGAGAGACTTGGGATGGGATATGTGGACTGAATGCAACTGAAAAGTGAACGTGGTTGCAGCAGGGCAGGAGTCACCATGTTTGTATGTTGCCACTGCCTGTTATGTGGCCTTGGGCAACTCGTTAAGGCCAAAATGCTTGAACCTAAGTGATAGAAGATAAACAGTGAAATAAAAAGCCATTGTTATGGATTCTGAGGTCAATATCTTCAAAAGTACTCAGGTGTTTAAATTGAGGATGGCTGCTTCGGAAGTCCTGCCGCCCCTGGTTAATGGTGCAGAGAAACCAGAATCCAGCCCATTAGCTTTTGGCTTGACTAGCTGGCAGCCTGGTTTGCTTTCTTGAAAAGTTTTACACAGAACGTTACCGAGCTGTAGCCGATGGCCTGGCTCCAATGGCATGAGGCCAGGAGCAAGCTCCAAGAGTACGTTTGCCTCAAAAGAGATGGCAGGCAACGTGCATTTAAAGCAAATAAATCATGTTGGGTCAGATGGACGCCTTGGCTCAATGAAGTCTGGCCCAATGGTCATGGCAGAAGTGCGGTTCTCTGCGTGGCTCAGAAATAGAGACTGCTGCACGTGGAGCTGGCGTGCACGTGGTCTGGCTCTTGGTCTAGTACAGCCCTGCGTGATGCTGCTGACTGCGTGCAAACCACGCTTTCCAGGCCCCATCGTGCTCAGGCCCTACAGCAAGAGGAACCATTTCTGTACTTTACTTTTGGTCAGTATGGGGAGGTTGACCCAAAAAGCTGCAGGTCATTACTGTTCATATCTGTCTGTGCTCTAAAGAGCTGTTAGTTCATGTGGGACAGTCTTAAGCTAAAAGCAAGGGAATTTGGGAGCAGCGAGCTCTTCGTCTGACAGGAGATACACATCAGCAGGTTGCAGAAGCTGCTCTCACTAGCCAGGTGAACACAGCATCAAAACTCCTTCCAGAAGACATTCACCCCTGTGCAAAGAGCCACATTCACCCCCTGGTGAGCTGGGAGCAGGACTCATTTGCAGCACCTGATGCAAACTGTAGGACCAGCACGGCAGCATCAGGCCAGTGAACCCCTGCCTGGCGTTGGGTGGCCCGGTGTGCAGGGAGCCGTCTGAGCCCGGTGCAGCAAGTCCTCCCCAGATCTCTCAGATTTGGACAGAGCAGTGCTGCCTGGCAGAGCAAACACCTTGCTGCCAAAAGCGCTTTACTGCTTTCCTGAATGAGGCGGGAAGGACGCCCGAGGCTAGTGCTCGCTGCTGACTTCAGCATATACCTTAGCTGACTGGGGGACTGGCCACAGCCCCTAATCCTCGATACACGCCAGCTCACAGATGTGCCGCTTCTCCCCAACCCTGCTCTTTGCACACTGCCAGGGCCAGGCAAAGAGCCCCCACGACCCTGCACGTGTGCACGCTGGCACACAGCCGCACATCAACACTCGCCCCAGCTGGGACAGGGAAACAAAAGCCGTTGTGGAGATCCTGGGTGGTGGATTTGAAGGGGAAGCACCACTATTTGTTGTAAATAGGTGGACAATGAAGTGGAGGAGCAGGATATGGACACTGCTGCTGCCTGATTATGTTTCGAGAAGGGGCTAGTTCTGCATCCCTGGCTGTCGGAGGAGGACAATGCGGTTCAGTAACACCAATACCCATTAGTGTCACCAGCAATGAGCTTTACTGATGGCCAGTCGAGCTGGAAAAATGGGGCAGTGATCAAGAAGACGAAGAATAGTCATACAAATAATTAATAACATCAGCAGAGCTTGTGACTGAATGGCAGAATACGATGTGCTGAGGAGCAGCAGGACCCTCCTGGAGCTGCTCCATTGCCGACCTTGCTCCGTGCCGCGAAGCCAAGCTCCCTGTTAACGAGCTGGTTTTGCCCGGTGCTGGGCTCTTGCACTGCCGCACTGTAGAGGGCAGCAGCTGGCAGAGTATGTTGCCCGTGAAGGCCACGGACATCTGAAACACCAGCTATATTTAAGCTGGAAAAGCGGGCGCTGCACCCCGCCAGGTGTGACGGTATCGCCCCTGCCCGGGGGTGCTGGAGGGCAGAGGCAAGGCTTGGACTGATGCCGTAATTGTGTTTTTCATATTTGAAGCTCCTGAAATCCTTACTCTTAACTTTGAACTTCTTTAGTTTATCATGTTTGTTTTTAGAACTAGCTGCAACATACTGAAGTGGCTGAAACTACTGCATTACTGATACCTGCTCTCAATCCCAGCACCAGTTTTAAAAGGCTTTCATTTTGGAGCAGGAAAACTTAATTTTTTAAATCCACTTTGCAGATTTTTAAGCTACTTTCCAGTGCCTTTATTTTTTTTAGCACAAGTTCAATAAGAGAATTTCCTTCTAGTTGCTCAGTCCACACGAGATCAGCTCCACTCACCACCATTCATATTCCTTGGAGAGACACAGAATTAGGCACAACTAGCCTGAAATTCAAACACTCTAAATAAAAAAAAAATAAATAAGGGGGGGGGAAGGGGACCTATATCCCTTAAAGCGCAGCTTTAAGGTACTCCTGGGGGCAGTTAAAGGCCAAAAGCGTGGATCTGCCCAGGCCCTCTCAGCAGTTTCACTTCTTGCTCGCCGCAGAGGCCACCTCCGGCGCAGACCCGGCGTGCAGAGCCGTGGCCAGCGCGGGCGCGCGCTGCAGGCTGGGCTGGACAGACGTCCCCGGCTGCTCAGGGGCTTGTTTACAGCCGGGGAGCTGAAGAGGAGCTACGATCTGTCAAACGTTCAGCAAAGCAGTTTGCAATGCAAATCAACAGGCTCCAACCAGATTTACACACTGGGAACCAGCCAAAACTGAACCAGTCCAGTGAGCCGGGGCGCCGGCAGCTCCCTCACAAGATAAAACGGAGTCTGCGCTTTTAGAGCGCGCAGGATGGTTTAGGGTGGAAGAGCTGCTAGGAGTAATTAAACCTCGAAGGAACTGAAACAAACTGTGTGTGTGAGTCAAGGATTTAAGGTGAGCATCAGGCACTGCTTCTGCTGATACTGAGAGCAGTATTCTCTGCTGCACGTGTCTGTGCTGTAGGTACTTCAGTGTGATTTTCCATTTGGGAGTTAGCATCTTCAGGCTCATTTTTTACTGTTTTGTGCATGGCTTTAATGAGTGAATGAACAGATGTAGTGGCTCGGCCTGGGCTGTCCAAGCCGAGTGAAGAGCTCAGCACAGAGAGCGCCATCAAGGCTGGAAAGTACCTTTGATTTATTAAATAGGCAGTGTGAGATAGTGACACAGGGAGGGCAAGAACTCAGTTTCATTTAGTTTCTGGAGTATCTCCGTGAGCAAGACCTTCCGCCGCTGTGAGTTGGTACCACGGGCTGCATAGGAACTCACTGAGTCACACAAAGCAAATATTTTCCCCTTTGATTCTCACCCTGAGAAAATTGAGAGTTGACCATGTTAATCTCGTGTGTTACAAGCCTTCCCCCATCCTTTATCACGCCTCAGCCGCGGCGCAGCGTTACCAGCCTGGCGCCCCGGGGCTCTCCTGCCGGCGGCCTGCCTGGCACAGCGCTGCTCCGCCGAGTCTCCCGGTCTTCCTGCAGCGTGGCTTCCCGGAGGCGCCGGGGCCCGCCGGACCGTGCCGGTGCTGCTCCCTGGGCGCACCGGGGAAGAAGAGGAGCCCCCCGGTGCGCGCCCGGCGGCGAGGCCCCTCAACTGCTGAGCCCCTGCGGCCCAGCCCTTGGCTGGCCCCGCGCTGCCGTCCTCTCCCCTGCGGGGGGAGCAAGGCTTTGGGGTCCGTCCAAACCCCTGCGGGGACCATACGGTGCCGGGAGCAGGCGTCCGGGTGCTGGCGCTCCCTCTCCAGCCTGGAGTGCAAGCGAGAAGAGCGGGCGGCTCCGGGGAGCACGCTTGTGTGATCTGTTCCGCTTTAGGCATCCGAATTGCCGTTCGCAGGCATAAAACGGCTCCAGTTCCCATCCGCCTGCCTTAAGAGCGGCCAGAGAAGGGGTGTAATTAGCAACGGTGTCGCTCCTGATGCCGAGGTGTTTGACGCCCGCAGGCCTGGCCGAGCGGGCTGCTCCGGCGGCGATGCCGGAGGGAAGGGGGACGCGGGGCGCGCGGCGGCGTGCGGCAGAGCCGGCCCCCGCACGGCTGCCGCAGCGGCGGCGCGGGGAGCAAACAGTTAATGCCCCTCGTCCGAGTATCGAGGGACGAATCCTCTCCCCCGGCTCGGTGCCCGAATAAACAGGCCGAGTGCCGTTGCGTAACGGGGGGGCTGGGAACGTCTCCGCACGCCTTTCCGGAGCCGGGCGGTCTCCTCAGTGCCGCCGGGAGCTGGCCCACGTCGGAGCCGCCCGCAGCTTTCGCCCGCGGCTCCGGCCGGCGTTGCGGTGGGCTGCAGCAGCTCCGGCGTGCTGGGGCGGCAGCGGCGGCGGCTGAGCGCTGCCCACGCGCGGGGCGACGCTCGCGGCGGCGGGCCGAGTGGGCGGCGCGCTGCTGCTGGGAACCCGGCTTTGCAACACACATGTATAAAAAAATCAATTATTTATTATTGCTTCCTTTCTTTTTTTCTTTTTTTTTTTTTTTAAAGAGTATCTCTGAGAAAGTGCTACACTGAAAATCCTCACCCGTGAGGCCGAAAGTGGTACTTACTCCCCGTGGCGGGGGGGTGCGGGTGCACGAGGGAAACTGAGGCACGGGAAGGTGCTGCCCACGCGGGCGCGGGGAAGGCCTGCGCCGCGACGGCCGTCTCCAGAAAAGCCCCCGGCGCCGCAGCGGCTCCCCCAGCACCGTCACTGCAGCGCCCGCGGCGGCGCCTGCTCCGCGCCGGGTGGGAGCCGAGGGAGGCCGCCCGCGGGATGCTCCGGCCCCGGGGCGCCCGCGGGATGCTCGGGCCCGGCGGCGGCGGCGGCTGCGGGGCAGCAGGGAAGCGGCGGCAGCCGGGACGCCCCGGCGCTCGGACGCGGGCGTCCTGCGCGGCGGCGGGCGACGCTCGGGCCGGGCAGCCGGCGGCAGCGCCGCAGCCCGTCCGGGCTCAGCAGCAGCTCCTCCGGGGCTTGTCGTCGGGCGTGAGCTTGATGGAGTCTGTTAAATAGCTCTCAAGAATCCCTTTGTACTGGAAAGACAACGAGAGCCGGGGTGAGTAACGCCGGCGCGGCCGCTGCCGTTGCCGCGTCTCTGCTCGTGCAGCCCCCGGCAGCCGCGGGGCCCGCGGCCGGCGCGGCTCTGGCTCCGGCTCCGGCTCCGGCTCCGGCTCCAGCTCCGGCTCCGGCTCCGGCTCCGGCTCGTCCCGGCCCGTGCCGAGCCGCAGGAGCCGGCCGAGGCGGCGCCGCTAGAGGCCAGTGCTGCCGCGCCGCTGGCCGCGTCCCGAGCCGGGCGCCGGGGGGCAGCCGGCCGCCTCCGCCGCTCTCCCCGCTCATGGAGGAGCTTTTTTTTTTTTTTTTTTTTTTTTTTTCCTTCCAGAAAGCACCGAAGCATTTTGCTTATGGGGGCGATGCTACACCCTGGAAACAGGAAATATTCCTGAGCAGAGAGCAGGTTGCAGGGGATCAGCTCTGGATAGCGGCTGGGTCCTGCTCCCCCCCGAGCCGAGGGCACCCCAGGACGCCCCAGACCGGAGCCCGAGGGCAAACGCCAGCCGGGCCCGAGTCCTGGCTCCAAGAGCTCCCCGTCCCCGCAGCTCTTCCCAGGGGATTTCTCACCCTTGTCGGCCTTACTGCTGCCCCCCTCGCAAGGGGACGGGGGCAGGAGTCGGAGCGGCCGCTCGTGCCCCGTGGGGACCGCTGAGCCCCTCCGAGGGACGCGGCTGCCGGGACCGGCTGGAGCATCCCGGGCTGGCCGGGGAGCGGGCTGGGAGGCGGCAGCGTGGCGCCGGGCTCACCGTGGTTAAGGCCTGCTTTGCAAGGGTCTCGAAAGCCTGCGCCACATTGATGTTGTTCTTGGCGCTGACTTCGAAGTAGGGGATGTCTTTTTCTTTGCACCAGGAGGAAGCGATCTCCTCGGACACCTGCAGGAAAGGCGGATGGGACCACAGCGTGGACCCGAACAGGGTGGCAGGCAGCCGCTGACGAAGGCAACCCTCCTCACCGCCAGCCCGGACCCCTCCCGACCTCCCCAGCTTTCCTCCAAGCGCTGCCGGGCAGGGGCAGGACGTTGGGAGCGTGAGCGGGTGTCCAGGACGCTGAACGCCGTTCCCCTTGGTGGGGACGCCCTCTGCCTCCAAAGGCGACGCAGAGGCTCTTCGCCTCGGCGGAGCGGCTCGAGGGAGGCGGCGGGCAGGGCTCGAGCTCCCCCCGTCCTGCAAGGTGCAGGAGCAGCCGCGCAGGTCTCGGCATCGGCGTGCTGCAGCTCCTGCGCCCGGCAGCCCCAGTTCAAGCCACTGGGACTCGACGGCAGCCCCGCTCAGGCGCACACAAATCTCCACCCGCCCTTACCTGCCGGTCGCAGAGGTCTATTTTATTTCCCAGCACGACCATGGGGAAGTCTTGCTCCCTGGGGATGATCTTCTCCAGGAAGTCATCTCTCCAGTTCCCTAGGGACTCGAAGGACTCCCTGTCGGTCACGTCGAATGCCAGCATGCAGCCGTCCGAGCCTTTGTAGAAGGTTGACACCATGGACCGGAACCGTTCCTGTCCCCCCGTGTCCCAGATCTAGGGCGGAGAAGGGCACGGCTGCAGACCCGCGGCGCGAGCAGCACGGGCGCGCGCAGCCCCCTGCTCTGCGAAGCTCGGGAGGGCTGAGCTCTGAAACGCGTTGGGTTTCACTGTGCTTCGCAGGTGGTCAGTGCTGCTGGACCCAGCAAACCCAGCCCTGAACCAGGCAAACGGGCGTTCTGCTGCAAGCTTCGGGGTTGTTGGGGCGTGCCGGGACGCAGGCGCCCGCGGGAGCCGGCCGTGCACCCGCGGCAGCCTCCGGCCCCGCTGCTGCTGGAGCACCGGCTCTCACCTGCAGCTTCAGCGGGGTGTTATCCACGGCGATGACTTTGGTGAGGATGCTGGCGCCCAGCGTGGTGCGGTAGTCCTCGTAGAAGGTCTTGTGCACGTACTGGTGCAGGAGGGAGGTCTTGCCCACGCTGCCGTGAGAGGAGGGACGGAGGTGAGGACGGTGCACGGCGGAGCCAGGCCGTGCAGCCAGGGCTGCTGCCACCGCGGCGCCTGGCCGCGTGCTCCTCCGCCAGCACGAGCCCTGGACGTTGTTCCCAGCACCTTCCCGGTGGGACTGGGGAGCCGGCAGTGTTGCCCAGCAGGGTCCTGCCGGCCTCTGGACAACGCGGGGGCCGGCAGGAGAAGCACGCTCGGTTTAGCAAAAGGATTTTGCACTGCTTAAAGATCAGTTTGCTCAGAGCTCGGCCCGCGGGGCCGCGCGGACAGGCGGATAAGCAGGGACGGGGCGGGGGGGAAGCCGCTGCTCGACGGCTCGACCGCCCTGCGGCCGTGCCCACGAGGCAGGTTCCTGCCCGCGGAAGCTCTTACCCCAGGGATCCTATGATGATTATCTTCAAATCCACCTTCTTGCTGGAGTCCATGGGAGAGCCCTGCGGGACGGAGAGGCGGTTACCGGGCTCGGTGCCGTGAGGAGCTGCGCCGGCAGCCGCCCCCGCCGCGGCGCCGTCCCCAGGGGCCGAGTCCCGCCGCGACACCAAGCCCGGCGGGTCGCCCACAGCCCCGGCGGGTGGGCCCAGCTCCCGCGGCCCCGGCGCCGCCCGTGCCGCCGCCCGGGTTTGCGCCTCTCGCGGCCGGCGCGGGCCCGGGCACGCCGCTGACGCCCGACGCCGGCGCGCAGCCTGCTGGGTCTGTGCGACTGGAAATACCTGGGCGTGCAGCAGGGGCGTGTGAACGGCCGCCCCGGGTCGAGCGGGGCCGGGCTCGGCTACGGCCGGGCAAGGCAGCGCCTGGCTCCAGCCCTCACCCCGCTTCGCCCCGAAGGGGGACGACCAGGGATGCTTTCAGGCGGGGTTAATAAACGGGAGCAAAGCAGGTTTGCTGCAGCCCGAGCCGAGCAAGCGGAGAGCAGCGGAGCTGCGCTGCGCGCTACGCCTGCGGCGGCTTTCGCTGCGCGGTCCCCGAGCTCGCGCCGGGGCGCGGGCAGCGGCGCTGCACGTGCCCGGACGAGCAGCCGGGCAGCTCCGGCGGCGCTTCCCCGCGGGCCGGCAGCACCCGAGCACATCCAGCCTCCGACAGGCCGTTTCCAGACGGGGACGAGCCCCCACCGGACGGGGAAGCAGCCCGGCTTGTGTGGCGGCACCGGGCAGGGCTCCGTCCCTGCCGCGGGTGGAAACGCTCTCCGACAGCCCGATCCCTGCGTTTTTCCCCGACGCGTGGTGCAGCCCACGTCGGCTCCCCCCCCCCCGCCACCCCAGGCTTCCCAGGCGTATTGCCGTGTCTGGGTGGCCTTTGCAGACACCAGACGGTTTGAGCTTTATACTCGAAATGGAATTTTCCAGCCCGGCCGCCTCCCTGCTCCCAGGCTCAGCCGCGGTCCCGGCTCCGCGGCGCGCTCACCTGCGGCGGCTCCCGCCCGCTGGAGCCTCCGCGGCTGCCGGCTCCGGTCCCGGCCACGGCTCCCGCGCCTGCCTCCGGCCCGGCGTCCTGCGGAGGGAAGAGCCGAGGGAGGAGGATCCAGGAAACCGCAGCCGCCCCCGGCGCGATGATGCCTCCGGCCGCGGGGCCGAGCTCGCTGACATCAGCGGAAAGCGGCGGCCGGCGGCGCCCGTTCCCGGCGGGACGAGCCCCTCGGATGGCCCCGGGCTGCGCTGGGCGCTCCCGCCGAAATCCCGGCGCTCCCGGCGGAAGCAGCGCTGCGCTCGCCGCTCCCTGGCTGCGAACGCAGGGGGAGGGCGGCACAACTCCCTTCTCCGCGGAGGGTCTCGGGACTGGGTTTTGGCTCAGCCCCGGTGCGCTGTACCTACCTCCCCCCCCAGGCCGGGAATCCCTTATCTGTCGCTGCTGCCGGGAGATTATTCCGGGCTGAGAACAGAAACCCCCTAGGGAAATGGCAGCATCTCCGGGCCCGGGAGGAGCCAGCCTGGACTTTGCTCGGACTGCGCCGAGGGCCGGCGGCGATGAGGCGCTCCGTGCGTCCGGCTGGGCGCTCCGTGCGTCCGGCTGATGGGATGCCGGCGGGATGCAGGAGCTGCGCCGCGGGGCAGCCGCGCAGGCCGTGGGGTTCGTGCTGCCGGCGGCCCCTTGAGGGCCCGGGGCCCCTGTGGCCACCCACGCTGCAACCTCCTGGGTGTCATCGTTCCTTGGCTTGGCCTGACACCCGTCTCCCACCGCCGCGGCAGATTTGGGAGCCGTCTCCCGGTGACGCTGCGCTCCGCAGGGCAGGAGCCTCCGGCTCGGAACTGCCCCGGGGGCAGAGGGAGCTGCGGGGCCGGGAGCGCGCCAGGGGCTCGGCGCCGGCAGAAGCCGCCGTGGGACAGGACCCCACTGCTGTCCCCTCCCTTCCCTGCCTGCAGACCAGGAGCCGTCGCTTGCAGGAGCGGGGGCGGGATCGCGGGCACAGCCCGCCATGCCGTCCGTCTGTCTGTCCTTGCCCCCTGCAGCGCAATTTGGGGACCTGTCTGGCCAGAAACTCTGCTTTCCCCCCATGGTGCAGCACAGTGCAGTGCAGCGCAGCTTGGCGCAGTGTAGCTTGGTGCAGCGCAGCTCAGTGCAGCACAGCACAGCTTGGCACAGCACAGCTTGGCGCAGCGCAGCTCGGTGCAGCTCGGTGCAGCTTGGCGCAGTGCAGTTTGGCACAGCTCGGTGCAGCTCGGCGCAGCGCGGCTCGTCGCAGCGCGCGCCAGCACGGTGCACCGCAGTGCAGGCACGAGGAGGAGCGGGACCGGCGGGAGAAGCGCGGCAGGCAGCCCGTGGGCGCCTGGAAGGGCGCCTTCCTCCCGCAGCACGCTCCTGCCCTTCCCTGCCCAGCGCCGAGCGGCACCCTCGGGCACGCGATGCTCGGCGCGTCCGCAGCTCCCCGCGTGCTCGGCCGGCGCTGCCGCGGCGGGCACCGTCCTCCGCGATCGCCTAACCGCCGCCCGCGACGCCCCGTGACTATGAGACACCGGCGGAGCTCTTGCAGGAGGCAGGGCCGCGGGACGACGCGCGGCCGAAGGCAGGAGAGGAAGCGGCGAGCCGCCCGGCGAGCGCGCGGCGGCGAGCGCGGCCGCGGCGGGGAGGCAGCGCGCGTCCCGGCAGCCGAGCCGCTCGCCCGCCGCTGCCGCCGCTGCGCGCGGGACGGAGGGAGCCCCGCTCGCGGGCCGTGCCCGGCGGCTCCTCGGTCCGCCAGGAGTTAACTCGCGGGGCCGCGCCGCTGCAGGAGCCGCGCAGACCTTTGCCCGACAGGCGGTTGTGCCTTATCTGCTGTGTGCCCGGATAAAGCACAATTAAAGTCAATACAGGAAACGCTCATGGAGGCCGCCGGGGGTCGGTGGCGCGGTCAGCATGCCCGAGCCGGGCACGCACGGCCTCCCGGAGCCCGCGCCGCCCACTTTGCCGCCAGCCCGGAGTTTCCCAGGCTGGTCAATCCGGGAAAGCGCCCGGCTGCAAAGCTCGGCTCCGGCCGCGGATGCCGCCGGAGCTCGGCGGGGTCGTGGTCGCCCTGTCCCGGAGGTCGGCCGGCCCCGAGCCCCCGGCGCCGCTCGTGTGGGCGGGCTGCTGCCCTGGCAGAGCCGAGGGGCCTCGCGGAGCAGCGAGCAAGGAGGACGGAGCGGAGCCGCCGCGCTTCTCCGTGCGCTTTCCCGGGGGCCGGCGCTGCCCGGAGCGCAGCTCCGGGGCTTTCGGGGCTACGGGGGCAGGCAGCCCGCGCCCGGGGGGGGCTCGGCGTGCCGCAGCGGCCGCGGCTGGCCGAGGGCCGGCCCGTATTCCCGCGCGCGGGGCTTACGCCGCCGCGTAACGACCGCGAGGCGAGAAGGACGCCGGACGCTTCCCGTCTTCTCAGAGTCTTTATTGGCCCGTGCTTAAAAAAAAAAAAAAAATAAAAAAGGAGAATCTCCAAAATGCTTCCACAAAGCTGCCCAAGACATTTTTACATTTAGCATGAAACCGCCTCCGGGCAGGTGCTGGACTTCCATCGTGCCCTTCAGCCGAGGCCCCAGGGTGTCTCCACCACCTCCA
Organism: Rhea pennata; assembly: GCF_028389875.1. NCBI lineage: Eukaryota > Metazoa > Chordata > Aves > Rheiformes > Rheidae > Rhea > Rhea pennata. Next base: position 5,803,264 of record NC_084687.1, read on the forward strand.
AGTGGGGACACTCAGGCATGTAGCGAAATTAAGCGACTTGCCGAAGGCAGTGGCCACAAACGCGACCCAGCGGCTCCCTTTCCTCCCCGTCCCATTAGCTGCTGCAGCCCTAAGGGACGGCTGGGGCCAAGCCCACCCGGTTATTGCCACGGTCAAAGACGGAGTAAAACTGCCGAATGAAAACGTCGCCCAAGATCCACAACGGGCCGGCAGGAGGGGCGATGTCGAGGCCCTGGAAGCCGCTGATGCAGGTGGCCATGCCGTCACCGTACTCCTGGGGGGAGAGGGATCGCAAAGCTGAGGAGCAAATCGGAGAACTTTGCACTGGCCAAAAATGCGGGAACCGTGACCTCTTGGTGGTGGACCACATGGCCTGTGGGCCTTACCGTGAGCACGTAGGCCTGGGCGTTGAGCGTGTAGAGGACCCCGTTGATGGTGAAGGTCACGTTGGGCATTATGCTCAGGTTGTTGCAATCCACGATGTACTATGAGACAGGAGAGGTGGCTCAGCTTGCGTGGCCATGTGGCAGGGACAGCCTCTGCCTCCTGGGCTGGGGTGAGAGTGAGGGACACCATACGCCATACGTCTCTTCCCCAGTAGCTCAGAAAAGATATTGTGAATTTAGTATGGATGGAAGAAAGTGTTGGCCGTGGAAGGGGCAACGAACTCATGATGGCACAAGTCCATGAAAACTTGTCCCTGCTCGGATGCCGGCTGACATCTCCTGTGGGCTTTCTCAGGACCAGAGCCCACGTCTGCACCAGAGGTGCCTTGAAGCTGGGGCTTATAGCGATATCCCTTGGTGGGACGTCTGTCACAGTAAGACATTGACTCTGGGACTTTGCCTCCCCCTCGACTCTCACCTCTCCATCCACAGGCATGGCACCAATGTATTTCTGCAGTTCTTTTATGTCCTTGGAAGGACCTGTGAGGAGCGACGTTCCGGTGTCCACGATGGCCTGGCACCCGCTCGCGCAGAACACCACCACCCCCCCGACCTGGATGCTGCAAGAGGAGAAACCAAGGCGAGGAAAGGACCGGCAGGGAGCATGTCCCACCGCCCGGTCCCACTGAACCCTTCCCACGCCCAGCGCAGCTCACTTGTCGATCTGGATTTGCCAGTAGCCTTGCTGAGTGACTGGCACCCAGTTCAGGTTGCCCACAAAGCGGGAGGGGTCGAAGCCACCGAAGAGCAGCTCCCCTCCCACGGGGGAGTCTTGGTTCCTGGAGGGAAGAGCAGATGTAAGAGGTTTCCTTGCTTTTACTTTGCACATTGCTTTCTAACAGGTAGATTTATCTCCATACGCATCCCAAAATGCTCAGGGTCGCCATCTTCGTTCCTACAGTGCTAGGACAGCTGCTATGAAACCAGAGAAGATCCCCTCCCCCCTTGCTATCTTGGTAAAACATCTGTATTTTAGCAGACCTTCCTGAAAAAAAGGGGCCCGAGACAAGGCAAAGGCCGCCAAGCAAAGCCGTGTCCTCACGAGCTCATGTAGACGGAGAACATGGGCAGCTCCACCAGGTTCTGAGCCATCATGTTGTCGAAGACGGGGGTGACCCCGTCCACGGCCAGCGAGGGGTAGGCCAGCCCCAGGATCCCGTCGAACTCGGCCTCCAGGAAGGTCTTGCCGGGCTCACTGATGCTCTCCGCAAACTGCTGGTTGGGCACGGTGAGACCCTCGACCTGCGGGGAGGAAGAGGCTCCCTGGGGCGGACGCGTCTTCGGGGGCAAACGGGCCGCCCGGCGCGGGAGAAATGGGTGGACTCACGGTCACGTGGTCGGACCCGATGATGCCGGTCAAGCTGCCGGTGCCGTACTGGATGGAGAAGGGGGTTCCCACGGCCTGGTACGTGCTGGACGCCGAGGGCTGGTAGCGCGTGTGCGCCGCTGCGGGAGACGAGGCGGCCGGGGCGGTTGGCGCGGCACCGGCAGCCCCCCGGCGTGCCCGGCAGCGGCGGGGGGCCCGGATGGGCTCGCGTGGCGGTTCCCGGCCGCCCGGCGCCGCGGCTCACCGCAGGCTTTGCTGACGCAGTAGGCGGACGGCACCCAGAGGTTGGAGGAGCCGGTGTCGAAGACCACGGTGAAGTTCTGGGGCGGGTTCCCGATGGAAATCTGCCCGACGTACTCCATCTAGCGCGGAGCCGAGCGGGGGCTGCCGTTAGCCGCCGGCCTGGCGGGGGCTCGCGGCGGCGCGCCCGGCGCACCCCAAATATTTAAGGGACCGCAAGGCAATGCCAGGATGCGGGGCAGCCCCGGGGGTGCCGGGACCGGCTGGGCGCCACGTCGCGAGGACGCAGGCGGTCCTCCGCGGTGACGCCCTGCCGGGTGCCTGCAACCGCGCGCTGGTTTGGGGGGGGGGAATCTGGGTCTCCCACTGGCAGCTCCCTGCCTGAACTGGGAGCCGGGATCGGCATCGGGTGCAGGGCAGCGGGAGAGCAGCGAGGAGCCTGGCGGGCAGCCGAGCCGGCGCGCTGCCGCGTTGCTGCCGGGCTCGCTTCGCCGGTGGGAGTTACGGGCAGTATTTGGGCGCCGGAGAGGGCCCGCGCTCGGCGCGCCCCACTTACGTCCAGGTAGTTGATGAGGGGCTCGCTGGCCTCCTTGAAGGCGTCGCAGTCCTCACTGTACTGCAGCATGTCGAGCCGGTGGGCTTTCCAGAAGCGGGCGAGCTGCCCGCGGTCCCGCAGCGACCGCCGCAGCGACCGCCGCCGCGCCAGGGCCACCCTGCAGGAACAAGGGTCTGGGTCGCCCGCGGCGCTGCCCACGCCGGGCTCCGGGGGGGCCCCGCGGGCCGCCGACCTCCCGCAAGCCCCGAGCGCGCCCCGCCGCTTTGGGCAGCCCCGGCGGGGCGGGCGTCCGGCTCCCGGCTCGGTGGTTCCCGCGCCGGCGGGACCGCGGGAACGCCGGCGGGACCGCGGGAACGGGGCCGCATCCTTACCGTCTCAGCCCGCTGGCCAGCGCCAGGCAGAGCAGCGCCAGGCCGAGCAGCGCCAGGAGCAGGCGTCGCATGCCGGCGGCCGGGCACTGCCGCTCGCCGGGGCCGGGGCCGGGCTCGGCGGCAGCGCCGCGGCGGCCTCGCTCTTATAGCGGCAGGCCCGGCCCCGGCCCCAGCACGCCGGCGATAACGCCGCGCTCCGTGTGTCAACACCGCGCTCCCTCGAATGAATCACCGGCCGCGTACCGGCCCGGGCGGGCGCGGGCGCCTCCGGCTCCGCGGGCAGAGCAAACCCGCCCCGCTCCCCGGCCGCCGCGGGGTTTGCGCCCGGCTGCTCCCGTCCCAGCCTGGTGCGATAACTTTATCAACTCGCACGATACAATTGAGCGCGGCCGTTTGCTTTCTACTAACTTGTTAATGAAAGGGGTTTTTGCAAAGCTGCTCAGAGGCAGCTGCCCTGGGGCACAAGCGCCGTCGCTCCGGCTTCAAAGCTGAAAGTCCTGTTGCGACACCCAGCCCGGGGGGTCACGGAGCCGCCGCGACAGGCGTGAGTACGAGGCGCCGTACGGAGGGCTGGACGCTTCCACCGCGATAACGTGTGTACTGGGAGAAATCCACTGGATCATAGGTTTTGCAGAAATTCCCAAGTGTGTGCTGGTAGAATGCGAAAATTAAAGAGGTCAAAGCTCTCGTTTAAAATTTTGTGAGGTTTAGCACATGGCTTTCTGCTTTTATTTAGTTCTTTAGAAAATCATTTTAAAACCCAAGCTCTAAAAGTTAAATCAGAAGTTATATTTCAGGGGAAACATGTGGGTTTTCCCCCCTCAGGGGGTTTGGCAGCCGGCGCAGGGCGCAGCTCCCCGGTCCCTGCCAGGCTCGCTCAGCAAAGCGGCGGAAAGGGGCAGCTCCCGGCGGGCTCGCGGCCGCTCCTCGCCGCCGGCTCTGCTCCGACCCGGGATTGGGGCGGCGGCGGCGCCTCGGAGCCCGGGCTGCTAATAACAGAGCGGAAAAGGCGCCTGGGTGCAGCAGCGGTTTAATGCAGAGCGACCGCCAGCCGCCGCCGCGTCCCGGGTCTCCGACGCCTGCAGGAACCGGACGCGAAGCTGTTTCGGTCCGTGCCCCTCTGCGCGCTCGTCTTGGCGTAGGCTGGACGCCGGCCACGCGCCGAACAGGGAACCGCGTGCACGGCGCCGCCCCGGCGCTCCGTGCCCCGCTCACTTTCAGAAAACTGTCTTCAGGCTAAAAATACATTCTCTCTCTCTCTCTCTCTCTCTCTCTCTCTCTCTTTTTTTTTTTTTTTTTTGGATTTCCTTTAGTTTAGCCACTTCCACTATTAGCCAGGACTGATTCAAATTGCACCCGAGTAGCATTTACGGAAAAAAATCTTTTTTTCCCTCTGCTTATCAAACGCATCTTTTATCTGTTAATCTGTTTACGTGTCACTGAGGGTTTGAATGAGTGGAGCTCTGTGATGGCAGGGAGGCGCTGAGACAACAGCAAAAAAGAAAAAAAAAAACACGGCACTTGCCTCTCTGGTAAAGCAGACGGACAAGGCCAGGCTTTCTGGTGCTCGGAAATTTATTTATTTGTTTACTGACGGATACGTTTAGCTAGGGGCAGCGGGATGGACGCCGGCGGGATTGCACGGGGCAGGCACGCTCGTGCTGGCCCGGCCGCGCTCCCGGCTCGCAGAAGCAGCTTGAAAAGCTGGATTCGGAGTCCCTGTCCTTGCCTTGAAACGAACCCGCTCGTGTGGCCGTGCAAAGTCAACCACGCTGCGCCGAGCGGCGGGTCTGGCACGAGAAAACAGAGCGGCGAGACGCTTCGGCTGCCTGCAGGCTGCCCGACGTCGGCCGTGTTTGGCCCTCGCTGGGAGACGCCTCGGGGCGCGGGGCCGCGCGGAGGGGCCGCGGCCGGAGCCGGTCCTCGCCGCCGCGTCCCGCCGCGGCCGCGCTGCCCTTGCTGCGCCCATGGCACTCTTCCTCCCCGCGTGCTTCCGGCCCCTGAAGCACCGCAGTTTTTACCCTATTTGGCTGTTTTTTTTTTTTTTTTTTTACCCTAATTGGTTGGGTTTTTTTAAACCCTAATTGGTTGTTTTGTTTTGTTTTAACCTGTTTGGCTGCTTTTTGCCCAGTTGAGTGGCACGTCCGGCTCGCCACGCTCCGGGCCCGGAGCCGCCGGGAATTCCCACGGCCGCCTCCAGGTAAAGCCCCGCCGGGCGCCGCAGGGGCCCCCGCAGAGCGGAGGGGCTTTCCACGGGGACGGGAGCGGGCGCCGGCGCGGCTTGGGGTCCGCGGCGGCCGCGCTGGACCGGCGCGGGGGGGCCGGACCCCGGCGGCGCTGCCGTCGCCCGAGCCCGTCCCCTGGGTTCGCTTGCTTCTGCACCGGCCACGCGCTTCTCGGCTTTGTGGCTCGGCGTCCAGCCGGGAGCGAGCTCTCTGGAGCCGCGATTCGATCCCGGTAACTGTTGGAGAGGGGGTTGATGTCGCAGGAGCTGGGGACGGGGGCTCGCGGCACGTTGCCTGACAAACCAGAAAGTACGCGTGCTAGCAGACGTCTTCAAAAACAGATACTTCAATGCACGTGTGTGTATAATCTCTTCGATCTCTCTCTAACCCCCTCTAAGCAAAGAAGCTGCCTGCTGCTGATATTTGGATACGGGTCTTATTTTGCAATTTCCTTTTGAACAGCTCGCGCCTCAGATGCTTATCTGCTGCAGCAGCATCTCCCACCCCGCAGTAGGAAATGAGCCAGTTAATGACAGCCGGCTAAGAAGGATATTCGGGGACGTACCAGTGCAATAAGGGAAGGGAAAAACTCCAGCAAGAAATGGACATTTAGCTTGGCAGTTGCCAAACTGTCTGGGTAAGTGGAATTTCACAGGAGACTGGTGAGATTATCTGAAAAGCTTTTGATGGAGGACTTCTAGCAGTCTGTCACGGGGGAGAATACATAACCTGCTCCATAGGATGGATAATGTCTTTGCTCTTATTATCTATCTGTCTATCAAACACACTATAAGGCTCCTTTAATCAGGATATCAAAGCCTTGGTTAAAAATACCTCCCTATGGCAGCCATTTATGAACAGTTAGGGCGTATAGGTATTGGTCTACGATTTAAAGTGCTTTTTTTTGCAAGTCAGAGCTCACAAGATGGATGCGACCTGAATGCTGCCCATTGCTCTGAAGCTGCCTTTCCTTGACGACTGTGGCCCAAAGCTCCAAGCCAAAGGCACACATATTTTTTGATTATGTGCCTTAAGGTCCATTAACTTCAATAAGATTTAAGTATGTCATTCAAATTAAATATGAGGGGCTTCAAATGCAGCTAACTCTTCCCAATTCCTTAATTTTCCCTGGGATTTGGGAAACCTACTTGCTTAGTCACTGCGACAAATCCCGTCCGAAGTGTTGGGATGAGCCGGGGCTTGTCCAGCAGTCAGTTAATGCCAGGCGCTCCCGAGCAAAATTTTTTGTGAAGGAGAAGAAGGAGAGAGAAGAGAAGAGAAGAGAAGAGAAGAGAAGAGAAGAGAAGAGAAGAGAAGAGAAGAGAAGAGAGAAGAGGAGAAGAATTAAAGCACGAAGAACAAGTTTCGGGCCGTTTTTCGGTGCTGCGGTGGAGCTCACAAGCTCCGGCCGCGTGTCAGACCCGACTGCGGTGGGCACGGTACTGGCGGGTAGAGGTTTGTTGCTGGGAGTAAGGGAGTGCGTGGGAGGGGGGCCGTACCCGCAGTGCGAGCTGAGCGCAGAGTCTAGGCAAAGCTCGATGCGTTTGCTTTTTGCAAGCGCTGTCTGCAGCAGTGGACCATGCTCTCAAATGCTGAGTCTCATCTTTAGCTGATGTGCAGTGGCGTTAAACTCGATGGGAAAACGTAGGCTGCCATCACGCTGGTGATTTCGCACCCAAACCTCTTCTGCACGGGTCGCCCCGTTGCTTTGGAGCCCCTCGCCAGCGCAGTCCCTGCTCTTTGCCCTGCGGCATCACTCGGCTGGGTCTCTCCCCGCGCCACGGCGAAATCGCAGCACGGTGAGGTGATAACTCCTGCTGGCTCGCTGCAGCGGGGCGCGTGGGGTGCCGCGGGGCGGGCAGGGCGCTGCCGGCTCAGGCGCCTGTCTCCCCCCAGGAAGCTCTGCAGCTCGCCGAGCCGAGCGCGGCCCCGAGGCGCCGGCAGGATGGACTGCTCCCCGTGGTGAGTGCGGGGCGCCCGGCCCCTCGCCGGCCGCCGGGGACGAGCGTCGCTCCGGGTCGTAAATGCCCTAAAGCTGAAGGAAAACCCCTGCTATGGGACCCCTCTCTCCTGCATTTTGCAAACCGGGAGCCGGGGGCCGCAGCCGCTTGCGCCTCACCGCATCGGGCACCGGCCCTTGCTGGGCGGCTGCAGCCCCCTTGGCGGGTCAAATCGCGCCTGATTTTCACTGTAAACTGGGCAATTTTGTCGTCTTTGCTGGCTGCATGTGACAGATGCGCAGGCTCGGACAGGCCTCACGGGTTTGGCCAGACGCACCGGGGAAGCCACAGGCGCAGCTTGCATTTTGCAGAGCGGCTGCACGGGCCCCACTGGAAACCAGGCTGGCAAAAGCCCCTCTCCAGGCGGGCACCCGGAGCAGGGGGCAAGAGCCACTTGGAAAAGAAGCACCAGACTTTTTGGGGTGCATCACCTTAAAAACAAAAAGCAAACCCCAAAAATCCTAGCAACAAGCCTTGCTCTAAAGCATGCTTTCGAGCAGTGTCAGCCAAGGAGTACATGAAAGATTTAGAGCAATCCAGTTATTTTTGCCACAGAGACAAAGTGTTTTTCTCCCGGGCAGGTGGGTGCTTGTCACCATCGCCGCCGTGACCTCGGTCTTGCACGCTCTCTTCTTAGCGATGCTGTACATCATGCTCAGCAGGAAAATAGGTAATTAGGTGTCTTACCGGCGGTGTGTTGCAGCCCCGGGTCGCGGCAGTGACGAGTAGCAGCAGGGCAGGTGGTGGCAGCGGCTGAAACGCGGCGCCTGGGCCGTGCGAGCCGGGCAGCTGCGGGCGTCGCGGTGCCGGGGGCTCTGCCCCTTCGCTCCCACAGCCTTTTCACTGTTTTGTTGTTGCTGTTGTTAGTAAAGTGGAAAATTAGCCTCAGAATTAACGCTTCCTGTTGCAAAAGGTTAATTCGGGTGAAACCACGTTTTGCATCAGGGAAATTTTCCCAAGTAACAGCACTGGCCGCGTTGGTAGTGCAAACAGCTCCGCCCGGGCCCTGGGCCGAGCTGGGTTGGAGCTTGCACGGGGAGAGGGGAGACACAGAGATTCACACCCCAGTGCTCCGTCACGGGAGACCTGGGCGCACGTTTCCTCCTCCCTGCAGTGCAGCTCACAGATACGTGTGCATGCTGGGAAGTAACAACTTTGATGCAGCTGCTGTATAAAACGCCTGGGAACGGCTCCCGGCCAGGGCAGCCCTGGGGCAGCCGGGAAGCAAAGTACCCCAGATGGGACGAGTGCGGAAAATGGGGTTTTTTTTAGTACTTGGCAGGGCCGTGCCGGGAGGGCGGGCGCTGACGCGCGTGTCCCTGGCAGAGCATCTCCGCGGCGGCGAGGCCGGCGGCGGGCCGGCGGCGAAGCCCGAGCAGCCCCCAGCGCTGGTGCCGGCGGGGGGAGCGGCGCCGCGGGAAGCCTACGCCGGTAAGGGGGGTCCCGGGCCGAACCGCGTGGCTGTTGCCGGCTGCGGGAGCGGGGGGAAGCGCGGCGCTGATGGCACGTCTGGCACGAGAACCGGCGCCTTTCGCTTGCGTGGCGGCTGCTCTCGCTGCTCCGGGGCGGACGGACAGACGGACGGCGAGGAAGGGCGGCGGTGGGGAAGCGCTGAGCTGCGGCGCGGGGAAATCGCCCGGAGGAAATGGGGCCCTTCTGCTGCTCGCTCGCTCCAGTCGCCGTTTCTTTCCCCCTAATTATTTCTCGTTTCCGATCCCCACGGAGACGGTAACATTCCCTGTTTTTCAAGGAGGCAGCGACACCTCTTCGGAGACGTCCGACGACTCGGACAGCGGCCCGACGGGCCGGCAGGTCAGGGAGCACCGGGTTAAAATCGCTCGGTCGCGTTAAAAGAAGCGCCAGCACCGCGGCTGGCGCATCGCCCGCGGGGCGGCACGGCGGCGGGCTGCGCGGCTCCGCTCCGGCTTCGCCCCGGCTTTGCCCTGGCTTCGCCCTGGCTTCGCCCCGGCGATGCTGATGCCGGCTTGCCCCCGCCGCGCCAGGTCCCGCTCTCGGAGGAAAGCGTCAGCTACAGCACGCTGCGCTTCGCCGGGAGGGCTGCGGACTACGAGAACATGAGGACGGGGGCGGACTACGTCAACGTGGACCCCAAGAAGAAGCAAGTCGACTTCTGGGCTTGCTCCAGCCCCGTGGCGGCCAAGTCCCCGGAGTACACGGAGGTGAAGCTGTGACCGCCGGGGGCCCCCGCGGCCGCCCCGGCCGTGGCGGGGTCCCTCCGCCCACGGGAACGTGCCGCCGCTCCTCGAGACCCCAACCCACGGCTCCAAACATCCCAGCTGGGCTGGCATCTCCTTTGAGGCCCCCCCACCTTTTCTTTTAATTTACTTTGCTGACAGCTGCCATAAAAATCCTTCCAAATACGGTTTCTGTACCAGCTTTGCCCTTCCTCTTCGCGCAGCGCTGCCGCTTGCGCCCAGGAGCGGGCGCCGGGGCCGGGGCTGAGCCGCGGCCGCCGCTCGCTGCTCCGTCCCGGCCCCGTCCCGGCGGCGCGCGGCCGTGCCTTATATTTACCTTGCGACAACGTGACGGTCCCGGCTCCGGTCAGCCCTTCGCTTTCGGCAGCGCCGGGGCCGGCTCAGTGGCGCGGCGCGGCCAGCCGCCGCTCTGCCCCGACGTTTCGCGCTTTCCTCAGCCGGTCGCTGCAGTCCCCGAGGGCGACGCTGCAGTCGTCCCCCGGCGGGCCGCGGCTCGGCGCTCCCGCGCTCGCCGGGGTAAGCTCGGGCAGGCGAAGCGGGCGCGCGGCGGGGGCGGCTCTCTGCTCCGGGGGGCCGCTGCCCCCCGCCGGCTCCCGCGCTCCGGGCCGCCTTCGAGCCCAGGAGCAGCCGGAGGAGCGCGGCCGGCCCTGCCGAGGGCTGCGGCTCGGAGTCCCGGCTGCAAAAGCGAAAGCCCCGGAGAATCGGTCTCGGGAATTAGAGATGAGATCAAAAGCAGCCACTGAGCAATAGCGGGAGTTTCTGGAAGAATTGGTTCAAATGCTTCGGGACAGAGTGAAAATAATTCCAGAGCTCAGAACATTTTGCTCTTCAAATGTCCGATTTTTTGCAGGTTCAGCCTTTGAGGACGGAACAAGGCACCTCGCTGCTGTGTGCATCCTGCAGTGCGCCGCTCGCGCTTGCGCTCCCCCTGGCCAGGCCGCTGCCGTCGCAGACATCCGCAGGGAAAAGGGCCGGGCGGGAGCGGGGCCGGGGGCAGCAGCCCTGGGTGCTTTCTTGGCTAAAGAAGATAAACACGGTGGTAAATTGCAAGGAGCTCGTTAGCGTGGTGCAGCAGCGGGTCGGCGGCACGTGGTGGCTGGGGCTGGCGCTCGGCCGGGACCCCTGCAAGCAGCTCCCAGGGGATCCCGGCACGGCGACCGGGAGCAGGCAGCGGTGCCGGCGGAGCGGGCTGCAAACCCACGGCGGGGCGACGCGAGCGGGTCCCGGGGAAGGGCCGGAAAAGCTGCGTTTGCTGGGGAGGGGAGATGGGCATCGTGCCTGCAGGCGGCTCCCGGGCAGACGAGGCCCCGCTGCCTCCTGCATCGGTCCCGGTGGCTTTTCCAGCCTGCTGCCTGCAGCCGTTACATCCCCGGGGCGCCGGTGCCTCCAAAAAGGCCGCAGGCAAGCGTGACGCAGTGTGGCGAGGGGCAGCGTGCCCAGCAGCTGAGCATGCAAAGAAAAGGCAGCAGCACAGCGATGCTGCCTGGGTTAAGCGCAGAGCAGCCTGCAAAACAAAATGCTGCCAAGGGGGGTGGGGGAGAGGGACGCCCCCGCAGCGCCCACATCCCCCAGGGCGGAGGGATGCGCGGGGCACGCGGCAGCCTAGAGCGTGCCCGACTCAGTCACCGCCTCCTCGTCGGGCGTGCAGAGCTCCCCGGCGTCGCCCTGCCGGGCCGGGGGCTCGGCGGCGGCGGCGGCGGCGGTGGTGGCAGTGGCGTGGTTGCCCTGGCTCAGCAGGGTGGTTTTCCTGCTGCAGAGGCTGCCGGTGGAGGCCGGCCGCCGGAGCCCGGCGCCGAGGCCGCCGCGGCCGCGCAGGGCGCGCGCCAGGTCCTGCAGCAGGCGCCCGCTGAAGCACATGTAGATCCAGGGGTTGCAGCAGCTGCTGAGGCTGGCCAGCAGCATGGTGAGGGTGAAAGCCGCGTCGCTGGACTCTGCGGAGGCGAAAGAGAGCGAGAGCTTAAACGTCCGCGGCGTCGGCCCGGCCCGGGTAGCAGCTGGAGGGGCGATCACCCCGCACGAGCCGCAGCAGCCTTCAGCCGTCGCGGGCAGCACCGCAGCTCCGGGTGGGAACCTGCCACAGGACGCGAGGGGCAACCTAATCCCTCCCCGGCGCCAAGCGCCCGGCAGCGCGGCAGCTCCCGGAGCAAAATGCCACGCGCCGGAGCAGACGGGGGGACGTTCGCACTGCAGCTTTACGCGTCCCTGCGGCTGCTGCTCCGCGGGCAGTGCTTTTTTGCGGATTTTCTAGTGAAAGCACCAATTTGGCTCTGCAAAGCCTTTTCTATAAATATTGCCAGGGAGGAGATCCGTAGCCTTCCCCGTGACTTTTTTTTAAACTAGAAAATTGCAGCCAGACAGCTTCCAGCGCTCTTAGTCGTTAAAAGCACTTTGCTCCGCCAGCCGTGCCCGTGGAGGAACGTGGCTCGTGCCAAAGCAAGGCCCCCTCGGCTCGTGTTGGGGGTCACCATCCCGACTGCCGTTCTGTCGGAGCGGGGAGCTGCTCCATGTGCGGGGAGGCTCCACGCTCCTGCCAGCACCAGCCCGGACTCCCCCTCGCTACTCACCATCATCAGGGGCGTCCTCGTCCCACACCGACCACAGCTGCATGCTGAAAAACGGTGCCCAGCAGGCCACATAGGCCACCACGATGACCAAGGTCATCTTCACCGTGCGGATCTTGGCGCGGGAGATGGTGCGGACGCTGCTGACTCGTGACGGCTGCCCGCCGGCGTGTCGGCTGCCCCTCTCGGCGGGGGCCAGGGCGGCCGGGGCGGCAGGACCACCTGCGCTGGGGGCACCGCCACTCTGGGTCTTACCCTTGAGGTTCTTGCAGATCTCGTAGCAGATGAGGCCATAGCAGACGGTGAGGATGCCGACGGGCAGGACGAAGATGCACAGCGTGGTCCAGGTGATGTAGGCTCGGGCGCCCCACGGGTACCTGAAGTCAGCCCAGCAGTCCAGCACCCCCGAGCCCTGGTGCACCTCCCGCAGGGAGAAGATGAAGAGCTGGGGCAGGCTGAGCAGGCAGCTGAGGAGCCACGTGGCCCCGATCATGGCGTAGGCCTGGCGGCTGGGCTGCTGCAGCGTGCGCAGCGGGTGGCACACCGCCATGTAGCGGTCCAGCGTCATCGCGATGAGCATGTAGGTGGAGGCGAACATGCTCAGCACCTGCAGGTACTTGACTGTCCGGCAGAGAGGGTCGGGCCCCATGAAGCGGTACGTCACCTCCCAGATCATTTGTGGCAGCACCTGGAAGAGTGCGACGCCCAGGTCGGTCAGCCCCAGGTGCAGGATGAAGAGATGCATCCGGCTCATCTTCTTCCTCAGGCGGTACATGGCCAGCAGCACCCCCAGGTTGCCCACGGTGGCCATGGCCAGGATGGTGGCCAGCACCCCAACCTCAGCCTTGGCCAGTTCCTCATCGCGGGTGTGGAAGAGGGTCAGGTTGGGGTCCCCTGCCCAGGTCGGAGGGCTCAGCTGCCCCTGGCTGTGCGCGGAGCGGCTGTGGTGGGAGTCATTCCTGCCCCAGCCTGGCTCCATCCTGGTGGGAAGCTCGGCAGAAGCGTTTGGAGGAGCACCGAGGTGGTGGGTGAGGCTCAACCTCCTATCTCCGACGGCTTGTTAAACCCTTCCAGCACCCCAGAGGCTGAGCTGGTCCGGGACCGCGTCCCCCTGGCATGCCAGCTCTGCCCCAGTCCCAGGGGCTGGACATGATTCCCAGAGCAGCTCCTGCCCCCAGAGCAGCTTGTCACCCTCTGTCCCTTGTGCTGCTCGTGCCAGTCCTGAGCCGAGCAGCTGTAACTGCCCTTTTTGCTGGGCCGCTCAGTCCAGATCTTCCTTTTAAGCCAGTGGGTGCAAGAGTCCCTTGATGTCCTTTCCCTCCTCTGCACTAGACAGCCCCAGATCCCCCTTGTTCCCCAGACTGCTCATCTTGCAGTTCCCCTTTCTCCCCGGTGCTGGTAAGCTGGAGGGGGAAAGGGAGTCCTCTTCCCTCCTTCCTTTGAGTGCAGCAAAAATAACAGAAGAAGCTGCATCTCTTTGGTGTTTTCATTCAAAGAGTAGCAGGAAAGTCAGGTAAGCTGCATCCCTGCCTCCGCGTCCCTGCAGGAAGAGGGCTCCGGGCTGCTGCGCGAGGGCTGCCTGGCCGGGGCCGGGTTTTATAGCCTGGGAGCTCCCCTCCCTGGTTGGCTCCAGCGCCTGGTTTCGCGGCTCCTCCGGCGCTGGCAGCTGCTCTCTCTCCCGCAGCACTCTGCAGCCCCCGGGCTTTGCTCCCCGCTCCCAGCCTTGCGTCTCTGCATCCCCTCTGCAGCAGCAGCCCAGGGCGAGGGATCTGCCCCAGGTTTGCTCATCCTACTCCCGCAGCAGGAACCTGTCCTGCAGAAAAACGCCTGTCCTGAGGGCTGCGGAGCCCCCGGAGGAAGCGGCGCAGCGGGACTCAGCCCTCGCCTCGGGGGTGCAGCCAGGCCCCAGGCTCTGCAGCAAAGTCAACTTAAAAATCAGCGGTTTGCTGTCCTCAGAGACCCAGCGCTGGCAGAGCTGCCTGTTTTCACCTTCCTCTTTCACCCCTGAAGGTGGGGAGCGGATCCTGCTCATCTGCAGAGCAGGATTTGCCTCGGATTGTGAATATCAGCCCCACTTCTCTGCACATTTATGGTGCTCTTAAGAGAGCCTAGAAAAATCCGTGGAAATGGAAAACGAGAAGCGGAAAGGGAACAGTGACACACACAGTACACAGCAGTTGCAGACGATACGCAAAGTCTTAGATATCATTTGAATCGGTAGAAATACCATAGATGACTCAGAAAAACAATAGGTTCATTCAAAAGACATGCATTAGAAATTGCACGGCTGAAAATACAGATGAGATAATAGCTAAAACACAAATGCTTCTTGCCTTCGTCAGTGCGGCAGTGGCTAAGCCCTGGGGCAGACGTCAGGAGCTCGAGCACCCGCTTTCAAGCCTTTTCTTTCTCTCAGGTTTCCTGATCTCCCCTTCCTGCTTCTTTTGAGAGATCAATGTGTCATCTCATACAGTGTGCGATTGCATAATATTTTTATTGCATGTGTATATATGCACATACATGTGTACATATACAGTTTCCTTCTGTTTTGTAGTATTTGTGCTTTGTTTTTTCCCTACTGTCTAATGAATTATGTCAATAAGAAATAAAGAGAAACATCTATGTCCAAAGTTTCCGCCGTTCTTCACTGGGGAAAGACGAACAGCACAAAACAAAAGAAATGCACCAGCACAACGTCTCGCTATCACTTATCCACTTGATAATGAATTTGCTGGTTGCAGATCCTGCTCTGGCTCACTGAGTGTGATTTACAATTAAGTTGCCTATAAGAGAGATATTATTTGCTGAATAAAGATTTGCAGATCACTGCTAATAACCATAAAGGAGCAATGTTTGTATTTAATTAAAAGACATTCATCCTTATAAGAGACCCTATGGGCATAAACCGCCTGTCAAAAGAAAGTCCCTCTCTAAGGTGCTGGAGTTAAAGATAGAAAGGTGTTTCAGAGGATAATGCAGTTTTCTATAGTAGTGATCAGACAGCTGATTTTCTGGAAGATTAATAGAGGGCAATGCAAAAAACCCACACAGCAGTGAGAAGCTAGGATGAAGGCAGAGATGGAAGCACAGATTGTGCAGAGAGGAAGAAGCATTTAAAGCGTTTCAAGGATGGACTCTGCCTTCACCACCACCAGTCTGATTCGGGAGCAATTCCCTCCGAGCTTTTACTCTGGATTTAGGTAAGTCTAATAGCAGGGACACTACTTCCACAAAGACACTTACAAAGAGGTGAAGCTAATTCACAGAGGAAAAAAAAAATGATCCTTGGATAAAGAAATCAATTTTCTTTCTTTAGAGAGAGAGAGTATAACAGCAAGGAAAATTTTCAAGCAGATGGGTTAAAAAATAAACTCTTTCTCTTTTATTGGTTTCCTGAACATTTCTTGACACATTGCTCGTGTTCCCAGGCTGTACATGTTTCAGCAAACCCAGAGCTGTTTCTCTGTTCCTGCTCATCTAAGAGTAATCATAGCACAGTGCAGTTCAGCACCTCTCAAACAGCTTTCCCTCGCTGGTGGAAACGCGGCTCTCCCAAGGGCTGTGAGCTGATGGCCCAGCTGGGGCCAGCTGTGCGCAGCCAAGGGTGAGCTGATTTGGGGAGCGTAGAAGCTGAAAACTGGATATAATTTGATTTTTATTGTCAGTAATGTTTGTGAAGAGTTCTCAGAAAAGTGAACGTGTGGTATCTTTGCTATCACGGAAAAAAATTTCTCTGCAGCGTGGTCCTCAAATAGAGCACGCGACTGCATCCAGCCCTGGGAGCGGTGGAGGATCAGGCAGGGCCCCGGTCCATCCTGATGCCCCCAAATATTCAGCTATCTCTAAATGGGCACCTGACTCAACACTTTTACCGTGACTGCTGTTACCCTCCAGAGGGAGAAAACTCTTCTGTTTAATTGGGCAACACTGCCTGTCACAGAGCTCCAGGAGCTGAAGACAGATGCTTCTATAATTTTAAGGTAATTATAAGCCAGATGTGTCAGTCAGTCTCCTGTTCCTCCTCCACCACTTCGCTCATCCAGATTTGTTTTTTTTTTTCCATTTAATTAAAACCTGTGATCCTGCTTGATATTAGAGAGCACGTCTGGGTGCATAAATAAATATGCTAAGCACATAGCAAATGTCCCAAAGAGCTGCCAGTTAGGGACACCACCTGGCAGAACAAGCAGTTTTTGATCATAATGGAAAACCCAGGTGAACCTGTTGTCCATAAAATTTGCAGGTAGAATAAAGAAAGCTGCCAGTGTTGCATCAAAGAACTAAATTTTAAAGTATCAGAGCTTAAAAACACTGCCCTGAACATACATCCTGGGGTCTGACCTGTGGTCCCTGCCACTGCTGTACCCAAGCTGTGACGTACCCTGGAGCGCGGTCCCATCGCGTTGCGCCTCTGCCCCAGGCTCTTCCCATCGGTCCTGTGTGCCCAGGACAGCCCTCTCCACCCAAACCCTCCATGTCCTCTGAACCATGCCTGAGAGCACTCCGTTTATACTTTGGTTTTTTTTTGTTTGTTTGTTTTTTTTTTTTTTTTGCTTTTTGCTTTAAGTTTACCCACACGTGTGGAAACAGTCTGCTTAAGGAGAGACAACTGCTAGAGGGAAAATTGAAGCTGTTGGCACCTTCAAGACAGAAGATTACTTGTTTATCATCCTTATGTTTTCCCTGTGGGTTTCCTCATATAGTCAGGGATGTTTAAAGACTTTGGTAGCTGCAAAATAGTTCAATTTCCTGCCCCACTCCTTCATCGTCTTTCACTGTTATCATCATTAGCATTTAAAACTAGACACAGCCAGAGCATTTACAACCTTAAAATCAATAATAAAAAACAAAATTACATTTCAAGGCTGGAAACAAATGGCTTTTTCTTGTCCTCTCCTGACAGGCTGCCATGGGAAAATATATGTCTGGTTGGCTGTAGTGTGGGGAGAATGACAAGCCGATTGAACCGGGGAACAGGACCAGCCAGGCAAGCCGGGAACCGACCCGCCTTCTGCTCTGCTCATGTTGTGCCTTACGCACTGGAGCTCTGACCTGTGCATGGGATCTTCAGGCCCCACAGCCTGTATGGAGGATGAGAGGTTTTGCATTAATTTTAATGAATCCAGGCACCTGGATAACTGCCAGGCTCCTGTTCCAAGTGGGCTCCCCGGGAGGGATGTGGGTGGCAGCTCGCTGGGGGCTGTGGTGGGGTGAGCGGGCAGGGGCACCTGCGGCCCCAGCTGAGCTTGCGCTAGCCCTGCAGCTGGGAGGAGAACTCCTTTTCTCACCATCCTCCCTCGCCTGTGATGCGGAACACAGGTTTTAAGATAAATTTAATTGGCAGCCTCAATATAAGGAGGAAGTGAACAAGAACCTCTCAGTGACCTCTGATCTGCTTTGTTTTCTGCTGTCCTTCCTGGCTGCTGGAAGTGCTGTTCTTCTTCAGGACCTATTGCCTTCCAGGTAAGAAATGCATCAATCAAGATTACAATGGGAGAGGAGCAGGTGTTTCAGGAAAATATATTAAAAGATGATGAATAATTGGAAGGATGTCTGCAGTCATCTATACTCTCCCTGCTGAAGCAAAGTTCAAGGCTTTGTGATTAAAGATTGTTCTTATTAGCCAGGCCCAGGTTATGACCAAATAAAGTGAGACTTGACTGGGGTTATGCAGCCACCTAGCTGAGATCTCTTCCCATTAAAATGACCAGTACTGGAACCAGCTTATATTATGCAATAAGAAATCCCCAATATCTTAATCTGCCTTGAAACTGCTGTACTGGAGACTATTATTCTGAAAGCTCTTGGGCTATCAGGCTCAGCTGCTGGGAGACATGTCTAGTCTCAAGTCATGGCATCTGCATATAAACAGTAAAAAAATATGGAGTCAAAAAAACCTTTCCAGTGTGGCTACAAATATTCTTGGGGGGAAAATAACCTGGTGGAGGCATCAGAGATGTCTCTTGCTCAGCAGAGCATTACTTCTGTTTCTTAGTTGGTTGTCTGATAACTACTGAGTAATAACTTGCTGCCTCAACTGCTGAAAGGTGTATATAAAATGACAAGGATTTGATATCAAAACAAATAGTTCAACAATGATGGCTTACTGCATTGATATAACTGTTTCCTGAATTCGTTAAACCAGTGCATTGGAGGTGCTGCTGCTGCATTTCTCACTATGGTGCGGCTGTGCCTAGTCAGCAGAAGCGCTGCTCTCTGAACAGCAGTGAGTATTGCCTGTCTGTGCTTGAACTGCCAAGGTCCACTTTAAATAGAAGAACTACTTTCTTAGTCTTTTTGAATAGTGTTCACTTTTCTTCTTGCCACCTTGTGGTATACGTGAAGTGAAGAATGGGACAAAATAAACCTTATTGAAGTGCATGGCTACAGCTTCACTAGTAGTTTTGCTTGATATGCTTAACAGATCAGAAGTGCCAGCAAAATCATTACTCTCAGTTTGCACAAAATGGTTTTTTCCCCTCCTTCATAGTGTGTGAAAATCTCCTAGGAAACATAGTTGTAGTTGTCTCCCTCCTCCCTACACCACAGTTGCTGTAAATGAAGCAGAAAGCTGTGCTCTAAATATGCTGCCTAGTTCTCCTAATTAAATGGCTGTGGGCAGGAGATATTTGCAGTGTTGCTTTGTCTCTGACTGTTCCTTACTGCAGCTCATGGTTTTCAGGCACCTGTGTGCAGTCTGTCCTTGCTGTCACAGAAACTGCTAGACTGGAGGCCACAGACATGAGGGCAGGTACCACCATAGCTGTATGTGCTAACCAGATACTGCCTTAGGCTTGCCCTGGTATGAAAGAGACTCAGCTTCTACCTTTGACTGCAGCAGCAAGTTCGGGGAGAGGTGGCTCCCTGCCTGCGAGCCCTTCCCATAGCTGCACCAGCCTTGGTGGCTGAAGGCTGTGGCAGCATTGACAACAGTCTCTGTCCCCTTTAGAAAGAGAAGCATGAGAGACTGGGTGTTCATGCAGGTGTGGTGCATCCTTTCCTTGTGTCCTATCGATGTGCAGCCACCACTCCTTTGCTCAGGACAAGGGTACCTAACCCTTGAACTGCAACTCCTGCTTTTGTGGCTCTTGTGTCAAGCAGAGTGGGAGCCTTTGGGAAGGCAGCTAATGCTGCTTAATCCTCTCCTGCCTGATGCGGGGTGCCTGAGGAGAAGGTGATGAAGTACACAGGCTGTACATGATGTACTGGCTGCCTGGGAGAGGGAGTGCTGGGGTCAGCTCAGGCAGCTGAGACCAGTTACTGAGATCACAGCAGCTCTGTGGCTTGCCTGAAGCTCAGCAGTCTCTGAACAGGTGGCAGCAGATCTTCCAGCTTCTTGGAGGAAGTAGAGCAGCCTGTATTCATCAGGTTGGAAATACTCTGAATAGCAAAGAGCTTCTGGGAAGAGAGGTGTCCCCAGAGACTATAGCTCTGGGTGCTAATCATGCCATGGTCTCCCCGAAGGCATCCATCTGACCTGCCCTTGTGGTGGGAGTAGCAACTAGCTGCTATCAGGACTCCAAGGCCAGGCTTTGGAAATGCATTTCAGCTCCTGCTGTAATGTGCTCTGGTGTGAGCATGGGCACTGAGCTGTGTTGTCCCTGCTGGCCTGCCCTGAAGGGGTGTGAGGACCCCATGCACACCACTCCCTGTTCCCCAGCATCTGGGATGCTATATGGATAGCTGTTGCCAGGATAATATAGGTTTATGCCTGCTGAAGTTGGTATTGGAGGGTGGATAAGCTTGTGATTTAGCTCAAATGCATGCTCCCATGTTCAGGAGCTTATCCAGCCTGATGGAAAACCAGGCTGCTTCATCCTGAGGGTAGATCCATGGGTAAACACTTTATTTTATTGTTCTAACCTTTTTGACTTCTGGTTCCTTTTGAGCTCCTATGAATAACTGACAAACTGATATTTTTCAGTCTGCAAAGCAGGAAAATTGTCCATTTGTTTCTTTTTAAGAGCTTTTACAATTTAGGACTCTTCCAGGGAGACAGCAGTTGTGATTTAGAATGGCTTCTTGCTTTGGTAAAGCCAACAGTCCTGGGTTCCTGTAAAAGCAACTTATTGGATGACTACTGTGAAATGAAATGGGCTAGTTAAGCAGCATGGAGTAGAAACGGTTCTGCCCTCTCCTCAGCAGCTGGTTCTTAAGCAATGTCTGACTTGGTGCCTCTAAGTACCTGATAATGACAAACTAAAGGAAAAGCCATGGCAGTAATATAACTTATTTCTCAGGCAGATCATAGATTAAAAAGGATTTTTTTTTTTTTTAAGCCAAGGATTGGATTAATTTGCAACAGACTGGTCTGTGTTTGAAGAGCAGTTTAACATCAGAGAATTGCTTTGTCTTAGGCTCTTCCCTGCATGTACAGTGCTAATTGCCAAGGCATCTCTTAAAAGCTATTTCCACATGCATTTGCACAACAGATTTGAAAGGCCATCAGGATGTGCTTAGCACTGCTGTAAATGGGAAATGTTGCTCTGTTTCAGAATAATGACATTTTGGAACTTGTTAAATGCATATTTTTATCACTTATACAGATCTTTGGACTAGTACTTCTGGCTGTAATGGATTATTATTTCATCATGCAAGTAAATCAGTTTGTAGTGAGAGCCTGCTGGTAGGGAAACCACAGACTGAAATCAATGGATTTCTTCGCTTGCTTTCATATTATCTCCCTGTCTCACTGAGCTGCTGTTGTCTATAAGATGGACCAAATTAGCATGCAGGTCGAGCATCAATGAGTGATTTTCTTATTTAAGACTTCAGTAGGAGCATGAGGATATGGAGACTCCTTGCATCAACAAAAGAACTACATCTGTTCTGCATCCTGTCTTCAGGGGAGCCGGCATGCTGAAGCTTCCCCAGGCAGCTGCCGGGGTGTGAGAGTGGGGAGTCAAAGGACTTGTTTGAGATGGTGGGGGGTAATAACAACTATTTGTGGATTTCTTTTTCCATGTATTCTTCAAGGTCTTACAGAATTTTCTTTGGCAAAACAAAAGAGCATGCTCTTATTATACTCTTGTTTCCAAGTTAGATGAGGATTTACCTGTGTGTTTGTGCTGTAGGCCTTTCAAAGCCCTGTGTTTGCTTTTATTTAGTAGCTGCCTTGGTTGTATTCAAAGACTCTTGCCCTACCACAGAGCATCGAAGTGGTCTTCTATTGAGCCTGGCAGGAGTTTGGGATTGGCATGTTCAAGGCCTGTGCTGTAGGGAACTCTTGGCTTTCCTTGCATATCATTCACATCAGTTTAGTGCACCAAATCCCACTTGAAGGCTTAATTAAAGCATGTTGCCTGCCAGTGAGGTGAGAGAAAGCACACCCTCAAAAAGGAGGGTGGATTTACAGCTAACTGCTGGATTGAGATGAAATGTGAAAAATCACTGCTAAACCCTCTTGTATTCAGCTGAACAACACAAGGTGACTTGAACCTGCCCTAATGCCTCATGGGCCCAGTGTCCCTTGGCTCATTAGATCTACCAATGAGACTTAATTAAATTAATGTCTAAGTCCTCAAAAGCTAATTGGGAAAGGATTATCCCTAGAAGGGAACCAGAGATGCAGAGGAAAAGGGACACCTCCCTGATGGTGACCTATGCTTGCCTCTGTAGCTGCTGATTAGCCAGATGCTGTTTTCCCTCCTGCATGATTTGTGTGTAACTGAATCCCCTGCTATTCGCAGCAGCAAGGTTAAGCTTTTTGCCTCAGCTAGCTCTAGACTTGGGTAACAACCTCTTGGGAGACCTGGCTCTGAGACACCTTGCTAGAAGCCTCAACTACCTACAGAGGCAGAAGCATAGTTCTGTCAATGCAGCAGCTCTGAGAAGCTTGTAATGCTGGATAGTTTTCGTAGCAGCGGTGAGTGTCTGGCCTCATATGTCCGATCTTGCAAGCATGCTTTTATGGAAGCAGTGCCTTTGCCTTTAATGGGACTTGCAGCAAGCACAGTGTAGCCTTTTGCTCTGCTCAGTGATAATTCTCATGCTCCTAAACAATACACTGCAGGGAGCCACTATAACTGCTCTCATCTGCTCAACCTGAAAGGCCGCCTTCAGGATACAAGAGAAGGAGGTATTGCTTGGGAAGTTGCGAAGGTCCCCAGAGCCCTGGGCAACCCTATTCAACTAATATCCCAACTTCTGACAAGCAATATCCACTGTCCTGCCCCCAAACTAATTAATTTTATACATGAGTGAATTTAACACCATCATTTAGCTCCGCCTGCTAGAGGAGACTTTGAAGTACAAAATGATTATGCAGGGAACAAGCTGGGAGCTGGTTAATAACTTTCAGCAAAGTGTATGCTGCTGGGAGGCCATGTTAGATTAAATGTAGAATTTTATTGTTTTGTCTTGGACTTCAGCTTGGAGACAAATAGAGCAGCAGCAGGGTTTCTCACTAGACAGACAAATCTAGTGGCAGGGATGAAGTGTTTAAAAACTTCTGAAGTATTAATGATCAGGACCTGACTGTCTCCTCTGAAAGCCTCATTCTTCATCTCACTTGCTTTGCTTCACTTGAGGCAGACTGGCTGTTAGCATGGACTGTTTTTAACAGAGGAAAATGATGTGGATCAGCTGAACAATTCTGTTCATGTGTGGCTAACTGGAGCTCACTTAAGCTTGGACTAGGATCTCAGAAATGGTTAGCTGAGGGTCTGTGGTAGCCCTTGAGTTCTGTACAGAAGTTGCCTCTGTTCCTGACTAGGCAGCATGTGCAGAGGCTTGGGTGAGAGACTAGTTTGCAATTTCAGCCCCTGAGGTGCTCAAAAACCTTTATAGCTGGGATCTCTGGAGTCTTCTTCATGGTGAAGAACTGCAGTACTAACAAGCCCTTCTGCAGAGCAATAGGAAGAACAAATCATGAAGACTTGATATGTGTTTGCCAGGCCACAGCCACACTGTGAACTGTTTGCAAGCCTCCTGCCTAGCAGCAGCAATGGCCAGTCCAATTTGGGAAACTGAAGATAAGCTCAAGCCTCCCACCTGACACAGGAAAACATAACTCTTCTGACACCCTAGATGATAGCCTCTCTTTGCTCAAATTCCCAGTATCTCTGAGGGAGAGAGGAGGACAGAAAATAGGGAGAAAGACTGTAAGTAGTAGTCTCTACATGTTCCCCAAAGATTGCTGCAGAGTAGTTGCAAACTTAAATCTGACACATTTTTTGGATGTTAAATCCTAGCATCCATGTGTCTCTGAAAATAGCTTTCTCTGGATCACCTTTCTGCCTTTTTCTTTCTGATGGCCTTTAAAATAGGTAGCGAGTTATTTAATTGGATTCAAATAGCTCTCCATTACCTATTATTCTCTTAACATTTACACTGAAATCTAAGGCAGGCTTGTTGGTCCATTCTCCCTCAAATGTGTCAAGAGAAGGGGTTTGGCAATGGGAAGCCAAGCCCTGGTCACTCTCTAGGGATTATCTTGGCTTGGCCAGTGAAGAAGAGATAACGGCACTTAAAGGACTTTGAAATGGTTTGAGGCTATGGAAAACCTGCTCTTTACAAACCTTTCTGCAGCTGTGTTTTGACTCTTTGTGAAGTCAAATTTAAGACTAATCAGAACTTCATTAAAAAAATTAAATGGCTCATTCCTGACACTCTGCAGACTTTACTTCCCCCCCCCAATTTCTTACTCTGCTAATGGAGAGAGAATTTGGAAGAGATTCAGCTGCCCTTCTTGTGGGAAGGGGAAGAGGCAAGTCACAAATAAGACTGCCTGCCCAAAATGGACTTAATCTTCTTGAAAGTGCTGCTCTTCCTCTCAATTTTGGCACTTGTCAGATACAGGAGATCTTTCATGCAGGAGTGCTGTTGAATTCAGTTAGTCCATATTTCTACCCTACCACTATGTGGGGGGTGGGGGAGTGGTTAATGGCAGAAAAACACCCACTTTAGAATTGGTCATTAAAATAACCTTCTCTCCAGGGATTGGCTACCCTTTCACAGGTGGAAGAAGTGAAAGAGTGAACAGAAATAGATCTTTTCTATTGAGTCACTGTTGGTGAAGAAGACAGCTCAAGACACAATGTCTTTCCCAGAAGAAAGTCAAGAAAATACAATGTATATGGAGTATGAAGCAACCCCTGAGTGACAGAATAGAAAGCCTTCTTGTGTGGCCGGTAAATGTCTTCAGATGCAGAGTAGGTAAGGGTTGGATTTCTGCCTTTTCCTTCCTCTCTCTCTTCCATGCTGTAGGTTAACTGTCTGCGCTGTGCTTTAGCAGCAAGTCAGCTCTGTTAGCTCCAGTTTGGTGAGGGGGCTTTGAAAAGTGGACTGTGGTGACTGGGTGTCACGAAGGATGAATTCACATCAGACTTGCTTTGCTGACCTATTAGGTTCTCCTTTCAGCTAAGTGTGTCCAGAATTGGGGTTGTGAGGCTACAATCCGTCCTTCCCAGTGTGACACTGTCTTCTGGTAGAAAAGGGGGGCTGTTTGTACTTAGCTGTACAATCTGCTTGCCTGAAGGTCCTGGACACTTCAGAAAAGAGATTGGCTCTGAGAGGTCTCTGTAGGAGTGACATGGCAGGTATTGGGAGTACTCGGAGGCTGACATTGCTCCCAGAAAGATTTTTTGTTTGTTTTCAGCAGGAGCAGGTAAGTGCTCAGCAGGCTAACATCCTTTTAGACTGCTGCTTTGTCAAGTATTGGGATGTTTAATTGGAAGATTGTTATGCAAATGGCTTATGAGCCATGGCATGGAGTTATGCTTTCATAAACTCATTGGCAGGAGCTGTTGCTGACAACTTCTAAACAAATCCTTTTAATTGGCACCATGATATTCTGAGGTTGGTGTACTGGATTTTAATGAACAGCGTTAGGGAAAACGGATTTCCTGCTGTGCCAACTATTTTCCCTGCTGCCATCACCCCCAGGTTTTACAGGAGGTCCCCTGAGCCCTGGAGGTAGCCCAGGCTGCCTGGGGGCAGTGGGTGCTGCATGGGTGCCATGCAGCCCTCCTGTGCAAGGCTGAGCTGGAAGAGCTGCTGGTACTGAGCCTCAGGTGGGGTGTTTTTTTTTTTTTTTTGGTCACTTTCAGTGGCTCTTTATTTTCTGAGACAATGTGAAATACCCGGGGAAACAAACTCCTGAAGCATCCCCTGCTGCACCTCTCTATCTGCGCTTCTCCCCCGGAGTTCACAGGACACCAGATCTGCTCCTACAGACCCATCTCGCCTGGCTGTCAGCCGCGTTTCTAGGTCACTGCGCGCCGGGATTTATTCTAGGTGCTGCTAAGCCGCCGCGCGGGGTCCGGCCCCGCGGGGAGGCGGCCGGGGCCGGCAGGGGGCGCTGCGGCTCCGGCGGGGCCGGGCGGCGCCGCGGGAGGCGGCTCCGGGTCGCGTCCGCGGGCGGTGTCGCGGCTTGGGAAGCCCGAGATCCGCTTTTAAAGCCCCGCGAGTGACGGCTCCGCTGGAGGTGGACGCGATGTTAAGCTGGGCCGGCGCTGGCTGCTCCCGGGCAGGGAGGAAGCTTTCCAGCTCCCCTGCCGCCGGGGCGGCAGCTCCCGTTCCCGCCCCAGGTGACAGCGGAGTTGCCCCTCGGTCTGCTACTCCCCTTGCAGACTGGACTGTAGGTGGATGCTGGATGCTGGCAATCGCCTTTGCAGGCCCCGAGGGCGTTGGGATTAGGGACAGGGCTTGCAGTGTTTTCTCCCTCACTGACAGTACAGTTTAGCAGACAAGCTTATTGCTGGTCTCACAGCTGTTTGAGTGCCTGCACCACTTGATCCCCTCTCTCCTGGCTTCAGAGATGTCTGGTTACACACAGGTATGCTTGAGTGTGCTGCCTGAAGGCCTCTGATAGCAAAGGAGCTGGTGCTGTGTCCATGCCTAGACAGAGGTCAGTGATTGCCAGTCTTGACACATGCTGGTCAGCTTGAAGCCAGAGCAGGTGTTAGTTGTCTGTCCTTCTAGAAGATATCTTCTGATCAAGATGCTTAATGTTAGCGCAAATCTGTGGCTGTTCATCATAGCCATTCAGATCATCCTACTGAAAGTGCAGAGAGAACTTAGCTCCTTTTGCCTTAAGGTTCTGCTATGTAGAAGTGAAATTTTCACAGTACAGGCTCTGTAACACAAAGCTGCAAGTCTGAATCTTCTGTTTGAAGGTAAATGCTGCCTGGCTGCTTACCATGGCATTTTTGTTTTGCTTCTTGGTGAGATTTTCTTGCTAGTCTCTCTTCCCTTGAGTGAGAGAAGGGGAAGATGCATATCCTGTGTCTCTGCTTTCAGTCCACATTGAGCAGAGGGGGGAGAGTTGCAGGGAGATGGCTACCTCTGTTTTGCAAGAAGTGAGTTAACAACTGACATTCAAGCTTGTAGTGTTGTCTGAAGCCAAAAGCATGGGCCCAAAGGTTGTTGCCAGCCCTTCTAAATGAAAGCTATAAACAGCCAAGGTGCAAACTGATGCTAGACAAAAGCTTTGGAGACTTGTGCTTTGGACCTTTGAGGTTTTATGTGAGCTGTGGTGCTTGTCTCCTCCCAGTCTGGTACTGAGTGCCAAAGGAAGCAGTGTCTCCTACTGGGTCCATGAACTGTTTGTGCCCGCAAAGCAGCAGAAGAATATAGACCATGTTTAGGTAGTCTTTATGTGCTTTCTTAATACCTATAGTAATGAATAGAGCTTGAGTTAGCACTCTTCGCTTAAACATCTGCAAGGGGTGAGTGTGGTGATTTTTTTTTTTCCCCTTGGGGTGCATGAAAAGCTGTGTCATAAATGGATATTGATTATTTTAACTTGGGTCCACAGATACTAATGCTCAAGACATTTGTTCATAGTCCTTGGGTCAGTTATCACATCACATGCTGATCAAAATATGTCTGATGCCACTGGAGGTCAGGATTGCTGGATAAATGTGACTTGGCAAGCAGTGTTACTGCCATTACTTTCACCCTAGTGAATTCCTAGCCAAATCCCTTGCAAATGAGGCAGAGGTCTCTGCCCTGGGAATGTCTGCTGTGACATTCTTCTGGTCACACATAAGCAGCTGAGCATTTTGGAACTGGTTGGGGAACTTTCACCAGTTTAAGAGATTTGGTTGAGATTGTTTTGTTTTTGCACATGTGAAATGTCTGGAATTTTTTTCTTGTCTGGCAGGAAGAGAATTACAGTTGGAGAATGTTCATACTAATCTTGCTGTCTTTGTTTTCATTTCTATCACTACGCTATCCATACATCGGCTTTTCCTTCTTAAATATGACAAGAATAATCTCTTCCCATCCTCCCAGACTGTGAGGAGAACTGGCAGTGTTATTTTTGTAGCTGACTGGGCATGCAATATCCAGACAGTGGTGTGCACATTAACCATGCCCGTACAATGCCAAGTTCTCCCCCCAACACACACACACCTTCTGAAGCTTCTGATACAGCTGCTTGCTGGAAAAGGACATGGCAATGAGAATCAGTCATATAAGCAACACTTCTTGCAAGTCAAACAGCAGCACTTCTTGCCCCCTGCTGTGTGCCTCAGGAGTGACTCCATGCTTGGCCCTGCATCTTGCAAAACAAATCTGGCATTCTTAGAGCTGATGTTTTTGGCTAGTTAGAGCTTCTGATAAATGTTGGCACGTCTGATTTATTGTCTGACTCTGTTCCCAAGGAGACCACATACATAGCAGCCTGAGATAAGCAGCTTATAACCTAAAGGTGAATGGCTTAAAATATTGGTGTCCTTTTCTTGTTTCCATTGATAATGAACTCTTGCTTTTTCCCCTCATCTTTTCACTCTGTTACCAGAGAATAAATAGTGCTGAGGAACCTGTCTTTTAAACTTGATTGAATTTATAAATTTGGTTGGATTGTTATCACTCCTAATGCAAATTCATTGAGCATAATGCAATGTTTCTTAGCCTGGGCTAATGAGTTCTTGTGCCAAAATTCAGAGCTGAAAGACTGCAGATCAGGGGAAACATGCATGTGCAGTGCTAATTCCACCCCCAGCCCTGCTTATTTGTGTCCCTCTGCCTCATGTCTGTAGACACTGCATCTTACCTAGAAAATAGGGCAGTCATCCCTAGGATGATAGGCAGGAAGAATAGGGCAGGAAGAAAAGCTTGGCAAATGTGAAACACTACTTAAAATGAAACAATTCTTTTTTTTATTATTCATGTTTAAAGATAGGAATAGGAAGGAATCTGATTGTCTTATGAGGAAACTTGGAAGATAGTGGGGGAGGCAGAAGTATTCCTGTCTGGCTTAAATACTCAGACTGTTACAGGAGCTTTGGAAGCATAGGCTGTCTGGCAAGATACTGGGATATTCATGCATGGTACAGATAGTCAACTGTCCCTGAGGAGCTGGCCAAGGCAAGGGGACCAGTAAGAGTTAGACCAGCAGTGTGCTCAAGCATGGCTACAGACATCTTTGGAGTGGCACAAATGTAGTCTTGCTCAGACACCACTTGCTACACAGCCACCCAGTCTTTCCATCAGCTTCTCATATACCTTTTCCCTTATACATTCCAGCTGGATCTGTATGTGGGGTCAGCTTGTTAAGGTCAGCACTGGCCTTGTAGGCTGCTTGATAGTCATCAAACCAAGCTGGCAAAATGCTTATTTTTCCTCTGCCTTTCTAAAACCCTCCCTGAGGCTGCATCTTGCAAACAGGAAGCCTGGGTCCACCTGGCATCTCTTGCCAGGAATTATAATACAGGAAGAGATGTGCATGCTCTATGTACAGAAGCAAGGAAGGCATTGTGAGGAGAAAAAGCAATGCTGTTTCTGTTGTTTGGTCTGGCAATGCAAGCTACAATTAACTCTGAAGCCATTGGTGCCCAAGTTTTGAATCCCTTAACAGGGACTGGAAGATGATCAAGTGACTTGTGATGAGTGGCAGGTTGTTATTCAAGTGCCTGCTACTGTCCAAAAGACTCTAAGCTCTGATATTTGTAGTTGGCTCACAACAAGTGCTGCTCAATTTGTCGAATCTTCTACCAGGGTGGCACAAAGGTAAGGAGCAACAGATTCGTGTTATCACTGAAACATTTGTATCCAATTGGAGTGAGGATCTAGTTGGTAAGATAAATGAGTGTCTGACAGTGGCCACTACAAGGTGCCTTTAGCTGTGTTTAGATTGATTCAACATCATGCTGCTCAAAGGTGAGCCTGTGTTCTTGCATGTCCTTCTAACCAAATAAGGCCTGTACTATCAGAGCTTTCTTTCTCTACACTAGGAGAAAACTATTGCAGCTTTGACATTCTCATGGTCCAAACCATCAACTTAAGACTCTAATATTTTCCCTATGCCCACTGATGGATCAAGAAAATAAGTGAGTCTGCAGTGTCTCTAAAACTGTTTAAAACTAGTATAAGTGAAAGGGCCTAGACTTTGTATTGGGTATCCTAATATTCTGTTATCTTACTGCTTGAATATGTGCTTTTGAAGCCTGTGCTTTGTCCTGGTTTGGGCTCAGATCCCATCTGGCTGAACTGCCCTCTCAGTGTTTTGGGGCTTCAGCCTCATGCACTGTGTTCTAATTAGGCCAAAGCCTGCCTGCAACACTTGCGTTGCAGCCTGGCATTCTCACAAACTCAAAGCAGCTTGTTTCACACTTCAATACTGACTGTATGCCATCTTATGCCTCTTCCATTGCCAATGTCTGTTGAAAAAGCTGTCTGGGTATGTTCTGTAAGCATAACTATCCAGATTCATTCTTGTTGAAGCTTTGTTAGTCTTAAAATTAAGTGTAAACATATGTTTAGCTCTAAGACAGGAATGCTTTTAATAAATGAATAGCTACTGGCAAAAGCTCCAAAAGGTGTAGACCAAAGGGTGGGTGAGTTTCTTCCTAGTTTTGTCAGTGCCCTTTGGTTCAGAAGTCCCTCTGCTTATCTAAGCATTGCTGGAGTGTGGCATTGTCTCTTCCTGTTATCTGTCTGCATCCCAGAGCTAATCAGATGACTCTTCTATAATTCTCCTTAGTTTTCCATTGTATATAAAACTGTCAGATGTGCCTAGAAGACATAGGAGAGTAGAAATGCACCAGTTCACCTTTGGGTTTGAGTCTAAACCATTTAAGATGAGGTTTTCAAAACACTTATTTCTAGCATTGTCTCTTTTTTGTGGAAAATGCCTATCTCAAAACAGACCATATGCTAGAGTGGGATGAACTAATAAGCCCCTGCCATAGCACAGCAGGGAAGAATCCTAATGTGGTTGCATCATACTGGAGTGATGCTGAGTTATTAGCACTTTTCTACAGGAAATGGTCTCTTGCAATTCTCTCACTATGCTCGAGTCTTTCTATCAGTGTAGCTTTATATCTGCCTGTCCAAACTTCTGTGAACACTGACATGTGGATGGTGGTGTATGAGTGCTATGGTGATAATTTCCCTTGTGTGGTGTTATCCAGCCACATTAAGCTGTTGGTATTCAGATGACAGTGAAGTATCAGAGATTTTATTTAGCTTAGATTTGACCAGCCATTCCCCCCCAAGCTGCTCTCCAAAATGTGAGACATGCTCTCAAATGAGAAATCAAGAGTGCAGTAGCTTTGTTAAACTTGTATTGCACATGCAGTATGACAAGAGACACTGCAGACAACAAAGCAGCTAAGATGTCCCCCAGCTAAGAGCTGCTTGGAAGTGTTGCTTTGTCAAAGCATAGCATAGTTGTTACCTGATGAGAGGGAATTTTGGGTGGTACATCAGGACTGTAGAGACAACTTCACGGGAGCTGTTCAAGGCAGACATCCTGCTTTTCTGTCTTGTCATTGCATACTGCATAAATGAGCAGAACATCTTAGTTTGTGATAGCTGTATTTAAACAAGTTTGGAATTACCTGTTTTCCCTGTAGGTTTTTCATGTCTACTTGGCTATAGGCTATACCCATGTTGCATTACTAGATTTCTCTTGTTCTGGTGTACAGTGCAATTCCAGAAACACTGGTTTATAGAAGAATTCTCAACTCTTAAGTACAAAATGACTGATGGTACATGTACTGGAGGAGCTGAATGTATTCATAGGCTTGCAAAGAAATGTTGGCATAGGAGGGAGAAGGGATCCATTGTTGCAGGAATAACCAAAGCCTGGTTCCCTGTTGCAGTCTCAGAACTAAAGAGTCTTTTCAGGTTTATGCAGTTCAGACTTTACCTCTGATCTGTTCTGATGGAGCCAACAGTGCATTTCCCTTCCCACCCCTTGGCTGTCTCTTTTGTTTATAGTGCAAGTTCTTTGAGTCCACAAGTCACTGCTCATACAGTTTCTTGCACAATAGGCTCCTACAGTTGTACTATGCTAGCCCATAGACACTTCCTTAATCCAGATAATAAACACCTTTGTGTACTATCTGGGATATATATACTCTCCTTAGGGTATGCTTTCAGAAACCATACAGTCTGCAAATGTAATAAAATTTGTTATTTATAGTAATTACTTTGTAAAAATGACCTTTCAGGACATCTTTGTGACTGACAAGACAAGGTATGCCATGCCTTGCATGCTTGGGAGAAGAGTGGAAAATAAAGACAGCTTAATCATTTGCCTCTTATCATGGCATTTTTCCTCAGGTTCTCTAGGTTCCAGTCCTAGGATAGGTGACCCATTTGTCCCTGACTCAAATGAACTGCATTCCAGACTAGGTAAAGAAAGTAGGACCTTCAAGTTAGACCTTCCTCAATTAACTTATCTGTTTGTGTTGATAGAGATCACATACTGAATTTCATTACAAAATGATGCTTACCATGGTCTTTGCAGCATGCTCTCTACCTGTCAGCTGCTTTGCATCCTGGAGTTGGCTGTGCTTCAGTGGTAAAAGGATTCTTAACTGTTTGTAGCTGTAAAGCACTCTGGGATGAATGGTGTTATATAAATGTAAGATTATGATTAGGCATTAATCTATACTGGAATAATGAAGAACAATAAATGTGCTTTTTCTTCTAGGAAGTAGTATTTGATATGAAGGGGAATCAATTTACTACTGTCTTGTTATGACTCTTCTAATCTAGCTGAAATTACACATTGCAAACTGTGCACTGCAGAAAGGAAAATAGATGGCCATTGATGGCAGCATGGTTGCATAGGGGCCTGTGACCCAAAGTTATTCAACCTCAATGGCTTTTTGGAATTACAATTTCAAATGTTTTTTATGTTAAGTCTGTGACCCTGAACCTGCAAGTCTATACTATACAATATCTTATAGCAGCAGAGCTGTTGTGAATGGGCCTGGCAGATGCATGACAGATGAGTACCTTGTGGCAGACACAATGATATGGGCAGCAAGGCAAATTGCATTAACTTCAACTATACTATTAGTGCCAGGAGACTCTGGAAGTCTTGTAACTTTTTTTTTTGACATTGAGTCTAAAACTTGAGACCCTTTGCCTGATGTTCAATCCTATTTGAATTAAACTAGACCTGATTAGATTATTGCAGTTTCAATTATTTGCCTTGTGTACCTTAATGAGCAGAAGAGAAAAGCCTTAGGATGTGGTTCCTGTTTTTTGGCGTTTGGTTTCATTGGTTGCATAGAGAAGATCACAAGCTTTCAGTGTAAAAAGTCCTTAACAAAGATGACAACAGCTATGCAGCTTATCTATATTAGACTGACAATACTTCTAGCAGGAAGGGGGATCCTGCTGATCCCTTTCATTCTGGAAGCTATGTTTTAATGTTCACTGTTATTATATCAAATGCCTTGTAACCTTAACCTCCTAAATGACTTGATCCTGGGGTTGTGATACAACATGCATGTCCTGTATGGTTGGGTTAAAGTACAAAGCACAAAACCAGATCAGTATTTCTGGTAACCTCCTATCTATTTAATATTATGCCTATCAATTTAAGCCTGTCTTTATGCAAGGTGATCCTTGGAAACTTAAAGGACAGTTAAGGCTGTGTGATCTGGGAGTAATATTTTACAACAAGCTGCTTATTCTGTTCTTCCCATTTCATATAGAAAGAACAGAAGGAGCCCTAGATGCAATTAGCTTGTTTGGCAACTTTCAGAAAAGCTGGAACAATACAATGTAAACAAGCATCACCTCTACAACTACTTCATCCTCAAAAAAAAAAAAAAGAGTTGGCTCATTCTTTATTTCAAGCTGATGTCTAGTTGAGATGAACTAGCTCATACAGGCCCATGTAATATAGTTTATAGAACTTCCAGTTTGTGCTTTTGCTGCTTATGGTCACAAGAGAATTATTGATTTGTTGAGAAGAAATTAGTTTTGTATTTCTCCAGAGGTAAGGAGAGCGCTACAGTCAGTCAGTGCTGCCACAGAATTGACTCAGTTATGAAGCTAAGTTTTGGGAAGCTTAAAAATGACAAGTGCTAAACTTGCAACAAAGTGGAATTATATTATGGGACTTATTCAAAATATTGTTACCTGTACTCTAAGCTTACAAATTCTGTCACCTTGCTAATGTAATGCTGCAGTCACATGATCTAATTCATACAGCATAGAAAACTACCAGGGTAAGATCTTGTGTTAAGCAAGAGTCAATTAACTAGACACCTTTTCAGTTGAGACTGAGATACTGGCAGGCTCTTTACCTAAAAAGAGTGACTGGTCTCTAAAAACAAAATGAGTAGTGAGAGTCTAATTATTCAATGAGTTAGTTTCAGTACAAGATGTTTCATTGTTTTGATTATCCAACTGGTATCATTGCACACTTATTACAGCACAGAAAGGTACCTAGTCTGAAACTCTCATTTAATGAGCAGACATAACACATGGCACATACACACGAAACTACACACATGCACATATACAAATACTTAAATATGGAAGAGGTAGTACCATTAAGAAATACATAATATACAGTAAAAAAATAACACAATTCAGCCTTTGCCACAGCGCTTCAAAGCAGCACAAGAGGCTAAACCATTTCTTCAGTATCAATCTGAGTTTAAGAATATATTCTATTACGATTGTAACTTTAATTTTCCAAAGCTAGTCCTTCAAGTGACTAGCTGAGGTGAACATTATTTTGTTCATAAACTAAACACTATGACTTTAACTCAGATAATCCATTACTTCTACAGGAATCAGGTTGTCTGTATGTTGCACTTCATAAGGCTAGGCATGAACACTGAATATCCAACTTCCGGGGTCTTTTCCTCTCTAGGAAGATATCCATTCACATCATTTGAATTCTTTTTGAAGGGATTTCTATCACTTAAGGAAAATACACAACTGGATGGATTTTTATTGCTGACATTGAAAACTTAAGCTAAAGGATTACAGTAAAGTTAGGCATTAACTTCAGTATTGAAGGTCCATCAAGAAAAATGAAACTGATCTCTACTAAAACATGATCACAGAGGTACTGAAAGACAAAGATGGGAAGATGTGGTATGATGGCTCCCCAGTCACCCATTCAGGAGTATCCTAGCATGCCTTAAATAGTTAAACAACATGCTAACAGCAAGGGATCCAGATCATAGAGCCAAAGCTCCTGTACTTTAAGCCACTTTTTCAGCAGTTCTGTATACTCAAAAGAAGTTCTAGGCAAGGATCTAGTGATCTCAAGCAAAGTTCCTTTAGAGCATCATGGTTGACTATTAATATTTCTAAGCTGTGTTTATAGTGACTGGAAAATATGGCCACATGAACACTGTTTTAGGGAAGAAAAAGAGTACAAGTAAAAAATATCCACTGTTAAGGCTTCACAGAGAAAACAAACCAGGCTTCAGAATTTCTGATCCGGACAGGCAGATGGCATGTACAAAAGAATTGGATCTGACTAGGGAGTGTCTTTGATCAGAATGATACATATGGGCAGGAGCAAGAGCCTAAGAGACTACAGTGAAACAGGAAGATATCTCTCTTAGCATTGTTTTCCAGATTACCTGGTTTCCTATATTTTTGAGCTCTGGGTCAGTAGGAAAACAGAAAACAAAGGAAAACATGCAAAAGAAACAATGCAGTATAACAAGGGAAGACACTGAAGTAAATAACATTTATCTGATATACTCCTCCTCAGAGATGCATGATGTATCTTCATCTGTGCTTTCCTCCAAATCTGGCAAGTTGCCCCAGAGCAATACATTCACACCTGGTGGGAGGGAAGTAAGAGAGGAGGAAGAAAAGTTTTTGGCTTGTGACCTGACTTCAGTTGCACAACTCTATTTTTAGAGAAAATAACTGCTCTTGTATTGCAAAAGACTCAAGTCAAGTTCAGGTTAAATAGATCTGGACTGTTTCCTATTTTCCCTCCAAAGTGATCTGCTAAATGTTGTTTAAGTCCTTGCCCACAGATGTATTCATGTAGCTATTTGATAATCCCCTCATGCCTGACTTATTTCTTCTAATGCATTGATCTGAAACACAGGTGACACTGAAAGGTTTAGACAATAAGTTAATCTCATGCACAAGGAAGAAATGATTTGTCAGAATACTATGCACCCCTGAGAACAAGGCAAATGATGCTAGACACTTGGCAGCAAAACAACATGCATCTGATTTAAAGCAACTAACATGAGCTGTAACTTCAGCTTGAGCTAATAGGAACTGAGTTATAGGGTCAGAATGACAATGACTCATCCAGAAGGAGTGCCCCTTGGACAGCTGCCTGATAGCATAGTAAAGCTATACATACTACTATAAATAGCAGCTTGTGGCTGTTGTTTATACTAGTTAAAATGCTTCAGAAAATTCTGACTTCTGCTCACAAAGGAGAATGGGAAGTTCTCTGTAACTTTCCAAGTGGAGATTAATCTTCTTTTACAAAGCTGCTACAACGGCCTCCCATAAAGAAATTTGCTAGATTGGCAATGAAGTAACACTTGCCTTATCCTTCCATATGTTGTACTCCTTCCATATGCTTTAACTATATCGGGATGCCACATTAAAAAAGAGGACTTGGAATACAACACTTCAGGGAAGAGGAAAGAAATGATTCCTTACCAGAAGAATCTAGTCTGTTGATGCCAAAGACTGCTTGGCTATGAAACATCCAGAAGTGGCCATTATTACAGGACAGCAGGCAAGGTTTGCATGGAGAAATCACGTGATAACCTACAATGTTACCACTAGAAAGACAAGTGAAATAATGAGCAACGCAATTGCTAACAAAAAGCTAGTTGTTGGTTTTCCATCTTGGACTAACGTTAAATAGCTGCTGTACTAGACAGATTGTTATGTAATGCTCCTATGTTGATAAAGATAAGGGAACATTATTAAACAAGCATCTCAAATATTTAAAAGAACATCTGTCAAGAGTTACAAAATATCTAAGTTTAGATCTTTGGCACAGAAAACTACTTTGTAACCTGAATTGTGTAATCTAAAGTAGTTTTCGTATCAACCATCCAATTTTTAAAAGGCCAGCGACTCTGCTGGAATCTATGTAGAAGTGCTTCAGCACGCGTGTACAATGCATCTTTACAGAAGTGCTGTGTCTGAAAGAAAGTATCAGAAGTAGCAGTATTGAGACTGAGAATACCAAAGCCTTATCTGCTCTCTTAGGTTAAAACCTAGCATGATAGGTCTCCTACTTTCTCAGTCATACGCTCTAGTGCTATTTTCATTTCTCTACTTCTGCCTGAAACAAAATAGTGTATTCCTACCACACACTCTGTATTTAAATCTGAGCAAGGTAAAAATCTTGATTATTAGCATCCTTTTAAATAACTCCAAATGAAATATGTTACCAGAGTTGTTGTTTTGAATCTTAAATATCATGCATTAATAAAAAGGATAAGAGAACTCCAAGAACTTTAGTGACAGCATCTTCCATCTGCTAGTGACAACTAAATCTGCCAAGAGGATGTTCTATTAATTAGAATGAGTAACTACTACTTACTGTAGCCTTATTCACACAATTATCTCTGTGTTGAAGCAGATACTTAATCAGGCAGGTGGCATGCAAGCTTTCCTGTACACTCAGGCTATTGACAAGGTTGTCACACTTCCACTTGGGGCTTGCACAGAAATAGACTGGCAGCCATGCCCAGAAGCAGTGGGCTGAGCTACTGAGCAGCATGAAATTTGAAACAGGGAGTGCAATCTGTTCATTCATTCCTTAACTCTTGCACTGCAGTAGTCAATAGTAAGAAGTTAAGTAGTATTGCTGCAGTGCATGCATGTTTGAGCAGGAGTTAGGATTACTGAGTGACATCCTTACCATTTTAAACATGCGATGTTCTTCAGTTTGCACTTGCAGATTTCAGTGAAATAGCAGCTTCCAATGAAGTCAACAGTACTGGATGGAAAGAAAATGGTAATGCAAAAGTTTAAATTAGCTATAATTACAGATTTAAGTTTTTGTTGTGGCTTCAGATTGTATTATCAGACTTGTAGCTTCAATCTTGTATTTTCTTTAAACTTACTGAAGAGCACATAAGTGCTTTTTCCTACCTGTCACCAGCTAGCCTCTCATGGAAACAAGAAGATACCTTGAGATGTTACATTGATGCATCACGAGTCCTCTGAAAATAGCCTGGAAAGCACTGCTCTGAGCGTTTCCCCACTCCCACCTGCAAGGGCCTGGCCGCTGCTTGCAGCGCTTTATCAGTCACAAACCTGATTTGAGACATCGTCCTTGTTCCTGGCAAATCTCAGCTCTAGAATGAGGCTAGGACGGTGAGAAGCAAGCCTGCGGTATCCTGCCTCTCTTTTTTAACCTACATTTTCACACGAATGTGCCATTTTGCAATCTTATTTTCTTAGCTTTACCCGTACTTTGGCAGTGTTATTTCCCTGCCGTTCGAATACCGCTGCGGGAAGGCGGGGGGCCGTCCTGGGGCAGGAGCGGGCCTGCGCTCCCCGCCACGCTGCTCCTTGCCTGTGCGAGGGGACTCGGCCCGCTCTGCTGCTCCTGCGCCCTGGCTGGGATTCGGAGCCGCGGCGCTGAGCTGGACGGAACCCGGCGAGTTTCTTTGCGGGCCG